>NC_135716.1:151510944-152132787 GCF_964656455.1 Halichoerus grypus
GAATTATACATTCAAAAATGGCTAAAGTGGATTATTTTATTTTATATATGTTTTATCACAGTAAAAAAAAGAGAGGTTAAGTGAAAAAGAAGGGTATAAGAGAGAAGGAGGAGGAAGGGAGGGGAGAGGAAAGAAAGGAAGGGAGGAAGGGAAGTTGAGAGACTTTCGGCTTCCCCAGCAGGTCAGCGGCTGAGCTGGGACTCCCACAACCAGCATTTCTGAGAGGCTCACTGTGCTGCTTCCACCACGCAGGCCATTCTCCTGCATGCACGTGAGGTGCCCTCCTGGTCAGCTCCGGAGATGACTCACGCTGTCTGTGGTTTCAGGGGCAACATCCAGTTTGGGTGACCAGCCCTCCCAGTTTGCTCGGGCCCGAGGGGTTTCCCAGGATACACAGCTTTCAGTGCTGCAACCAACAAAGTCCCAAGCAAGCAAAGATGAGTTGGTCACCCCAAGCCACCTGAGGTGGTACCCTCCACTGAATGGGCCACAAAGAGCCTTTCAGGAATACATATTTACTTCTCTGATTCTGCAGCCTACACCATCATTTGTCATTTGTGGGCAAGATTTCCGTAGGTTTGCTGCTCGTTTTACTAAGTACGCAGCAGCCTGGCACCACGTAGCACGCACATTTTCTCTTAGGAAGTGAGGAAAGAGCGTGGGGCAGAGGACACCTCAGGATAAATTCTCAAGTGGTTTCTAACCCAAGGACAGTAAACATGACGTGGCAGAAAAAGCTGGGCTTTGGCATGGCAGCCGTAGAGAGAGAGAGTGTGTGTGTGCAATAGTTAGAGCCAGCGAGTGAGAGGGGAAGGAGTGAGGGAGGGTGAGTGACTGTGTCATAGTCACATTGGTCTCCTGGTGCCCTTGGGTTTCTTATATTTGTAACCTTTGCTTTTTGCGTTCCTTTTCAGGTGTCTCCGGTGAAAATCTGTGACTTTGACTTGGGCAGTGGGGTGAAGGTGAACAACTCCTGCACCCCCATAACCACACCAGAGCTGACCACTCCAGTACGTATGGCTGGGCACCCTGTACCACCTCCTTCAGGACTCCTGTACCCTTGGAGTACCCCCAACCCAAAGCTGGAGTCCAGAACAGAGAGCTAAGGAAGGAAAACCGAGTGTTTCTGCCTGAGTTGTCATTTGGCCACTTTGTGAGCCACCCCCACCCACCCCGTCAGGGCTTAGTTGCTAATGAAACTGACATGGGAGCTTTTTGTTTGGGGCAGGTCCTCTGCCAATGATGAGACAAATTGTATCTGTGGGAACAGGCTGAGGGCTGACTCCTGACCCAGGTAAAGACAGACACTAGCCCAGGCCAGCCCTTTGCACCTGAGCACACGATAGCTCTGAGTCCCACTCTCCCTGGCAGCGTCTCAGCACATCCCCCTGTGATGGAGGAGGGGCAATGTGGTCTCTCTGTGGCCAGAACTGAGAGGTCCCAGCTCTCCGCATGTAGGATCACTTGCCTGAGTTACCTGTTGCTTCCTTCACTTCACATTTCATGCCCAGATGTGCAGCTGGGAGCTGTTCTTCCTTAGACATCTCTTGTACATACCCAATGTACTATAATTATTATGAGTCTTTTGAGATTTGCATGTTTCATAAGTGATTTTTCCTAATAACCTTTTTTAAGACATGCATTTCAATGTGCTTGTATCTTATTCTAATTGACATTATTAGAAATGTTTCTGTATTAGCTTCTACTACACTGAGCTACCTTGTTCTCAAAGTCATTAACTCTAATTGCCAATAATATGGAAAATGTCCTTTCTCCACTTCCTATCTTCCCATCTAATTAGTTGTGTGTGTTGGGGGCCAGGGAGGCATCTCTTGGCAAGGCTGCAGTAAGGAAGAGGGGAGCAAAAAGAATTTGTTTTGTTTTTATCAGCATCTTATATGCAAGGATGGAAGGAAAGAATCCCGAATTCTTGTACTGGGATTTGAAACCAAATCCCTGCCCCCTCCTCGTCCTTCATTTTCCCATCTATAAATGGGAGAAGTGGGGAGATTGGATTTGTTCTAAGAGCTTTCCCAGCTTGGATGGACTCTTTAATTCTGAATTCTTATACCTCCTTGGTCTAAGCTGGCAGAGAAGCTTGGCAGGGACTTCACTTTAAGAACTCCTTATCTTATGGGGGCGCCTGGGTGCCTCAGTCAGTTAAGTGTCCAACTCTTGATCTCAGCTCAGATCTTGATCTCAGGGTCGTGAGTTCAAGCCCTGTGCTGAGCATGGAGCCTACTTAAAATTTAAAAAAAAATGAAGAAGAAGAAGAAAAAGAAAGAAAAAAAAAAGAACTACTCGCTTTATGGGACTGGATGTCCACAGACCCCCTCCTGGACCCGTGCCCCTGGTACATTGAAGTACCTGTACATTAAGTGATTGTCTGCAGAGAGCTGAGCAGCTTCTTGACCAGGTGCCTCTGCCTACTGGAGAAGGACCTGGAAAGATGGGAAGGTGACCTGGAACTGGTCATGTGGATCATGGGGAACACTAGGACTCCATTTCCAAACGCTCAGTTAGCCCAGCTTTTCCAGGTGCCCTGGTGGTATCAGGTGAGCCCTCTGGCCGGCTTTCCTGGCAACTCCTTGCTCTTCTGTCCCATCCTCCTGCTGAAGTCCCATGACATTCTGCTCTTTGCCATCTCCTCTCCCTGTGACTAAGCCTCTCTCTTCTCTGCCATTTCCCCTCCCAACCTCGGCTCCCACAGTGTGGCTCTGCAGAGTACATGGCCCCGGAGGTGGTGGAGGTCTTCAGGGACGAGGCCACCTTTTACGACAAGCGCTGTGACCTGTGGAGCCTGGGCGTGGTCCTCTACATCATGCTGAGCGGCTACCCCCCCTTCGTAGGTCACTGTGGGACCGACTGTGGCTGGGACCGGGGAGAGGTCTGCAGCGTGTGCCAGGTGAGCACAGCTCAGGGACCCGCTGCACGGGGCATGCCCAACAGGACTGGGCTGGAGGTGTTCCTGCTCCAGAAGGGGGTCTCTAGTGCCTCTTTCCCCTTCTGTCCAAGGGCCTGCGACAGGGGGAGAGAGAGACAGGCTTAGCTGGGAGTTCAGGGGAGAGTTGTTAGAGCAGACCATACCCGAGCTGAGCCTTCATACATGAGTCTTGCCCAAGAAATAGAAGCAGGAGTGGCAGTACCAGCCAAGACATGGAGGAGTGAGACAGCTGCATGTGTATGGGGGAAGAAGAGTAGAAGTGTAAGGTTGGCAGTGGGGGGAGCTATAACCGGACAGATTGCCAGGGGCCCATTTGTGGGGGCCCCATATGAAGGGCCGAGGAATTTGGGCTGTGTTCCCTAGTTGGCATTCCCCAGGTGTCACCTGCCCAGCCCTCCAAGTAGCCTAGCCATCTCTGCCCGACAGGGGCATTCTGTGTGGTGTGATGACTTAGCGGGGATGGGGAGCCAGGGAGGGCCCTGGCCTGTAGCATCCCCAGGCCATGAGCTGCAGCTTCAGCTAAAGCCAAGGGGACCCAGGGTGACCAAATCAATGGCAGGCACATTCCGCTTATTCCCTGGGAGCGTGGCCTCAGGAGGAATCTTCTTTACCTAGAACAAGCTGTTCGAGAGCATCCAAGAAGGCAAGTATGAGTTTCCTGACAAGGACTGGGCACACATCTCCAGCGAGGCCAAAGACCTCATCTCCAAGCTCCTGGTTCGAGATGCAAAGCAGAGACTGAGTGCTGCCCAAGTTCTGCAGCACCCTTGGGTGCAGGGGGTGAGTAACCCGGGGAGGGGCGGCAGTCCACCTCCTGAGGCCTGTAGCGTGGCCGTGAGGAAGCTTTTAGAGTAGCGAGTACTGGACAGCAGCCCAGGTGGCTGACCTCAGCTGGAGGGAGACCAGCTTCAGTCCCTGCCCATGTGGAGTGAAGTGGCCACTGACGTAGCCCCGCAAGGAGCCCCTTACTGGTCATAGACTTGGCTCTAACCTTGGCCTCGGACTAGGCTTCTAACTGAGCCTTGCCTCTCAGGAATGAGCAGAGGCCTCTGGGGGATTTGGCACACTCATCAACCACTGGCAGAGGCACACAGTCTCGGAAGCAGCCTGGTATTGGCGTTGGGGCCTGTGGCACCCTCCCCTTAGATAGACATGTCATGAGCTGAGAACGCTCAGAAGCAGGGCCTTGCTTCCCTGCTTGCAGTGAGGATGCATTCAGGGCACAAAGGTTCTCCTCGTGGTCCTGGGGTGCAGCTTGCCTAAAAGGCAGATGGCGGTGTTTTCCTCAAACAAAGGATCTAGGTCTTTACCAGAAAACATTTTTAACCATCCTCCTCAGTTAGGCATGTTACCTGACTTCTGCCCCTCCAAGGGGTCTGCCAGACCTCCTGTGATTTACTGTGTCATTGGTCTGCCAGGCCCTAGCCAGCCTCAGTGGCCCTTCCAGTGGAAGGAAACAAACATTGCCAGCCCCATGTTATAGGGGGGACCCAATCTAAGAATCTCTGAGTGGCTGATTTCTAGCCACCCAAGAGTTGCTAAATTTACTGAGCACCTACCCCATGCCAGACTCTGGTGATACTGGGATGAGTAAGACCCAATCCCTGTCTTCTTACTCTAGTGGGGAGGGGGAGACAAAGGCATAAATTATGGGATCGTGTAGCAAATGCTCATCAAAAGTGCTAGGGGCACAAAAGGACGAGGTTCCACCTCTGCTTGGACAGGGGTAGGGAGGTGGCAGGGGTGGGAGAATGAATGCTTCTCAGGGGAAGTGACCACCGAGCTGGGTCTTGGAGGATAAAGAAGACTTTGCCAGGCAAAGGGAGTGAATCTCCATGCAGAATCAGCTGGGTTCAAGCTGTCCTTTCTTGCTCTCTCCTTGGAAGGTCTGACCCTGCAGGCAAGCTTGGCCAAGTGTCTGTGCTGGGCCAGGAGGCTGTAGTGGCCTACCCACTCTGCACTGGGGTGGGTCGGGCAGCTCTTGAAGGAGGGAGCAGTGCTTACCCCCACGTCTATCCTTCCCATTCTAGCAAGCTCCAGAAAGGGGACTCCCCACGCCGCAAGTCCTCCAGAGGTAAATGCTCCAACCACACCTGATGCCCTTCTTTCTTTGGCTTTGACTTTCCCTCAAACTCTCAGCCACGTTGGGGTGGAGGTGGGGTAGGGAGCCTAGCTCTAGGCTCAGGTGTCATCCTCCTGAAGGGGCTCCCCGGCCTGCCCTCTTTCCCCTCTTCTCTGCTGCCACCTGACGGCCTCCCCTGCCCTCCAGCTCCTTCAAGGCCCCTCAGGTGCTGTTTGCAGGAGAAAAAACGGTTTCCATGTCTGTTTGCATCTAACTAGAAATCACCATTTATAGCCCAAAGACCTTATCTGTAGGTTATTCACCCCAAGGTTCCCTCCCTCGGCTGCGGGTTGGTGACAGTAGCAGGAGGGGCACTGTGAGGCAGTAGGACCAGTTGTCCTGTCACCACTAGACACAGTAATAGTAATGGCCACACTATAGTAAATGCATATCACACGCAGGATATGGTGCTAAGGGCGTTACAGAGATTCTATTCATAATCTTTATGATAAATTTAAAGGAAAGGTGTTCCTATTACCCCATTTTATGGATGAGAAAACCAAGAATAGAGATTGAGGTAACTCACTCAGGGCCACACAGTTGCCTTGGGGAGTTGGACTTTGAACCTGGATCTGTTTGACTCTGGTGCCTTTTAACACCAGACCGTGTTCCTAGTGAGCACTGCCCTATTCCCAAAGGACCAGGGCTACCACACTGGGAAGCCCTCCAGGGAGCCATCTCATGACCAGGTGCTGGGAGTTACACGGGAAGTCTTACATCACCGTAATCGCCATTGGGGTGAGCCAGAATGCTGCTGCCGGGGGTGGGCCGGCCTGATTCTCTGGAGCTGCGTCCAGGTGCCTTGAGGCTCCGAACCTGTGGTCCACCTTAGAAGATGTATCCGGCAGACCCACGTGCCTGCTGTATGCTAGCCCGGCTGGGCCCCGGGGATACAGACACAAGGGCACGGCCCCTGCTCTTGGAGCTCTCCACCCTGACGGGGGAGGGGGATACATGGGTGCGCGCTTCATGTGCCAGGCCCTTCCTCAGGGAGAGCTGGGTGCAGAGCGTGGGAGCGCGGAGGAGGGTGCTCTGAACAGAAGGGGACATTTGTCCCAACTCCTAAGTCCAAGGACTGTAGTTGAGGCTCAAAGCCATTCCAGCCTCAGTGAAATCAGATTGCAAACCTGGGCAAGAACGACTTTGCGGGGCGGGGGGGGGCGGGGGAGGGAGGAGCAGCCCAGAAAAAGCCTCGGGGGGTGCGGGAGTGGGCTGGCCAGGGCGCTGAGCCCCGCTTCTCTCTGCTCTGTGCTGCCCGCCCCTGTAGAAATAGCAGCACGATGGACCTGACGCTCTTCGCAGCTGAGGCCATCGCCCTTAACCGCCAGCTTTCTCAGCGCGAGGAAGACGAGCTGGCAGAGGAGTCCGAGTCGCTGGTCGAGGGCCTCTGCTCTGTGAGGCTTTCCCCTCCCTGCAAGTCGCGCCTGGCCCGCCGGAGGGCCCTGGCCCAGGCAGGCCGCAGCGGCGACCCGGAACCGTGCCCAACTCCCGCCGCACTCTGACCCACTCCGGCCACGGCTTCCCGGACCTCGGCCCGCCCGGCGCAGCCAAAGTCTGCAGAGCACGCAGAGGAAGCTGCTCCGTGGCCCCCCGTCCTGGCCAAGGCCCTGAGGTTCCCACCCAACCCCCCACCTCCCCGGAGTCCTCAAGGAAAAAGCTCCATCCGAGGGGTTGTCTTTCAAAAGGAAAGCAATCACTTGTCACTTTGCATAATCGCCTGCGGCAGGGACATCTCTGCCGGGCTCCCGCCCACCTGCTCACCCGCCTGCAGATCCAGGATCCGCCTGCTCTCCTGGGCGGGCGGGCGGCAGCGGGCTGGGGCTGTGGCCTTCAGGGAGCCAGGATTGAGAAGCGGCAGTTGACAGAGGCTCTTTACTCTCCCTACACTGTCACTGCCCCCCCACCCCCCCGCTGGTCCTTCCTTTGTCCTCCGGATGTCCTCCCCTCGGCTGAGTGAAGCCATCCCCTCAATTCAGGAAAGGGCAGGGAGCCTTCCGCGTTCAGGAGGCCAGATCAGTCTTCCAGTCTGGTACGGGAGAAGCACATAATCTTTCTTTGCTGGGACCAAAACGTGTCCCTCATTTATCATCCTCTTCCTTGTTTGGGATTGCTGCTGAAGTCAGTATTATTTCGTTTAAAAAATGTTTGTTTTTTTAACCATGCACTTCCAGCAAAGATGGGACTTTCAACTCCCACTGCAAGCCGGCGGATTTTCCAGAACATGTCATGGCGTGCTCTTCCTTGAATGTCCATGCATGTGGAAGGTTTTATTCAGCTGTTTCCTGTTATTCTAATTGGTTTTAAGCTGTTAAGACGACGAGTGACTTAGAGGCTGTGTCTGCTGGAGGGCAGCACCAGTCCAGGGCAGTTAGAAGGGGCTCCGTGCCCGAAGTAGCACCAGATCACAGGCAGCCCTGGTCCAAGCCATGCGCCGGCCTGCTGCCAGAGAGCCTGAGGGCGCATCTGGTGCCCCGAGAAGCCGAGCTGCCCAGCTGCCTGAAGAAAGTGGATCTGTACAAGTCAGACAGACACACAACAGTGCTATTATACAATGTGCTTGTTTTAATAAAACTGTTTTAAATTCTAGCTGTGGCCTTTCTGGTGGTCCTTTCCTCCCCTGTGAACCTGAGAGGGAGACAGGCCTTCTGGAGCGGGGCCGAGTCCAGCCCAGTGGGGAGAAGGTGCCCCTAATTGGGACCTCTAAATCTAGCCCCTCACTGGATCCACAAAACAAGGTGAAGGAGAGATCATTGCTTTTCTTTTTTAGGCGAGGAAATGAAGTTCCTCAACATTGGTCAGTCTCCTGTGCCAGGACCCAGAGAGGAGTGAGAAACAGCCTCTGTCCTGTAGGGTCTCCCTATCAGGTGGAAGACGAGGCATCAGCAACCGTCACACAAACCGGCTTCAAACAACGCCTTAATAGGTGTGCCCTGTGCCCAGGCCAGCCACGCGCCCAAGCAGGAGCGAAGGTCCCCTCAGTCTGGAGCAGCACTAAGCCTTTCTTGAGGATCTGTTGTGTGCCCAGGACTTGCCAGAGTTAGAACAAAGAAAAATGGTGCCTCACGTCCGCAGCTCTCGTGTTCACCATGCAAAGGGCTTTCGTGTGCTTTGTCCTGTGTCACCCTCAGAACCACACTGGAGAGGGCTGGGGTGGGAAGGGGCTTTAGAAGTTCCCAAGCCGGAGCAGAAGGGAGGTCTGAAGGCCAGGGCAGCGGACAAGGTGCTGCCGGCAGCTTCTCTCCCTGGGGAGAGGGGAGATGGGGTCAGCGGCTCCTCAGTCTAGGGCCCATCCGGCAGCATCAGTGCCTCCGTCTTGACGCTGACATCCTTTCTGTTGACAGTCTTCCCTTTGCAGCAACTGTCACCACCCTCACATCCCTGCTTCTCACTGGAGGTGGATGGGCTGGAAAAACAGGCCTGCAGAATCTAAGCCTTTTGGCCCAAAGTCTCCCAGTCCCTGGGGACTCGGAACCAGGGTATGAGTTTTGTCCCGACTCCAGCCCCAGCCCGTCAGTCCTTCGGGTTGGCCAGCTGAGAGGTGATTTCCAGGGGCTTCCTGGGCTCGTTCTGGATAGAGCTCCAGCCAGCTCTCAGGCCTCCGTGCCTTTGCTCAGGCGCTGCCCTCTACCAGCCCGCCTCCCCACCCTGGTCCACCTGGCGAGGCCGCTGTCATCCTTCCCGGCTCCGCTTCAATGCTACGGCGCCTCCTTCGGTTTTGTTCGTGTTGTCGTGCGCTAAGCAACAGCCGCTGGCGGAGAAATGTCCAGGCATTATCTCCTTTAATTTTCAGAGCCGTCGTGTGAGGTGAGGTACCATTACGTCACCCCACTTAGAACTGATCGGAGAAAGAGAGAAAGACCTTGATGTACAGGTAGGAAGACAGAACCGGGATTCTCCGCAGAGAGACCTGGGACACAGCCGTGCTGCCCGGCTTCAGATGCCAGCTCTGCCACTTAACTAGCTGTGAGCCCTGGGCAAGCGACTCAGTCTCTGAGGGCGGCAGTTCCCTCAACCAAAAATTGGGGCTGCTAGGGCTTACCTCCTGGTCCTGTTGTGAAATGAGGATTAAATGCCGAGTGGTTAGAGCAGTTCCGGGCGCGCACGGCCAGCGCGCGGGCCAGGGTTGGCTACGGCAGTTATGGTCCTTCCTACTGCCGTCTCCTCAGCACAGGACACAGTCCCTCTACTCGGAGCCAGCGACGGAGACCAGTTTCCCCCCCTTTCCTTGGCGTGTATGGAGATGGATCTGCGCTTTCCAGATGGGTCCGGCCTCTGGCCCTTTGTGGGGTTCTCCTGCCGACAGGGTGCTCTGCCCCTCTGGGCTGCAGTCCCTGTCCCCAAGGGGCAGCTGTCTGCGTTTGGGGATCGGGGGTCCTGGGTTCTAGTCCTGCCACTCTTCACTGGGTGACCTTGGGAAGTCCCCTGCCCTTTTTGAGGCCCGGGCCATGTGCCTGGCTCTACTAGGCAGGGGGAGGTATGGTAGACCCACTGAGGGAGGCTCTGGGGCCTGGAACTGTGGCGGCCAGTCCCTTGGCTCTAGGGCTCAGGTGTGGACCGGGCCTTAGGAGGAAGCTGGTCCCAGCCAGCCGGCGTGTTCCAGACCTCAGGCCTCCTGCCTCTAACCCAGTTAGCAGGACTCCTGTCTAACCCCTGTCTGGGGGCCTGGGCACAGGAGCCAAGCCTTCCTCCCTCCAGATGTCCACCCGCCTGAGCTCTTGGGGGCCGCCTCTCCCTGCTGGCCGAATGCCTCTCCCCAGACCCCGCTCCCGAACAGCAGTGCCCTGGTCCCGTGCCAGCTCCCCGGAGCCAGGAGCCAGGTCCCCCCTCAGCTGGCACTCTTGTTGCCATGGTAGCAGTTGCCTTGGAAGCCACTTCCCTGAGTTCAGCTTCTGAACAGTCTGGGAAAGCGGCCTGTCCCCCAGGGGACCGGGGCATTAATCACACTCTTTTCCAGGGTCCTCACCCCTCAAGGAAAATAAACGGAACTAAACCACACCGAGGCCTTTTCACCCCCTCCTCCTCCCCAACCCATGCCAGCCTTGGACTCGGCACCTCTGGGGAGGAAAGAGCATAGGCACGCACTCCGGCCCGGACCTCACGGGGAAACAGAGATTTTGTGGCAGAACTCAGCTGTGACCTGGGGCCTACGCACCCCCAATGCGCCGTCCCAGATCCAGAGGCCTCGGGGACCCAGGCTTCAGTGAGGAGGGCTCTGAGGCTTGCGAGGTGGGGAACAGGTGGGGCAATCATCCTCTAGTGACTCGAGCCTCCACCTCCTTTACCTATGATAGGAAGCACATCACCCAAGGACAAGCTTGTGTTTTCTTTCTCGCAGATGAAACAGCCTGTATTGAGGAAAGAATAAGCAAGCCTCCCTCTCTACATTTCCAATCAACAGGAGAGCAGGCATCACAAAGGTTTCAAGTAGCCTTTAATGACACTCCCCTGTCAAGAGGGAAAAGATGGAGGCCTTGACTGAACACAATGTCTCCCTCTGACGGTATGGTTGCCAATTCCTCCCACCTCAAATAGGACAAGTTAGAAATTCAGGGACAGAGAAATGCTACTTCCCAGCTGAGCATGGAATCTGGACACCGAGGTTCTCTCAAGGACTCTGGGGCCATCCTTCCACTCCCCATGTCTCAGTTTCCCCATCTATTCCATAAGGAGCTTGGATGGGTTTGTAGTTCTGTGATCTTGTAACTGATAATGCTTTACTGTGTCTCTCCTCCATATTTCCTCTTATGTCTCTGGGCCCTGAGGGATTTACAAGGTCAAAACAAAAACAAAACCCTCTAATTTCGAATTTGGTCTCGTTTTTAGAGGTTAGAGTGTTCTTCTGGGATCTGAAACTCACAGTGCACAGGCCTCCCTGCCTCCAGCCTCTGCCATCGGCATCCGCCTTCACCAGGTGGGCAAAGTGAGGTTCAGGAGGTGAGCGGCTGGCCCAGGTCCCACAATGTGAGGTGCCCTGTCCTGCTGATGGTGTGGGGGCCGCCCTCAGCCTTACGCCCCTGCCCAGCTAGTTATGCAAACACTTACTGGGGGTGAGGTGTTGAGATTCCCAGAGCTCAACATCTCAGGAACACATTGTCATAGACAATTATTTTGACAGCTCCTTCTAAAACTAGTCAGTGGGGGATCAATTACGTGTGACAGAGACATGGGCTGTCATTTGATGCCTAATTAAAGGAATAATCAGACCTCATCCTGGAGAGCGGCACAGGGGACGTTGACCACAGCCACTGTAGCTGGAGAATCCCCACCTCCGGGGGCTTCCTCTTATGGGGGCCTGGAACACAGCCAGGGGGCCACTGGCGCTCTGCAGTCCCCCTCCTCTCTATGTACCTTTGAGTTCACACCTGTCCTTGCCCAGGCCCCTCTCCAGCCTCCCGGCAGTGCTTACCTCCGCTGAAGCTCAGTCCGGTGACCCTGGCCTTCTCAGGCCCCCACCCCTGCCCAAGGAAAGCCCCTTGTTAGAGACGGAGGTCCCACGGGGCCCATGGCCCTCCTCCCTGCTGACCTGAGGTGGTCCTGCGGGCCCAGGCCCTCCCTGAGCTCTGCCTTGTGTTCAGAAGCCAGGTCCTCTCGGGGCATTCTGTGGGGCTCACTCCCTGAACCGGCCCGTGAGGGGCTCACAGTCTACAGAGGAGACAGAGAACAGGACAGATGATGGGGGAGCAGTGGTAGGCAGCCCACCCACTCAGGCACCATCAGGAATGGCTTTACAGACTTGGGGCTGGCCGAGCAGACACTCAGCAGAATGGTGGCAGCAGAGAAGGGGTGGAGCAAGGGGCAGGGGTCCCTGTGGAGGCGGAGGGCCGTGGCCTGGCTATGTTGGGTGGCAGACATCGTGGGGAGACAGAGGCACGCACAGAGGCCAGTGGGGCTGGTGATGGGACCCTGGGAAGAGGGCCCAGATGCCTAGGTGCAGGCATAGGACCAGGTCCAGATTCGGGGATTAGGGAGGCCCTGATCCATCAGGGGCCAGAGAATGCAGTAGGTGGCGAGGGCCGGGTCTGGGGGTGGGTTAGGGCTGGGCTGGGCTACCACTGCCCAGCCTTGAATTGGTGGGTCCTGCAAGTACGTTAGACAGGAGGTGCTAGCCATGTCCCCTGGCCACTGGCACCCAGTCCCTGCCAATCCTTCTCCCCATATTTGTTTTCCTCCTACCCCATCTCCTCCCCCCCACCATCTGCTTCCTGCTCTTCCTTCTCAGCCCCCTGCCAGGGATCCCAGGAGGGCTGGGGGGCTCGCCCTCTCAGCCCACTGGCAACTAAGGGGGTGGATACCAAGCCTACCCGAGGAGAAGGAGGTCCCCTGAAATCAGCCTCAAACCGGGACCCCTCAGCCCTGCTCCCCGTAGGAGACCGGAGGTTGACAGGCTGGCGGAGGGGCAAGGGGAGGAGCACGAACTCAGTGGAATACCTCTTTCTCTCCTCCTGTCCCAGTCACTGTTCCTGTCTCTCCTGTTCCAGTCACTGAGCCTCCTCCAGGTCCCCTCCCATGCCCGCCTCTGAGTCCCTAGCAGAAGCCCCGTGTGTCAAATGGCAGAAGAGCGCAGAGTGGGCCCTGAGCATGTGGCCAGGGAGTCTCCTCACATCCCTGGCTGCGAAGCCGCCAGTCTATCCTGCCCCCTCAGGAACCAGCAGCGGAACCTGGGCTGAGAGCCCCAGCGGGCCTCTGGGGCAGGCAGCAGCTCACATTGCAGCCTCATGAATAACTCAGGACCTCCCAGCTGCCTGCATCTCCGAGGAACCCGTGGCCCCTGGACCAACCTCCTCCACTGCTTTAAACTTTAATAGGCCAAGGCCCAGTGGCAGCCGAGCAGGCTCCAGACAGCAAGGGCAGGATGTCCTGGGCAGAGCAGCTCAGGCTAAGCCCTCCTGAGAGGAAGCTAACAGGGGGGACCCGGTGGGGCAGGAAGGCTCCCCAGGACTCTGACAGCCAAGGCAGGATGTGATCAGGCAAGAGTCCCAAGAGTGGCCTCCAGATTCAGGGGCCTTCAAGAGAGGAAGAGTAGGCTGGCGTGACCTGGCAGGGATTCTAGGTCAAGGTGCGGCTGGGGGCCCCTAGGGGAGCGGTGGGATAGGGTTACTAGCCCCGAATCTTCCTGCCCAGAAATTCCCACTCTGAAGGTGGAGCTCCAACAAAGACCCATCCAAGAGAACCGAGCCGTCCGGGGCTTTCCTGGGGACAGGCGCCACCGGCTGCAGACGGTGCCCTGGGCAGGCCTGCATGGACATCCCCATCAGCAGCAGAGACTTCCGCTGCCTACAGCTGGCCTGTGTGGCCCTCGGCCTGGTGGCCGGCAGCATCATCATCGGTGTGTCCGTGTCCAAAGCTGCAGCTGCCGTGGGTGGCATCTTTATTGGCGCCGCCGGTCTGGGTGAGCAGGTGCCGGGCTCAGAGAGGGAGCAGGGGCATGGTCCGGTGAATGAGAAATGGAGGGAAGGGCTGGTTCAACAGGAATTGGTTGGGGAGGACGGAAGCTAGAGGTGTGAGCAAGGCAGCTGTCGGGGTGCGGGGAGGCAGAGGAGGGTTGGGGTGAGGTTCCTTCTGCCAGGGATAAGGACACCGTGGAGAAGGGAGCTGGCTGCCACACTCCTCTTTGGCTGCTCCCCCTCTGGTCCTCTAGGTCCAAGCTCTGGGCCCTTGGGTTTTTGGTGGAATTCATCAGCCTGTTGGGGGTGGGTTGACAGGGGGCAAGTAAAAGAGTTCAGAGGTCCCAACGGGACACTCTGTGAGCCAAGATAAGATCCAACTTTCCTGGTATACCTTGGTAGGGCATCTGTCTGTCTCTCCAGGCATCTGACCATCTGTCTATCTGGGCCAGTCCCACTGATATCCCCACAATGATGCTGAGTACCATCCCTCTCCCCACTCCACCACACTGGGGCAAAAGCAGAGCCAGAAGCACCCGGCTGGTGGGTTCTTGGCATCCGGACCTGCAAACTCCTGCCAAAGGCCACAAACACTTGGTCTGGGGATAAAATGGGGGTGGGTAGGGCACCATCCACTCTTCTGCTAAGCCCTCCCCAGGTCTGGGTGGGAAGGAGCCTGCTCAGGAGCTCCCAGTCCCGCCCTACGGGAGGGTGGGGCAAAGGAGAGTCGGTGGTGATGTCAGCTGGGCCCACTTCCAGCCGGCTGAGAAGGAAGGAAGCCAACCATGCTAATCACCTGGGCAGGCTGGAGCCAGGAGCCTGGGCCTTCACAGCCTGGAGCCCCTTCCCCAGATAGGCACGACTCCCTGCCCCCCCTTAGGGCTGGGTGTTGGGGGGCCGCCCCCTCCCAACACTCACAGGCTCACATTTACGCACCCACAGTCCCAACCTACACACTCATGCTCCTCCCACGCACACCCATATCCCCCTCAGAAAACACCCCCAGGCTCACAGCCTACCCACAGCTTCATGCAGCCGGCACTAACCAGGCCCCTTCCCCATCACAGAACCCCTCTGTGTCTCTCTTCTCAGGGATCCTCATCTTGGCCTACCCGTTCCTAAAGGCTCGGTTCAACCTGGACCACATTCTGCCCACCATAGGTGAGTCCCCCCCCAGCCCCCAGCAGAGCCCTCTTCCAGGGACCGCTGGGTGAGACCCATTGTGTGTAAGTCTGTGGCACACTGTGCGGTGGAGCCGAGCCCATGTGTGTGACTGCTCCTGGCTCTGTGTGTGTGTGTGTGTGTGTGTGTGTGTGTGTGTGTGTGTGTGCGCGTGCGCACAAGGTGCGGTATGCGGGCGTTGCCATGACTACCGTGCAGCGGACTCCAGCCTGTTGCTACAAATGTGCCTCAGCCAGCTCAGAGCACCCAGAACTCCCATCTCCCCCCGAGAGAGTTTCCAACTCCCCCAAAGCCTCCAAGATCTCCAGATAAGCCCATTTCATTCCGTGAGCCCCCATAAACACCCTCTACCACTCCTAAGACCTCAGGACCCCTGTATAGCTCCTTAACTCATCTCTGCCCCCCACATACATGCTACCATCTCCATCAATCCTGGGGGGCTTTATATATTCCTAGTTCTCCCCATGACGCCCACCTCCTTAAAAAGTCTGCCCTCCTCCCCTTCAAGGGCCCGTTTCTTCCAACTCCACTCCCTAATCATGTGGGACACCTCAAGGAATGTGGTGGAGCAAAGACAGCAGTAGGGATGGAGATGAGCCAGCAGGAAGGACTTCCCTTCCCAAAGCAAGACTTGATCTGAGAATGGCTTAGTAACCATGGGGCCTGGGGTGGTCTTATCCCGCAGGGAGCCTGAGAATCCACCCCCACCCAGGGCCAGACCATGGGGAGGGAAGATCCAGTGCCAATGGCAATAAAGAGGGTAAGTTTTAAAAATTCCAGTCCATCTTCCATCTTTGCTCTTTGGCTGAGCAGCTCTGTGAGACCCTGGGAGAAGCCTTGAGGGGCACGCAGAAGGGACGTCCCCAGTCACCGGGAGCCAGCATATCAGGCGGTTCTGCCATGTGTTTGGTCAAAACCCCTCTTGCTCCAAGCTGAGCCAGGCTCCTCTTGTTTGACTTCAGGCCTTCTCCATCATGCCCACCATGGACACTGGGACCGTCCCTAGGTCCCATGCCCCAGTTTACGTTTTCACTCTCTTCTCCAATGACGGAATCCAACTCTCAGAGCTGGTACCTGAAATGGAACATCCTCCTCTCCCATCTCCACACACTGGAAAATTCTAGGGCAGGAGTTTCTCAAAGACGGCCCCAGCCCACAGCGTCTACCACCAGTGGAGGATGCCTAATCCCAGCAAAAGGTCCCATTCCAGACCCTGCTCCAAACACTTACATATGTTAGTTAGTTCCATTCTCAAAACAACCACATAAGGAAGGTACTGTAATTAGGCCCACTTTATATGTGGGGCAACTGAGGCACAGGGAGATTAAGTAAGGCAACTAGGAAGTGGTGGGGCCAGACCTGAAACCAGGTATTTGGCCCCAGAGTCCTCTCTCTAACCACCCCCACCATGCTGCTGTCCTCTTGAAGGGCCATTCTGACCATCTGTGCCTCTTTAAATTCAGCAGAAACGGTCCCCTGGGATGCCCCTCTCCCCCCGTGGTCCCTCTGGGTTGCTCTGCTCCGGAGTCTGTCTGCTCAGGCAGCCCTGTTCTGATCTCTCCCCCAGGAGCCCGCAGCAGCCTGTCCACGGTGAGCAGAACACTGGAGAAGCTGAAGCCAGGGGCCCGGGGGACTGGGGAGGGCTGAGGCAGGGGCTGAGGGGCTACACCCTGCCCTCCCTCCCTGCCTGCTACCCTGATCTCACAGCCCTCCTGGGTCCAAACCAGAGGTGAACCGGGCCCTGGAGACACCAGCCCTGCATTCGCTTGGGCAAAGCTCTTGCAAATGGATTCCATGCTGCCGCATTGGGCAGGGCCTGAAGTGGGGTACTGCTGGACGTTCCACAGGGGACCCTTGTATCAGGATTTTGACCTGGTTTTTTCTCTCTGGACTGCAGCTCAGCATCCTTTCCTTTTTGATCTACTGACTGGTTTCTCTGGAATTTGGGGCCAGAGATATCTCAGTCTCTCGCTCCAGGCTGGCCACGGAAATGAACCACAGGCCCACAGCAACCACAGAGGGGATCCCTCAGCCCTTAAGGCCTGGCCCCGGGCCTCTAGAGCTCACTGGCTAGGTAGAGGGGCTGGACCAGATGTTTTCAGGTTCGCAAAAACTCTGGGCAACTCCTCAGGGACAGGCTCTTGGCAGCAGTGAACCGGACAGGAGCATGGCCTGGACAGACAAAATGGTCACTGCCATGACGTGGAGGCCAGTTGAGGCACCGACCCAGGGGCTTCCAGGAGGAGGTGGCTCCTGAGCTGAGTCCTGTCCTGACTCTTGTATGTGACTCCACCCTTCAAGGCTTTTGGTGATCTGACTCCAGACGAGACGCCAGCCTTCCCTCTTCGCCCCCGCCCTCTCACTGCTCCTGAACAATCTCAAACATTCCAGCCTCCAAACTTTGGCTTGTGTTCTCTTGGAGGCCTCCCATTCCTCTCTGCCCACCTCGGGGGCTCAGTCTGTTAAGTGTCCATCTTCAGTTCAGGTCATGATCCCAGTGATCAAGCTCCGCATTGAGCTCCCTGCTCAGCGGGGAGCCAGCTTCTCCCTGTGCCCCTTACCCTTTCCGTGCTCTCTCTCTCTCAAAAATGAATAAATAAAATCTTAAAAAAATAAAAAAAGCCCCCACCTTGAAAGGCCCACTTCCAAGGATCCCCTTAACACAACACCCTCCTCATCCCCTTCCTTTGTGCCTCCCTCTCTCCACAGTGGCCAGGCAGGCTGAAGGCTTCTTTTTCACAAAACAATTACTAATCCTACTAAAACCTACTGTACGTTGCCCTTTTCTGGTCACTGTCAGGGCACACAGTAGGTGCTCAATAAACGTTAGCGGCTTAGGGGTGCCTGGGTGCCTCAGTCAGTTAAGCGTCTGCCTTCGGCTCAGGTCATGGTCCTGGGGTCCTGGGATCGAGCCCCGCATCGGGCTCCCTGCTCGGCGGGAAGCCTGCTTCTCCCTCTGCCCCTTCCCCCTGCTGTGCTTGCTCTCTCACTCTCTCTCTGTGTCAAAAAAACTCTTTTAAAAAGCTGTTAGTGGCTTAAATTTAATGGGAAAACAATCCCCAATCTTTCCCTGGAGAGCCACGTCAAGACCCATGTACCCACAGGGTTTGGGGCAAGGAGGACCGGGCCCAGGTGTGTGTGGCTGTGCCGAAGACGTGGCTACGCCCTCCACGCCCCTCCTCACTCACCTACACCCTCAGGGTGGAGCAGGGTCTGACCTCCACAGAGCCATCTGCTCCATGAGGCTTCTGTCCTGGTTTCTGAGCAGAGGACAAGCTGGGAAGAGTCTCATTCTTCAAGGGTCAGTGCAGATGACACCTCCTCTCAGAAGCCTCCCCTGACTTCGCTGTGCTCCCCCAGCCCCAGGGCTTCCGTCCATCACAGCCCACATCACTCTGAGTGGTCCCTGTCTACTTCCTCCTCTCGAGAGCCCGGGCCAGAGGACCAGGCCCACAGGTACCCAGTGAATGTTGTAAAACCAAACCAAAAGTGGCAGAGACCACGTCATTGTACAGATGGGAAAGCTGAGGCCCTCCAGAGAAAGGGACTCATCGAGTCCTGCGGTGAGAGATTGGACGGACAGGCCTTGTATCCAGGGCTCCTCTGTCTCCCCACCAGAGCCCCTACCCGCTGCTGTGCTCTGCACAGGGACCAAGCCCCTGGCCACAGTGCGACAGGCCTCCACTCATAAATGCTGGCCAGTCATGAAGCCTGTGGTTCCTCCAGCCTGAGGGAAGTACCCCCCCCTTGCACTTCCCTCCTCTCTACCCCCCATCCCGCCTGCTCGCTGCCCCTTCTCCGTTCCCTCAGCAGCGTTATCAGTGCATAACTCGGGCCTGGGGGCCCCCCTTGATCAATAAGGAAACCCTTCCTCCTGCCCATCTTCAATCCTCACCTGAAGCACCCCAGAACGATGCCCAAGGATGGAAGGGGTGGGAATGGGGGAAGTGGGGCCTGAGCTGTGGGGAGGGTGGGACCCCTCGGCCCGCCACCAACCCTCCCCCAGCGTGATCTCCCCAAGGCAGGGCTTTGGTATCTTCACTGACTGGCAGAGCCCAGCACAGAATGGTGTAGGGGATCAGAGCAGAATAACCTGAGGCATGAACACATAAAAAGGCAAGGGCTATGTCCACTGGGGAAGAACTAGGTAGGGGTTCAAAAGACCCTTGGAACTGGACCCCTGAGACCTCCTTCCCCCCAGTCTAAGTGAATGTCCAGATGCATCCTCCCAAGTGTATCTCCACCCCAACCCCCCAGCCCCCTCAACCTGGTCACAGGAGTGGTCCATGTGGAGCTCATGCCTTCTCCACACCCATGCTTTGGAAGGTGATGTTGGGCCAAGTGGGCAGGGTGGTATGGGGGGTCGTGTTAGGGGGGAAGTGCTCTCTCAGCTCTGAGCAGCTCTGGAACCCTCCAGTATTTCCGCATGGAGTGGGTGTGGGCAGGGACAGGTCATTGGACCCAGCTCTTCCAGGGGTCTGTTCAATAAATGAAATCAGTTCTGTCCCAGAGCCCTGTTCTGACCTCAACTGTGCCTGTGCCCGGCTGGCCCCACAAGGTGGATATAATGCGGTCCTCAAGGAAGAAAGTTGGAGGATGCAGACCTGGACACCGGATCTGACCTGCTGGACTGCGAAGTTAAGGAAGGCTTCCTGAGGGAAGTGATGTCCCAGCTGTACGGTGAAGGCTGAGCTGGAGTTAGCCAGGTGAAGAGAAAGTCAACCATGGTTCAGAGAACACACCGAAGTGGAGAGTGCTTGGTCCAGGCAGCCCCGGAGGTCACAGCCCTGCTGGCCGATCGGGAGGACTGACCACGCTGGGGCTGGAGTCTGGGGATGACTCACATCCTGCCTCTGCATCCCCCAGAGTGCAGGGGGTGCTGGGCAAGAGGCCATGGGGACTTGCACCTCAGTTTCCTCCTCTGCAGCCAGAGGACGGGGTGTAGTGCCTCCTTCGAAGGGCCCCTGTCCGGAGGAAGGTTGGGGGGCACATGGTTCACATCAGGAAGGGTTTATGAATGGATGAGCAAATGAATGAAGGCAGAGGCTGGAGGAGATGCTCTTCCAGCTGAACACCTCCAGGTTCTGGAAGTCAGCACCTCGGTCTCCCACCTAGTCCTCCCTCCCCACCCCCTCATCCCCAATAGGCCCTTCCAGATCCCACTGGGAGATAGTGTCGCCTCCTGGAAGGGCCTCGTGGCCACACCCCATTCGGGGGGGGGTTGGTGGGCGGTGATTGGGGAAGGGTGGTTCAAATCAAGCCCCTTCCCCCGAAGTCTCCCTGCCCCCACAGCTCCACCCCCGCCCCCTCCAGGGAAGGGGCTGCAGACGGAACCGTGCCACCTACGTCCCTCGCTCCAGAGTGGCAACGTCGGCATCCCAGGCCCCCCAAAGTCCGGGCCGGAGACCGCGGGGGTGCTGGGAGCTCAGAGCAAGGTGCTAGAAGCCGCCGAACTAGAGGAGGGAAGGGGAGAGGGGCGGTGCGGCGCGGGAGAGGGGAGGACACTCCGTGAGAACGCCGCTCCGCCCGGGCGCCCAGGGGCCCAGCGGCCGCAGCGACGCTGCGCGAGGGGCACCCGGACCCCGCCGCCCGCCGCCCCCCCGCCCGCGGCCGCCCGGGGCCGGGCAGCCCGGGCCTGCGCCCCCCACCCCCACGCCCCGCACGCCCCCCCCCCCCCCGGCCCCCTGCGCCCGCGGGATCCTGCCCTCCGGCTGGCCCGGGCTGCTCAGAGAAGCGTCCGTCCGACCGGCTCAGGCAAGTGAAAGCCCCACGAGTTGGGGGAGGTTGGAGGGGGACCAAGGGGATGAGACCAGCGGGAGAGGGCGGCCAGGAGGGGAGTCTTGAGGGAGTGGAGGACAGGCTCCGTCCAGCCTGAAACCCCAGCAGAACGGAGTAGTGCCCAGACAAGAGGTCAGGTACCTGTAGCCCGGACAGACTTCTCCGAAAAGAGATGAGAAAGATGTAGAGGGAAACAAGGGAAGGGGACATATAGCATGCAGTGGCTGCCCTGGGCCCCTCTGCTGACCCTGATCCCTCCCTGTTCTATGTAACTCCGTGAGAATCTGCCCCAGGACCCACCTCCAGTCCCGGCCCTGCTGACAGCCACCACTTCCCAAGGCCCAAAGTGATCAGGGAATCAGAGAGAAGTGGGCACAGAGTCACTTCAAAACCAGGACCCAGGTGAAGCCAGGAAGGCAGGACACCCCTGTGACCAACTCCTCTCTTCACCATTTGTTTAACCAGCATTCCCTGGGCCCCTGGGGACAGTCAGGCACTCCACTGCAGCTCTAAGGTGGATATAATGCTGGTCTTCCAGGAAGAACGCTGGAGGATGCCGACCCAGACACCTGACTTGACCTGCTGATCTGGGGAGTTGGGCAAGGCTTTCTGGCGGAAGTGACTGCCCAGCTGCACTCCGAGGGTTGAGCTGGAGTTAACCAGGTGAAGGGGAAGTCGACCACGTTTCAGGCACAGGGGGCAGCATGTTCACCTGACTGCACCTGCTGAGTTCGGCTCCACTTGAGCAAAATCAAGGGGGCCACCTGGAAGAAGCCAGCCAGGAGGCAGCAGTGGGGAGCCCAGGAGGGATGCAGCAGGGAGAGATGGGGGAGGGGAGTGGGTGGGGTAGCATGGAGACTGAAGAGGAAGGGATGGTTTCTAGAGACACAGAGGGAAGAATCTGCAGGGGACTGGCGATGGATTGGGTTGGAAACGTGTGGAGGAAAGCCTGAGGGAGAAGGAAGAGCAAGGCTGAAATTCGGGTTTCTGGCTGGGTATCTGGGCTTTGTGGGAGAAGATGAAGTTTAAGGAGCCTGTTTCCAAGAGGAAGGGGGTGCTTCCAGAAGGGAGGGTTCAGCAGGGCCAAAGCTGTGGAGAGGTCAGGTTAGCTAAAGACTGAACCTCGTTTGCTGATTTCAGCAATGAGGAGAGAGAGAGCGTGTTGGGACAGCAACCAGATTGGAGTGGAATGAGTCTTGCGGAGGTAAAGTGTAGACAGGTAGGGAGTGTAGACAGTGCTTTGAGGAAGGGGAGAGGGTGTTAAGTGGAGGCAGATGTGGGGTTGAAGGAGGGTCTGGTTTTGTTTTAGGACGGGAGGGGCATGAGTGCATCCAGGAGGAGGTGTGGTCCCGGTGAGGGGGGCTGATGAGCACTGACTGGGTGGGGGGAAGGTTCCCCCGGAGCCTTGAAGGCCTGAGTGATCCCAGAGACGTGCTGGCTGGTGATTTTCTTTTCACCCATGAGGCTTAGCAGTTTGGGCATAGACTTGGAGGAGGCAGGGTGGAGGCTTTGCTGGGCGGCTTTGGCAGAAGGACAAAGGAAGAAGTTAAGCTGCAAGACAAGGTAAATTGCAAGGGAGTCACGGGTCAGGTAGTATGCAGAAGGACGTGGGGGCAAGAGGCTCTGGAGGAAATGCTGAGAGCTGCAGGATGGCCCCAGATCAGAGAACAGTCACAGCAAGAGGCAGCACGGAGTCACGGCCACGGGCACGCGTTTGGAAGCCGCACCACCTAGGTGTGAATCCCAGATCTGCCACATATTATCACCATGTCTATGACCCTGGGCAACTAAGGCAACCTCTCGGAGCCTCTGTGTTCCCATCTGAAAACAGAGGTGGCAGTAGCATCCGCCTGTAGAGCTGTCACGGGGCTTAACTGAGATGATATATAACATATGCAAAGGGCTTCGAAGAGTGTTGGGCACACAGTAGATGCCGTGCCGGTGTGTCTAGAGTGGTAGTGGTGAGGGGATAGTCACGGGTAGGATGGCTGGGGCTCTCAGAGCTGGAAGGGCTCGTGGTGCTGACAGGGGTCATGAGGCCCCGGGGCTGGTGAGGGAGAGGGTCGCTGAGGTGGAATGGAGGAATTGGGCACTGGAGATGAGAAGCCAACCAACTAGGAGGGCACAGGATGGGGCGGTTGTGCCAAGGATGCTGAAGTCCCTCGGAGTGGGGGACTTGGGCTGGAGGGCAGGAAGGCCACCTCCACACCAGGCAGCCCGCAGTCCCTCCCCCCACCCCTCCCACGAGCTCCAGGCAGCTGAGTTGCGTGGAGGGGAGGCAGAGGCCCAGACTGAGGCTGGAGATCCAAGTCTGGCCACAGACACGGCCCCTGCTGGGGGCTGTGGCCCAAGGAGTCTGGTGGGCAAGTCAGTGAGCCCCGGGGCAGACTGGACGAGAGCAGGAGGCCCGGGGCAGCCAGGAGCACCTCGCCTGCCTCGGTGCAGACTTGGTCTGATGACCACAGAGCTGTGATCACTGCAGAGTCCGAGGTCCCCGGGGCCCCTCAGCTGTGCGGGAAGCTGGAGCCTGCTGGGCTGGCAGAGATCATCTAGACCGAACTCCCACTTTCCCAAGAGCAAACCCGAGCCCCAGTGAGGGGAGCTTCAAGGACCTTGCCTGTTGCAGGCATGGGGACCCACGGTAAAGGGGAGGGCGCCATCAGAGCAGCTAGAATGGAAGTCCCATTACCCCTCGAATAGGCTCCAGCTCTGCTTATCTCCAAATTGTCCCCTCCCGCCCCCTGCCACACACACACTGCCAGGCGGAGAGAACTCCAGAGCCTCTACTGTCCACTGGCTAGGCAGGCCGCTGAGAGAGGGGCTGTCTGTGTGCTGGCCTGCGTCTGCAGCCCTCATGGTGTCCGGCATCTGTGCGTGTATTTCTGGGTATGTCTGCTCACTGATCGTGTGTGTGCGTGCGCGTGTGAGTGCGCGTGCGTGTGTGCGTGTGCACGCGTGTGTGCGTGTGCGCGCATGTGCGCGTGCGTGTCTGTGTGTGCGCGCGCACAGGCACTCAGGGATTAGGATGATGGGGCCCAGGAGTCAGATGCAGGAGCTGTGTAGCCACACCTTCAGACCTCATCCTCAAGCCTTAGTTCCAGCCTGGGGAATCTGTGAGGGGGCAGGGGTGGCCTGTGGGATGGACTGGGGCGGGGGTGGGAGCAGCTCTGTGGGCTCTGGGGAGGCACAATTCAGCGGGCAGAAGCTGAGAGCTTTCAGGGTAGTGAATAAGCCAGCCCTGAGTAATGGTGGTGTGGGAGGCTCCCTAACGATAGGGAGAGGGCTGGGGATAGACAGCGTGCTAGAAGTATTGGGGGCCTGAGAGTTGGCCCAGACTTTCAGCTGAGGGGGAACAGAAGGGCTAAGATGAAGGGGAGTGGAGGGGTTCACAGTGCGGAGTAAAGAGCCAGACTGAGCAAACAAGGGACTCGATCCCACCCAGAGGACAGGGGCTGGGACTAGCAGCTGCTGCCTGGATGGAAGCCCCAGCCCCTTTGTCCAGAGGCTCCTGAGCGCTTGGAGCAGGACCCCAGGGTCGGGAGGCCTGGCAGCTGCCCCTGGTCAAGCAGCCGCTCTTGCAGAACACAGACCTCCCAGGTCCATGGACCGGGCAGGGGGCACGGGGCTGGCCAGCTGACCTGAAGGGGCTTCAGGCAGAGACTCCCCTTTCCAGGGGCTCTCGCCTCCCCCTACTGAGGACCATCCTCCTTGGGCCTCAAGCTTGTTGATGATTAGCTGGATAGTAATAATCAATTACTACATTTTTTAAAAATAGTCAAACATCTCTACACCTTCCCATAGTGGAAATTCTGGTGTAGGGGAAACATGGGCTTTTCAGTCTGACAGACCTGGGTTTGAACCCCAGCTTTACTGGTTACAGCGGAGTAAACCAGGGCAAGTTCCTTCCCCTCTGTGAGCCTTGGTTTCCTCACGGCATCCTGGGTTCAGGACTGCAGCAGGTCTCGGGGTTGTAGGAAAGACTGACTGTATTCGTGTAGGAAAAGTGCTCAGCACAGAGTCACTAGAGAGGGACCAGAACCCCTGGGCAGTAGGTGGCTTCTCAGGGGAGTGACCTAATCCCAACCCAAAACAGCCGTATCACAGATCAATGTACCATTTTTCAGAAACCGTTTGATATTTTGACAGTAAATTTCTGAGCAGGTTCCCATTTTCACCTCCACACACCGCAGGTAGGTGAGCGAGACAGCAGGTTGAGGCGTTCAGAGACAACAACCCGGTTAAACCTTTCCCTGCATTCTGACAGCTGAGGCCCGGAGAGGGGCCCGATCCCCCAAGTTGCGCACCCAAGCCAAAGTCGAGAGTCTTGGTCATCTGAGGCTTAGCCTCTAGTGTCTGCCTCTGCCCCAAAGTGCTTCCGGCCTAGACTCCCAGACAGAGACCACAGGGCCTCTCCTGCCAGAGGCAGGGCAGCAAGGAGGGTGACTGCTTGATCGGAGTCATGGGCCGCTGAATGACAGTGGTCAGGGTCCTTCCTGGGGGAGGAAAGCACGGTTCTGGTCAGGCCTGGGCCCCAGACTCCCTCCCTGAGCTTTCTCATTCCAAGCCTCAGTTTCCCCCATCCATAGAGGAAGAGCTTGAACTAGGTGATTTCTACCAGCTCAGCAGCCTGAAGTGCTCACTAAAGCGAAGGTGTGTTCTAGTCCCAACAACTTAAGATTCGGAGCCATGACCTTCCTTCCTGCTCAGGCAATGAGGTCGAGGGCTGGGCTTGGGATGAAGTAGAAAGGCTTGAAGGATTCGGGAAAGCAAGAGCATCATCTCAAAGGTTCCTGCTTCTGAAATTAAACACTCCAGAAGCGACGGAGCCGGCAAGTGCTGCACCGTACAATTCATTGGCCAGAACCCCTCACGTGGCCAATGATCACAGATTGGCCAGGAAGTGCAATCATGACATGTGTTCAGAACGGGGAGACCCAAAAAGATCTGGTGAACAGCACCGATGACAGCCCCCCACAGAGCCTGCCAGAGCACCTGCCGCATGGCAGTATCCAACGTCGCAACAGCCCCAGCTGGAGGGTCGCAGTCCGCCCGAGGGAGATGGTGGCCCAAACTGAACTGCGACCGCCCTTTGCACCGCAGATCCCAATCAGCCAGGGTGGAGACACCCACGGGCCCTGAGCCCTATCCCTGCCTGGGGTGGGGACTCCGGGAGTAGTTCTATCCAGGAGCAGGTAAGAATCATTTATTGGCAATTAGCCCTTGGAAGCTGAAGCCGTTGCTTAGGGCCTGTGTTGCACTGAGTATGCTAAGCCAAGGAAGGAGAAAAGTGAGTTTACCTTTCTGGAGAGATGCACACAACACGCCAGCCCCGTCTTCTGTTGTTGATATTTGAGCAGTGTAAGTGCTGATTACAGGAGCTTATCTACAGGGCCTGAGGAGAGTTCCAGCCCCGGGCTCCGGCCGCTCCACCAGCATTTAGCAAACCTAGCCCGAGGCTAGGCTGAGAGCTCAGGCTACAGGGCCCGGACACCAGGTTTCGAGTCCTGACACGGCCACAGCCACGGCCACTCAGAGGTCTTGGGGGAATTTAGTTAATCTTTTTGTGCTTCAATATACTCATCTATAGAATGGGGATATAACAGAAATGCCTAATCTCATGCCGTAAAAACTAAATTAGATGTTACTGCAAACCGAGAGGCCAGGCAGAGCAAGGCTGTCCCGAGTGAGGAGTGTGCTGTCCCTCCCTGGCACT
Organism: Halichoerus grypus; assembly: GCF_964656455.1. Taxonomy (NCBI): domain Eukaryota; kingdom Metazoa; phylum Chordata; class Mammalia; order Carnivora; family Phocidae; genus Halichoerus; species Halichoerus grypus. Next base: position 151,537,068 of record NC_135716.1, read on the forward strand.
AGCCTTCGCTTTCACTCACCCAGTCATCAGACTCTCTCCAGCCCCAAGGTGTGCAGGCTTTGGACGCTCAGGAAGGACAATCTCAGCCCTGAGGCTGAGCATGACCTGGGGGATAGATCAACTGTTCTGTTTCCAAACTCTGACGAGCCTCTCCAGATCTGAGACCTTCTGGCCCCTTCTCTGGCAACCACCATGATGACAACATGGCTAACATTTATTGAATTCTCACTATGTTCTAGGCACTGTTCCAAGCACTTGATTCAGCTGAAAGCAGTTAATTACCACTACACCCTATGAGGTAAGTTCTGTTACAGGTGTTAACACCGAAGCGCAGAGAGGCCACTTGTCCAGGTCATGCTCAGTTGCTCATCCGGCAGGCTTTGCTCCCCGGTGGTACCACTACCCCATTACTCCTCTCTCATCCCCACTCAGAGCCCTTTTCTGATGTTTTTTCCACAGTTCTAACACAGCTCCATAGCTATGATCTTATCCTTTGAGGGCCTTTATACCTGTGATTTCATGTTCTAGAACAGAATTCTCAGAAGCCATAAATCTCTAGATTCTAATTACATTACCCTTGCTTCTGCATGCACTCCCAGAATTCTAGAATCCAGTGGTCGATCCCAGAACCAGATATAACAGAGAATCCTAGAAAGGAATTCTAACACCCAGTGATTGGGCTTTCAAGTCCAGGTTCAATAGTAGAATCCTGGGGGTGGGGTGGGGGTAGGGTTGGAATCTCATACAAAGCCCAGTCTACAAAGGATCTTGGTTCCTGCTCCAGCCTGTGTAGACACTATCCCTTCTCACTGGCCATCTGAAACATCAGGGCTCCTCACTCTCACGTGGCCACTGACTCCAGGGCCTCATCTGATGTTCGGGAAAGTTAATGTCACTGCCGTGCCTACCAGAGCCTAGGGCGAGGACACCCAGGCCAGGTGGCAAGGTCATTGGGTCCTGGTCCTGACTCTGGGGTAAATTGCTAGACCTCTCTGGGCTTCAGTTTCCTGATCTGGACAAGGAGGGGCTTGAGCAGATGATTTCTAAGGCTTCTTCCACTTGGGGGATGGAGGAAGTTGTCTAAATTCAAGAGCTGACATCTGCCCTCTAATTAGGACTACTGATCAGGATGATTATCATTTGATGAGCACCTAGGCACCTGCTGAACACCTTACAGCCATTCACTCGCTTAATTTAATTAATGCAGGAAGGCTTCCTGGAGGAGAGGAGGTGGAGGGGCTGTGTCTGTCTGGAGCACTAGAGAGAGGATGGCCACCAGAGACTCCAGGGCCTGAGTGGGGAAACGCTGGGCAGACTCTTCCCATACAGGATGGGTTGTGCTTCCCCGAGGCAGAGGCAAGGGGCTGGCCAGGCACTGAACGTAGCCACAGAGCCGAGAGTGGTGGCAGCCGAGTCCCCGCTGACCGTCCCTCCCGCTCTGTGCCCGCAGGACGACCGGGACGACCCTGAGCTGCGCCGCCATGCGGGCCGGGCCGGGCCGGCGGCAGGACGGAGCCTGACGCGTGCCCGGCGGCCCCAGGCCCATGCCGCCCCCGGAGCAGAGCCGAGGCCCGGCGGGCCGGGTGCCCGCGAGCCGCGCTCGGGGCCGTCTGCCCGGGCTGCCGTCGCCGGCGCTGTTCTGCGCCTGCGGCCTGTGCGTGCTGCTGGCGGGCGTGAACGTGACGCTGGTGGGCGCCTTCGCCTCCTTCCCGCCCCGGAGCAACGCGCCGCTCGTGGTGGGGCCGGCGCTGCTGGCGCTGGCGCTCGGCTGCTTCGCCGCCTGCTGCGCGTGTAGCCGCCGGGGCCCCGCGCCCCGTCCGCGCTCGGCGGCCGCCTCGGGCCCGGGCCGGGGCGGCGGCGGGCCGGTGGCGCTGGAGATGGAGAGCAGCGAGCGCACGGCGCAGGACACCACGGCCGTGCAGCTCAGCCCCGCCGCCTCGGCCGCGTCCTCGGGCCGATCCAGCCCCGGCCCCTTCGCCCTGGACGCCCCGGCGCCCGCAGCCGTCTACGCGCCGCGCACCGACGGCGTCCAGCTCAACCTGCCCCGGGAGCGCGTCGCCCCCTAGCGGAGCCGGTGGCGGGCCCTGACTCCCCGTCCGGGCGCCGTCCGTTCGGTGCCACTTAAGAAAAAAGAGGAGGAGTGGGAGAGAGGAAGGAAAAGAGAAAATGTGTCCATATGGGTCCGATGCTGGGCACAGGTGGCCTCATCTGTCCCACGTCTGGAACTTCTGGAAGGGAGAATGTGACAGGGAGGAGGCACACTCACCAAAGGAGGGAGCAGTGCCTTGGCCCTTTAAGTGGGGTCGGCTGGGCCTTACTTGACCTCACTCCCCAGACTCGATGAAATGCCCCCCCCCACACCTTCCATCCCTCACACAACCACCACCACCATGGCACGTGGGCACTGGGAACGGAGCGGCTCTGAGAGGGTCGAACTCCCAGCAAGGCCCCTGACCCCAGGGGTGGGAGGAAGCAGGGGCAGGGAGGAATGTCAGCCTGGGCTGTCTCCTGTCCCTACGCACTGTGAAAGGCCACCAGCTTCCCCTTCTGCTCCTCCCTGCCCTCCTTGTCTCTACCCCCAACATGATCTTTTGGCATTAATGGGGGGGGGGTCCTGATTTGAGCCAGGGTAGTCTCCTAAGATGGAGCTGGGTTGAGCACCTCACTGACTGGTAGAGCAGGGGGAGCTGCGGGTGAAGCCCAGACAGGGGTGAACGGTGAGCGTGCTCCTCCAACCAGGAAGGCCTCACTCAGTGTGATCTGCACTGTGCCATCCCGATGTGCCTCACTCCTCAATAAAGCACCTTTTTTGAGTCAAGTCCTCTGTGATGGTGCAGCCCGGAGGGAGGGACTGACTGCGGAGCTTTGGGCTGAGCACCCTTGATTCTGGGGATCCTCGCAGCCAAGTGCTTCATCTGCCTAGCACCAGCCCCTCTTGGAGACCTGGAAGGGGACCCCAGGGGAGCGGAGCATGTGACTGTGAACATCCATGGGAACAGGCGTGAGAGAGTGGGGCCTGGATGAATATATGAGTGTGTCTGTGCGTGGGGTTGCCTGGCTACACACATGAGATGGGGAGCGTGGGAGTGTTTGGGTGACACGGACATCACACGTGAATGTGAATGTGTGTGGGTGTGCGTGGTGGTGGTTAAGGGGTGAGTCACCCAGTGAGAAGGCTGAGAGAAGGGCTCCCCAGGGCTCTGCAAAGCCTACAGCTTTCTCCTGGCCTGCCTAGGCTCTGCCCTCTGGTAGAGGGAGGGAAGCTGCCTCACAGGAAGAAGCAAGGTTCCTGGGGCCTGGGGGGGGGGGACACTGCAATTCTGGGCCAGCCCCTCCTCTCACTGCAGGGCCGCGGAAAAGCAGGGCCCAGTGATGGTGGCGGACCCCTTGTTGGCCACGACTCCCTGCCCATCCACCTTTGGCTTCATCGGCCTCCCTTTTTGTTTCCAGGGTGGGCTCTACTGCTCTTCTGGCCTGGTCTGGGACTCCCCACCAGCGCTGGGAAGGGCTGACCCCCTCTCTGCCTCTGCCTCTCCTGCTCACTCCCGCCCGCTGACCTGGAGAAGAGAGGGTCTATCTCCGTAGGTGCTAAGCAGGTCATCTCTATTAATTCACAGGGATCGATGCGCCCTAACTTTTGAAGCATCCAGGCCCTGGAGCTGATGACCTCTCCGCAGAGCACTGCCCCACCCCCACTGTGTGTGCACACGCGCGCGCACGCTCACACACCCACACGCAAGGAAGGCCGCCTTCTCAGGCTCAGTCCTGTCTCGTCGCTTCTGGATCACTGGTCTGCAGCCTCAGACGCCATCTGCTGCTGCCTTGGTAGAGCAGGAGGTGAGAGGGGCCACCGCTGCTGCCTCCGGAGGTGGTCTGAGCCACCCTCCTTAGGAGGAGGCACCCCAGATTCTAGCCCTGGTATGCTAGGCCCAGCCCCAACCCCTCTCCCACCTGCTGGCAGAGGCCTGGAATTACATCACCAGGGCTCCTTCCTCTTCTCCCCACCAAAGAAGACTTCCAGATCCTGTCTGGGAGCCTGGCTGCTGGGGAGGAAGAGTGAGCATGTGCTAAGCGCTCAAGGCAGTGGGCCACAGATGGATGGTGTGAGTGAATAGAATGGGGGGTGCACTCCCTGGAGTCTCCCTTCCACGGCCACCCCCAGCGGAAGGTCATCGTTTGTCCCATCTGTGCCCCCTCCCCCCCCCAGGCACACCAGGAGATAGTCTCCATACCCCAGGGTCCACTCTGCGATCACCTGGCCCTAGCAACCACTCCCTCACCCCCCCACCCCCGTACCTTTCCAGGCCTGCCACTCCAGGGATCTCCTCCCCTCACACTCCTTCAGGCCCTTCTAGGGCAGTCCCCCCCGAGGAGCCGGCAAGGCCTGGAAGCACCCCTCTCTCTCACACACAGCTGGACTATTGCTCTGCCCCCGCTCGTCGGCAGGCCCCTCTCAGGCAGGCTCCAGGGGGCCAGTCTGTGGACAGTGAGGACACAACTCTGACAGCGCAGGGCAGCAAGCTCCCTGCCCTCGAGGAATTTGAGCAGGGATGAGTGACTCCTGCAGGGACACCGCAGAGGGCACGGGGAGGAGGGCCAGACCCCCCACTCCCTCCCTGAGATTCTGAGAATTGAGTCGCCGGGGCCTGTCCTCAGAAGTCCAGGAGCTGCAGGGCAGAACACAAAGCTGGTCCTTCTGAAAGCAGGGGTGCTTCCTGGGGCTTTCGGGGCTCCAGGGGTGGTTAGGTGAGCCCCACTTCCCAGAGGGAATTCCTGATAGCGTGGGACAGGGGAGCCCACTAAGGAGCTGGGAACTCGGATCTCCTCCCTCTCTTCCATTGGAAGAAATGAGGGCAGCCACTTAGGACTATTTTTTACTAATTAATTAAACAATTCCTGAGCCCTGCTGTGTGTCCAGCACTGGAAATATAGCAGTGAGCAAGCAAGCTCTGACCGGATTCAGGAGGGGCTTACATTCTACTTGGAGGAGACAGAAGATAAACAAGTAAGTAAGTAAGTAAACAAGACAAAAAATATTAGCTAGTAGAAGTGCTGTGCAGAAAATCACAATAAGGGACTTGTTGAGTGGCTGGGGAGGTCTTCTCTGAGAGGTGACATTTAAGCTGAGCTCTGACGGACAAGAGTCAGCCACGCACAGGTCTAGGGCAAGAACATTTCAAACTCAGGAAATGGCCAGTGCTAAAGGCCTAAGGTGAGAATGAGCTTCGCCTCTGTGTGTCCGGTCAAGAAAGAAGGGCTGTAGGGACAGGGGTGGGAGATGCAGTTGGGGAGGATAGGGGAGGGGGCATGCTGCTCAGCTCATGTACAGCTTAGTAAGCCAGGGTGCAGGGTTGGGCTTTTATTCTCAGTGAAGTGGAGCCACTGGAGGGTTTTAAGCAGAGAAGTGACATGGTCTGATTTATGATTGTAAAGATCGCTCTGCCTGCTGTGTGGAAAATAGAGTGTTGAGGGGCAAGAGAGAAAACGGGGCGGGTTGGGAGGTTATTGCAGTGAGAGATGCTGGGGGCTGGGACTGGAGTGGTGGCTGGGAAGTGGACAGATTCTACACCCATTTTTGAGGTCTCCCTGTTGGAGAAGTTCAAGAGGAGTGAAAGAGAGAAATCTAGGAGGAACTTCTAGAATTTTGGTTTGAGCAGCTGGGCACAGGGTTGGGCAAGAGCCAGGGCTGCGGTAAGGTGAAAGGTCTGTTAACCCAGTGGAGCTGTCCTGGAGTTGCTGAGTTCCGGAAAGAGGATACGAATTTAAAAGCCATTGGCATATGGGTGGTGGGGAAGCTATGAGTCTAGATGAGGCAGCTGAGGAGAGGTGAAGACCGAGAACTCAGAATCTAGAATAGTCTAGAATAGTCTAGAAACCTCTGGATCTAGAGGAGGGAAGGAGCTCTGAATTGCCGAGCTATGAATCTCGCCTAAACTTCTGCTGATAGAAGTGCCTTTCTGATGAGGTCTGTGGTCTAGGAGTTAGGGATTCGGGAGAAGTGAGTAGAATGTGAGCTCCAAAAGATTAGCAGTTCTGCTCTGCACTCAAGTACTCACCTGACATTAGATATTTGTTGAATGACCGAATGAGTAAAAGGTGTGGATCTTATCCCACGGCCAAGACCAGAGGTCTCCGGTAATAGAGTATTATTAAGATACCCGCTCTGGGCAGAAAAGGAGAAAAATCTCCTTACGTGTGTGGGAGTTCCCCTGAACAGACCAATTCCTGTTTTCTGCTTCTTTGTGGGAGGTAGGGTGACACAGGAATATAGAGCCGGCTAGATGGGCAATGATGGATACTCTTGAGGGCCAGGCTCCCAAAAGTAGGAAATGGCCCGATAGATTGGCTAAGCCTTGGGAAATCGGCACTGCTAAGGAGGGCCACCAGAGGGCACCCTGGGCACATGACAGGGGATAGAGACCGCTCAGCCCAGCCAGGCTGCACAACTTTGCCTTTTCCCCTTCTGAGGGCCAATGCCCCGAGGAAGAGGGGGAGCAAGGAAATGGGCATATAAGAGGTAGGGGGTGTTAAGTCACCCAGATTTACTGACACCTCCAACCCTGAAACCTGACATTATAGCAGGAGGCCTGACTCTGGACAAAGACAGCCTTTATCAAGGTCACAGGTAAGTCCTGAGTCTGGTCATAGACTGAACCTTCACCTTGATCTTAGACTGAGCCCTCACCCCAGTCCATACTGAGTCCTAACCTAAATCTGGTCACACTCTGAGCCTTGACCCTGCCTGGTCGCTACACGGAATCCTGATCCTGATCTTAGACTGAGTTCTGACTCAGTCCATTGACTAAACCCTGATCTTTTATCAAAGATTGAACCTTGACTTGGGCACAGACTGAGTCTTGATCATGGACATATATTAAGCCTCTATTCTTGTGACAGACTGAATCCTGATCCTGATCCATACACTGAGCCCTCAATCTGGTCCCAACCTGAACTCTGACCCTGATCCATACATTGAACCCTGACCCTGGACAAAGACTGAATCTTCATCCTGGTCACAGACTGAGTCAGGTTTCAGCCCCATAAGGAAATAACTCCTAGAAATACTTTTGAGGGTAAGAGAAGGAATTCTGGGCCTCTGAATCGTCCAGAAACTCCTGGACATTGGACCCCTGAGAGGCCAGGCAGAGAAAGGCTGTCCAGGACATGAGGAAGGAAGGACAGCTGGGCCTTCTCCAGATACCCCTGGAGCTCCGGGTGGGGCCTTCCTGCCTGCTTGTGTGTCTGCGGGGCCCCCAGGCTGGGAGTTTCTTCCATCTGTCCTTCTGACTCCCAAGAAATCTTGGGCAAATCCCTTTTGTTGTCTACCCCTTGTTACCTTTGAGGGACAATGTAAGGAGAAGGTGTCCTTCCATGGACCAGGCCATGACTGAGGGCTGGCAGGAAGAGAAGCCCCTTCACTCTGGGAGCTCACTCTGGCTGGTCACTCCAAATAGGCAAAGAAAAAGTGAATCATGCTCAGGGTAGCACCAGCCAGGCCTCAGCCTCAGGTTGGCAGGGGCCCGTGAGCGTGAAGGGGGTGTGGGTCAGGAAGTAGAAGTCCCAGAGGTCCCTGTACCTTCCGGGGCTCTGTTGTGTGTGAGGGCTGGGAGGTGCATAAGGGACCACACACCTGGGCCCAGGGCACACGGACCAATTCAGTTTCGGCCCTACTCAGGGTTCAGCCTGGGCGCCTTGCCCTGCAGGCACAAGCTGGCCTCTACCAGGCCCCCCGGCCAGCTCACCTTGCGAGGCAGTGAGGGCAGGAGTGGGGGCCAAGCCAGGCAGGAGCCTGGGCGGGGGAGGGGACGGCTCTAGTCAAAAAACGCTGACGCCAAAGACAATGAGCTCTCCGAGGCTGAGGCAACTCATTTGGTCCCGGCCACGCTTTATTAAATTCTCATAAACCTGTCAGGGGGGACAGGGCTCGCTTCAGTTTACCTCATTAGCCCGACACAATGACAGTGGGGGGGGCGGGCAGAGGGAGGAGGCGGCAAGGGGAGGCCCTTGTTCAGTGCTGAGAACTGAGCCAGCCGGGAACATAATTGAATTAAGTGGCTTTTGTTAATGGTTTTTAAGACTCCGAAGTGTAAATAACATTTAGGGGCTTTCTTTTAATGGTGCTGGGGTTTTAGAGACCCAGGGAGCTTAGAAGAGGCCCAGCAGGTCCCTGCCCCTCTCCCCCACCCCAGGGGAGCCGGCAGGGGAGGCACTGAAGTTAGACTGGGAGGAGCGAGGGGAGGGGCCAGAGAAGGTTCGACAACTTCCTGGTGGGTCTTTGAACAGTGACAGGTGGTGGGTGACGCGAGCAAGGGAGGGTGGAGAGGCTGGGGCGACGGACGGTGATGACCTGCCCAGGCTGGGATGCCACCACTGGACAAAATGGCCGGGGAGCTCCCTGGAGTGTTACTGGAGGCATGGCTTGGGAGTGTTCAGGGGACCAAGCCTCCTGGGGCACCCAGTGCTCATTCCTCACTGATGGGTCACGGGACTCTTGAGGTTATGGGCTTTATTGCTTATTGCCAGTGGGAGGGGCTCCCCTTGGGAGGTGGTGAGCCCCTCATCACGGCACATGTGGGAAAGCTGTGCTGGTGGATTGCACTAGAGCCCGGGTCTCCTAAGGGAGACTGGACTTGAACTGAGCTATAAGAACCTGCACGAAGGGGTGGGGAGCTCACTTCTCTAGGGGCACAAGGAAGGGCCTGGGGAAGCTGCGTGCAAGGAAACAGACACGTGGGCAAGTTGTTTTGGAACCCAAGCCCTGGCTTTCCTCAGTGACAGCATCCCCCTCCCTGCAAATACGACCAGGTCCAGGACTTCCCTGGGCTGGAGGTAAAGGGCTCTGACTAGATCCCAAGGAGCTGGAGGTGCGATGGGGTAGGACCGGCCCTAGGCCAGCCCACAAAGGGTTAAGGCATTAATCGCCCTGCGTGCGACAAAGGGAAGTGAGTTTTCTGATCCAGAAAGGATCAGTCCCTGGGACGCCCCATCAGACCCTTCAGCGTGAAATTACACCCCAGCAGGGGTGCTCCCCCCAACTCCCCGCCTAGGCCTGGCACAGGATTAGGGTCTGGAGTCATCAGTTTAATAGATCCCACCTCGCCTCCCTACCCCTCTCCCCCAGGAGCCTTCAGTCCTGCCTCCAGGCCTGGGCCAACCTTTTTACTCACCCACCGGCCACCTGGCTATGGATCAGTCTGGTCATTCTGGCCTCACTCTTGGTCTCGTCATTCCATCAGTCTCCTTGGCTGAACCCTGACCCCACCCATGCACTGAGCCTTGACCCCACTTCCTATTTTAGTTTCTTCATAACCCTCACTCAGCACCCCAGGTGTATTTGTTTCACTGATGATCTGGGTGTTGTCTGTCTCCCCACTAGCACTCGGGGCCTTTGGAGCAGAGCCAGTCTTGTTCAGCACTGTCTCCCCAGTGCCCCGGCCCTGTCTGGCCCATAGATGGTGCTCAGTAAAATGAGCTGACTGAGTGCCTCCCATCCACCTCACGAAGACTGGGCTGTGGTCCCTAAACTCTGGACATCAATACTCCAGGGGCAGAGGTAGGAGATGAAGGCTGTGTGCCAGGCCAGGGCCACGGCTTCCGGAAGAGACAGGGGCCTAGCCTCAGCTCTTACGGACGCCAAGAGTGAGAGAGAGAAGGGAGAGGCCCTACATGGCCAGAGGGTGCTCACTCATCCTTGGGTGCCATCCCCGGAGACGCTTGCACCCACTTCCTTAGGCTGCTGCTAGGCCTTTGCCACAGAAGGGCCTCTAAGCCCCACCCGCACCCACAGCTGGGCACCCCAGCATGGGGAGAGGTGCTGGATGGAACAGTTGAGGAAAATGCCGGGGGCGGGGGGGTGATACCACACAGGACAGAAACCGCAGCAAGACATTCAGAATCCAGTGCTGTCCAAGGCCGGCAGGCAGCCCATATAGACTACCCTCCAACCTCTACACGGGACACCGAGGTGCCCAAAAAGCCAGAGCTTGCCTAAGGCCACACGGCAAGGGCAGACGGGGATCAGGTTCCCGAGGTTCGAGGCAGAACTTGTCCTTCACACCACAGCTCCAGTTCAGTTGGACACCAGCTGTGAGCCAGGCTTTGGGCCGTGCCCAGTCCTGCTCAGGGCGTCCTGTCTGGGTGCGGCCGAGAGGGCTCAAGAGAGGGAAGGGGCTTCCTCTGCCCTGGTGTGATCAGGCAAGGCCCCCTGGAGAGGGTGGCTTGTGAATGGCTTCTAAACAACGAATAGGCTTTCCCCAGGAGGAATCAGCGGAGCAAACATGTGGGAAAGGGCACTGTGAGTGTGTGAGGTACCACATGGTTTAGTTGGACGTGCCAGAACAGGATGAATAGACATGTCCTATGGGCACAGCCCCCCAACCCCACCCCAGGCCAGGCCTGATGAGGAGGTGGCTGATTTCAGCTCAGTATGAAGAAGAACGCCACAAGAGTCAGACCTGGTAATGAGCTTCCCATCCCTGCAGATTTGTGAGCAGGGGCTGGGTTTTGGTGACTCCTGCCCAAATGGGGACTGTAGAGACCCCTGCAGATGTCTATTCTCAGAACCTGCAGCAGGAATCTCCAGACCATCCCCAAGGCCAGTCCTCCAGTAGGCAACCTGCCACCCCCACCCTTGTGCATTCACTTGGGTTCAGCAGGATTCTGATGGCTGGAATGGGGGAGAAGGAGATGCGAAGGCGGGCAGAGAGACTCCTCTTCCAGCTACTCAGGGTCCTGCCTGTGTATCTGTAGCTTCCATCTGGCCCAGTCTAAGGGACTTTAGTCCAAGCCTGACTGAAAAACAGGACTAAGACCCTGAGCGGGACTTTTCCCATATCCCACAGTCCGAGAGGCAGATGGGGGCCGCACGGTCTTTCTCTAGGCGGCTTACAGAGGGCAGACTGAAGGTGAGCCTGAATGAGGGAAGCCTTTCAGGCCGTCCTGTCCAAGCTGCCTGCAGGGGGCCTGGGTGTGCCGGGGAGAGGCCCGGGGCTCTGAGGATGTCCTGTACCTTCCAAAAGAACTGAAACTCCCTTCCATCTGTCCCATGTTGTCAAGCATCCACCTCGGCCTGACCTGGATTCTTCCTGCGATAATGCAGCTCCTGTTTTCTTGGAGTTCTCTCCTCTGAGAGAATCTTAAAGGAAAAACCAAAGAATCTCCTCCCCGCTGGCTGCCCAGCACATCTGCATGGAGGCCAGGGGACGGATGGGGTGACCTGTGAAGGATCCAGACTTCCAGGGCTGCCAGGCTGCTCAGGTGGAGGTGGCGACAAAGAGCGGCTTTGTGCACAAACGCTCACACTCACACGCACCCGCACACGCCCCACACAAGCTCTTTCCAAGAACCGCTCTCCAAGCCCAGTTGCCAAGATAAAGGAGCCACTGGGCGGTCAGCCCCCAGGAGGAAATATCGCTCCTGTGGCCTTTGTTGTTCAAAGGGCTTTGCGAAATCTCCAGACTCCTCTTGGAACCGATCCCGGGCTGAGGTGGCGGTTTCCCCGCAGCTGGAGATGTAGGCAAGGACTTCCAGACCTCCCAGGCCTGGCAGGGGGGAGGAGAGCCCCAGGGGGCCAGGCTTGGAGTCCTGAGCAGCATGGCAGCTTTAATCCTTCCCTTCCATTCTTAGCTCACTCAATTCCCACAAGCCTGGGGGTAGGCAGAGATCTCCCCATTTTATAGTGACAAAACAGAGGTTCAGAGAAGCCTACAGTTTATTAAACAGCCCCACAGGGAATTAATGCTAGGAATGAAACTGACTTGGCCCCAGTCACAGACTTAGCTCAGCCCATTCTGAGCCCCAACTCTGACCTCTAATTGAGCTGTGACTTGCCCTAGACTGACTGAGCCCTGCCCCTGGCCTTGGCTGATCCCTGATCCCAGCTACACAGAGAGCTTTGACCCTGGCCCCTAACGGAACTACAGCCTACCCCAGACGGATCCCTGATCCTAGCCTCAGATTGCCTCTCCTGTTAGCTGTAAACCTCATGAGGTCAGAGGTCTGTGCTCCTCATTCACCCCCCTACTTTATGTTTCTATATGTGTGATTACTCGAATAATCTCTATTTTACCTATTAGACTATATATAGGGCCAAGGAGCTGAATCCATCTTGTTTGCCAGCACTTAGTATTGTAATAGCAATAAATAACAAGTATTTGTTGAGCATTTACTAAATGTCAGGCTTTGTGCTGTTTTACAGATGCTATCTCATCTAATCCTCACAAAGAACCCTGAGGTAGGTGTTATCCTGAGTCCATTTTACAGATGAGGACACTGAGCCCTAAGGTCACACTAGGAGGAGGGATATAGAGGTACAGGATGCTCTTAGTAGTTCCCTCATGCATCACATTCAGCTGCCTGGTGAGGGCTGGGGGCAGAGAGGGAAGCCTCAGCTGTGAGAGGAAGAGGGCAGGTGCAAAGCGTTGAGAGCCTTCTGGAGACTGAGTTTCTGAAGCTACGGAAGGGCCAGGTGAGGGGCGCCTGGGTGGCTCAGTTGGTTAAGCATCTGACTCTTGATTTCAGCTCAGGTCATGATCTCATGGTGAGATGGAGCCCTGCATTGGGCTCTGTGCTCAGCAGGGAGTCTGCTTGGAGATTCTCTCCCTCTGCCCCTCCCCCAACTCTCTCTCTCTCTCTCTCTCAAAAATAAATAAATAAATCTTTAAAAAAAAAAGTGGGGCGACGGGTGAGTCGGACGGAGGGAGATTGTGATGAGGGAGCCAGACCAGCTACATGATTTGTGGAGTCCAGTGCAAAATGAAAGTGCGGGGCCCTTGTTTAAAAGTGAAGGATTTCAAGATGGCAACGTCAGAACATTCTAGGGCTTGAGGGCACAGGCCCATGAAGGCAGCCCTGGGAGGGAGGACGGTGGGTGAGGGTGGACGTGGGGCTCAGGGGACATGAGTGTCCGAGGAGCAGCTCGAGCCGAGGACGGACTCACCCGTGGGCATCTGGGCGGGATCCTCAGCAGGCGGCCGGTGCGGCCAGGGAGGCCCGCACGTAGAGGGGAGCTGGTGCCGCTCTCTGCGCGTTCAGGGGCGCCTGTCTGGAGTGTAAACTGAGAGGAATGCACGCCTGGGGGTGGGGTGAGTGTGTGCAGAACATCCAAGCAGCAGACTGTGGGCTGTGTGTCTGAGGGCTTGTGTGGGAGGTGTGTCCAGGAGTAGGGGAGAGACGGACACCCTGAAATTGTGGAGTCCAGTCCAAGTCAGCATGTCCCGTGTGTATGAGAGAGAGGATGTGGGGGGGGTGAGGGAGGGAAAAGGTATGTGTGTAATTGTGAGTGTACGGGAGTGTGCGTGTGAACGTATGCATATCCCCACCCACCCTCCTGGGCCCTGGTCTGTGTTGCCTTCCCTGTTGTGAGGGGCTCCCAGGTGAGGGCGTCCCCCAGCCCAGCCCCCAGGCCTTTGTGAGGCCAGAAGCTCCCTGAGACATTCCGGCCTGCCCTAGGGTGGGCAGGGCCACAGAGCTGCTTCCTAGGCTGCTGGGGTGATCCCGGGCCAGTGGTGTCAGGTTCCCGGGCGGCCAGGCCCTCCCTCTGCAGCCCTCTGAGGGCCTTTGTTGGAAGTTCAGACAAACTTGTCAGGGGGGCGGGCAGGAGGCCACCTCCTAATCGGCTTTCCCAGAAGGGAGAGGAGAATGAGAGATTGGAGGTGGAGGGGGGTGGCGCTCCAGTCCCCGAAGCTCTGTGGGAAAGAGGGGGGGAGGGGTAGGCCTAGCCTTACTGGCCCTAAAGGGGTCCATCCCCCACGACCTCTCAGGAGGTTCTCTGTCCCCTGGGCCCCTGAGGGACTCAAAGGACACTGAGGCCAACGCCTAAGAAAAGGAAGATTTGAGGGGAAGCTTCAGGGAACCCCCCACTGCCTTTCTCATCTCACCCACGACCGGCTGTCCCCATACCCGCTGCATGCCAGGCGCTCAGCCCCTCGGCCTCTTCCAAGGCTTTCTCCTCTTTACCTCATCTGAGCCTCCCAGGAAGCAGGCTGGACATAGTTAACGATTCCCATTTAACAGAAGAGGATACGGAGGACCAGAGAGGGGCAGTTATTTGCCTTAGTAAACAGCAAGCTGAGAGTAGCTTGTCCCAACTCCATAATAGAATCTTCTTTTCCTCGTTGCATTTCCCTGAGGTCCCATCCTCAGAGTCACTCTGTGTGATCTCATGTAGTAACGAGGCTTCATTCGCCATGTCTGTGTTAACAACCACCAAGGTTAAGAGCGTGGATTCTGAGGTTAGCCAGGGTCACACCTTGGTTCACTTATGACTAGCTGCGTGGCCATGGGCAAGCATTGAACCTCTCTGTGCCTCAGTTTCCTCATCTGTGAAATGGAGATAATAGTACCTACCACGTAGAGTTGTGTGAGGATTGGGGGACTGAATATTTGTAAAGTACCAGGCACAGGAAAAGTGCTATGTAGTATTTGTTAAATAATTTAAGTCAGCAGTGCGAACAACTCTCCTCCTGAGCCCTGGTCCAGTATACTCCAACATCTTCCCTTGAATAAATAAATGAAAGGCTCCTCAACTGCCACAAACAAGGCCAGAATGGGCTCCGGCTCATTTCCTCACAGGCACCCCAGCCCAAGTGCCTCCATCTACCATGTGGCCAAACCAGAGAGACTCAGGAGCATCCTTGACCCTTCCCGTGCCTACCACGGTAGTTCTACTTCCTACATTTCTCATCAAGCTGACCCCTTCTCCCCTGCCCTCTCCTCCCGGTCCACATGGATGCACCCTCCTCTCAGCAGGACATGACAACCGCCTCCCCTCTGGTCTCCCAGCCTCCTCACGAACCACCATACTACGAAGAGATGGGGAGGGTGGGTTTACTAAAATGCAGTCTGATCACCCCACTCCCCTGCTGGAAATAACTTTTAATGTCCCCCACGGCCCTTGGGGTGGAGTCCAAGCTCCCAGCCTCTCTTTCCATTCTCAGCCCCTGACTGCCCCCCACCATCCTCAAGCCCCACCCAGACAGTCCCCTTGCTCCTCCAGGTTCAGGGCCTCACCCAGCCAGCTCAGTCCTGCAGCTCCGTATGTGCCCCGCCTCTCCCAGGACCCTCTTCTCTCTTGCCTCCTGGTGAACACTGGACCTAGGAAGCACAGCTCAGAAGTCTTTCTCCCAAGGGGCCTTCTTGGCCTCCCCAGGCTGAGCTAGGGACCTTTCTTCTGTACTCCCAGAGCTCTCCATTTTTTGAATCCGAAATCACCCTGTGTTGTAACTGTCTTGAGAGCATGTTTTCCTCCCTCGTGTCTATGTCCCCAGCCCCCAGCACAGGGACAGGCATAGGGCAGATGCTCGGTAAGTGTTGAGTAGATGAGGGATTCAAACTGCGGGATTCCCGGGGCACCTTCTACACCCGGGAACGTGTGTTCTGTGGGGCTGACGCATGGAGGAGGCATCCCAGTGGCTCAGGTCTGGGAGGAAGCAGTGGGAGATTTGGGGCAGACATTTGATCTGCCAGCCTCTCATAGGGAGGTGGGAAGGCAAGGTGAAGGGGGGTGCCCCCCCCACCGCCCTAATCCACAACCACACTGGGGAGAGAGGAATGCGTCTCCTGGGGTCGGCAGCGACCAGGGAAGTGGGGAGGTCAGGGCCCTCCCAGGGTCCCCGCGGCCTGAGGCACCTGCCCCCCGGAAGTGTGGCCGGCAGCTCGCTGCACACTATTAGGGCCTGCAGGGGTTCTACCGGGAAATCTCCAGAGGGGACTCTCACCACCCCCAAACCCCAGCCCTGAGACTGCACTCCTCCTTCTGGCTCAGGGGCCCTGTGCAGACACTCCGGAACCCCAGGGAAGGGCCATGAAGGCTGAGTAGGGAAGCTGGCCTGTCATCTTTGCCACAGAAACGCGTGCGCGCACACACACACACACACGCACATGCACGTGCACATGCACACGCAGACACTTAGGAATTCATGGCACAGGTTCTCCTACATACATATAGACTTATAGGCTATAATCACACACACACACCCTGCTCACCCTGAGCTGGAAGGACCTTCATAAATCTCTAATCCATCCTGCCACCCTGAGCAGAAATCCCTTCTTCATTCTCTGATTGTTCATCTCTGAGGACAAAGAGCTCACTCCCTCCAGAGGCCACCCATCCCACTGGAGAACAGCTCAGGCTTTAGGTCCAAATGTGCCTTCCTATCATCCCCTTTTGGTCCTGGCTCACTTGCTGTTTCCATGGAATCCCCTGCCTCTCTCCGCCCTACAGACCCATCGTCCCAGGCTACCGTGCATACCCCCAGCTGCCCCTGCGCCCACCACCTGTGCTGTGGTCTAAGCAGCCCACAGAAGATGGGAGCCCCCCACCCCGGCTCCTCTGTTCCCCACGAACACTCCAGAGTGGCATAACAGCTACAGATGGAAAGGGCCACGGAGAGAGCCACGTGGCCAGCCTGCCTCCCCCGCTTCTCCCCCACCGGCCGCAGCACTGGACAAGCAGTAAGTAGACCTTGAGACAGCTGCCCGCTCAGCCCACTGCAGGCATCTCAGGGAACGAACCTGGACCAAGGGCTGTGCTGCTGGATTCTTTTATTAGCCAAGAAGGACAAAGAACAGGTCACAACATCACAGGAAATCAGACGGACGGATCACAGGACAGAGCGTCATGCTGCACTACGCAGGAGACAGGGCAGGGAGGGGGAAATTTGAGTCTTGTTTTTTTCAACTAACAGAATAAATAAATATGGTACACAGTGTTTTTGCCACGGCCTGGCACGACCTCTAAGCACAAATGGTCACAAAACGGCTGGTGTGGAAAGCAGTCTGTCCAGCCCGCTAGCTGCGGAGTTGGGGTGGGGGCCCAGGCCCCTGGACCATGCTCTGGGGGAGTGAAGAAGCAGGGAAACGGAGACCTCAGATAAGAGGGAGAGGTGAGGAAGGAGGCTTTCCTGGAAGGAACAGTCAGAGACAGAGGCTCGGGGTGAACCAGCAGGCCTGGGGAAGGCCTCCATCTCAGGTGCAAGGGGCCCACCGCAAGCCCATACCCTCGGGCTCCTGTAGGAGACACGCAGTACGCCCTCCTCTCACTCTCTAGCCGCTTTCAGGAACTCAGGCTGGTCCCCTAAACTAGGTTGACATCCGCCCTGGGCGGGGGATCATGCACACTCTCCCTGCCTTCTCTGGGCTGGTACAATTGGCTCAATTGAATGAGGAAGTGTTGACAAAGATCTGAGGGAAGCTGGCTGAGCCTGAGGGGGTCCTGGCTCCAGCCAGGAGAGAACATGGCTCCAGGGTGGACTTGCCCCTTAGGAGGTCAGGGCAGGCTTCCTGGAGGAGGTGGTGAGGTCCAGAGCTGTTGGATTCCAAGGCCCACTGACAGTCACCTGCATCCAGGGACTGTGAGAAGCATCCGTGCCCGTGCCCGGTCTAGATGAAACTGTTTTCATTTCAGAAACAGATCTTCCTGGAACTGATCCCAGAAGACAAACCAAAAATCCCTTATGTCTAGAGTCTCCACACCCCTTCAGTCCTCCTGCCTAAGTCTCTTTTCTTCTGATGCTCCTGTGGCTGTTGGATTCACCTTCCAAATCCCAGATCCCAGATCCGGGTTCAACTCATCCCCCCTTCCCCCACCTGCCTGTCTTGGTGCTTGCCCCATCAGGGTGAGGTCTTTAGCCTGGACTCAAGGCCCTCAGCCCCACCTCTCATGAAACCAGGGCCCCCTGCCCCACCGTCCACCTAGTCTCACTCCATTGCCTTGTTCAAATAGCTTTCCTGGCCCAGGCTACCATCCCCCTCACTTTTTTCCCATCCAAAGCCTTCTCCATTGGCCCCAGCTCAGATAGACACCCCTCCACACCAAGGATGATGGGCATCAACTACTCTGCAAACCAATCCTACCCGGCACCAATAGACAGCCCCCTGCCCCTCAGCACTGGGAGAGGAGACACACCTTAGGAATCTGTACCCTGGTTTCCAGATGTGGTTTCTCTAAGCAGGGGGTAGAGGGTTCAGTGGTGAGCCACAAAGGGTTGGGGATCATGACTCGGAATCTGTGCAAGCCACTCCCCTCCCCTTGCCCTGAACCCCTGACACTATGTGAAGGCACGGCGATGGGGCAACCACAGAGCCTGGCACTGTAGCTCAAGAAAATCAGCATCCGATCCAGATTTTCTCAACTAGAAGGGACCCATTCTATGTATTGGGAGACTGAGGTCCAGAGACTGGCCGTGCCCATGCAGAGGCTTGTACCCGCACCACTCACTGCTTCACAGCAAGGCAATGGTAATTTTCAACTCAACCACTGTACTTTCGAGAGCCTTTTTGTTGTTGTTATTGTTGTTGTTAGTTGAACTAAAAACTTCTGCCCTGCCAGGGCTGTGAGCACGGACATGCAGAATGTTAGAGCTTGACAGGACATTACCGGCCATCTCATCCAGACCGGAAACAGGCCCGCCGCTTGGGAGGGGAGGTTGCTGAGCTGGGTCCCTGGCCATGAACAGGAGGACACCTTTCCGTGTCAGCGACTAGCTGGCCGGAAGCCCTCACTGCAACAATTGGCCCCAGGACGCACGTCAGCGGAGGCAGAGACTGCGCGCTGTGGTGTGGTTTGCACTTACTGTGATCAGGAGTTAAAATTCCGCCTTCCTTCCTGGCTCAGATGCACCCCTGCGATGGACTCTAACTGCTGAACCTGGAGGCCAGGTGGTGGGAGAGGAGAACCTGCCCCTGTTCCCCTGGAGAGACCTCTCTCTGAGAGCAGCCCTCCCCCCTGCTGCCTCCCTCAGCCAGAGAAGTCTCACCAGAGAGTTCTAGAGCCCTGTGGTCAGTCCTGGCTGAACGCCAGCAGCAGGTCTCTTCCTGGAGCTCTTAGGGGCAGGGATGCCGCCCTTCTACTGCCTGCCTCAGCCTGACTCCTGCCTCCATTCCCCTCCTCCTCGAGCTTGGGAATGGGGCCTCAAGGCTGGGAAAAGAGAGAGAAGAGAACGTGACTCGTGACCGCTTCTAAATGCCAGGCCTGAGGGAGGGCGGTGAAGGGGGCCAGCTCCAGGGGCAGCAGGGTCTCCAGCTGGGGCCTCCCACCCCCACTGGGGATGGAAAGGAACAGCAGTCTAGAGAGGGCCCGTGCAGGGAGGAGACGGGCAGGTGGGAAGAGGCAGGAGGCGAGGGACAGTAAGAAGCAAAATTACTAAGAGTAAAAAGTCACAAAGCCTGGGGATTGACAACACCACACAGCCAGGACCAAAGAAAGAAAGCAGGAGTGGGGAGAAGAGACGTGGGCCAAGGTCCAGAGCAGGGAAGCTGGAGGCTGGGGAGAGCGGGGTAGGCAACCCGACAGAGGCAGGTCAGGGAAGGAGAGGGTGGAGAGAGACAGAGGAGAGCCAGAGAGCGATGTGGAGGCCCGGAGGTGGAGGCAAGGGCTGCAGGGGGCCTGGGGCAGGTAGGTGGGGGCCTGAAAATATAGCTTTAGATATTTATATTTATAGCTCACATTCCACACATCGACTTACTAGGAGGCAGAGGGGAGGGAGGGCGGGCAGGGAGGAGACCGGGCTGGGGTGAGGATCTGGCCATGAGGGCCTCACTCCCCTGCAGGAGGCGGCAGGCGCCCTGGCCTCGCCTCCCCCCGCCCAGTTGGGCCTCCACGGGATCCAAGCAGGGCCATGCAGAGGGCGTGCGGGTGTGCGCTTCACCTCGGGCGGGGGCTTGGGGAGGGGGACAGGGAGCAGGACTCCAGGGCCCCGGGATCCCCGGGCTCATAGAGTTAACTCCTTGCAAGCCATCTGGGGATAACCCTGGGGCTGGGAGGGGGCACCCAAGACCCCCGGCTGGGTTGGAGGCCAGCAGTCAGTTGGGCAGCGTATCGAGTCCCAGAGAGGCCGCGTGCTGCTTGGCCCGAAGCCGCAGGTTCTCGATGCTCGTGGTTTTACTGTTCAGGGCGGCCGAGGCAGGTGCCAGGCCGGCCGGGGGCGCGGGCAGCAGTGGGGACCCCCACACGCCCTGGTGGGCAGCGGCGGCTGCTGACAGGGACTGGTAGTAGGACTGGCAGTGCAGTGAGCCCAGGGGGGCCATGTTAACGCCCAGGTAGGGCACGGCGGCAGCGGCCGCAGCAGCAGCAGGGGCCGGGCCCCCGACTTCGAAGGATGAGTAATGCACGAGGTTGTTGGTGGCCGCCATGTGCTGGCGGAATTGCTCCTGCAGACGGAAGAGGCTCAGCGGGGAGGAGGAGTAAGAGCGGGAGGGGCCCAGGAGGCCACCCCCGGGGGCTGCAGGAGCCAGGGCCAGGCTGCCTGGGGAATCTGCAAGCAGAGAAACCGAGAACCAAGGACTCAGGACAAGGACAATGGTCTGCCAGGGGGGTTCCCTCAGACTTCCCACCCCCTCCGCACTGCAGACAAGACAGGTGTTGGCTGAAACCATATCCACTCATCTCAGCCAAGGCACCTGCTGAAGCATCCCTCAGGATCCTGGGAGGGAGGGACCCAGGCTTCCTGGGGTGGGGGGGCAGGAACCCTGCCAAGGCCCCCATGTCTGACTTCTTGGGGATACTCCTTTTCTTTTCAAGAACTGTCACCTTCCCTTCCCCTCTCCTGTCTGTGGCTCCTCCCACCCACCAGCTCTCTGCCTGGGCTCAGGATTTGTGTCTGAGATAGGCCTCATTCACAACTCCGTTCCTTCAAAAACATGGTTCTGAGTCTCTGCCGCGTGTGAGAAGCCCTGGTACCAATGTGGTATTCACCCAATAGGCACCACTTTGTCTGTACTGGTTGTTAAATACCTTCATATTTCCATGATGGTTGATTAATAGCTTTTGCCCCGAGCTCCCCAAGTCCCCTCCCCTGCCGCCAAATCCCTCCCCAGAACCCCCAAGACTTTCCGAGGATTCAGCAACTGAAGAGTGAAGAACTGGCACAGGACTGCCAGGGCCAACTCCCCCAACGGGCCATGCCCTAGTGCCCTGTGTTAAAAGCTGATTCTCCCCGCTCCTCTGATCCACCTCATGTTCCCAGGCCCCTGTCCCACCGGATCTGGCTGTCCTCCCTGGGCTGGGCCCCCGCCCACCCACCCACCGCACCTGCCAAGCCTCACCTGCCTTGGGGCTGCCCCTCTTGCAGCCCAGCCCCTTGCTCTCAGCCCCAGGGCTCTTCTCAGCTTTTGGATCCCCGGCCCCTGCCCGGGGATCCTCCTCCCGGTCTGGCTGGTCCTCAGGGGCTGACTCACTGGCCGACTGCTCAGATAGGCTCAGGTGAAGCTCGGCAGGGGGGTCACCACTGGGCAGGCTTGGGGGCTGTTCAGTCTCCAGCTGGGTATCTGGGGTTGGGGCCTCTGTCTTGCCTTCCCCTTGGGAGCCCTCGGCCTCCTTCTGCTTCTGGAGCTGCTCTTTCTGTAGGCTGCGCTGCTTCTTCCGGAACTTGGCCCTGCGGTTCTTGAACCACACCTGGGGATGGGAGAGGAGCTGTAGGATGTGGCACTGGGTGCTCTGGGAGGGGAGGCGCATGATAGCATTGCTGCCCACACCTCCCAGGAAACACGCGCCCTCGATCGCTTCCCAGACTCCCCGGCTAGCACTGCAGGCCTTCACGGAGAGAGCAGCTCCGCCGCACTCGGGGCCGAAAATGCCTGCTCGGCGGCAGCAGGAAGCAGACTGATGGGCCGGTGCCTGTCTGCAGGGTCTCCTCAGAGGAACGGGGCCCTACCTGCACCCGGGCCTCCGGCAGGTTGGTGCACATGGCCAGCCTCTCACGCATCACCACATCCGGGTAGTGGGTCTTCTGGAAGGTCTTTTCCAGGGCCTCAAGCTGCTGAGCGGTGAACGCCGTGCGGCTGCGGCGCTGTTTGCGGTGCTGGGAGCCATAGCGGGCCTCCAAGATGATGTCTTGAAATGTACAGCCGTTGGAGGGCAAGGAGAGGGGGCCCATTTAATTATGGGAAATGGGTTTTGAATCTTACTTTGCTCTGACCCCCCTGTGGACACCCGGGCCCTGGCAGAGCCGGGTCCTGACCCTTTCCCCTCGGAATTCACCCATCTTCTCTCCATATGGCTTGGGTTCCAGGATCTCCCCACGGCCACATTTGCCATAAGGACCACAGAGCTCTGACTCATCTCCATGAACCTCTGTCAGGAATATGGTTGACAGGGTCCTCGTCTGGTTTGGCAGTGGGTGGGTAGGTAGGTGGACATTGCTCTAAGATCCTTAAAGTCCTAGGATGTTATGAGTATAATATTTTAAGACCACACGACACTAATAATCTGTACATCAGTGTCACAAAGGTTCCAATATCCCATGACCCTTAGATTCTGGGTACCGGCAGAATACTGGCCCCTGGCTATGTGGAGCCAGGCTGGCAGCTGGGACGTATCTGCAAGGTCCAGTTAGGGGAGGTCTGACCGGTAGCCCTAATTCACTGGTACTTGATTCTATGTCGTCTGGGTATGACTCTCGTTATCCCAGTTGTTCTACGCGTCTCTGACGGCAGGACCTGAGGCTCCTGCTCTCATGTCTCCTCAACAGAAAACCTGGCTCTGGCAGGACCCTCAGAGCACAGGAAAGTTTTTGCATCTAGTCTTGCCCCTTTTGGCTGCTTCCTCAAAGGAGGACAAAAAGACTAAGTTCTAACCACCGCAGGTTTGGAGCGGAGACAGAGCTGGTGGACCACTGCTTCTACAGTCCTGCTCGCACGGTGGTAACATGAAGACAACTCAGGGGGCGCCTGGGTGGCTCAGTCAGTTAAGCGTCTGCCTTCAGCTCAGGTCATGATCTCAGGGTCCCGGGATCAAGCCCCATGTTGGGGTCCCAGCTCAACGGGGAGCCTGCTTCTCCTTCTGCCTGTGCCCCTACCCCCACTCATGCTCTCTCTCTCTCTCTCAAATAAATAAATAAAATCTTTAAAAAGAAGAAGAAGACAAACTATGAGAGATGATGGACTCTGAAAAACAAACTGAGGGTTCTAGAGGGGAGGGGGGTGGGAGGATGGGTTAGCCTGGTGATGGGTATTGAGGAGGGCACGTTCTGCCTGGAGCACTGGGTGTTAATGCACAAACAATGAATCATGGAACACTACATCTAAAACTAATGATGTAATGTATGGGGATTAACATAACAATAAAAAAAAAGATTCTTAACTATAAAAAAAAAAAAAAGAAGAAGAAGAAGAAGAAAGAAAACAACTCAGGATAGAGGTCTACCCAGGGCTGGTGTCTAGGATCCAGCCCTCCTGCTTCACTAGACTCCGGTGGATGGACAGTAACCTCTCTCCCCTGCCTCCCATTGCTGACAAATGGATCCTGGGCTGTCTACATTGAAGAGAACCCGAGCTGTGTCAGGCTCTGATAGGGCTGCCAGGGTCCTTCCCCTGTACTCCAGGGATTGGGGAGACATCCACAACGCCCTAAATGAGGAAGGACACAACTGGGTTTCCAGAAAGGCTCAGACTTTGGGTTGCTCTTTCAGCTTCAAGAGGGAGCCCTGAACCTCTCACAAATTGGCACTAATCCCAGCCTGGACTGAGCTCATGCTGGTTACCTGGGGACTGGGGACCCCTCAGTCAGCTGAACGCTGGTTGAGGGAGCAAGAGTTCAGCATCCTGCTACCGGCTCCAGGGACCAAAAGGGTGGGTGATCACAGGGGAGGCCAGGCGGTCTGTCCCGTTCCCGTCAGCAGAACTTTCTGCCAGAAGGTGAGGCCTCCAAACAAAGGCCCACCTGGAGCTCATGTCCCTCCTTCTTGAGAACTGGAGAATGGGGGTAGAGTGCTAACTATTCCAGGTCTTCTGCCCCCACCAGCAGAGGGGAGCCCCCATCCCCAATTCCTCTCTGGGTCTAGCACACAGTGAGAAGCCGGTGTCTCCACCAGGATGGACACAGGGAATTCACTGCCAACCAGGGAAGCAGCCAGTCAGGACAGGACTGTACCCACATGCCACACTGGAGACTCATGTCCCACGCTGATCTAGAGAAGGTAACCAGGGGCTCCGTTTTATCCACTGAGCCCCGCCCCAAGGCCTGGCAGGGTCTCGAGGAGTGGGAATGGCCGCCTCACCCTCCCTTCCAGGCCCGCACCTCTTCCCCAGCAGGGTCCTCACATCTCATCCCTTTTCTGTGCCTTTGCTCATGCACTCCCCTCACCAACGGCCTGGCTCCAGCCCCACGGCCTGCAGGAAGTCCTCTCTGACTACACCAGCTGCCGCTGCTCTGAGCTGCCCCACCAAACGACCCTCACCGCACTCCTGCCATGTTCTCCTAGGTGTCTAGGAGCACCGACCCCCCGGGTGCTCTCAAGCCCTCTGAGTACTGCCTGGCACAGGGCTAGGCCCACGTGGGCTCACCAGCTGCTCAGGGTTTGACCTGGGACAGGAGAGAGTGCACGGCACCCCCTCCCAGGAATCATGCCCCTAGCCTATGCTGTCAAGTCCTTCTCACGCCCAGTGAGAGGCTGCAGGGCAGGGGGCAACGTTCCGTTGAAGGTAGAGGGAGACACAAGGCTGCAGCTCCCTTGTGGCCACTTACCTCAGGACTTGAGTAATAATGACTTCTGAGCACATCCCAGTCTCTGCCGAGTACTTTGCGTACGTTACCTCAAATAACTTCCCAGCCAGCCTATTGTCCCCTCTTTATAAGGGGAGACCCAGGCTCAGAGAGGAGAGGTGAATGGGCAGATCTGCAGTGACCACAGATCCGGGACTTCAAAGTTCTATTTTTAGCCATGACGTCATGTTCAATGCCCCCAGCCCCACCCCCACCTAGATTTAACCTCTCTGAGCCTCAGTCTCCTGGTCCATAAAATGGAGGTAATAACCTCTCTTCCTCGGCCTTGAATACTGTGATGCACACGGAAAGCCTCACAGAGCCCCTGGCACATCATCGGCATTCAAAACACGGGAGCTGTTATTCTTTATGTGCCTTCCTGCGCCTGAAGTGTCCTCCCTGGGCACTCCAGCCCACTTCCGGCTACTTCCCAGCTACAATCCTCGAGCCTGCTCCCTTACCCTCCCACCTCAGCCTTCGTCTGTGAGACGGGCTAACGCGTCCGCCCACCACCATAGGGCTGTTAAAGGGATCTGAAGGCTTGGGGCGGCTCCAGCGCCCAGCACAGCGCCAGCTAACAAGGAGTGCTCTGGATGGTCACACACAGATTTTGAATCGACACCTCTCTGTGTTGCTGAGTGACCTGGGACTTCCAGAGCCTACCAGAGTAAACTTTCCCAGTGCTCCCTCCCTCCTACTGGGGACCCCCAGAGCCTTCCCACCCAGACCTGTCCTCCACCCCCAGCCCCCACCGTTCTGTCCCCAGGGTCCCATCCCCACGGCCCTTACCAGCCAGGCGCTCGGCCAGGGTAAGTGCGTGCACCGAGGGCCGGTAGTCCGGGGCGTGCTGGGCCTGCTGGGCCGCCTGCTGGTGCAGGTTGTACATGGCACTGAGGGAGTTCATGGCGTGCAGTGAGTAGCCGTTCACCCCGTAGTGCTGCATCCCGGCATGCGCCTGCAGACGGGGAAGGAGGAGAGGGGGACAGGAGACAGGGTATTGCACTCTACCCTGGGGAAGACACCACCCCCAGCCCAGACCTGGGACGCCCGCCTCAGCCCCCAGGGCTTCTGCGCCTCCATCGGAAAGCACCCCGTGCTCTGGGCTCTGGAGTCAGACTGCGTGGGCCGGAATCTTAACTGTGCCACGCAGGAGCTTTGTGACTTTGGGCAAGTCACTTCACTTCTCTGACCCTCAGTTTCTCCCTCTTCGAAATGGGGCTAATCATAGAACTTATCACATGGGTTTGTTGCAAGAATTAAGAGAAGCATTTACCATAGGGCCTGGCACATAGCGTGTGCTAAAAAATGTCAGTCATTGTGATTTATCAGCCCTGTTGCTGCTTTCCGAAGCCATGTCTCCACTTAGTCACCCAGGCGCTGCCTTATTTGTACCTGCATTGATTCACTCATACACTTACTATTCATTCAACCATTGAGGCCCACATGGGGCCAAGTCCAGGGCTGGACTGGGGACACTGAGGCATTTGACGAGATCGTGGATTAAGACCTTCATGTGCTGCACAGATGTAAGAACACTATCGTTATGACTGTTACATATTCACTACCATTACCTCCCTCTATTTACCATTTCCCCAAGAGCAACCAACCCCATTTACAGATGGGTCTACTGAGGCTTAGAGAAAGAGCAGGCACATGTGAAAGCCACACAGCCAATCCAGGGCCCAGCCCACCCACACTGCTTCAGTCTCATTCTTTGGTGGTCAAGTTATCATCCTTCCTCCTGAGATCGCCCAGCTCGGCATGAGGTCCTATCAGCCCCAGGTCTCCTCTGGACCCTCATGGTCCTCATCTGACCACCCACCCTGTGTCACCCTGAAATGGCATTTTTGGAATGTGCTCCAGTGTCTGCAGGCTCCAAAAGACACACAGGTGCTTCCTGTTTCCTGGGTGTGGGAGGGAAAGGGGGAGGGTTGCGGCAATGGCAGGTCCATTTGGTAAGAGGAAGAACTTGCCCAGGTGTCCCAGCTCCCCACCCTCACAGAAGTAGACGCTCAGGCTACACATAACCCATCATCCACAGCATGCACCCGCGAGCATGCGCGCACACACACACACACGTTTCACGCACAAATACACATGCATGGACATTCTCAGCAAGGCACTCACAGATGCAGTCATATTCACACACAAACTCAGCAATATTTACAAATTCAGTGTCATTATTCCGGTGGTTCTGCACACACTCTCACAGATATCTATCCATGCAGCAGACGTATCTACACACAAACATTACACTCTCACACACTTATATATTACACATATTTGTTCAATAAATATGTATTAAGCACCCACCTACTAAGTACCAAAGCCCTTGCCTTCATGGAATTTACATTCCAAGGGAGAACTACAAACAACAAAGAAATTTATGTAATAATGTCAGACAGGAACAAGTGCTCTGAAGAAAATAAGACAGAGGAGGAGAATAACAAGAGGAAAAGGGAAGATTATTTGAGAATATGTGGTCAGGAAAGCGCTCTCTGCTATTTGAAGTGAGTCATGCAAAGTTCTGGGGGGAATGCTTTCCAGGCAGAAGGAATAGCAAGGACAAAGGCCCTGAGGCATGAAGAAGCTTGGTGTGTATGTGGAACAGCAAGAAAGCCAGGGCAGCTGGAGCCCAGAGAGGGAGAGAGCAAGTGAAGGGGATGGGGCCGGAGGGAGAGGAGAGGCCAGACCCCAGAGAGTTTCATGGGACGATTGTGGGAGTTTGAATTTTATCCCCACCGTGATGGGAGACTCCTGGAGGGTCTTGAATAAAGAGTAACATGATACAATTTGTCATGAAAAGTTCACTTTGGCTACAGAGAACAGACTGCAGGAGGTGAAGAAGAAAAGCAGAGAGACCAGGTCACCACAGAAGGCCAGGCCAGCAACCGAGGTGCCCTCTGCTAGGCGGTAGGGGTGGAGGTGGTGAGAAGTGGTCAGATTCACGACGTATTTTGAAGACTCGACATGACTGCTGATAGATTAACTGTAAGCTGTGGGGAAAAGAGGTCAAAAAAGGATGACTCGGGGCGCCTGGCTGGCTCAGTTGGCAGAGCATGCAACTCATCTCAGGGTTGTGAGTTCAAGCCCCACGTCCGGGTCCCTGCTCAGCAGGGAGTCTGCTTCTCCCTCTCCCTCTGCCCCTCCTCCCCGCTCATGCTCTCTCTCTCTCACATAAATAAAATCTTTTTAAAAATAATAAAAAAAAAAAGATGACTCAAATTTTTTACCTAAGCAACTGAGTGAAGATGGATCTTTTCCTGAGTCAGGAGCATTGAGGGAGAAGGGGGTCTGGGGAAGAAGCAATAGGAATCAAGGTTTTGGGGGGACATGTTAAGTGTGAAATATGGATCTGATGTCCAAGTAAGCGTGTTGAATTGGCAGTTGGATATACAAGTCAGGAGCTGAGGGCTGGATTTATAGATTTCTGAGTCAACACTCACACATAACACCTACCAACAACATTTACTTACAGAGGCCCACTCTGTGCACTATAAACATGACCTCAAGGGCAGAGATCTAAGAGAAAAGAAGGATAGACATGACGACATAGTGTTTAAACACTGTAGACTAGAATATACCAGGCACGCCTGGGTCACTCAGTCATTAAGCGTCTGCCTTCAGCTTAGGTCATGGTCCCAGGGTCCTGGGATCGAGCCCTGCGTCGGGCTCCCTGCTCCACGGGAAGCCTGCTTCTCCCTCTCCCACTCCCCCTGCTTGTGTTCCCTCTCTTGCTGTCTCTCTCTCTGTCAAATAAATAAATAAAATCTTTAAAAAAAAAAAAAGAATAGAATATACCATAAACAAAGCTAAAAGGCAAACAACAAACCTGGAAAAATCTTTACCATATATATGATAGAGCAAAATTGATTTTAAAAATAGCACAGATAAAAATAAGAGAATACCCATAATATATAAAGAGCTCTTCTCTAGAAACAAAAAGATGGTCACCTTAATAAAACAGTGAAGTAACTGAAGAGACAACTTATTAGGAAAAACACAAATAGCCATCTGACCTATGACAAAAAGCTCAGCCTTCCTTGTAACCAAAGAAATAAAAATAGAAACAATAAGATACAATTTTTTCACCAATCAGATTAGCAAATATGAAAAAAAGTTATTACCCAGGGTTATCTAGAGGAGTGGGAAATGGTCCTTCTCCTACTTCGCTGACAAAAGAGCTTTAGTCCCTGCATCAGAAGCCTTTAGAAAGAGCATCATTTGACACAACAATTCCATTTCCAGAAACATATCCTTCAAATATGCAGAGATGTGTGTACAGGAATGTTTATCACAGCTCTGCTTATGATGGCAAACAATCAGAAACCTCACTGTCCATCGAGAGAGCTTAGTTCAGTGAATGAGGGGACAGTCATGCCCGCGATGGAATACCGTGCCACAGTTTGAAACAATGATGTGTATCTGTATGTGCTGATGCTCACAATATATTGTTGAGTGGAAGAAGGAGGTAACAGTATGCATGATATGATCCCATTTTTGTAATGTATGTATAAATATGCATAGAAAAGAAGTCTGGAAGGTTATACCCTGAAATGTTAACAGAGGTTATCTCTGGGAGATAGCAGATGGGATTACTGATGATTTTCACATTTATATCTTTTCTTTCTTTCCCTTTTTTGAGGGTGGGGATGGGGAGGGTTATCCAGGTGTTCCAGTGGATGTGGGGATGGAGCCAGGCCCCAAAAGGTGTCACAGGCTCCAGGTGGGGAAGAGGAAACAGAGTTTAGAAGTAATTTTATCCATCCCCTTCCCCCACCCCTGCAGGGCTTTGTTGCTTTAATACTCAGTGCTGTTGATGTGGTGGCATTTTAATTGACTTAATTATTGCTGATCTCACAGTTTTCGATGCACGACAAGTCTTTATTAACTAAAGCCAAGGGAGGTACTGCTCTCGGTGCTGCAACTGCCCCAGCTCACTGGTCCTCCAAAGGTCTCCGAGACCTTCCCAGGCTGGCCTCTGCCCGCCCCTCCAGCCCGATGCCCTCCCTCCCCTCAGCACCCAGCAATCTCAGATTACCTGCCACTTCCTCTTGTCACCTCCATGCCTTTGCTGCTGCTGGGCCCTCCCCCTTCACCTGCCAAATTCCTCCTTCTCCATCAAGGCCTAGTTCACCTGACACCTCCTCAGAAATAGAGCCTTTCCCAATTCGTCCCTAAGAAGGCATCTCTCCCCTCTCCAGGCTCCAGAGAGCTAAGCTCAGGTCATAGAAATGATGATGCCAACAAGAAGAAAACAACAGCAACAGCGTCTGATTCCCGAACACACTCTGAGCCCTGGCTCACCACACAGAGCACCCTCCATGGAATTTCTTAACTCTAGCACCTGACTCAGACTTGTGTGATGACACTTCTACCTCCCCCACTAGACGGAGCTCCTTGAGGGTAAAAGGGGTAACTCACGCATTTCTGGACTCCCCACTGCAGCCCAGATCACAGCCCAGATCACAAGGTCAGAGGCAGGGCTCAGGAGATGAGGATCAGATGAATAAATTAATAAAAACAACTCTGTATGAAGTGCCTCAGATACATCAGCCATCTCCACCCATCCTCCCAACACCATAGGAGGTAGGGACTGTGTTTATCAGATGCGGAAGTGGAAGGTGAGAAAGACCGATTAATTTGTTAAAGGGCAAGTAGCTAGGAAGTGCTGGAACAGGTTTCCACGGTGAGGTTCTTCCCAGCAACTCGTGTTTCCTAACCCCGGTCACGCAGGCTCTTATTCCAGCATGTTCTGTTCCCTGACTTCCAGCATCTCTGATTTGATCCAAGGCAACAGGATGACAGCAAAGAAATAGCACATTTCCCCGGTGTGCACGCTTGTGCATGCATGTGTGTGTCGTGAGATGAGGCTGTGTGTGAGCCCAAATCTTCCCAGCTGAGCTCCCCTCTCCCCAGCCTCACACTCCTCTTCCTCACTCCAGGTAGATGTCAGGGCCCCTGGTCTCCTCTGAGGCCACAGAGGGGCCCTCGTCTGTGGATGCCACTTACCACCCGAGCTGTGCACACGTGACAGCACACAGTCCCACGTCTGCAGCTCCTCTCAGTGTTCCCGTGTGCCCATGTCTGTACGCAGCCTGACCGCGACTGGCCGCATAACGGTGTGTGTGTCTGTGTTTATGTGCGCATCTGCAGCTATTTATGTCTCCGTGCGTGTGCATGTCTGTGGGCCCGTGTGCATGCATGAGCTGATGTGCGTGCGTGTGTGTGTGTGTGTGTGTGACCAGAGGAACATACACTAAACGGCACCCTCAGAACAAGGTCTGAGGGAGAACAAGAGAGAAATACAAGGAGAAAAAAAGGTGAAAAACCAAGGAGATGGAGTTGACGCAGAGATAGATCAACACGGAGAAAATGAATAGATTTGTCTCGTCCTTTTCTGTTTGTTTGTTTCTACAACACCTAGCACAGAGCCTGGTACACAGCCAGTGTTTAGTAAATCATAAATGCTGAATGGATGAGAAAGAACCACAGGCTAAGAGAGATGAAGGAATGGTTGAAGGAAGCAGGGCCACCGTGGTCCAGGATGGTCCTCAGGGCAGAGTCCCACCACCTCCTCTGTCCCCAGGATTAGAAGCCAGGGTCTGGGGAGAGCCCTGCTCAGTGGGCCCTTTCCCAGCAATCAGGGCAGCCCAGACCTGCCCCTGGGGTCCTCAGCCAGGCCCAGCAGCTGGAACCCCATACACATCCACTTCTGAGTGCATGGGTCCTAGAGCAAGGCCAAGAGCCGCCCAGGCTGGAGTCCTGCAGGGCCTGCGAGAGCCTCTAAACAGGGCCCTGCACTCCTGGCCCCAGGCCGGGCCCTGCGCGGGCTCAGCCCACTGCACACTCCAAACAGAATCAATTATATATTTAAAAGGTGCCGCCCCGCAATTCCTGGCGAGCCAGGAGAGCCATCCATCATGGCGCGGCCGCGTTTCACAAGCTGTCGAATTGTGCTTACATTGGTTAAAAGAATCTTTATATTTCATTAAGCAAGCAGATCGGCGGATCTCCCGCCACAGGCGCCATATAGATGGCTTTAATTTTCCAAATCTGCAAATGCATCCGTTATGTCCCCGCGTCGCTGCCGGCTGCGGCCTAATGCCCAGCCAATCGAAGAATCAAGCAGAATTTTATTAGGGGGCATTTTTTATAAATTAACAGCAGGACTGCTAGGAAACTGCACGCAAGGCGCCTTTGATTACCAAGAGAGTGGACCCTTCCTTCAGTCACACCCGGCTCAGCACGCCCACAGGCCCACGCCCTCTCTCTTCACCTCCTCCTCTCCTGTTCCGAACTTTTAATTCCCCCTCAGCCCCACACACAGTGGGGAGCAAGGCAGAACAACTTTGTTTAAAGGGATGGAAACAAAGCATGGGGGGGGGGGCGTGCGGGAACCAGCATTCTCTGAGGATTTGCCTCCTCTGTTCCCAGCCCGGCCAGACACATTATCTCATAAACAACGACAGCCACCTTACAGGGCACAGTGACCATAAGCCAAACCCTCTTCTCGCTCACAGGCTTCAGCACAACCCTGCTAGGTAGGAATTATTATCCCCATTATATGAATGAGAAAACCGAGGCTCAGGGAGGTAAAAACCACCTGCTTAAGGTCCCACAGCATGAGCAGTGCGTAACCCAGGGCTGGCCAGCCACCTGAGGGAGGCTGAGGAGGAGAGATTCCCTCATGGGGGTACGTGTGTGTGCACACACACATGGGGGGGTAGCGGACCAAGAGGACCTAGAACACTTTCAGCTCTGAGCAGGTGGGTCCAAGATTTTAAGAGGAGCTCTGTGCCTCGCACACGCCAGATACTCAGCTGCGGTCACCTCACTAATCTCTTCCCTCAGCTCTATGAGGGAGGCACCGTCGTCACCCCTGCTTTACAGAGGACGAACTGAAACTCAATGAAGGTGAGTTACCCTTGGCTGACCTGTTGGGGAACTGGAAAAGCTGAGCCCCCTCCCAGGAAGCACCCCTATTTCCACATGGGTCCTTAGTCCCGAGTTGCCAAGAAAGAGCAGTGGGGACATGTGATGTAAGGGGGCAGCAAGAGCCCTGCCCTTCCCTGAGCAAGGGCCCTACGGTCACCAGGTCTGAGGGCAGACTTGAGATGAGCGTGTCCCCAACTTCTCCCTCTCAGATGCTGTTCTACAGCTTCCCTCTGAACCCTCCAACTCTGAAAATCTCCGCTGTCAGTATCAGGCACCCAAAGGTGCAGAGAGCCCAGGAACCAGCCACTTCCTCCCCTTGCCAGGGGCCAGAGTCCCCCACCCACGGCCTCCCTCCCAAGGGCGTGGGCCACAGCACCAACAACTCAGTGATTCAACGTGGCCAGCAAGGCCACAGGAAATGGCCAAGGACACATTCTAGAGACACACATAAGGGCTGATGGCTGGAAATGTGGCATCATTTGCTTCTAGGTGTGTAAGAGCTGGGGAAACTGGGGCACATCCACCTCCCTCAGATCCTCATCCCCTAGATGGCCAACCCCGGCCCCGCTGCTCCTATCAGTACACATTCAAACCTGTTTCCATTTCCCCCTTTTAAAACAAATGGGCTCATCTCGCAGACCAGTTATCTCTGGTCCCTTCAAAGATAAATTTCTTGAAAGGCATTTCCAAATTCATCATTTCCACTTCTCCCTCTTTTGCTTCTCCCTACCCTCCTGCACCACCACTCTCCCACCCAGCACTGAGATATAGCTCTCCAAAGTCATTGTGTTGCTGCCTCCTCCCCTGGGAACTCCTGACCCCTCACACTAGGCTTAGGTACCCCCTTTTCCAGGAAGCCTCCCGTGATACACCAGGCTGGGTCAGGTGACTTCTTTGAACTCCTATCATAGCATTACCTCACCAGATTATAGTTAGTTGCCCATTTGCCTGCCCTTCACCCAAAACATAATAATAACTATTTTTACCAGCCATCCTGATAGAGACCTGACAGGCAGCATCTCATCTTATCCTTACAACAATCTTGTAATTCCCATCTGGGACCTGAGACTCAGAGAGGTAGAGTCATTTGCCCAAAGCCACACAGCTAAGCAGCTTAGCCAGGATGAAATCCAGGGAGTCTAACTCCACAGTGTGAACTCAGTGCCCACCAAGAACTCACCAGTTAGGGTGTTCCTGTAGGGCAGGATCTGGCTCCAGAGCTAGTTCTCAGGACCTAGCACAGGGGACATTAGACCCTCATTCCTCAAGTAAAGAGAGCCACTGTTTGTCAGGCAGGGGACTCTGGGGTAATGTAATGAGTTCTAGCCCCACGGGCTCAAATTCTAGGGGAATGGTCAGATGTCCTGGGTGAGAAGAGACAAGCTTTAGGAGAAGTGATAAGAGCAGCAGAGCCCAGAACTCAGTGAGCCAACGCCCAGAGTCTCCTCCTCACCTGCCCGACCTACCCTACCCTAGCAGGGAAGATCGCATGTCCCCACCAGAAGCCACGCCACCTCCTGGCCATAGCTGTGACCCTGACCTGGCCACAAACTGAGCCCTGACCCTGTCCCACATGAAGCCCTGGCCAGTGACTCTCACCTTGGCCATGCCCCATCCCCCAGTGGCATTTGATAAAGGTACCATGACCCCACATTGCTACCATTAACCTCACACTGCTGGATCCATGTAGGGAGGGCATGGGCTATTGTTGAGGTCCAGAAATTCCAGCAGCCCCTTCAGCTGAGGGCCCCCAAAGTGGTTCTGGATTTGGACCCAAAGACCTCAGATGGGCCTCAGGGTGTGTAGCATTGCAAGGGTCAGCTCAGATGGGGTGCTGGTCTGGCACCTAGAGCTCATCAATTCCTCAAAGGAGATTCTTACCTCCCTTTTTGGTTTAGGGGTGCCCCCCCCAGTGGGGAGAGCTCCAGGGTCAGAGGTGGGTCTTGGGACAGGCCCCACCTCCATGGCCCTCCTGAGGAGCCCAGAAGCTTAGTTCCCTACACAAACTGTTATCCATTAACATCCAATTATCCCTTGGTCCGAGCCATTAATTATAAATCAGAAGCTAATTGGGGTAATTAGCCCCCTGCAGGCTAATGGGCCGAGACTAAGGGAGGCCACTCTGCCTACCCTCCTCTGGTTTTCTGAGGTGTTTAATGTCGGGGAGGTGCAAAGAAATCAGGCGGCTGGAGTTAATTTTTTTAAGGCAATGAAATGCGGCAGAGGGAGGGAGAAAAGATGAGAGAGGCCAATTTTTGTTCTTTTTTCTCGAATCCTGAAACCCGTCCAGCACGTATGCTCTTGAGGACAGTGTGGTGCGGGGGAGGCCTGACCATGGGTCCTGGGAGTAGAACTCCAAATAATTGCTCGATTCTCCACCTCCTTTCCAGCATAGATGCAGCTAGAACGCTAGAGAAAACGGAGAAGTCTTGGTCGGAGCCACGGTGGCGCGGAGGTCGGCCGCCAGCATGTTCCCGCCCCTCCCGCGAGCGGAGGAGGCCGCCTAGCTCGCTTGGGACGCCCCCGCTCAGGCTTCCGCGGGGACGAGTGGGCCTCCCTGGGCTCGTCCAGACCCAGACCCGGGCCGGCGCTGGGAAACAGACTGCAGAGTCCCAGCAGAGCCGCCGCTCCAGGCCCCGGGGTGGGCTCGGAGCGCTGGAGGAACTCGGAGAGGAGTGCGCGGTGCCGGCTCGGAGTGCTTGGTTCCCGCCCTGCGCGCAGCCACACGTCCGGGTACAGAGGGGGACTTGCGGCCCGGGGACGCGAACAAACCCTGGTGGATAGAGCTGTGCAGGCCGGCAGGGGCCGCGAGAGCCCGTGGGCTCCAGTCACCTGGGCGCACTGAAGCGGCGCCCGCAGCGGCGGTAGACTGGCCGCAAGCAGTGACCCCATCTGGGAAAGGCACTCTTGCCTGGTGGCCTCGGGTCCACAGAAGTCTCCGCTGTGCCCCTGCCGGAAAGCCGGCTCAAGTGCGAAGAACAGTGGGAGCCAGAGCTGTGATTCCGGGTCTGTGCGAGCTGGCACGTCCAGCCATCCTGCAGCACTGGGGCTGTGTCAAATAAGTCGTTCGAAGAACTGACGTGAGACTTAAACAGAAAGAGAGATCGCTGGGTGGCGGGAGGGCCAGACCCGTAACCGAGAACCCAGCTCAGTGCCCTTCTTACCAAAGGGGAAACTGAGGCGAAGAAGAGCAGTGACTCGCCCAAGGTCAGAGACGAGGGGTACTCAGAGCAGGACGACTGTCCAGACCGGACCACACGCTGGGCTAGAAGCTCACACGCCCCCCCACCCAGCACCCCTCCCTACCCCGCCTGCCCGCTCGGTAATGGGCTTTGGCGGGCGGCGGTGGCGTCGCCCGGGGCCTTGATTAGATATTTATTGCTGTCATTTACATGGGCACCGCAGGGCGGCCGAGCGGGACTGCGGGAAGGGGCGGGGGAGGAGGAAAGGAATGGGAACATGGGGGAGGGGGGCCAGCTCCACCCAGACCAGAGACCCAGAGAGCATGGGGGGGAATTGGGAGCGCAAAGGCCAGGCACCCGTTGCAGACCCGCGGGCCCTTGGGCTGCTCTGGCAAGACGAAGAACTGGGGTTGTTGCACCTCCCAGCATGGTCCTCGGGGGTGTCTGGTGTGATGAGCAGTGAGTGTCCCTGTGAGTTTCACCTGTGTATATAACTGTGTCTGTCTGTCTGAGGGGTTTTGAGTGTGTGGCCTGCAGATCTGCCTGTGCGCCCCTATGTGTGTGTGTTCTCTACCTGTGTAGCTTCTCACCTGGGTAGGTCTTAGTGAGCTACCCCTAGCCCAGGTGAGCCTATGCGTCTGACTGTGTGGCAGCGGATGCGTGGCCCTGTGTGTCGGTCAATCAGAATGGCCCCCAAATGTGTGTGCAGGATTAGCTCAGAGATGGGGGTGGGAGGCTGTGCCCCTTGGTCAGGTTCTCCCCCTTTGCCCCCACAACCTACAGGCGGGGTCAGGGTGCTCCAGTCCCCCAGAACCCAGGGTTCAGGGAAGCTGGCACAGAAGGCAGTAACTGATCCCTCAACTGATCCAAGCCCACAGGGCCAGAATAGTGTTGGCTGGCGGCTCCTCTGGAAACTGCTTCCTGCTCAAGATCTAGCATGGGAAGTGTGAGTGAGTGCGCAAGGGCCCAGGTGTCCAGAACAAGTTGTTTGTATCTGAGCAGAGAAATGGCTCCAATTGCGTGACCACATTGGATGATGCTACGTGTGAAAGTGAGCAGCAACCCCCCCTCAGACACTCACCCGTCACCCTTGAAGCTGACCAGCAAGCCCGCCAACAGGCCGAACCCATCCAGAGGCCCAGGGTGCTCGCCTTCGCCCCGGGCGGGTTTCCACTCCTCTGCACCTTTGCCGGTCCATTTGGATTTCCACGCAGGGTTTGTTCCCCCGCAGCCAGGTCCTAGCAGGAGACGGCGCTGGAAAGGTCTGCGAGGGGGATGGGTATTTACCCCCATTTTGAGTAGGGATTCCCTGCTTCTGGTCCAAAGATTGTGTATACCCCAGCCACGGAGGAGAGAAATTTGAACCAATTATCCAGATAATTTGCTCTCACTAGGTAGCAGATTCGATTTTTTTCTGACCGCCTAAACACACATTAGCACAGCTGGCTCGCAGAGAGTGGAGGTAGGGACTAAATTCACCAATCCTCAGGTCAGACTGCTTTCCCTTTTGGGGAGGACTGGGGATGCGGGGAAGTTAAAGGCGAATCCCAGCAAAATTGAAAACAACTCACTCCACCCCCCTTAAAGCTAATAGACAAGACCTCCCAGGAAGACGCTGGGCCCGGCCAACCCGCCTGCAGCGCACAGGATCCCGAGCTCCAGCGAGTGGAAGAGACGGCGGCCACCCCGCCGTCGCGGCGGCGAACTGGGCACTTGCACAATTTCCACGGCTGCGGCGCGAACAACCTCCGAGGTGCGAACTGCCTTCCCCCCCACCCCTTCTGTAAGGCCCATCGAGTCCGTAAAGCCTTTCCCTCTTCCCGACGTCCTTAAACCGGGGGAGCCTCAGAAAACCAGCACCAGCCGGGCCAATCCAGGGCCTCTGCAGACTTTCCTAAAACGAAAACGGTCGCCCGGTGTCCGGCGGAACCGGCCCTGAGCCTGCGCTGGAGACTCTGCAGGTTCCCTGCTTGGGGGGATTCCAAATACCCAAAGAAGGCTAAAAGGCCGCGGACCCCAGCCCCCAAGCCAAACCCCCACATCGAGCACATCACCAGCCTAAAGAGCCCCCCCTCCTGCCTCTGCCAGAGCCCAGAAAAGTTCGAGCCCCAGTTTCGGGGCGAATTTGGAGGAGAGGTTGCTCCTAGGCACCCCACGCGCACCGCCAGGGCCGCCGGGGCCCCAGCGCAGAGCCCGGGAACTTGTGACTGGCGAGAAAGTTCAGCCAGCTGTGTCCGGGACACCGCCTGTTCCCCTCCAGAACCCGGTCAAGGCCACCCGGGGTGGGAGGCCCAAAGACAAGAAGACCATGGCAGTTTCCCCAGCCCCTTGACCGCTCCTCCGATGCACCTCGAGGGCCGCTCCAGGGACTGCCCCAGCGTGCGGTTCCTAGCGTGAGCTCACCCGACCCACGCCAGCCGAGGCCGCAGAAGGCAAAACGAATTCCAGGGGACTGGGCCCGCCGCGCCCCGAACATCCACCTGGGGTCCCCTAGCCCGAGGCCGCGTGTACGCGGACAGAGGCAGGCTGAGAGCTGAACCACCCCCAACTGGAGAATTCGTGCAGAATCGCAATCCCGAGAGAAAAGGCACACTCGTCAGCGGCGGCGGAGTTTGAGCCGGAGCCGCGCGGGCGCGACCTGAGCCGGATCCCGGGTAATGTCCCGGGCACCGAGGGGTTCGCAGGCGGCGTGGACACCGAAGCCGGGGAGGCGTGGGCGGCCCCTGCGTTCCCCGGGCGGGGACCTGGGCTTCGGGCCGCGCCCCCCTCCCCAGCCTGGGCCCCGGGCTTTACAAAGCCCGGAGCGCATCTGCTCCGCATTACCCTGGCCACCTCCTCCCCGCCCCCTCCAAACTGAGAAGGATTTGTCTCCGCTTAATATCCAAACCTTTTTTGTATTTATTTTTTTTCAGGGGTGAAGTAATATCTTCCAAATGAGGCAAAACCGTGACGGATCCGAAGCGTTCTCTGCGGGTGCCTGCGTCTCCGCGGGCCAAGGCTTCCGTCTCTGCCGCGGCGCGTTTCTGCCCACGGCTCTCTCCTCTCTCTCTTTCCGCCTCGGAATTCCGAGTTCTGCGCGCTTTCTGTCTCCTTGGGTTGCTCGCTGTCTCTGACTCCGTTTTCAGCCCTGGGTATCGTTCCCTCTGTCTCACCCTGCGTGTCTCCCTCTGTCTCTCCCTGAATCTGTCCCTCTGGCCTTCCCCTCTGCCTCCTCTGTCCCTGCGCAGTCTGTCTGGTCTCCAAGTCTCTGACCGCAAGCAAACTTTCCAAGCCTCCCAGCCGGTATGGGACTGCAGGACCACAAGAGGGGAGGCGGTCCCCAGAGTTCTCGGACCATGCCCTCCCCGTCCCGGCGCCCCTCCCGGCTCGGCCCCGTCGGCCCCGCCCGCTCGCACCTGGTCTCCCCGGCCGCGCCGCCGCCGCCGCTGCCATCTACGCGCGCGGCGGCCGGGGCTGGAGTTTTAAACGGCGTTTCCCGGGCGCCCGGCGCGGGCCCACGCGCTCCCTAATGGCCCCAGTGGCTGTCAATCACGCGTCGCTCCCGCCCCCGCCCCGCCCCTCCCCGCCGGTGCGGCGCAGGCACTCCTGGCCTAGGCGGCCAGGGTCCGACCGTCTGTGGGTCTGTGGGCCCGGCCAGCATCCGTCACCTCCTCCGAATCTTCATCTTTCGATCTCCCAGTCCCGGGAATCTCTGCCTCTCTCGGTTCTGCAAACGTCGCAGGCCAATTCCTGGGACGAGGAGGGGTCTTGAGAAACCTTTCCCTCCCAAGGCCTCACCCGCGACTGGGGGCTTAGCACCAGGATCGGTAGCGACAGCGTGGGGGCGCTCTGGCTGACCCCCACCCCCGCCGTCCCCCCAAGATTGGTCCTGAGCAGGGCGCGCGCACGCACGCGCACACGCACACACGCTCTCTCTCCCTAAGGTCCCACACCACCCGCAGCCTTGCCGCCGCCACACCACCACAGCCCCCCACAACCTGAGATCGGAACTC
This sequence comes from Halichoerus grypus, assembly GCF_964656455.1. Taxonomy (NCBI): domain Eukaryota; kingdom Metazoa; phylum Chordata; class Mammalia; order Carnivora; family Phocidae; genus Halichoerus; species Halichoerus grypus. The sequence goes on from NC_135716.1 coordinate 151,576,658, forward strand.
ACCGCTAACACAGCCCGCACGCAGGGTGGTGCTCCTAACCGCCGGCCTCCAGTTTGGCAGCTGTAGGCCTCTTAGAGAGGCTGCGGATGCGGGGCTCAGCTTCACACGCAGGGCATGCACCTGTCTCAAGGGGGACAGACACGTGGTTCCAGGCCCACATGGGGAAAATCCTGGGCCTGGGGCCCTCACCCTCACATTCCTGCCAGTGGCCTACTCCCTCCAGGCAGGACCGGTTCACAGGAAGATGACGTTCTGGAGCTGGCTCTGGGGCCAGGTGGTGAAGGAGGCCAGCCTCCTGAAAGGTGTGTCGGAGGCGTGTGCCAGAGGGGCAGGTTAACACCCCGGCTGCTGCTGCTGCCCTAGTGACAAGTGATTGTGTTGAGGCTCCGTGTGTCTAGCTGTGTGGCTGTGAGAGGCACTTGGCCAAGGGTGTGTGGGGTGCATAGGGTGTGTGGGGTGCATACGGTGTGTGTCCCTGTGTGGCTGGGATTCTGTGCAGTCTGCCTTTGGTCACAGTGGTAGCAACTGTGAGTCAAATGTGGGGTGTGTCCTTGTGACAAGTGCTCTCATGACTACAAGTCTACGTGTAACTGTGGTCCTAAGTCCCTTTTGTGTGTATAACCAATCTTTGTGCAATTGTGAGTCCAAGCATGATTGTGAATCCAGGTGGCTATATGTAAGATAAACACAGGGTGAGCACATAGCCTTAAACTTGGGGCTGGAACAGCTGGACCCTGGTTTTGGCATTCCCTCTGGTAAGTGAAGCTCCTGAGAGCTGGGCTGTTTACTTAGGGGCAAAGGCATGAAGGGGTGGAAGATGTTGGCTGGTTGCTGCTGCCAGTAGATTTTAGAGCCCTGGCCTGGGTCAAGGAGGTCAGGAATTTTGGCCTGGGCAGGGCAGAAGGGGCCCGTGGACAGATTTGAGGATTGATCCCCAGGCAGAGTTAGGGGCTGAGCGCCTCAGGGGGGGCAGGGAGTGGTGGGCCTCAGAAGGGAGGGGAGAGGAGGGGGCGGTAAGAGGATTAGGCTGCTTAGACCCTTCTCTCCCACCAGGATCCCCCACCCCCACCCTAAAGCTCCAGAAAAGATTTCTTCTGCCAAAGCAAAACCGTTTAGGCTCCATTTAAAGGGACAAGAAAGGTGGAGGCGGGGGCTTTAAATAACCTTTTAATTTCCCTTCAGGGATCCAGCCCTGTGAGGGAGGGGAGAGAGGAGGAGGGAAGGAAGGGCAGGGGAAGGAAAGAAGCCTGTCTCTTTGGCTTAAATTATCCAGACTTGGGCCAGACCCTTCACAAGCAGAAATGGTGGGAAGGATACTGCGCCCCCACCTGGCTGCCCTCCACGCACAAACACATGCGCACAGATAATCCCGGAGAAAACCCGTAACCCCCTCCACACACAGTCACTCAGTCACACACCAAAACCCAGATACAGGTGCACGTACGGAGCATCCCCTTTAGAGATGCACAAATGAAGGAGGGGTCACTGAAGTCCCTCCCACGGTAGCACAGATGTGGAATCCCTCCCTGTCTCAGGCCATCCCTCCTTGGTGGTCCCAGAACGGTTTGCTGAGGTCAGTCCCCCCAAGAGGAATCCTGGCTTCAACTGGGACTCCCGTCCCAGCAGGAAGGGGCTTCATCTTTGCCAGAGACCCAACTCTAACCCATCTCTCTTTTGTTCCCTCCTCAGACAGGACAGGGGGCTGCCAGGCAGACTGGTGGGACGGGGACCCCAACCCAGTCAGGGCCTGACTTGGGGCCAGGTTTGCCAGGCCCAGACTTGCAGAGCAGGGCTGTTGAGGATGAGCAGTTTCTGCAGGTGAGCTGAGGGCTACGGAGGGTTCCAGGTGATGGGGAATAGGGCCCAACTAGGCACCTGCTCTTGGAGGGAACTTGTCTGCCACACAGACTTTGAGCCCAGCTGGCGAAACCCCTCTGATCCCAGGCCCCTGCCAGGGCCAGCTCTCCCAGTCCCAGAGGTCTGGAGGTGGTGGCTGGGCTGCCAGTATGCCTCAAGCCTCATGGTACACACGGGGCCTCCACAGACTGGAATTCCCAGGCACCTGGAGAATCCCACACTACCTCACAGTGCCGCGCAGGGCTCCACAGAAGGGCACGCTGTTGGGATCCTCATTGTCATATTCCCACCCCGGTGTACTTCCATACATATTGCAGCACAATGTTGGATTCCAGGTTGATTGTGGATTTTAGGGGACCAGGGGCAGGGGGGGGCGTGGTGGTGAGCAAAATCCCGGGCACATAGCTGGGACAGAAAGAGAGGAAAATGGGGGAGGAGGGGTGGGGGAAAGGTATCCTTTAGGGAGGCCTGGGGTGATGGAGAGCTTGGCAAGCCACAAGGTGGGTGGGTTTTACTGATTTAACAAAATTATTCCAAAGGTGCCACCGTCTAGACAGGAGCTAAGAAGTAGAAATGATTCAGGGCCTCCCTCCCCGGCCTGCTCCTGGAACCTCCCACCCTCCCCGCCCCTGGGCTGTGGCTGACACCTTCAAAGGGCTTAAAAGGAAGGCGTCCCCAGACTGGCTGGGGACCCGCCCCCAATAGACTTTCCAGGGCTGCTGGGGCTGGGAGTGGAGGAAGCGGTGCATTTCGGGATTTGGTTGTATGTTTGTGTGCATTCATTATCCTGTGAGTTATGTGCATATGAGTAGTTACATGTATATACTCCTATATTTGTGCACAACATATGTGTGTACACGTTTAAATACATAATATGTGAGTGTAGACTGCGCCTATGTGGATTGTGTTGGGGCATGCTGGGGGAGATGTTTCTAAATTGGACCAAGGTAGTGGGTAGGCGAGGGATGGGTTAACTTGGGAACTTGGGAAAACCGGGTGCTCACAGGCATGGAAACTCTGAGACCACCGGTCCCAGGCATCTGTGCAGAAAGATCTGGGAAGTGAGGGTCCGAGGTTCCCTAAAGTCCCATCTCTGGGCTCAGTTTAGAGCAGCAATGCCAAACCAACCCCCTGCTCCCGTACCACACACATACACACATTCTGAAAGAGAGCTCGTAGCCTCCTTGGCCACTCACAGCGCGAGAGGGAAGGGGGCAGACGCCCCGATGAGGCCACTCGGTAGGCGCCCCCAGACCCTCGAATTGCCCGAACGCCGGCTGCGATGGAAGAGGCTCGCGGGGCAGACTCGTGACCGTGCCCCTCCACGCTCCTCCCCGGAACCCCACTCTCCCCTGCGTCCGGATGAGTCGGGAGTCGGGGGGTCTGGAGCCCTGGTTCCACGTGGGGGGCGCCCGGCCCACTCCCCAGCCCGCCCCCACGGCTGGCGCTCCCCCGGGCAGTGGCGAGGTGGTGGGCGGCTTAGAGCTAATTCGAGAGTTAATGGCGGCGGCCCGGCCCCCCGCGGCCCCCTCCGCGCCCCCCCCCACGCCCCACCCCCACCCCCACCCCCGGGCAGGGCCGCGGGCCGCCCGCAGCTGCGCGGTCCGCGGCGATTCATCATCTTGATCCATGGCGCGCGCTGACGGCGGCCCCGGCCGCGCTGACAAGACTAACAAAGCAATTTGCCACGAGCCATCTCCTGGACAGGTTATTAGCGCGGCCGCCGCTTAAAGAGCCCTCCCCCCAGCTCCAACCCCTGCGCGGGGCGGCTACCTGCTCTGTCCCCTCCCTCCGATGGCCTACTGCCCCCCGCCGCTCAAAGATACCCCGGCATATTCCTGGCCCTCTCCGGCCACCCCAAAGTAACCCCCCCCACACACACACTCACCCTGCGAGTTGCTCTGCGTTCCCGCCTCCCCTACCTGGGCTCCATACCTGTCCGCTGCCTTCCTACAACCGGCTCCCGTGCCCAGCCGCTCCCCCAATCCCCCCCCCCTCCTGGCCCCTTCCCACCGCATCTCAGCCTTATTCCCAATACCACCTGAATTACCCCTCACCTTCTTACTCCCAGAGGGTCCCCCCTCTTCTCTCCACCCTCCTCACCTCCTCTACCTACCCCCTTGCCATCAGGGATTGGAAACCCTATTAATTACCAGCTTTGGGGGAGAGGGATCTTTTACTGTGCTTTTGAATTTCCTCCCGACCACTTCTGCCCCCAGGTAACCTTACTGTGGGGGTTGGGGTGGCGCAAGGCAGCTGGCTAGCTGTGGAGGTGGGAGGACACTGCCTTCTCCAAGGGTACCTTGATGAGGGAGCTTGATGGTGAGTCATGTAGACTTTCTCTGAGGGGAGGCTATGAATGCCAGGGGGAGATGTTGCTCCCTATCCAAACAGAGGCTCAGAGAAATTCAGGGTCACACAGCAGGTCAGTGCAGAAGAGGGATGGCAACCAGGTGTGTGGCCTCCCACACCTTGGCTTCATTCCCAGGCTACATCCCCTCTGGAAGGAAAGGAGACCAAGAGATCAGGGTGCCCTCCTTAAGCAACTCCTCTCTCACCTGCAGTGAGGGGTGGGGAGAACTATAAAGGAAAGTAGGTGGGTTTGGCCAGATTTATCTATATATGATAGATAATGAGAGAGAAGAGCATGCCGCCCATTCAGATCCCCCCAAAGCAAAGGGACTATTTGGTCGTTTCCCACAGAAGTCTTCCTTAAAAAAATTCTCTGGGTAGGTTGGATGCGGTCCTTGAGAAGTATGGCAGATCCGCGTGAAGGGACTGGATGTGTACTAGGTGAGCTCCTGGGGGTGTGGGTCTGGATGCATGGATAGAGCCAAGGGGTGTGTACTTGAACAGGTGGGGGTGGTCAAGTGTGTCCCTCTGGATATATGTATGCACTGGGGGCTAAGTGTCTTTTTCAGTGTACACGGAGGCCTGGGAGGGGCCAGCATGGGGCCTAGGTGTGAACATGTCTGTGCACACCGAAGGTAACTGGCTTCAAAACCAGGAAGGAGCCCCCACCCCATTGTTTGCTCTTCTCCTAGATTGTCAACATTCCCAAACCATCAGCTTCTATAGTTGTGATGCAGAGAGACAGAGAGACGTGGCCCTGCTCTAAGAGCCTGGGGGACCTCCTTCTGAGGGATTTGCATATAAGAGGGGGCACTCTGTCTGAAGGACAGCAGGTCTTGAACCTCTACCATGACCCAGCTTGGTGCTGAGTGCCCAGGTGGGGGCAGGGGAATGGACCATGTGCCGGGAACCTGACTTTTTTCTTTTCCTGTAGCCAACCAGGCCATGTCTTCACCCACAGGGAGATCCAGCTCTGTCGCTGCCTGCGCCACCACTGTGTCCCTGACGTGAAATATGGGGGGCGCGGGCCGCGCTGGGGAGATTTGTCATCTGTGCTCAGCGGGTGACTCTATCTGCAGACTATTAGAGTATAAAATATATTTTACAAGAGTTTTAGCTACAGGTGACTTGCTCTTTATTACTAGATGTGGGCAAAATCAATACTTCTGTAACTAAAAGATCATTTATTTTGCTTTTTGAAACATTTTTCAACAGGGGCACTGGCTAAGCTCGCAAAGCTATGATTAAGAGTTATGGCGGCTCCTGTTTCCCTTAACCCTTTAAGGACCGCAGTCCAGGAGCTTCTAGTGCTGGTACCTGGCCATGGAAAGCCAGACACACGGACACACATCCCAGTTGCAGCAAACACAGACACACTGACTGAAGTGCACAGGCCCCCATAAAGCCATCGCTCAGATACTCGGGTTCTCATATATGTACACATACGCTCTCCCAGGTACACACAGAAATACAGCAGCGTATACATTCCCTCCCGCCCAGAAACCCACAAATCAAATGCACATGTGCACAAATGCACAAATCCATGCTGCATAAAAGCCACCAGCACATATGTCTACATACAAATATTTCCCACCTCACTTCTTACACCCACATATACGCACCATGACCCTGAGATGTGCACAATCACATTGTGCTAACTTGTGACTGGGTCAGTGGCCAGCCGAGAATGGGGACTCTGAAAGGGGGTTGGAAGATGCTGAAGGGGGGATGGTCTCATGAATGCAGCTATGGCCACTACTGGGCAAGGCATAGAGAGAGGCCAGGAGTCTCAGAGCCCAAAGATGGGATCTGTGGAACCTGGGCCCTACTCCAGTCAGCCCAGCTCTCCTCAGGCCCTCATCCCCATGACTGCCCTGTGCCTTTTCTGTCAACTAAAGCAGGGGGTGGGTTTTCTGGAAGCCACTGTATAGGAGAGCTGTAAAGTCACATAATTCTGTCAAAACTGCTCATTGGTGACCACCTCTGGCCTGGGTGGGTTCAGAATGATTAAGTGGCCACATGCCATTTCCAGAACGGCATCACCTAACCATCCTGTGGCCATTGTCTGATTCAGCGAATCAGCGTTATCCAGTTGTTACTTATCTCAGGGTTGGCGAGAGACACGGAGGAGACAGTGACTTAACCCATCCATAGGGGAAGCTCTAATGGGGAGACTCCAGACCATGAGATTGGCCAAGTGTATCAGTTATCTGTTGTTACATAACAGATTACTCCTAAACTTAAGTGGCTTAAAACAAACATTTACAGGCACACCTCGGGGATATTTGGCAGGTTCTGTTCCAGATCACCACAATAAAACGAATATCTCAATAAAGCAAATCAAATGAATTTTTTGGTTTCCCGGTGCATAAAGAAGTTATGTTTATACCACACTGTAGTCTACTAAGTGAGCAATAGCATTATGTCTAAAAAACAATGTACATATCCCCATTAAAAATACTTTATTGTTAAAATATGCTAACCATCATCTGAGCTTTCAGCTGGTCATACTCACTGATCCCAGATCACCCTAACAAATATAATAATAACAAAAAGATTTGGAATCTTGCAAGAATTACCAAAATGTGCCACAGACATGAAGTGAGCAAATGCTGTTGGAAAAAAATGGCATTGATAGACTTGCTCGATACAGGGCTGCCATAAACCTTCAATTTGCAAAAAAAAAAAACAAAACCACAAAAAACAAAAAACAAAAACATAGTATCTGCAAAGTACAATAAAGCAAAGCTCAATAAAATGAGGTATGCCTATATTATATCACAGTTTCTGAGGGGCAGAAATCCAGGAACAGCTTAGCTGGGTGGTTCTGGCCTGGGGGGTCTCTTAGGGATTGCAGTTATATTGGTTAGGGCTACATCCTCTGAAGTCTTGACGGGGGCGGGGGGGCCTCTTCCAAGAGGGCTTGTTCATGTGGCTGGCAGTTGGTGCGGGCTGTCAGCTGGGGTGCCTCAGTTCTCCTCCATGCAGCCTCTTGAGCACAGTAGCCTGGACTTCTTTATATGGTGGCTGGGATGAGAGAGAAAGAGAGGAGAAAAGTCAAAAATAGAGGCTGTAATCTCTTAAACCTAATCTCAAAAGTGACATCCCATCACTTCTGCTATATTCTAGTCCCGGTAAGTAAGTCACTAAGTCCAACCCACACTCAAGGAGAGGACAATTAAACTCCACCACTCAAAGGAAGAAGTATCAAAGAATTTGTGGGCATAGTTTTTAAACTACAACAACTAGGCAAGAGGACACTTGCGCTCTACCCAGTGTCTGCAAAATGGCAAGCATCTCTTGATGGCTCCAGACTCCAGGAAAACCATGAAGCATCCTGAAGTGGGGAAGGCGTGGCCAGGTGATGGGGGAGACAGAGCTAACCCTTGCTCAGGACCACAGTATAACAGTATAATTGCACAGTAATTCCACGCATGGACCATGGAGCCAGACTGCCTGGGTTCAAGTCCAGGCTCTGCCGCCACCGACTAGCTGTGTGACTTTGGGCAAGTCACTCAACCTCTGTGCCTCAGTTTTCTTATTTGTAAAATGGGGGAAGTAATAGTACTTAACTTCTAGGGTTGTTCTAAGGGTTAAATGAGTTAACATTTAGTACAGTACCTGGTATGTTATAAATGCCACATGAGGGGGCGCCCGGGTGGCTCAGTCGGTTAAGCATCTGCCTTCGGCTCAGGTCATGAGCCCAGGGTCCTGGGATCGAGCCCCACATCAAGCCCCACATCGAATCCCACATCGGGCTCCCTGCTCAGTGGGGAGGCTGCTTCTCCTTCTCCTTCTCCTGTTCCTCCTGCTTATGTACTCTCGCTCTCTCCTCTCTCTGTCAAATAAATAAATAAAATCTAAAAAAAAAAAAAAATAAATGCCACATGAGTTTCAGCTAATACACTCAGTTCCTACGTCTCATTGGCAGATCCCTCCCTGTGGACACTTTCTCACAAGGAATTTATTGAGCACCTTTGATGTTCCTCAGACTAAGCCCATCTAGCCACCACCACCACCCCAGTGACGCTGGGCCCTTCCCTGACCCCATCCCCTCAGGCCAGCCCTGTGGAAGGCTAAGCAGACAGTCTGGGCTCCATGAGCTCCATTTGACCCTGCCAGCCGAGCACTGCCATTTGCGGCCTCTCTGGGAATGTTGTGCAGTATGTTGGCCACAAACATTTTATGAGCGAGAAGACAGGAAGAAATTTTCCTCTATCGACCGACCGCAGTCAGGCCTGCTCCCTCCCCCTCCTCTTCATAGGTCTCCTTGGTGATGAGGGGGACAAGGTGAAGACTGCCCTCACAGCAGAGCCCTGAGGAGCAGCCCAGTCCCAGTGCCCCTTCCCTCAACCTCCTCAGGCCCCCACCCGCCCCTGACACAGAGGGGTAGGCAGACCTGGATCCCAGAGTCACCTCAGCCCCTTGGGGCAGGCATCCTCTCCCAGCTCACCTGCTCTAGGAGTCCCAAGACGCTTCACCCAAACAACAAGAAAAGAGAAAAGTAAAGTTTTGAGAGGCAACTGTGCATAAAGCTACACCTATTCATTATGAAGCACTATCCTCTCCATTCTGAGATGATGTCTTTTCAACTTTTTTGATGTCCAAATATCCTTTCTTTTATGAAATGAAACTGAGAGCCGTTGGCAGCTTTCCCTCAGCGCCCTTATATGGCAAAATTAATAGCCGGCAACTTTATGCTGGACCCCACATTTTAAAAATATCACTCTGTTCTGTGCAAGAGGCACAAAACTGTCCCCCCCCCCCCGAACACCTGCTGACCCCTAACCTGGGCTCAGACACCAGGTGAAAGGGGGAGCTCACCTCATTTCTGCCTCAGCTCTACCAGCAACTTGGAGTGACCCAGGACAAGCCCCTTCCTCTCCCCAGCCCTGCTTGGTCTCCCCATCTGCTATATGGGCGGTCGGACAGATGTTCTTTCTCAGTCGATGATTCTCAACTAACTCTGACCTTTCACCTGGGTACCCCCACCTCTCCCTGCACTCCACCCCCTTCACCCCTAACCTGAGATGACTACAGGTGGATGCCGACATGCCCGTGGAGCAGGTTAGGCCTGGGGGGGTCACCTCTAACTGGCCTGAATGCCCCTTTGCCAGGCTCCCCTGGAGACAGTCTCTGAGCTGGGGGCAGAGATGGGAGGGGGGTCTTCGGCCTTTGGCTACGGGGACCCTCCGTGATGCACCAGGGAGAGAGAGAAGGATTTGTCTCAGGGGCTCCGTGGAGGCTGAGTTCTTGGGACCCCCTCCCCTCCCTGCCCCCAAGGCTTGGCTGGAGCACAAGGGGCCCCTTTGTGGGGCCTAATCTCAAAGCACTGCGGCTTTAGCGACCTTCAGGGATGAAAGCGCCAGGAGCTGGCGGCCGGGAGGTGGTGTGGGGGCAGCCCCACTAATCCCTGCGCTTTCGCCAAACAAAGCTGCCAGGAGGGGCTGGCTCCCAGGAGATGATCCAGGGAACCAATTCCTGGAGCCTAACCCGCTCTGACAGCCCGAAAAGGAGAGGCCCGCCACCGCCCCAGTGGCCCCAGCTTGGCCACGGGGGATGAGGAAGGCCTGGCCTGGGACCTTCTGCGCCTCCTCCTGTCCCCCCATGGACTCCTCTCCCTCTCCGTGGGGAGGTGTTCCTCTACTTCCTCTCCCTCCCAGCCCAGCTGCACTGGCCCCTAGTTCCTCAGCCCCCAACACCTTAACCTCTTTTCGGGCCCTGGTACCCTAGTCCCTCAACACCTGGCTCTTTGCCTTTAGCCTCCAAGTCCCCCAATATCCCATTTCTCAGTATCCCAGACCCAGATCCTTTAGTTTCCAATCCCCTGTCCCCTAATTCCTCACCCCCAGTCTCGACTCTCAGACTCCCACTCTCCACCTCTCCTCCCCCAGCCCCTAACTCTCCAGTCTCACAGCCCTCTGGCTCTCACCCCCCTAGACCCCACCTCCTGCCTCTGGAGACCTGACAACCCCTGCTCTCCCAGCCCTGCCCCCTCACCCCCCACACCTGACCTGACGCCCCTGCTGTTCCACGGGTATGTCTGGCTGTCTCTGTCCCCTCCCATTCCATTGACCGGTGCTCAGCTTGGCCATGGAGAAGATTGAGGAGGGAAATGATTCTGACTCAACCTTGCTGAAACCCCACGCCTCCCACCAGACACTCCCTCCAGCCATAATCCCCCTGGAATCCTGATGCTTCAGCCCAGGCTCCCAGGTGAGCACAGCATCGTGGCCAGAGGAAAGGGCAGGAGTCCTGCTGGCTGAGGAAAGCCGCCCAGAGGCCTAGCTTCCCAGGGCAGGGGGTGTCGGCAGGGCTGGACTCTCTGCTGCTCCATCCCTCCCCTCGGCTGAGGAGACCCAGGACGCAGAAGTCTCCACCAGATCCAGGGAAGGCCGGGTGCCAGGGGTCACCCGGGCCCAGCAGAGGCCACTGAAGAGCCAGGATGACTTTGGGGCCTGCAGGGAGGGACTGGGCAGGGCAAGAGGGTTGAATTCCCAGGAGAGGGGTGGGGGCCTGGCCAGCCCAAAGCATTTTCCCACCATAGCCTCTGCCGCCTCCACTCCACTAATCTGATTACGCTATTTACCAACCTCCCATGGGCTGCTTAGGGCGGAGGGGGTGTTACACCAAGGATCTCAGTTCCAGTTCCCAGCGTAATGGGAGGCCCAGAAAGGTGTTTATGTGTCCTGAAATGATTGTGCCGGGCCATCCCTCCTGCCCGCCAGGGCGCAGGGCTGTCTAAAAGACCCCTCCGCCATCAAGTTTAGCCTCCGTCAGGAAGTCTCCTCTGCCACCCTCTGTCTCCAGATGCCTGGGTCCTCTCCAAGCCATTTCTGGGCCCTTCATGCTGTCCCACCCAGAGCCATAACTATTAAGATAGTATTCAACTCACGAGGCAGTGCCTTCCTTCCTAAGTTTATGTGAGCTTTTCGGTGCCCAGGACAAAGAGGATGGTGGTGCAGACCCCAAGAGCCTGCTCCACGTAGTTGGAGTCAACGTCCCTCACACTTGCTTTGACCCCACACCCAGGTTCAGGCCCTTCTTGAAGGAGGGGGGTGCCACAGGCCCTGGCTGAGGTTTCACTGAGAAAAGAACCTAAGGAACCTCGAGCCTCCCTGTCTCTCTCTCCTTCTATCTCTCACACACACACACTGTGCACACACACGCACACGTTCTTTATTAAACTGTCACAGACACTGCCACACTGTCACACAGGGAAGGTCCACCGTCCCGGCCCCTCCCTCGCTTCTGCACCACTGAGCACCAGACAGGTCTGTTGGGGACACTGGCGGCCTGGTGGCCTGGCATGGGCTTGCTTCCTCCCCCAGCTGACAGGTGAAAGAGAGAGAGAGAGAGAGAGAGAATCGGCATGGAGGGAGGACGCTGCCTGGAGATGAGAGGGAAGTGCTCTTAAGGGGGCTAGAGGGGAGGCGCTGCCAGCCTCCCTGAGGGTGGAGGACAGTGGAGGTGGCCCTGCCCAGAGGAAGGACAGCACCTCTTCCTCCTCCCTCTCCCCAGAGGTTTAAGGCCCCAAGTTCATTCATCCCTTGCAGGATTTCAAATAGAGAAGTTATTCTGAGCAACAGGCAAGAGTTTCTTTAAAAAGCTAACAATACAAGGCCAACTTCAGACTAGGACAAAGCTGGCCCCCTCCTGAGGGTTCCCACCCACGGTGTACTCAACACTTACCCCTTCGGATTATTCTAGCTCTGAGTGATCTCAGCGATGGGGTCCCAGAATAGAGAAAGGATTCGGGCGCCCCCTGCTGTCTGACCTTCAGAACTGCGCCCTCTCCCCAGGGCGCCCCAGCCCGGATCCTTCTGTAACCCACCCTGCCCCACCCCAACCGCACAAGACCTCTTCCTCTCACCTCCCACCTCCAGATGCCCTTGGTTGGGTCAAAAAAACCTATCCTGCTTGGGCTCCCAATTTCCCACTGGCAGCCAGCTGGAAAAAGGGATAGCCTGCCTAAGGTTGGAGCACTTGTTAGGGGGATGGAGTTCCAAAGGCTGAATCTTGGCTTTTTGCTCCCTAAGGGACTGAGGGAGACTCACAGAAAAATGGCTAAGAGAGGAGAAGTAAGACTGACCCAGAGACTGGGGAGGAGGGGCCAGGGGAGAGGAATCTGATGAGAGAGGAGAGAGGGGGCAGATCAGAGGGGCACAGGTGAGAAGACATAGTAAACAGGCCAGGTGAGGTGGCACAGGTGATGGGAAAAAGAGAGCGATGCACAGGTGGGGACACAGGTGAGCTGGGGAAGAGCAAACGGGGCAGGAATGATGCAGAGTGAAAGGAGGCCACCAAGGGCTCATGAGCAGGAGTCAGTGCTCCCTGCTGCCTGCCATCTGCTGGGCCACATCCAACCCTGTGTGTCCAGGCAGCCCTGTGACTGATGGCCAGGCCCCTGCTGGGGCACTGAGGGCAGGCACTCAGCAGAGGCAAACAGCTTGGATGTCCGTGGCCTCTGGACTGTGGGGCATGGCAGGGGCGGTGGGCAGAACAGATTGAGCTCAGTGCTGTGGTCAGAAGCCCAGGCCTGGGGCGGGGCAGGGGGGGAAGGGTCTGTGACTGTGAGCCAGGCCTCCTCAGGCTCCTCTCCTCCCCCCTCCTCAGCATCTGCTTGGCCCAGGGGTCCTTGTTCAGGCAGGGTCAGCCTCTCTGCTATTTCAAAGCCCAGAGGGGAGGCCTGTCCAGCTGGGCTGGAGTCAGGGGTGCTCAGGCTTCTAGCCTGCCAGGTACCTTCAGGGCAGAAAAGACACCTTCATGGTGTGCCCCACACAGACAGCTAGGCCCAAGGAAGAGAGGGTGGAGGGGGTCTTAATTAGACCGTCCTTTCAGATTGTCCAGCCCCAAATCCATGATTTCTGCCTCCCAAAACATTTATCTACCCAGCCCCCTGAGAAAAGCCAGCTTCATTAACTCCCTTTGTCAGCAAGGGCCCTTGGAGGTGGAGGTGGGGGGAGGGAGGCTAGGTGAGCAATGTGTAACTCTCCCATGATCACCCAGCAGACAAGTCGGGTAGTACTCAGGTGTCCTGCACTCGCCCAGGGCTCTGCCCACTATCTCCTCTGGCTCTCCAGGACCCAGGAGCAGGTCTAGCCATCTGCCTCCCAGCCTCTTAGAACCTTTCCACACAAAGTACACAGAGGCCAGAAGATCTGTGGCCATGAGGAGGGGTGAGGACCAGGTAAGCAGACTTGGTACAGGCCTTCTGTCTCCAAATCCTGTGAGGTTGTCTTGGTCATGGGGTGAGTGCTTTTAAGGAGGCCTCAGGGCTCTGGTACCAAGAAAGGCCAATCAGGGTCCCAAATGAGGGAGCACTAAAGCAATGAGGTGGCTGGGGAGAGCTAGGCTTACCATGCCTGGGAGAGTTCAAGAAGAGGCTGGAGAAGGAAGTCTGGATGGGATGCTTCTTGAGGCTCCTTCTACACCTTGGGCCCTAGGTAGGAAAGGGAAAGGTCATCCACCTTCAGACCAAATCCTTGCCCCCTACTTCTCTCCTCCCCAGACACATGGTCTAAGGAAGTGTCTGAGTGGCCTCATTTCTCCAACTTCCATTTCCCCACCCCCAAGTTTCCAAGGGAGCCTGGTGTCCAGGCTTAAAGAGGGCCCAGCCTAACCCCTCAGCAGCCCCCCTCCTCACTCCCCCCAGGGCCTCTTGCTGTGCCTGGCTGAGTGGGGATGGGGACGCCAAGGGGCCGGGAAAGGGGCTCATCAACAGTGCTGCTAATAGACCATCCTCAGCCACATCCTATTACTGCACAGCCCCTCCCCAGCCCCCCAGCCCGGCTGGCCTGCGCCTCTCCGCGGCCCCGGGGACCAGGCATCAGATTGGAGTCAAGATTCCGAGAGTGTCATTTGCAGCCGCTGATGGTGCTGATAATAGGGACGGGATGGCGGGCGGAGAGCGGCGGCACAGAGGCCGATTCTCTATTAAGGCTTCCCCCTCTCAGCGCAGCAGCAAGCTGGAGGCAGGCCAGAGCCGGCACTGGGCAGGCGAGGCAGGGAGCGTTCTCTGAGGGGCTGGGTGGCTTGCCTCTGCCATCAGTGCAGACCAGGCAGGGAGGCAGGGAGGTAGAGAGGACTGGATAGTTATTGGGTCAGGGGATGCCAAATCCCAGAAGGACAGGGCTGGAAAAATGGAAAGCCCCAGCCCAGCCCTTTGCTACATGGTGGGTCGAAATTCTGCCCGTTTAAGGGAGGTCCTTGCTCTCCTACCTGCTTGCAGAACAGAACTTTACAGAAGGTCAGTCACCTCACCCTCTGCCCAGAGAAATCCTGCACTGTTGGCGGCCACAAGCCCTGCGGGGAGCTTGGCTAGTGGGTGTTCCTGGAGCAGGACCTCACCGCCCCTGCACCTCCTCCTCCGGGAGCTCCCTCACGGCTGCCATCCCTCACCTCCGTGGTCACCATTACCAGTGCCCAGCTCCCTCCCTTACCATCCCCACCAGGCACCCAGCCCTCACTCTTGCTGTCCCCCCAACTCTACCACGGTCTCCAGTCAACAATGGGTCAAGGGCATAGCTCTGAGGCTCCTCTAGTCTCTAGCTGTGTTATCTTTGATCACGTATTTCACCCCTTCTATGGCTGTGTTTTATCACCTTTAAGATGGGGATGACATCAGCTACCTCATAGGGTTAAAAAGGATTCAACAAGCTGCTACATACAAAATGCTTGGAATAGTGCAGGGCACGTCCTTAGCACTCCATAAACTGTACGGCGGTTACTACCATCCCCACTCCCACCATGATCAACGTCACTGCCACCTTCTCTGTCATCACCACCCCCACCACCTGCCTTAAGAGCAAACAGCAGCATCACTTACATAGTACTCACCACCTGCTGGGCGCTGCTCTAAGTCTTTTACATGTTAACTCATTTAACCCCGATGAGGGAGCACGATCATTATCCCTATTTTACAGATAAAGAAACTGGTGCACAGAAGAGTTAAATAACTTGCCTGAGGTCACACAGCTAGCATACGGTCAGAACGAGGAGTCAAAGCCAGGCCAAATTCTTAGCTGCTACGCCAAGTGATCTCCCACCAGGGCTTACTTCCTTGCCTACAGTGCGGCCAGCTCCTGGCCATTGCCATCACTCCCCCAACACCTCCACCATTACCACACCCCCGCCCCCTCCCCACCCCATGAGCGCTTTAGCACCGCCACCATCTCCCCGGCTGTCCCAGATCCATGATCACTGTCCGCATGTCAGTCCCAACCACCATCAGACCCTCAGCACTGTTAGAGCCTGCCCAGAACAGTCTTGCTTCTGCGCTCCCTAGGCCCTGTGCTCCGAGAGGTGTGAATGTTCCCTGAGATACGGATCTGCTAATGTGGCCAGACCTGGAAAAGACAGAGAAATTTAACGTGCTACAAAGCTATTCAGGTGCCAGCTAGAATTTAAGGTCAGCTGGAGCCTGCAAGACGTGCTTTGCAAAGCTGACTTCTCAGTTTCCCCAGGAGGCCCTGTCTGGTTTAAACACCCTTTTAGCATTCTGAGAGCCTCTGATGTGGAAAGACACCTTCCACCTTGCAAGCAAAGGGCTTGGCTGAGAACAGATTTGTCAACACAGACACAATCCCCTCCATTTGGCTACATAGTAGTCTTTTCAACCTATTGAAAGCTTTGAGGGTGGAGACACAGCCTCATTCCTCTCCTTGTCCCATTTCTTCTCCAGTACACCCCCCACCTCCATCCCCAACCCCAACACACACCAATACACAATGAAAAAACGGACAGATGAGCCTAGTTGAGTCTGGAAGGGATGGTTCTTGCTGTCCATGGTACTGAGAGTCTTGCTCTTTAGGGATCCACAGGTTCCCTCTTGTCTTTTACAGGTAAGAACCAGTCTTCAATTTTTCCAAGGCCCTCCTAACTTGCCAATCCCATCATTATCTGCAAAGCCCATTACCATTTGCAGAGCCTGTCCCTATTCACCAGATCCGTTATTGTTTGCAGAGCCTAGCACTGTTGAAGAGCCTGAAATTATATGCCAAACTCAACAGTGTTTACAGAGCCCATTACCATCCGCTGAGCACATCCCATCCCTGATTTCTGAGCCTATCACTGTTACAGATCCCATCGTAATTTTCAGCGTATCTTACCACTTTCAGAGCCTAAGACTTCACAAAGACCATCTTAATTTGCAGAGCCAAACTCTCTCCTAGAGACAGAGAAAGACAGAAGGAAATAAAGGAAATGAACAATGAGAAAATCTGTATTCATGCAACAAGACTCATGGGCCGATGCTTCTGTTGGGCTCTGTAAACAAATGGGGAAATGCAATAAAAATGACTTCCAGTTCTTGGGTCAGGCTCTGTCAAGTGCTTCATGATCTCATTTTATCTTCACCACCATCCAGAGAGATAGGCACTGTTCCTATCTCCACCTCTGAGGAGAATGCCCCCGGCTGGGAGAGATCAAATAACTTACCCATTACCATAGAGCTTATTCATAGCAGGTCCAGAATTTGAACCTGGGTTTTGTTTGTTTGTTTGTTTGTTTTTACTCCAAAAGCCATCTCTCCTGCTTCTCATGTGGTAAAAATGGAGGAAAAGGGAAGCTGGAGCATACAGGGAGATTGGCTATCTGTCTGAATAGAAACAAAGCCCTGCCCTTGAAACAGTCTAAAGCGGGAGGCTAAGCCTTTGCAAGCTTTCAGAGCATCTCTGACCTGACTCAGACTGAGTATAAGCGCAAATTCTGGAGGACAAAGCTCCCCAGAGGGAGCACTGAGCATCCAGGACACCCAGCCTCGGGACCAGCCTCCATTCAGCTCTTGAGCTACAGTGACCTTCGAACCTGACCATACAGACCTCATAGAGCCACACAGAGGCTTATCCAGTGTAAAAGACAAGCCTGGAGACAGAGATAGACACAGACTGAGAAACACCAGGATCCAGAGACAGGAAGTCAGAGACAAGGAGAGACAAGCAAGAGCCAGAGAGAGAGTCGCAGATAGAGAGATCCGGAGTCAGACAAAGACAGAGACACAGACTCACAGGCCCATGGAGAGATAGAGTCAGACATGGGGAGACACCGAGAGGTAGAAATAGAGACACAGAGAGACCAAGAGCAGCAGAGGCAGGGGACAGGAGCTGGGAGGGTCTGGGGTGGAAGGGGGCTCAGTGGCATCAGTTGGGAAGAGCACCTGTTCAGGCCCAGCTCAGAGGCTCCACAGCACCTAGTGAGGGTGAGGGAGGCTCTTACTCTAGAGGCAAAAGAAGTCCTTCCCAGGACGCTCTGGACACAGGCTGTTGAAGAATCTGCTGGATACAACCCCAGTCCTGGGTAAGAATGTGCACACAGCCTAAGCCCCGGGTTTAGGCTCACCTCTGTCCCCCTTGGGGGTGACTCAAGAGATCGCCACCTTGAACTTGAATGGCTTCTGGGCCTGGAATTTGGTAGACAAATGCTTTCCCTGAGCTTGACCCTGGGGTGGTGCCTTGGTGGCTTGGGGGCTTTAGCCCTCACCTTCATCACCAGCAATGCCAATCCACCCCAAATAGGCAGGCAGTCTTCATAAACCAGCATGCTTGCTATGCAAGCAGGGTCTCAAGCCCCCCTTCTCTCCAGTCAGCCATCCCAGCAACCCCCTATAGGGAAATCCTCTGTTTCCCACTGCCAAGTCTTGACCCCCAGGCTAGATAATTGGATGACTTTTTTGAAAAGGCCCCTGCTGGTTTCCAGCTGTGTCAAAGGCACAAAGTAAACACGAGATGTTTGGGGGGCCTAGCACACAGTAGGTGCAATCAGTTATGGAGGTGCTGTGGGCAGAGACCACTGTCCCTTTGCCAATCCCCACCCCCACCCATGCCCAAACTGGAGAAAAGCGGGCTGGACTCTGCCTCTTCACCTGGTCAGAGAAAGGGAAGGGGGAAGGCAAGGAGGCCTCAGGCGGACCTGGAGTCACATTCCAATCTGTACTCCACTCGCCCCTGCCCCTAGCCTCAGATGGGCCATGGGCTTCTCTCTCCGGGAAGGTAATGGCTTCTGGCCTGAAACAACTGAGCCGCTGAGCCACTTCAGATTGGCGTCTCCTCTCCCCATCTACTCCTCAGACATGGACTTGGGCTGTTTGGGGGTAGTTCAGGCTCCCTTCCCCTCAGGGCAGTCTGCCCAGACTGGCTCCCATCCCCTCTGTGCTCTCCTAGGTAATAAGCCTGAGTGGGGGAGGGAGGAATTGCAGTGGGTCCCGATGTCTCCCTTCTCCCCAGCCTCCCTCCTGTTTCGGGGGGGAGGGGTCAAGATACCATTGGCTGTTGGATTCCTTCTTCAGTCTGCTCTTCTGAACAAATAATAATAATAGTAACACAGTGCTCACAGCTTGGGCACCTACTAGCTACCAGCCCCTCTGCTACATGCTTTACAGTTTCTTTATATGGATCCTATGAGGGAGGGATTATTTTATCCCTATTTTAAAGTTGGGCCCTGAGGCCTACAAGGGTTAAGTACCTTACCCAAGGATACACATCAATTAAGGGATGCAGCAGGATTTGGACCAGGACAGGCTGGCTAAGGACCGCTAAGGTACCACTGAACCCTCACTGAGCCCCCACCTGGAGGCCCCCTGGCTGTGTGCAGGCAGGGAAGATTTTTCCTATCCTCACTCCCGCTAGTCCTACAGGTCTCCTTCTGTGCACTCCTGAGGTGGGATCCTGCCGAGGAGGCCCCTCTCTACAGCTTGGTTGCTGATTCTTTCTTTTTTTTTTTTTTTTTAAGATTTTATTTCTTTATTTGACAGAGAGAGAGAGCACAAGCAGGGGGAGTGGCGGGCAGAAGCAGAGAGAGAAACAGGCTCCCCACAGAGCAAGGAAAGCCAGATGTGGGACTCGATCCCAGGACCCCAGGATCATGACCTGAGCCGAAGGCAGTCGCTTAACCAACTGAGCCACCCAGGCACCCGGTTGCTGATTATTTCTGACCAAGCCTTCCTGCTTGGAGGAATCCTTCCTGAGTATGAAATTGGGCCTGATTGCCACACAGGGGGCCGGGCACCTCAACGGGGGTAAGGGGCCAGGCCTACTGGCAGGCCCTGTCCAGTGGGTCAGAGATGCCCAGGAGACTTTCTTCTTGAGGGTCTGACTCCTCCAGCCTCTCCTCCAATGGATTCAGGACCAGAAAGGCTGGCTCAGGGAAGACCAGTGAGGGACTCGGGCCCAGACTGGGTCAGGGCTTGGCTATGGTTACACAGGGAGAGGAATATCCCCCTACCATCCGCAGCAGCTTGAAATACCAGAGCACATCTTCACCCTACCATAGAACCCCCTCTCCCCCAACGGAGCAGGATCCAGGGGTCAGCCCAGACTACCCCAAGGTGGATCCCAGATTCTGAGGATAACTTTCTCCCCCGCGACACACGCATACTCTCTTCCCAATGATAATGGTGCGTGTGATGGACTTACAGTCACACGTGCATACAGCACAGGGGTGAGGGGCAGCAGCGAGTGCTCTGCTTGCTGAAGACTCATTAACCCTGACCCTCATTGATTGAGTCAGCCACAGGGTCACTCTATCACTGCCTAGGGCATGGGGTGGGGTGCCCTCCATGCCATGGCGTTTGCCCTCTGCAATCATGGCTGTGATATTTGTGTGAGGGGTGTGAGGCTAGGGATACACATACCAGCGACCACAAACACACACTGTCCAAAAGCACACATATTACCACGGACATACACAAAGAGTGTGGACATACACTGGGCATGAAAGCATGCATGTTCCCTGGACACACACCGATCGCACACACTGAACATTGTACAGATGAAAAGAGACTGAGGCTTTCCTAACATTGGGCTGGCCTGCAGCTGGGTTCTGTGTCTTTTTCCCAGATGGGGAAGGGGAAGCTACCACCCTCTCTCCAACCGCCTCCCTGACTGCACCTCAAGGAAGTGGGAGGCCCAGAGGGCAAGGAAAGTCTTGGCCTCCCAAGCCTTCCGAGAGAATCCCAGCACCTCCGCCCCTCACCAGCCAGAGTAATCAAGGGGAACCAGCCTATTTCCCAGCTCATACCTCATTCCCTCCCTCCTGCCTGCCCTGAGAAGGCTCCATTGCAAAAGCCCAAGAGTAAGCCAAGACTCCAGAGATATGGGCTATCTGGCAGGCTCACACTCAAACACACACACACATTCACAGACACTAGCACAAACTTGTCTTTAGCGTCCTTCGGAGGGAAAAGGTGGGGGAGGTCTTGAGAGAGCACAAGTCGGGGGCTGTGCACCTGGCCACATCTCTGAATGGGCCAGAGTGCAGCTGAAGTCGTAGTCCCGTGTCATGGGGGTTTCTACTAGGATGGCAGGAGGCACCGCATCTGACCGTAGGATTGTGTGTCTGTGAGTGGCGAGGGTCTGCGTGTGTCTGAGTGTGGCCAGGAGCCAGAGTGCATGCCTGTGTGAGCTTCTGTGTGATGCTGAGCCTGGGCGCCTCTGTGAGCATGCCTCCATGTGTTCTCAACTGTTTTTGCCACTTGGGGTGGGGGGAGGCTTGTGTACTTAGGGTTACTGTAGGCCGTGGTGTGTAACTCTGTGCGTGCGTGTGCGCGCGCGTGTGCCTGGAAAAGTGTGGCGGTGGCGGCGTGTCAGTAGGCGCACGCCCCACGCCCCACCTCGGCTCCGGGCCCGGGCCCAACCGACCCGCCTCCTCCATTCACCCAGCCGGGAGCAGTGCGGCCGCCCGCCCGGGGGAGTCCCGCCCCCTCCGCCCGAGTAAACTTTTCCCAAATCCCCGAGCCGCTCAGGGCGAAGCCGCCCCCGCGGCCTAATCCGCGCCCCCCGCGGATCTGCATAATCGGGTTAGCGGCCGCGCTCCCTCCCGCTCCCGCCGCCGCCGCCGCCGCGCGCGATTCTCTCGCTGTCACTTAGGGAGGCTCAGCGCGATTTGCGGCCTAATCCCCCGGGATCGCTCGGCCGCCGCTCCCCGAGGGGCCGCCAGATTGTTCCCTTCATAATTGATTGACTCTATTTGCCGGATTGGGACTTCAAAGCGCCGGCGGCGCGGGGGCGCCTGGGAAGGAGCGGGGCCCGGGCGGGTCGGCGGGCTGGGCCGGGCGAGGCCCCTGCCCGGCGGGCGCCTTCCACCCCGCAGCCCCGTCCTCGGGCCCGGGAGGCTGGAGCACGAAATGGGCCAGCGATGGTCGTGACGACGGCGACGCGGACGGCGCGGATCGCGTCGTGACCGCGGCTGCTGGCGAGGTCTGGGCCCGGCGCGGTGCTCGGCGCTTCTTGAGCCCGCGCTTCAAACCCGCCCCAACCTCGGAGCCTGCAGAGTATTAACATCTCCCCATTTTACCGGCGAGGAAGCGGCTTCAGAGAGCGCTCTTCCTTCTCGGAACACCGTCTGTGGGCGGCGCTGTTTTCGGTTCTGGGGATCCAGCTGGAGCCAGACTGACCCTGTCTCTGCCTCCAAACGGAACTTTATTCTAGTGAAGGAGGCAGGTGGCCACGCAAGACACAAGTCAGGAAATACATGAAGAGAAAACAAGGCAAAGGGCTGTGCGAGTGCCTGGGGAAGGAAATTAGACTGAGTGCTCAGGGAAAGCTGCTTCTTCAGGAGGGGCTGTTTCACCTGAAACCTGAAACCAAGCGCGTGAAGAGCTGGGGGACCGGCCTGGAGCCGAGGGGAAGGCCCCGGGGCAAGGGCACGCCCTTAGCAGGTAGTAAAGCCGACGGGAACCCTCCAGAGTCGAGAGGCTGAATCCCATTCCCTTTTCCACCTGCCCAGCCTAGACTAAGCACCATCTTCAGCACAGGCTGAGCCCCTAGCAGAAAAGTCCAGACCCACTAGCACAGGCACCTGTCCAGCTCTACACGGCCCAGTGCTCGCTCCTCCTGGATTGGCCTATCAGTGCCGGAGCCCCTGTGCTTCCAGATCCCATTGATCAAAGACTGCCTTGGTGGGCAGCCCTGCACCCAGAGCCTTTTGGGGCCTGCTGCTTCCTCCACTCCTGAGGAGACAGGGGCAGGGCAGGGGGTGGAGCTGGAGGGGCCCCATACCCTGCCCAGCCATAGCCCAGCTCCCAGGAATCCCTAGCCCAGACTCGGGAATCCCCAGAAACGCTTAATTAATTCTTGATTACCCACTGTCTCTGCAGCTGCCATTAGCCACCGCCCCAGCCTGGGCCCAGTTAGGCCATGTAATTAAATTAGCGTAGGGAGAACACTTCCAGGCTGGAGCAAGGTATTCCTCCTGCTGAGCCTCCTAGAAGTTGGGGGGGCGGGGGTGCCGAGGAGGAAGGCTCAGAAACACCAAGGGGAGCATACAGGGTCACACAGTGGGGCTAGAACTGGGGCTGCAGTGGAACGCCTCGAAATTAGTTCTGGCCCCCCTCATCCCACCTCTCTTGAGACCTCTACTCTCAGCACATATTTTAAACCTTAAGTGTCTTTAAAATGACAAGAGATTTGCTGCTGTCCTTAATTAAATTTATGCCAATTCACGGAGCTTTTGGAGAGATGGATTTGGGACAGGGGAGGGGAGAGCCCGATTTCCATGGGGTAGGAAGCAGGAGACAAGGGGTTTGAATCACAGAGGCACCTCCCACCTTCAGATCAAAGGGGTGGGGCAGAAGGAGGTGAGAGCAGGAGGGTGGTGACAGGGGAGGGAGAGGAGGGGGACGTTAGAAAATTGAGGCTCTGGCCACAGGAGCTCCCTTAGGGGAAGGTGGGCCATCCCTTTCTTTTTTTACAAGAGAGACCAGAGAAAGTAGCCTAAAAGAACGTCCTGAGGGTGGAAATGG
This sequence comes from Halichoerus grypus, assembly GCF_964656455.1. Classification (NCBI taxonomy): domain Eukaryota; kingdom Metazoa; phylum Chordata; class Mammalia; order Carnivora; family Phocidae; genus Halichoerus; species Halichoerus grypus. Next base: position 151,599,603 of record NC_135716.1, read on the forward strand.
AAGCCATAAACCAAGGCAGAAGGGGCTAGGGAATTGGGGCCTACACACAGTGAGGAACACCTCGCTGGAGTCTCTCCGGCCACATCCCAGGAGCCAGGCTTCCCTCCCTGCATCCTTCCCTCCCTCATCCTGGGACGTGCTGGCTGACAGCCCTCCCTCCCCCAAACCCAGCTCCTTGTCACTTCAGAAAATCAGAAATAAGCCTTAGTGATTAGAGGGAGACGTGAGTGAGATGGGGCTTAGAGGCCCAGGCTCAGGGAGGTGTTAAGAGGCGAGTGGGACTCAGAGTATTAGGGGGGCAGAGCTAATAGCGTCTCTGGATGCCCCTCCCCCCAGGACTGTAGTACTCAGGGGAGGAGGGGGAAGGAGAGGGGGAAGGCGAGAGATGGGAAGATGTGGTGAAGAGAATGGAAAGAAGATGTGGAAGAGGAGGAGGCAGGGAAAGAGAGGAGCTGAAGGAGGGAGAGGGGAAGGCGGCGGTGGAATGGAGAAGGAGGGAGTGAGACACGGAAGTAAAGGTGAAGAGAAAAAGTAGGTGAGGAGAGAGAAGTACAAATTAAACAAGATGTCATGGTCCCTATTTGGTTGAGAAAAAAAAATAAATGTTATAAAGCTAATACCCAGTGTTGATGAGAGTAGGGACATGGACACTTGGGGTTCACATTGGCACAGCCTTGGAGGGTCTGGCGGCGGAGGGCATTTTGGCAATAATCATCAAAATTTTAAATATGCGTTCCCGGAGGCTGAGCAATTCCACATCTGGGCATCTGTCCCACAGCCACACTGGCCCGTGTGCAGGGCGGTAGAAGGACAGAGATAGTTGCTGCCAGGATGCGGTGCACTGAGCAAGGACCGAATGCATGCATCATGGTTCAGCCGTCCCGTGGAAGACTAGGTACCCAGGAAGAAGGAGGAGCTAGATCTGCGGGCACTGACACTGGAAAGACACAGCTCGTGTGTTGTTCAGCCACCAGAGCAGGTCATTAAACAATAGGAATAGGAGGGTCCCAACTGGGAATGTTAAAAAAAAAAAAAGCACTTAAAACTATGTGGGGGATGTGTGTGTGTAAATGTATATATACAATCGAATGTCTGGAAGGAAGGAGAACCTCCAATTACTGTAACGGGGATTTATGGGGTAGGGATGGGGGAGCATTTACCTTTTCACTTTGTATTCTTTTGCATTATGTTTTTTAAGTTTTTTTTTTTATTTGTCAGAGAGGGAGATAGTGAGAGAGAGCACAAGCAGGGGGAGCAGCAGAGGCAGAGGGAGAAGCAGGCTCCCCGTGGAGCAAGGAGGCCAATGCGGGGCTTAATCCCAGGAACCGGGATCATGACCTGAGCCAAAGGCAGACGCTTAACCGACTGAGCCACCCAGGTGTCCCTGAATTGTTTTTAGAATTAGTTTTTTTTTCGAACCATGTATTAGTTATGTACACTTAAGAATAATGATTTTCTAAGAGGGGTGAGGAAGGAAAGGCGGGCAGGGGAAAGGAAGGGAAGAAGGTGGTTAGGGCCAGCGGGAGAGCGGTGGGAAGCAGGCTGGCCGGGGCTGGAGTAGTGGTGCATGGTGGGGGGTGTTTGGCCTCTAGGAAGGAGGGTGCCTCCCAATCAGGCAGCACCCCAAAGTGCCCAAACACATTACTTACCCCTGTCCCCACCACAGAAAATCTGGCTGAGGCCTGAGTAATTGAAGGCTAATTGGGTTTTAGGCTTGTTAATGCTCCTGCGGATGTTTGCACGGAGGAGAGCCAGTCGATCCGGATAAATGACTCCCCGTGGGACTCCAGTGCAGGAAGAGACACTAAGGAGAAAGGGAGGAGGAAGCAGAGTTTTTCAGCTCACTCCAGCAGGGTGAGGGGTGTGGGAGGGGGTACTGTGCCCAGGAAAGCTGAGGAGCCCTTGGACTTTGTGGAGGGAGAAGCTGGTCCAGGGAAGTTCAGGCCCTAGTCCGGGCAGGATTCTGACAAGCAGCAGGGAGGGAACCCGGGACTGGTGACCCCAGCCAGAACCCTACACACTGCAGCACGGGGGTGCCTGTCTCCAAAGGGACGTAGAGGGTAAGTCTACCTGTGATAGGCATGGGGGAACCACTAGAGCTTCTGCCCACACCCAGGAGCAAGTGATTTGACTCACAAGGAAATGGGGTCCCTTTCAGAACTAGATCCTGGGCTGTGCGGAAGGGCACCCTGTGACCCAGGCCCTTCATACCCTCTGAAGCATCGTGTACCTCCAGGCCTACCCCACAGCCCTCCCTCCCACAGTTCCCATCACTGCATCCTGCTCCAGAGCCTTCCAGCAAGGAGGCAGCTTGCCTGCTGGGCTGGAGGGTCTCTGAGGCTCCCCATTCTCTGACCAGTGGACATCGTTGGCTTCTGGCTATTGAGCCTTTTGGGGGCTCCTGACTCTAGCATAAACGTGCAGGCAGCAGGGACGGGGCCAGAGGAATGGTTGCCTCTCTGGGTCTCCCTGAAGAGACCAGCTGACGCCAGAGCCCCCAGGAAGGGCAGCCAGGCCCAGGCAGCCAAGGAAGAGAGGGAGACTCTTAGAGAACATGAAGAGGTTTTGTTCTGCAAAGTTCCTGCTGTGGGGGGAGCTCCGTGTGCTACTTGGGAGCTGGAAATCCCGACTCTGGAGGAACCCATGGTGAGGCCCTTCCCCCCGTAATCCCCACCCTCCATAATCCCCTTCTCTCCTCCAGGGGCCAGAAATACAGGATGTGCTTTTAAAGGATCAGCTGCACATTTGTTTTCTCCTCCTCCTTCACCCCCTCCTCCTCAGGCCTGACTCGGGACTCAGGCCCCTGTGACAAGGCAGGGAAACGTTTAATGAGTTTGTACCCCCGAGAGCGCGGTGACTGACAGCCGCCCCGGGGGTCACCACTCTTCCTGTCCTGGAAGAGGATGCAGCAGCTGCCGGGCTCTGCGTGTGCGTGTGCGTGCACTCCTGTGCTCCCCGTGCATGCGCACCTGGGGCTCGGGCCGAGGGACCGGCCAGGACCACCCTTCCTGAGAACAGAAGCTGCTTCGAGGGTGTGGGGAAGGGGGAGGGACTTGGGGGACTGCTTGGGGTCCTGTCCAGGGGTGCCTCTAGCCACAAACCTCAACCCTCCACCTGGTCTCCTCAGGTCACCTTCCACACACTCCACATAGGCCAGGCTGGTGGGAGGGAGGCCTGAGGCTGCCCACAGTGGGGTTTGAAGGAATTGGGGGGCATGGTCGATGTGAAGGCCTGAGTCTGCATGGGTAATGAGGCCAGGGACCGGCTTGTCAATAGCATTTAAGTACTTTTCTCCCATTTTCAGGCCAGACTGAATTATTTATTCGTTTCTGGTCAATCGCTGGTAATGTTATTAGCATTTGTCCATCAGAGGTAGGAGACAGAGTGGGAGTGCTCCCCTGCAACTGACCCCCGCATCCCAAACTGACTCTCAGAGGTCAATCCCTCCAGTTCCAGTTCCCTGCCCCTGCTCTCAAGTTACCCTAGGACCAGAATTTCTCAGAGGCCCTGCATCCAGAATGTTCTCTATCCCCACGTGTCACGGCGTCAAGCCTCATGGAGCTCGGGAGCCAGGTAGTGGGCGTCCTTCCTATTCTTCTCATGCACACCTGGGTCATTAGTTTAGAAAGTCAGTCCTCCCGCATTCAGGCATCACCCCAGCTGGCTGGGCCCTTGGAAGGCAAGCCAGGCCTGGCAAAGGAAGCTGTGGATGGACAGTGTAGTGGAAGGCCCTGAGAGCAGGCCGTCGGTGTAGGGTCCTGCCTCTTCTCTTGGTCCACAGCCTGCTCTGCTTCCTCCAACTCAGCGCTTAACATGCTGTCCTCCCTTCCTTCCCCCTCAGACCAGGACCCAAGTCAGAGTTCTACTTCTCCCCTCAGTCCAGGCTCACAGGAAGCGACCTGCCTCCCCCCTCAGATTAAACTCTCAGACCAGGGTTCCTTCTCTTTCCTCAGTCAGCTCTCCAGACAGGGGAGCTTGCCTCCTCTTTCAGGCCAACACCCCAGGCTGAGTCTCCAGGGCAAGACCTCCCTCCCCGCTCAGTCCACAAGACTGCCTACACCAGTGAAACAAGAGGCCCCCTCCCCCGCAGGATTCATCCTCAGGGAAGGGACTGCTGGTCCTTGCCTAGCTGAGCTGTGGGCCTCTAGTTCAGGAGCTCCTAAATTCAGGACCTTCAGTGACCAACCTAATCTTCCGTCCTCAACCTTGTGACTTAAGAAAGCCAGCGAAGGGTGAGACTTCCTAAGGAGATCGGGGAGAGAATGTGCAAGGGGCTTGCTGAGGCTTGCTCTGGGGAAGAAGCCTCGGAAGCAGTGGGAACAGGACTGGACAGAGGGAGAGGGCCAACCCCCGGTGCAGTTGCAACAGTGGCCTCAGCCAGTCCCATGGGAAGCTTGAGGTAAGGGGCCAGAACTTGACTCCTGTGCTGACCAAGCATCCCGCCGCCTACCCCGAGGGAAAGGGCACAACTTTGGGTGAGGCAACTGAGGCCCAGGCCCCAGTGAGGAAGCTGACCACGAGCCACGAGTAGCCAAGCCTCGGCAGCTGCAGGAATGAGGAGGCAGGGCCTGCAGCATCCACTGTGGACTTTTCCAGCACGGGATGGATGGGGCAGGAGGAGTCTCGCTGGGATGGCTCAGTTTGTGGAGATGTGGGTAGTTATAAAAGTTGGGAGGGTGGCTACACAAGGCAGTTTGGATGGGCACAGCAGGATGAAAAGGTTTGGGGTCACAGAGAGGGCTGGGGTAGTGTGAGGGACAGGGCAGAGATGGCGCAGGCGGGGACACCAGTGGACCAAATTTTGGAAGACAGAGGTGGTGAGGGGGTCTTCATGCTGCTCCTGCCTGGCTCGGCCAGGGCTTGTGAGCTGGCCAGGTCTAGGCAGCTGGAGTAGAAGGAAGGCCCCTCCTCAGCACGGTAGGCTCCTCAGTCACTAAGCAGGATTAGCCTCCTCTTCCTCAGGAGGAGGGGCTCCGCTCCGGCATCAGCTACCAGCTCTGGCCCTAATCCCCTTCGCTTTCTAATCCACCCACGACTTTCTTAGGCATTAACGTTGGGCTCTCAGCTCCCTAAGCACCACCCTGAAGATGGGAGCCGGGCTCTGAAGGGAATTAGGCCAGCCTCAGAGGATGGTTGTGCAGACAACTGGAGGGAGGCCGAGAACAGCCCCCACCCCAGCCTCTCCTCCTCTGCAGCCCATCCCTACCCCCGGCCCCACCCCCAGACAGGGTCCAGAGCCTCCCAGGGGTCTCTTCCAGCTCACTGCTGGAGTCAGGCAAGGATGGAGGGTGGAGAAGGTCTGAAGAGGAAGAGGAGCCCCCTAGCGTGGGTGCTGAGTCGAGAGGTGGTGTCAGACAAGGATATGAGGGTCACTCACAGCCTGGCAAGGGCAAAGAGATAGGAGAGCTCAGGACACTCGGTGCCACGGGAGAGACTGAAAGGGTAAACTAAGATCAGATTGTGTAGGGCCTTGGATGCCAGCTGAGGAATGGGGACTTTACCTTGGGAAGAGTAAGGAGTCATGGTGGGATTCAGAGCTGTTACTTTGGTGCCTGTGAAGGACTGGTGGGGTGGGGGCCAGAGACTGGGGGTGAGGAGGCTCCTGCTGTCGATGCCAGCTACAGGCACTGAGACCCAGTGAGGACACCCAGCCAAGGTCACCCAGCTTCGGCTCCCAGCGCAGCGCTCCACGTGGTGGCGGGGACAGGTGCAGCCCCGGGCTGGTTCAGGGGCTCTATGAGTATCCTGGGGGGGGCAGCGACCTGGTGGTGCCCCAGAGGCCAGGTAGAGCAACAGCCCATTGGCTGTTGGACGCTGCCTTCCAGGGCCTCTTAATAACCTTTACTCCATCCCTTAGAAACAGGTTGCAGCGACTACAGCAGGGGACAGGAGTGGCCTGGTGGGCAGGACCTTCACCTGCCCCAGGACACCTCCCTTTAGGGCTAAGTGATCTGCAGATACTTTGGGGGCGGTAATGAGTATTCATTAAACCAAGTACGTGCTAAAATTCTCCTTCCCGTACCCCTCGGGCTGGGCAGCTGTTGTTTGCCCATTTTGTGACGGGTAGAAAAATGAGGCTCCAAGGGCACTTTCCCTAGACCCACACAGCTAGTGACAGCCCTGAAACCAGGGAAGCAGAGAGGGCAGGACAGCCATTCACCATCCCGGAAGGCAAAGCAGTGCAGTGGTTACAAGGGTAACTAGTGACGTCTGACGGGTTGGGGGTTAAATCCACGCTCTGCCTGCCGACCGCTAACTGGGCAACCTTCCAGAGTTTCTCAGCGGTCAATGGGTTAATAATGCCAACTCGCAGGAGCCCTACAGGGAAGGCACGGGAGGGGGAGGCGGGGGGGGGGGGGACATACACACAGGGTTCCAGTGGGAGCCCAGGTTGGGGGGCACAGGGCTGCTACTGTTGCTGCCCAAGGTCACTGAGGGGACAGGCAGAGAGGCGGAGGCTGAGTCCCAGCTCTGTTCGCTTCTTGGCTGCACCTTCCCAGAGGTAGTAGCAAGCAGCTGGGGTGCCCAGACTCCTCGAGGGGGTTAGGCAGTAGGGCAGGCAAGTAGAGCAGGTGGTGGGATGCTAAAAGGCAGGGAGGTTCATCAGGGCAGGTTTGTTAGGCCCTCCCGGCAGGCCCCTCTCATTGGGCCCTGCTAATGAGCTTCCACTGGATTATCCGCTCCCACCTCCGCTCCGTTTACTCTGTCAAATCGAGTTTGCATTTTAAATGGGAATTTGACAAGACGGGCAATTTGTCTGCTGACGAGGTTAATGGGTGTTAGCCCTGCAGACTGAGGAGGGCGAGCCCATGCCCCAGCACAGCCTGGCCTCTGCCCAGATCAATGACCCTGGTTGCTCTTCCTCCCTCCATTGCAGCCACGCTGGGCTTCCCGGGGGCCAGAGGCTGTCCCTAGCTGTCTGGCTCACCACCTCCAGGCAGTCTTCCCAAAAGCACCGGGCTCTGGGCCACCGTCCACTGCTCAGGCTGATGACATTCCCCTCCTCCTAGATGGAGACGGGGCTCCTGAGGGCTGGGCCGTGTCACCCCTCTCAGACTAAGAGCCGCCTGCCCCTCTCAGACCCAGGTTCCCAGGGCAGAGCCAGGTTTTTCCCTCACAGCTGGGCTCCCAAGGGCAGGGCAGTGCCTCCTTCCTGCTCCCCCTTCCACCAGCCTCGCCCCTTTGTGACTTGAAATGGAGCCAGGAGGGCTGGAATTGCCACATCCTGAGTCTCAGTGCTGGGATATGGGCTGGTTGGCAAGGAAAGGTTTCAAAGCCATCACCTCCATGCTTGGGACCCTGTCTAGATCAAGCCCCAGTGTCGGGGCTCACAGGGGAGCTGAGGAACCCTGCTGAGACTTCCTGATGGGCCGCCAGTTGACCTCCCCCACATGGGACCCTTCCTTGAGCCTCGTCCTCCCAGGCTGAGCAAGAGCCCAGGTTCTTGGGACCCCAGCCCCAGCCCAGAACAGCACCAGACCAAGGTGGGCTCAGGCTGTGGAAGATGATGCCTGCGCTCCCCCTCCTCCTGAGGGCCCAGCGCCCTTCCCCGCCCCAGCTAATGTGCCACAATTACCTCCTAAGTGCCCAAACAAATGTGGCTGCTGGGGAAAGTGACACGGGCTCCAGGTGATGGATTCGTGCCATCGGGGAGCCGGGCGGAGCGGGCCCCGAGCGGGGGGGCAACACTAATATTGTATCAGCGTCGGTGCCGGCGCCACGAGCCGGTGATGAATATGTGTCACTTTACACGGTGCGCACTCGGGGGCCTGGCTGCGCAGGCATGGAAAATAGAGTGTCTGGGATTAATGATATTGAAAATGATAGAGAGCAGATTGGAAATGGCTTCGCCCGCCCGACCCGCGGAGATGGAAACGTACCTCACAGCTATCTGCCCGGCCGGCCCCCACCTGCCCCCCCCACCCTCCACCAGCCACAGAGGCCCACGCACGATAAGGATCCTGCGTTGTGTTCCCACCGGCAGCTCCTTGGGATGGCACATATGGGGGGGACACACCTGTGAGCAGAGACACAGGACATCAAGGAAAGCTCAGCTTCTGACTGACCTTTGACCTTGGTCCCAGGTAAGCCTGACCCCAGTCACCCAGTGAACCTTGACCTTGGCCACAGACCAAGTCCTGACCCCAGTTCCAGCTGAGCCCTGCCTCTGGCCACAGATTGAGTCTGGTAGAGCCTGAGCCTCTCCCCAGACCAGGAGGGCTGGGGCAGGAGAGAAGGGGGGGGCAGGAATGAGGTGGGAATGTGCAGATCACTCAGCATAGTGCATCCCGTGCTGGAGGGTAGCTCACAGCCCAGTGGGTTACCCCATGGTGTGGACTCCTGAGTCAGTAAGCAAGTGAACAGGTGTCTTCTCCACTGATGTCATTTTAGTGCTTAATGATGTTGGTAAGTACACATAAATGCGTATTTGTGGGTACGTGTGTTTGTGGTACATCTGTTCACAACTATAGCTGTAGGGTGTGTCGGCAGGAATGTGGGTAAGGGGCTTGTCCCTCTGCATGCCTCGGTGTGTTCTGACAGCCACGGGGGATTCGGTGTGTGCGTGTGAGTGTGGCTTGTCTTAGGCCACTCTGTACAGGGGTGTGCGAGGCTGAGTGTGTGTGTGTGTGTGTGTGTGTGTGTGTGTGTGTGTGTGAAGGTGTATGTACGGTGACCCACAGATGGAGGGGTGCTGGTGTGTGGGCTCTAGTAGAGGGAAACCCTTCAGTGAGGCCTGACCCTGTTTACAGGTTAAATTCCCAACATCAGGGCAAGATACCTCTCCCTGTTGGAATGGAATCTAGTCACTGTGATTTCAAATTTGCCAGGCGGACAGCAAACCTGAGACCACCAGCCTGGCCTCGACATCCATCCCAACCCAAACCAAGGCGAGGAGGGTGCATCTATACCAACACCATCCGCTCGTTCATTCATTGGGCTCATAGCGTGGTACTTACTATCTTTGAGGAACAGGACAATCATGGTTCTGACTTCATGCCAGGTCCGGCCACCAGAGGAAACAGACACTAAATGAGTGAACAGATAAGTCAACAAATAATGACACAATGTAAAAAGTGCCACAGAATAAATATTCAGAAGGCCGCCATAGAGTTAACGGGCTGACCCATCATTAGATGGGGTGGCCAGGACTGGCTCCTCAGTGCAGGTGACATGGAGCTGAGGGATGGGTGCACCAAAGAGTGCAGGAGGGAGGTCAGGGGAGCGGCAGGAGGGGGTGGTGCTGAACAGCCGGGGCCTCTGAAACCAGGGTGAGTGAGGAGTTTAGGTTTCGCTTCCAGTGGGGCGTGGAGCCATCGGAGGGTTGAACCAAGAGTGTGACATGGTCATGTCTGCATTTTTAAAAGAAATTAGAGGGGACCCCCATGGGGCTCAGTCAGTTAAGCGTCTGCCTTCGGCTCAGGTTGTGGTCCCGGTGTCCCTTCTGCCCTTCCCCCTGCTCCCCTCTCTCTCTCTCTCTCAAGTAAATAAATAACCTTAAAATAAATGAAATTAGAGGTGTTGAGAGTCCAAGCAGGACACCTTCCGGGGGTTCTGGGAGCAGCTCGGGCCTGGGGTCTGTGTCCCCCCAGCACCACCAGCAGCTGCCCACAGACCATCATTAACACCAGCAGCAGCGGCGGGAGCCCTAACCGGTGTTTCACTGAGACCCTCCTGGCGGCGTCTGGGCACCTTGGGTTCCCTGTGCCCACTCTCCCCAGTCCTGCCACACCAGCCCCATCTGGACCCCTCCTCTGCCTCACTCTCCATGTCCATCCCCTGGACATGCCTGTTCCCCCAGACCACCTGAGTCTTCCCAGCTTTGCTCTCACCCCAAGAACCAGTCCTGAGAAAGCTAAGAGCTCCTATGAAGCTACGAGTGTAGGAGGGGGCTTCACACTGGCCTGGCGGCAAGAAGCCAGGTCCTGGAGCCAGCCTCCCTACCCCCCACCCGCCCCCACTCAGATTCTCAAGGGAGAGGCACCGCTTACCCTGAGTTGTGGGAACTCTGAACACCACCCCCCTCCTGCCAGTGTATCCGTTAAGGCCAAGTACACCGTAAGGCAGGGGGCTCACCTCCCTGTCTCTCTGTCCCCTTGGCTGTGAGCCACTGAGGAAGGAATCCCAGGTGTCTCCTTCGCCACCAGCACGGAGAGGCCTGTGGGGAGCGTGTGGAGGGGAAGGACTCGCAGCAAGTCCCACTGGGGGGAGGGCAGAGCTGGGTGACCCGACTCCACCCCCAGACTCAGCACCACCACCTCCTGCCCTGGCCCCCCGAGTCCCTGGCAGGCAGCACCCCGCTGGCAGCGGCTTTTGCATTTGGAGGAGGTGGGAAGAGGGGGCTGTGAGCCCTCTGGGGGCTGCTACTCTCTCCCTCTCTGCTTCCATCTCCTGTCTTCTGCTTGCTGCCTTCCCTCTCAATCTCTCTCAATCTCTCTTCATGTCTCTCCCTGCTCCGTCCTCTCCCTCCTTCCCTGCCTCTCTCTCCCTGAGTCATTTGCGGAGCGGAGATGGCCTAGCCCATCTGGGAGCGAGCGCGCGGCCGGTGACGGAGGCGCAGGTAATAGCCGAGTGGAGGAGAGAGACGGGGAAATTTATGACATTGAAAATGACTGAGAGAGAGTGTGTGTGTGAGTGTGGCAGAAGGAGCAGGAGAGGGTGGAGAGGGAGAGGGAGGGAGCCCTGGCGCTGGCTCGCTCTCTCACACACACTCCCAGCCCTACCCCCCTACCCCCCTCCCACCAACCTTGGAGAGGAGAGGACATGGGGGAGTGGGCTGCCAGTCCAGAGAAAGAAAGACACACAGACAGACAGACAGACAGTGGGTAGGATACAGAGGGCAAATGGGAGGAGGGGAAGAAGAGCAGGTGAGAGGAGACAGATCAAGGCTGAGAACCACTGTGGAGAGGTGATCGCGTCTGGCTGTGGGGCCTGTTTGTCTCTGTCCTGGCGCCCCCTTCAGGAGCTCTGGTTTGAGGGGAGGGGAGGGGCGTCCCCTTGGCATATGGTCGCAGGGAGTCTGGAATCTGAGCTAGAGATTGTCTAAGAGATGATGCTCAGAAATGGCCAGAACATGCTCCAGGTGACAGGGCGGATCTCCTTCCTCCCAGCAGGGCTATTTCCCTGAAGGTCCTGGTGTATGGGGAGCCAAGAAGTAGATGGACTAGATCTTGTAACCACCCCCAACAACTCCTCCCTCTGGATGCTGGGAGGCAGGGAAATGGCCAGAATGACCTCCCCACATCCTCTTGAAGTCAGAGGAGAATGTTTCCTTGGGGTGCTAAGCCCATAATCCCCCCTGCCCTGGCCACCCCTAGACCACCCAGGATGTTACTGAAGACAAGAGTGATTAGACATCCTTGAGAGAGCTAACCCCCCACCCTGACCTGTGGCCACCCCAGACCCACCAGGCCACACTCCACCTGCCCTGTTCAGCCCCATTCTTCTACCTCCTGGCCCTAATGCTGCTGAGTCCCCTCCTAGTCACTGTATCTTAACCCAGTGCTCTGTTCTCGGCTCAGATTCCTTCCTCCTCTGGGTCTAAGTTTCCCCATCTACAAAATGGGGATAGTAACACCTACCTGTGCCTCTTCTCCTTTGGTCAGGACTCAGGGTAGACTCTGGTCCACCTAAGTCTTGAGATTCTTCTCCATTGGAGAATGTGGGTCATCTTAACTCCCCAGGAGCTCTCAGCAGTGCTGGCTGACTTTGTGGGTGAAGTTGGAAGAAATAGGACTCCCCGGCATCCCCACGTACACACACACACACACACAGAGAGAGAGAGAGAGAGAGAGAGAGAGAGAGAGAGCTATCTCCCAAGAAGCTGATATATCAGGTACTCAAAGGGCAGAACCCTCCATGCCCAGGCTCATGCAAGAGGCTGAAGCCTAGAGAAGGTGGAGTGTTGCCCCAGTCATAAGCTGAGAAGGTCTGAACCAGGCCCCCGTCCGTCATAAGCTGAGAAGGTGCGAGCCCGGCCCTGGGCTACTAGCCCAGACCATGGGCCAGGCCCCTTGTCCTGCCAAATGTGGGCAGAACAGGTAGCTTAGGGCTCTGAGAGACCTTGCCCACCCCTCCCAGCAACTTGACTGTGAACAGGGGCCCAAGGTCACTTTCCACTCCACAGCTCTGCCCCTTTCTCCCTGCCTACCTTCCCCTGAGGCCCCATCCCTCCCCTGTCTTCTCCTTCTTCCCCTGCTCCGTAGCCCTCTCCCTGAAAAATGTCTTGGATTAACCCCTCCTAGCCCAGGGCATCTGAAGAGGTGGTAGATAGAGTGCAGTAGTTGAGAGCACAAGCTTTAGGGCCAAAAAGGCCCACATCACTGCTCCGCCCCTCGGCTAGGTGACCCTGGGCTCTTCATTTAATGTTTCTGAGCCTTATTTCTTCATCTGGCAAATGGAGCTGTAAAGGTCTGGCTCCAGGATTCCATGGCGAGAATCCCGTGAGATCCTGGGTGTAAAGAGCCTAGCACAGAGGAGGGTCGGCCAATGCCCAGGCTCTGGCAGCTGGCCCTCTGGCACCACATCTGTTTCTTAGCTTTCTGCGGCACTTGGAGGCCTAAGGGCGAGAGCTTAGGGTGGGGGGGGGAGCGGGGAGGAAGCCGTGGCAGCAGCTTCAGAAGACTCTGGCTCACGTAGAAGAGACAAAGCCCGAGCGACAGTGGGAGAGATGCGGGTGAGCCCCGAGAGGCACTTCCCTATTCTGAGAGCCAGGAGGAAGCCATGTTTCAAAGGGCCCGTCCAGTGTGTTCCAAGGCCCATGTCCTCATGCTAGAGGCAGCTCCAAGGCAGCAGCGCCACTGTCTGGGGAGCAGTGGGGGAGGTGAAGAGTTCACTGGGCCCGTGGGCTGCGCTGGCCTCGGGCCTCCCACCCAGCCCCCTTGCCCTGGCCCGGCCCACTGTGGCCGCATAAAAGGTGACGGATGGTTAATGGGGGAGATAACGGGATTCATAAGGGAAATTTATCGGTCACTCTGGTGGTATAAATATGTTTATAGCAGACCAAGGGGAAATGAAGAAACCCCAATAAATCATTGTGAAGCCACCAGCCACTAATAGGCAAGCGGTCGCGGGAACCCCAGCGTTGGTGCTTGCAGACACCCCCTCTGGCTGCCCGCTAATGGCACGGGAGGGCCGCAGACTTGTCCGGCCAGACGCCCGGCCCACGCCATGAGGGGAGCAGGACCCCGGGGGCTGCCTCTGCTGGACCTGAGCTGTCCTGCCCACCGGGCAGCCGTCCCTTCAGTAGATCGGGGTGCATTCAGACTGGGAGGGCTGAGCGAACAGGGCAGGGGACACACTGGGCCTAGTCTGGGAGGTCCCGCGTGGTGTAGGGGTTAAGAAAGCTCTAGAGACAGACCTGGCTTCGACCCTTGAGGCTATCGCTTCCCAACTGCAGCCTCTCTTCATATTTCCCTTTCTGCAAAGTGACTTCACATCATGGGAAAGTGTTTGGGAGGAAGATACGGAGAATCCAGGATGCATGGCAATTGGCACCTTGTAAGCCTCAATCAACAGTAGCTGCTCTGATTCTTCACTCTCCCTCTTGGGAAAGTGCTATGCACACGTGAGAACGTTCTTAGAAAGTGGATAGCATGGTCCCCGTGTTCGAGATTAAGGAACTTGAGGCTCAGAAGTTAAGGGGCTTGCCCCAGGTCACACAGCTAGAAGAGAAAGGCTTTGTTTAATATCCCAGCCCAGACTCTTCCTTGTGGCCCAGTTTAGACCCTGCTCCTTCTTCAGAGTTCCTGGGGGGTCCCCTATCCCCACCCCTTCCAGTAGAGGCCTAGGATCCCAGGGACCTGGAAGTACAAGCCCTGGGGGCTCCGGCAGCAACTTACTGGTGCCGGTGAGCTAGGCCTCAGCTCCCCCCACCCCACCCACCACCAGCCTCGGTGCCCCTGCTCCTCCCCTGCATTGTAAGGGCTGGACTCAGTTGCTGCGACCTCCCCCAGCCCCGGGGTGGCTGGGAGCTTTCCACGTGATCTGTACAGAGTGCTTTACACTCAGCCTTGCTCTCCAAACTCAGCCTTGGTCACAGCCTCAGTCCAAGCCAAGGTCCCCTCTAGCGCAGCTCACTCCTCCCTTCACTCATTCAACACTTAGGTAGCTCCTTGTAGCTTCCTCCAGAGGGCCTAGGTGGGCAAGGCCCTGCCCTTGCCACACTCAGGGTCTGGTGGAGAAGGGCCTGGATCGTGGACTAGAATGGGGTGTGTGCTGGGCTGAGGCAGGCACAGGGGTCAAAGAGGGAGTAGGAGCCCAGCGGGGCAGAGAGGACTTCCAGAGCGCACTGAGGCTGGTTTCCCCAGCCCTCTCTCCATGCTGGGGCTCTGCAGACACCCCCAAGTCAGACTCTATCCTCACTTTGTGCCTGGTCCTCACCTCTCCTCCCTCTTCTCCTGATCACGCTGGCTGGCTCACCTCCACACTGGACAATGCCACAGCCTGCTCCCCAGTTTCCTGCCAGAACTATGCTCCCCACTTTCCCCCAGTGCTCCAGCCAGCAGTCCAGTCCCCCCCAGCCCTGGAGGGCTAGGGTGCCCACACAGACGGGTGGAGGGGAAACAGGGCCTTTGAGGTCCTGTCGCTCCCTCCCACCCCCACCCCCATGCCCCCACCTCTGACTCTCGGTTGAAGAGGGATCCAAGCCGCCTTTGCCTCTTCTGAGTCTCTGCGTGTTTCTCCAGACCTCTGTCTCTCCTTCCCGTCCCAGTTTCTCTCTCTCCCGTCTCTGCGGGTCTCTGGCCCTCTGCTTCTCCCAGTCTCTCTCCCCGTGGCTCTCTCCCTCCCGGTCTCGGGCTCCATCTCTCCCCGTCTATCCCTCCCGAGGCCGGGCGGGGGAAATCGCTCCGTAAATAGGCGGATGGCCCCGGGCGCTCCGGGCGCAGACACTCGTTTTTAGAGCCGGTAATTGACTCCTTTCAGTTGATAATTCATGGCTTGCATATGCGCTTTAATGCGGGCGCCGGGGGAGGCGCGGCGGGCGGGGCGGCTCGGGCGCGGGGCTGGCGGCGAAGCGGCCGGGGAGGGAGCCGGACTCTGTTGGCCAGGGTACGGGAGAGGAGGGGGCGCCTCCGCGGGGCTCTGTCGGCCCCGGCCACCCGAGACCGCGCCGGGTGACGGAATTGGTGTGCGATGGGTAAGGTGGAGAGGCCCGGCCGGTCCCTGGGCCGGTGGGACGACGCGGGGCTGGCTGGCAGAGCCTTCCAAACGAAGAGGGGAGCGGGGAGACACGCGGACACGCCCCCCCCGCCCCGCCCCGTGCAGCCACCGGGGAAACAGAGGCCCGGAAAGAGGATAGCTCTTACCTGCATCTCACAGCACAGAAGCAAGACCAGAACTCAAGACAACCCCTTCCCAAATCGTCCTAGCCAGGGGCCTCAGTGCCAGCCTTTGTGGACACCCCCTCATACTGGAATTCCCCTGTTTCGGAGCTAAATTCCCCCCCTTTGGGCGCCTGGGTGGCTCAGTCGTTAAGCATCTGCCTTCAGCTCAGGTCATGATCCCAGGGTCCTGGGATGGAGCCCCGCTCCCTGCTCGGCGGGAAGCCTGCTTCTCCCTCTCCCACTCCCCCTGCTTGTGTTCTCTCTCTCGCTGTGTCTCTCTCTGTCAGATAAATAAAATCTTTAAAAATAAAATAAAATAAATAAATTCCCTCCCTGGAGTGACCCACCACCCTATTGCTTTCGGGCTCCTCCAGGAGCTGGCTCTTCCTGGTGAACGCTGGACACTCAGCAATGACTCCCAGGCTGGGGAGGGGACCTCGAGTCCTCTCCCACCCGGCTGTCACCCTCTGTGGATCGGTCTCATCCTGTGGCTGTGGCAGATGTAATCATTTCCATCTCACAGAAAAAGCAGTCTCAAAGAAGCTGGGAGACGTCCCCCCTGCCCCGGAGGAGGCTGAGCCAGAAGCTGGACACCTGCGCGCCCAGATCAAGCCTTCTGCAGTGGAAGTAACAGGAGTGGGAAGGGGAGAAGGAGGCGATGCCCTGTCCCTGGACATCCCATCCGCACCCACCCACCCACGGCCTCAGCCACTATGGGAAAGGGCGCCGAGGAAGCCAATGACCTGCCCACAGTCACGCAGACAGTGGGTGACTTCAGCTGAAGATGGTGCTGGCAGGTAGTGAGAGGTTACAGGCCAGCACAGGAACTGGAGCTGGAGCTGCGGAGGAAGGCAGTTGTTGACCCAAATTTCAGCTCCGGAGAAACAAGAGAAAGCCCAGCCTGGAGGAAAATCTGGCCTGAGGCTAGGCTTCCCATTTACTGGGCCCCTTGGGCTGGTATCTGCCACTCTTTCCCCAGGCTCATTTCAGACAAAAATAGAATTCTGCCCCCTATGTCTTATAATCTACTAAAGTTTAAACCACCAGCTTATTCCTATGTTCGCCAATCTCGGTCTCCCCGCCTCTAGTTTTCCCATCTGTGTTTGGGAAAGACCTGGAGACAGTGCATCTGAAAGCTGAAGGCTATGGCCCGCCTGGGCTGTGTAAAGCTCAATGCTGCCCCCTGGTGCCCAAACTGTTTGCAGCCTGTGGGAGTGAGAGGAGGCAGGAGGGACTTGAGGTAGAAAACCTCTCTGCCCCCACCCCCCACCCCAACCATGTTCTCCTGGCCTGTTAGACCTCCCTCTTATGGGGGGAGAGAGGACAGAGCCGGAGCCCTACTAGCCCTGTTTGAGGAGAAACCATGAGGTTCCTTGTCCAGCAGAGATCTCAGGCTCTGTGGTAGAGCCTGGAAGAGGTAGAGGCCCCAGTGAGGTCAGCAATTGCCCTGTCTCACCTGCCCCTGGACATCCCAGATGCTTCCTTCTGTGGTAGGTGGAGTCAGGACTTCCCTTCTGGCGTGATTCCTTCATAGTTAAACTCTCAGGTCTTTTTCTGCCTGAAATTCCATCATTTGGGTTCAGAGGAGGTACTCAACAAATGTAGGATGGATGGCTATATAGGTGGATGGGGATGGAGGAAATCTATTCCTCTGCATTGAGGTTTTATCTCCAGAAAGTCTCTGCTATCGAGCACAGGGAGGAATGAGTCCATTTGTTTGCCGAGCTGGCTGGAAGTAGGACTGCAAAGAGGAGTGAGATACAGAAAAGGTAAGCTTTAATGGGGAAGGACCTCAAGAGAGTTCAGATGAAAGGACGGTCATGGGAGAATTGGGGGGGATCAAAGAAGGCTTCCTGAAGGAAGTGGCATTTGACTCAGGGCTTGAAGGACAAAGAAGACAGTGAAGGTGTTTGGGTGGAAGGAACAGTGTGACAGGTACAGAGGCAGAAGTGCGAAGTGTGCTTGTGGTGACAAGAAGGCTCCGGGTAGAGGGAAGAAAGGGAGGCTGTGCTGTCGTGGACGCTGTGGAGGATCCTGGGAGCTGCTGAGTGTCAAGCCAAGAAACTGGCGCTTTGCAGGCTAAGCACTGGACTGTGAGCTTGGGTCTGGGTCCCAACCTAGGATCAGTTCTGACTGGGTTTCACTCTCTTGGGCCTGCTCTTTGGAACTTTCTCTAGACAGCAGTGGAAGTCATGGCAAGTTCTTGATCAGGGAAGTGCCTAGAAGTCACAGGTCACAGAATAGTCACGTTGACAGGTACCATGGACCTCATCAGATCTAACCCCTTCGATTTGTAGATGAGAAACCCAAAGTCCAGAAAGGGGAAGTATTTTGCCCAGCATCACACAGCAAGCCAGTGGCAGAGCCAGGACTTGGACCCGGGTCACCAGCCTCTCTGTCTGGGGCTCTTTCCCCTGTGCTGCGATCTGGGATATCATCTGGGGGACTGAGCTGGAGGAGAGTAGTGGGAGGCAGAAGGCCACCAGGGGCTACAGCCCCACCTAGACCAGAGATCACAAGGCCAGCCAGCCAGAAATGTTTATTGAGCCCTTCACCCTGTGCCCCATCTTGGGCCAATCTGAGGAGTCCGTGTATTGAGTAACCATGCAGAAGGACAACAAAGAAAAGGAATCTGGTGGGCTTCTGGGAGGAGGAAACATGAGGCAGATATAGTATTCATGAGAAGAGGCATCAGGAGCAGACTTGGATGAGGATGTAGGAAGGCCTCCAGGAGGAGTGACCTAATCACTCAGGTCCCCTGTGGTTCTTGGCCAAGGTCTCCACCTCCTTCATGAACCGGAGACACAGCTCCTCCTCCCACGGCAGAGCAACGCACTGCACAGCCACAGGAAGTCCCACGGATCCTTGTACCGCCTGCCCAGAGAGAGGGTGGGTGGGCTTAGAGCCTGCTCTCTGCTCAGAGGCCCCGTGCCCAGCCTCCCTCACCACCCATCTGCATTAGTCCAAACATCTCATCCCCAATCTACATTAAGGTAGAGATATCCTGGATCTCAGAGTCCCAGGCTTCCTCAGCTCTCAGGGAAACCTGGAAAAACTATTCTGACTTTACCTGTCTCTAGTTCTCTAGGGTTAAGATGCAAAACTTGCTCCCTGTGCAGACAGCTGACTGCAATCATGAAATAAAAAAAACAAGTATCCACCCAATGTTCTCAGCAAAGGAAAGAAGAATGTGCAAATCCCTGATCCAGAGCCCGGTCATACTTCTGCACTGAAAGAGGTACCTTGACCCCAAACGCAGACTCAGGAACATGGGGACGGAACCCGAGTGTCTGCCATGAAATCCAAACATACTTAGAGGCATTCAAACATGTTTCCATTGTTTTATGATGATAAGATACAAGCCCTTATCTGTCTCTGTCCCGAGTCAAGTCAACTGGCTTCAAGTCCGGGCTCCCCCCGCTTCACCTGCCTGCGTGGTGTGGCAGCAGCGGTCAAGTCTCTTAACCTATGTGCGCCCCCATTGCCAACTTCGTAAAACCTCCCAGGACAGTTAGGGGATTTAATGATTTAATATATATACAGCACTTTTAAACAGTTCCTGGAACAGAGTAAGAGCTCAAGACACATTAGATAGTGTCATTGTTATTATTTTCTCAGAATTCAGGTCAGCAGTTCCACTGGGTAACTCTAGCACTAAAATCAATTTCCAGAAAAGTAAGTTACTTAATGTCTGACTCAGACACATACCTACTTTTCAGAGTCAGTCTCTCTCTCCCTCTCTTTCTCTCTGTCACCCAAGACAGGGTTATTATTTTAGATCATGCATTAAATATGCACCTGGAAATATTTCCTTTTGTGAAGCCACCTCTGAATTAGTAATAGTAGCATTTATTGAACACTTCTTATATACAAAGCCTTATACTGATTGCTTCACTGTTTTTCCATTGAACCTTTAGGACAACCCTGCAGGGTAGATATTTTAATTCCCATTTTCCTGGCAAAGACATTGAGGCTCAGAGAGGAGGAGCGTCCAGTCCAGTTCCCTAGTAAGCTCCTAACCAGCAGCATTTGCTCCACTCTTCCTGCCTCTGGGATCAACTTTCCCTACGGAAGTGTCAGGAAGCCCGTGGTTTGGGGAGCCTGGGTGGCTCAGTCGTTGAGTGTCTACCTTCGGCTCAGGTCATGATCTCAGGGTCCTGAGATCGAGCCCCGCATCGGGCTCCCTGCTCAGCACTGTCCTGCTTCTCCCACTCCTACTCGCTCTGCTTGTGTTCCCTCTCTCGCTGTGTTTCTCTCTGTCAAATAAATAAATAAAATCTTTAAAAAAAAAAAAAAAGAAGCCCGTGGATTTGTAAAGTATCCTCCCTGGACAAGGACAGAGGCTGACTTGGAGCTCAGAGGGTGTGTCCTCAGAGATGGGGTGAAACTGCAGCAGAAGTGATAAAGGGTAAACAGTAGGAATGACTGGCCCCACCCCACTCCCACTCGCTCGGACTGGGATGGAGGCAAGACTCAGTCCTGGCTTGTGCCCCCCGGGGGAGAGGTATGGAGAGGGAAACTGACCTCCCAGAAAGACTTGTCAGAACTGTCTCCGTAGTATCCCTTGTAGAAGGCCAGTTCCTCCTCGTCCTGAGCGTCACCGCGGTGACCGGCACCATGCCAGCGGGGAAGTTCAGGACATTGTACAGGCTCCAGTAGGAGGGGACGTCTGTAGGAAGATCCCTGCCAGCCCAGGTCAGGGGACGAAAGACACAGGTGGGGAAGAGTGTTGGGTGAGCGCCCCCTCGGGGTCCTTCTCGGAACTGCAGCCCTCTGGGCTTGCAACGTCGCCCGTCTGGGGCCAGGAAACCACCTGACCACGGCCTCCTGCCCGCCCCACAGTGGAGGGAAGGAGAGGATGGATGCTATTGAAGCCTTCCTCAGTGCCAGGCACTGTGCTGGCCTCTCTCCGTTACTGATTCCTTGAGTCCTCTCCAGCCCTGTGAGGCGGACTTGGCTCTTCCCTGTGTATAATGAGGAAACCGAGGTGGTTGCCGAGTTAGCTGGGTTTTCACAGACCACACGGCTGAGGATGGCTGAAGCATGCAGGGAGGGCAGCCCTGAGTTAAAAGGCAGCTCCCCTGCAGCAGCCACCTGTTTGCAGGGAATGAGTGACAAAGAAGGGGCGGTGATGTCAGCAGAGGACATGCGTGCAGGGCCGGGTGTGGGATGTGCTTTTGGGCAGCCACTGTGGGGGGGCCCAGGGAAGAGGAGTCCAGGCTTGAGGTGGGTTTTCATTCTGCACTGATAACACTGCTGAGGCCTGCACCTGAGCTGGGCAGGGGCCCCAGTATTGGCCCAGAAACTGCCTTGTGCCGAGGCTTCACTTCAGGGGGGCTAGGCCAAAGCCACCTTTTTTTTTTTTTTTTAAAGATTTTATTTATTTATTTGAGAGAGAGAGAATGAGAGAGAGCACATGAGAGGGGTTAGGGTCAGAGGGAGAAGCAGACTCCCCGTTGAGCAGGGAGCCCGATGTGGGACTCGATCCAGGGACTCCAGGATCATGACCTGAGCCGAAGGCAGTCGCTTAACCAACTGAGCCACCCAGGCGCCCCAAAGCTACCTTTTAAAGTGGGGCAGCAGGAAGCCCGTTAGGGGTGAATGCATACGCTAAGTGAAAGAAGCCAGACCCAAAAGCCTCCTTCCTTCTGATTCCATTTATATGAAATCCCAGAAAAAGCAAAACTATAGTGACAGAAAGCGGCTCAGTGGTTGCAGTTTGCAAGGATAGGGTGAACTGCAAAGGGCCATCAGGGAAATGTGGTGGATGATAAAAAATAGTCTATATTTCTATTATGGTGGTAGTTATACAGCTATATGCATTTGTTAAAATTTATCAAATTACACTCTGAAAGTCGGTGGGTTTCACTGCATGTGAATTATATTTCAGTAAAATTCGTTTTTTTCCTTTCTTTCTTTTTCTTTTTTAAGTAAACTCTATGCCCAACAGGGGGGCTTGAACTCATGACCCTAAGATCCAGCGTCCCATGCTCTACTGACTGAGCCAGTCAGGCGCCCCTCAATAAAATGCATTTTAAAAGTGAATGGAGGGGCGCCTGGGTGGCTCAGATGGTTGGGCGTCTGCCTTCGACTCAGGTCATGATCCCAGCATCCTGGGATCCCTCCCCGCATCGGGCTCCTGGCTCAGCGGGGAGCCTGCTTCTCCCTCTCCCACTGCCTCTCTCCCTGCTCATGCTCTCTCTCTCTGTATCTCTGTGTCTCAAAAGAATAAATAAAATCTTTTTTAAAAAAAAAGTGAATGGAAATTGGGAGTGTCCGCTCATGGGTACAGGGTTTCTTTTCAAGATAACGGAAATGTTCTGGAATTAGATAGCGGTAGTAGTTGCACAGCATTCTAAATACATTCAAAACCACGGAATTGTACACTTTAAAATGGTGAATTTATGTTATCTGAATTTTACCTCAATTTAAGAATTTTTTTTTTTTTAATCGTGAATGGTGACAGAGGTCAAGGCCACAGAAGCTGTGGCAGGACTCTGAAGTCCTAGGCTCCGGGTCTCAACCCCATCAGGACCCAGATTTGTCTCACCTAATGCCATGCTAGAATGGCCTGTAGAGAAGGCAGGGGTCAGCGCTCATGTCAGCAGAACATCCAGGTCCAAGGCCCTCCACTTGGCTATGAGCTCTTGCTGATACTCCTGCAGGGACAGTGAGGGGTAGGAGGGGTAAGACCAGCAGAAGTCACTGTTTGCAAGACAAGGTCAGGTGCTGCAAGCCCAGTGGCATTCAACATCAGGAAGAATTCCCAGGCTGTGAGATGCACCCTAAGATATCTGGGGGGCGGGAGGAGGGGTCAGGGCCTTCCCAGGGACTGAGGTGAAGGGATGGGAAGGGGAGTCTCGGGCTGCAATTATTTGGGAACAGCATTATCATCCTGGCCCCAAAGAGTCTAAATTAACCTCCCATGTCCCCAAGCCTCCCCATCCAGGTGTAGCCCACCCCCAATCTGGCCACTCCTGTCACCACCCAGGTCTCTGCTGCCCCCGCTCCAGCAGTCCCTTGAGGTCTCTTCAGGCACACATCACCTCCACTGCTGTGTGATGTTCCCACAGTTTTTTGGGAGTCCTGGGGGAATAAATAAGACATGGAAGTCCAAAGGTCAGCATGGGAGGACTCCCTTTTATACAAATTGGGACATTACAACCAAGAGCTAGAGCCTAGTCTCCATGCAGGCTGCAAATCAGCTGATGGGCTGGGAATGACCCTGTGTCTTGTTCACTGACCAAAACACCTTGCCTGTCCAGTGCTCCCAAGAATTCACACTCTCTGGTTAATGCCCCACCACCACCACCACCACCACCACCAGCCACAGGGACTCACAGGCTCCCCCCAAAGCTACAGGTTCTTCCCCTAACCTGAGGCCCCCAGTCAGCCCTCAGGCTACTCCAGCCCCAATTCCAACCTTAACCCCAACCCCAACCCAAACCTAATCTCAACTCAGGCCCAACCTTTACCCCAGCCTAAGCTAATTCTAGCTTGAGCTCAGAGCTTAACTCCAAATCAAACTCCAGCCCCAAAGTAGCCCCAATCTCAGCCCCACTCAAAAGCCTAAATTTAACCAGTGTCAGATATAACCCTAAAAACCTAATTAGATCCCAAAGTCTAAACAGCCCTTGCCCCCAGTGGATGCCAACTCTAGCCACATGGCCCTTACTTAAATCCCCCCACCCCATGGAAGATGCTTGTGAGCTTCACCTGAGGAGACTAGCACTCACCCCATTCCACGAATCTCTTTCAACTTCTGGCTAGCTCGGGGCTCCTAGAGATGGGGAGAGAAGGAGAGACCCACTCAGAAACCACAGGGCAACACCAGTCTGCCCAGAATTGGGGTCCAGAAAAAGCAACTCTGCAAAAGCTTCTACTCCTCCAAAAGCCTTTAGCCCCCTCTAGGCCCCCACCCCCTCTCTAAACCCCCTTCCTCTTTCTGAGATGCACCCCTCTCTCTAAAAGCACCGCTCTCTTTTGGCCCCCATCAGCCTTTTCAGTTCCTCTTCTCTGAGCCCCCACTACTCTCTGGGCCCCATTCTGAGTCCTTCTCTTCTGTGGGCTTCTCCCCTCCTGAATGCCTCCCCCACCTTCGGCCCACACTCACTATGTACTTCAGGATATAGGCCGAGAAACACTTGAGAGGGTCTGGCAGGCGGAGCGTGTTGATCATTGTCTTTATGCAAGGGTCCACAATGTCCCCCTCACTGAGGAACCACAGACACGTATCCGGTCAGTCACAGCATTTCAGCCATCGACTGGCTCTCATCCCCATCCAACTCCCACTCCAGAGGGAAGCCATGGAAGGAGGTGAGACCCAAAGAAACACTTCTGTTCCCACCAGCACCACCCCTGGAACACGCACATCCTGAAGACGGGGCCCGGGTTGCTGACTTGCTGTTTAAGGTCACACAATTAACCAGAGGCATCCCACCAGCCCAGGCCCACACAGTCCCTTCCTAGGGCTCAGGTCACCACCAGCCCTGTCCCCAGCCCCATGCCCTACATCTGAGTCCTGACAAACGTACAGCTTCTCCAGAAGGGTGGCCCCTCCATCGGCAAACAGACCTCCCACGAACAGGTGTTCGACAGCATACTCTATACGGGGGGATGGAGAAGGGGATGACCTGGGAGACAGAGGCTGAGTCAGGGCCTGGAGCGCTTCCCACCCCGCCTGGGAGTCTCTGCATCCCTCAGGATTTAAAGAGAGGATAGCACATCACCACCGGTCTCCATCCACCTGAGCCCCTCCACTGCCATGACACTCCCTCACCCCCCACGGAGACGCCATGGCATTCAAGCAACACTCATTTCCTGCCTGCTTCACTGTGATCCTGCCCCAGCCATGTGTTTCACATATGTGAGCTCATTTAACCTTCACAGCCGCCCCGTGTGGTAGAAAACTGAGGCTCAGGGGGGTTATGAGACTGGTCCAAGATTACATAGGTCCATGTGTCGCCAACCAGCAATTCTCAAAGGGGAGGCAGGACCAGGACAAGCCAATGGGTGTGGGAGGCAGGGGTTGGGGGTGGGGGAGGAAGGGGATTTTGAGGACAGGGATCTCCTCACAGCCATTTGATAGACGCAACAGAAACCCAGGCTATAAGAATTATGGGAGTGAGTCCCTGAGTCACCATCCCTGAAGGGGGAAACTGCAAAATCTTGATGCCTTCCTCACACGGTGGGCCCACCCTACCCCCACCCGCAGTCCATCAGCTTTCTCCAGGAAACTTAGGGGAAACACAGTGATGTTAGCAGCTCAGACTCAGATATAACTTCTTTTCTCTCCAAGAATGGCCCAGCCCAGCATCCTCACCAGTCTGGCTTCCCTCCCAATCCAGGCTATGCAAGCCTACCTGATGTCCTGCATCCTGGAGCGGCCTGGAGGTGAGCCTCATGGCCCTGGCCATGCTAGGAGTTGGCTGGGTGAAGCCATCTGATTCACAGTAGCCAATTCGAAGGGGCTGGTTACTGGAGTATACCTGTGGGCAAGAAGAGCTGGGCGGGTCTCAGAAGAGACTGAGGCCTCTGCAAGAGCCAGACTGGGACCTTGGGCCACAGGTGTCTTCAACCCAGGGGAATCTACAGAAACTCCCTAAGACCCCCTTGGAGCCTCTCTATATACTTTCCAGGCTCTAGGTCCTCTGGAGAAACCCCTGGAAGGGCAAATAGATGGGGACATGATTGAGTGGATGAGGTAGATAGGCAGATAGATGGTAGATAGATTAATGAATGAGTGGATGGGCATATGTATGAGATGGTGAATGGGTGGGTGGGCAGAGGATCGAATGGATAGATGGGTGGGTGGAAGAATGGGTGGTTGGAATTGAGGGGGGCGGGTAAGTAAGTAGGTGAATAGACACAAAGACCCTTACGCTAAAAAACAGCCAGGAGAGGATGGAGATGGAGAAATTAGTAGAGGCAAATAATGGGTGACAGAAAATGATCACAGGTTGATTGCATTAGGATGTGTGTAGAGATCAGATGAGTAGACATCGACTGAATGGTAGACAGAGACTCTCCCTGTGGAGAGGGTTCTAGAGCAGATAGGGCTGGGTTCAAAGCCCAACTCTGCCAGTTACTAGCTATGTGATCATAGGCAAGTCACTTCATTTCCCCTCAGTTTCCTTGCCTGTAAATGAGAAGCACAATGCTCATTCTATAGAGTGAGTGTTAGGATGAACTACAAAGAGCCTGCACATAGTAGGTACTAATAAATGTTGTTGAATAAACTAATGAATAAATGAAGCCTGCCAAAGCTGGCAGGGCCTGGAGCAATCTTCTGGTCCAACCTCTTTATTATACCACTGGGGAGACTGGGGCCTAAAAAGAGATGTGACTTGGCCGAGGTTACCTAGAGGACTGGAAGCCCAGCTTAACCAGATAGTGGCTAGATGAGTGGATGGATGGGGAGACTCTCTAAACCATACCTGCTGAGTGTTATGTCTGTGTGTGTGTTGGGTCTATGACGATGGAGTCCCTCTCTGGGGGCAGTATTAGCTATGGGTCCAAGCAGCTGAGAGGCCAAAGCAGCTGGTGTCCAGCAGAGATGGGAGGTGAATATGACTGAACATGTGGGCTTCTTGGTCACTGTACCCTGGGCTGGGAAAAGCGGTCTTCACAGAAGATGGTCAGATGGTAGACATGTCAATGAGGAAAGAAAGGAGGGGAGAGGTGGGAGTCCTCCAGGCCTGCTCCCCAACCCAGCTCACCTCCTCCCTGAAGGGCATGAAAGGCGCAGTGGGGTCCAGTCGGTGCATGTCTTCACTTAGCAGGGCTCGCATACACAGCACCAGGCTCTCCACATCCCGGGCCATAGGGCCAGCCACTGTAGTCACTGAACAGAAAGGAGGCAGATTCCTCTCATCCTTTCTGCTCTGGGGACCCCCACGGCCTGGCCTCAGAGGGTGGGGCCCAAGACCATGATCAGGGTCAAAGGGTCCTGGGGCCAACCTGGGTCAGGGGTTGGGGACAGGCAGAGTTGGCACACCAGCCAAAGCAGCTTGGTGCCTGACAGGAGACTCTTAGCTGGGGCAGAACATCAAGAGACAAGTAGGAGAGACTAAAGCTAGATAGTAGGAAGCACTTCTCACTGGACTTGGGGGAGGCCGGGTGGGAGCCATGCTATCCCTTCAGATTGCTTTATCACCAGTGGGGCTAATCTGTCTGAGATAGGGGCTGAGTGAAATGTCCTTGGGAGGAAGGCTGACAGGTTATCTTTGAATGGGTGCGGCCCCGGGCACAGCCAGTTGACCTGATTTCTTGCCTTTGACAGCAGAGGCGATTCCGGAGTAGCTGCAAAACCCCGCCCACCCAGAGTCCCGCTCAGCACTTGAAGGGACTGGCCTGAGAGCCGAGCCTTTTGTAGCCAGCCAAGCACTCCCCCAGGACCCAGCACCCAGGAAGAGGAGCTGCTTCAACCCTGCCGTGACCCCTACTGCCCACAGCATTAAGTCTGATCTCTTTGACTGCCTTCAAGGCTCTGGAGTGTCAGCTCCCTCCCCAGCGTACCCTTCTAGACCTTCCACACACACGTATTACTCCAGGCAAAGTAAGTTGCTCACAGTTTACAGCCTTCTAGACTCTACGCCATCTCTGCATATCCATCCTTCAAAGCCAAGCTCAGATTCTGCCTCTTCCAGGAAGCCTTCCCTTCCCTTGCCCTGCTTCTGAAAGTTTAAAGTCTAGGCTTTTAATAAATCTCTGTTGAAGAAAAGGTCAGCTTCATCCTGTGAATTCCCACAAGCCTTTGACCCTCTCTTAGAGCCCCATCACTTTCTGACTCAACCATTTGCATGTCTAAAAGCACTATAAGGGCAGTGACTGGGTCTGAGAGTGTTCTGTGTCCCCAGCACAAGGGCCACCACAGTGTAGGTACTCGGCAGGGGCAGGGGAGGCTGAAAGGTGGGTGGATGAAGGAACAGAGGCAGTGGATGGATGGGGAGATAAATGGATGAGTGAATGAATTAACGAATGGAAGGAAGAATGTGTATAAATTTGTCAAGGGCTGGGATATTTGTCCTTTTGTTTACCGATATATCCCAAGTACCTAGTACAGTGTCAGTCACAAAGTAAACACTCAATAAATATTTGTTAGATAAATTAAATGGTGGATGAATAGTGAAATTGACTGATGGATAGAAACTGGGATTATGATTGCATAGGTGGATGAATAGGCAAAGGATGGATAGATGGGAAAATGGATGGACCAGTGAGTGACTAAGGGAACAGGTAGGTAGATGGGTAGATGTAAAGACAAATGAATTAATGAACAAATGAATTAATGAATGAGTGGAAGGTCTTTTCTACTGCCACCTATACCAGACATGATGTGCTGATCTGGGGCTGAAGCAGGAGTTATTTGAAGCCCTCCTAACTTTAGCCACTTCCCCTAGTACTGAGGTGAGTGGATAAGAGTTGATGTGCCAAGCAGGCCCCTCTACTCCCCCAGACGTCTGTTCCCCTAGGCTGGGCTGAGCCCCCCCTCCCCCCATCACCAGCACCAAGTACCTGAGGCGGTATCCCGTGGTCCGGAAGCCACAGACCCCACAAAAGCTGGCTGGTATGCGGATGCTGCCAGCAGTGTCGGACCCCATGCCCAGGATGGAACCCCCTTGTGCCAGCATGACTCCCTCACCCCCTGAGGAACCCCCAGGTGTCTTCTTTAAGTTCAGAGGGTTCAGGGTCCGTCCATAGATGGGGTTGCTGCAATAAAAGCTGACGGAAGCAGAAGAAAAGGGGCTGGGAGGTGAAAGTTTAACTGGGGAAACGTCCCTCCCCGTGTAGAGACTGACCCCCCCAGGAGTCAACCCTGGGCCCGCTTTGGCTCCCATGCTCCTCCCCAGGGCTGAGCCCTCCTAGGCTCCTTTATGGCTGAGGTGAGGGCCCACTGCCACAAGGAAGACCAAGAGTGGACACCAACCACAACTCCTAACTTAAGGACAGGAGCCCCCAGCCCTGCTGTCAGAATTGGGAACAGGTTCCTCGCAAAAGTAGGTACGCTAAATGCTACAGGAGAGGAGAGAAAAGCTGGGGTAAACACAGAGATGAAACTCTTCAGAACCTCAGAGCCTGAGGGCCTGTAGAGACTATGAAGTCCACCCACACATTATAAGATGAGGAAACCGAGGCTCAGGGGGCAGGAAAGACTTGCGCAAGAACCTCGGTCCTCACGGTCTGCTTGAGTGGCCCCCACCTCACCCTCTGCCCTGAATCAGGACTTTAAGTTGCTGTCAGTCCTGGGCCCACCTCCAAACCCAGCCCCGCCCACCCACTTCAGAGACCTGAGCAGTGTCTGGGGGATGTTGGTCTTAACGAAGGGAATAGCTCCCTGAGCCTTGAGCACTTTCACAATGACCCCATCCTTGGCCGCAGGCTTCTCCAGGAACTGGGCCAGGCCACACGTAGAGTCATGGCCCTGCAAGGAAGTGACATTAACTCCAGCCCATAGGGGTCAGAATGCAACCACCCAGTGGACAGACTCTTCTCCTCACTCTGCTCCCACTCCACGCCTCTGAGACGCATGTGCTCAGAGAATTCACCCAAGTGGCAGAAGACCATGGTGGGTCAGAGCCAGACTACTGGGTTCAGATCCCAGCCGCCACTTTCTAGTTGTGCATCCTTGATTACATAACTCGCCCAATGTCACACACTCAGACGCTCACAGGCTCAGTGACGTATGGGCACACACACATACGTGTACGCATGTGAACCCGGCCCACCCTGCAGTCATAGGTGTCCTTGAGGCTGATGGGAGCCCCATAGAGAAGGCCTCTCTCAGTCTTCTTGAGCTTCTTCAATGCCTGCAGTTCCTCCTCACACTCGCCCAGGAAATCCGTCAGGCAGTTTACCTTCTTATGTACCTTCAGGGCCTGAGCAACATTGAGGGGGACCAGATAAGGGGCTCAGGTTGAAGCCAGACATGGGGTACTCAGTCACCCAGCACCCTGACTCAGAGCATGACTGGGGCATGCACCCCCTCCCAAGCCAGCGATAGTGCTGTGATGTTACGCCGGCCCCCACGTCCTGTGAGGAAGACACAGGTGACAGCCCCCACCCCACTCCTGACCCGACCCCCACCTCCTCTAAGTAGCTACAGAGGACGCTCTCCAGACTGAGCTCTTCATCCTGCAGCTTCTGGGCCAGACTCTCCAGGGGCAGCTCCAGGATGGCCTTGGGGTTCAGGGAGGGTTCCTGTGGAGATGGGAGGGCAGAGGTCAATGACTGATTCGCTCTAGTCCACTCGCACATCCTCAACATCACCTCCTCACACCCCACCGGATACGCAGTTGCACACCCATCCATGTGCTCAGCACACGCTCCTGGACTCATCCTTAGCATGAAGAACATTTCCTGATCGGTCTCCAGGTTGGCATGAAAGTCCTGGATGTTCCCTCTGTCTCTGCCTCCCCAGTGCCCAGCCTGGGCACAGAGGAGGGCCTGCCCCCTCATGTTGCTACCCAGAATGGGCACAACGGCAGTGGGCGTGACTCTATCCGCACGTTCTGGGACTTAAGGGTTATGGAAGTGAGGTTCATCTCTGTAGGGTTTGCCTTCAGGGGGGCACCCTGACATCCCAACTTTCCTTCCTATCCAGCCTTCCCACTCCTGGTGATCTGACCTGGGGAAGGACATCTTAGTGCCTGAGCTCAGAACTCCCCCACCTGTATGCCACAAGGACTTTCAGAAGGGCCCAGACACGGATCCCTCTCGAATAGAGTGGGCAACTGGCTAAAATGCACCTCAATGGCTGCATTGTGGCTAAAAGGAAATCCTTCTGAGTCACTTAGCAAAAAGCCACTCCCACAAGTTTCCCACCACGCCCAGCTGCCCTAGCGCCTGCCATAGGACTCTGCCCTCTCTTCACAGTCCAGTAGGTAAAAGGTTAATGCCCGGCCCAGCAGGGACCCTCTAGGCACAGCCCCTGATTCCTTCAAGGACTCTGAAGAGCCAGCTTGAGCTCATCCCTTGCCCTGCTCCCCCCAGCCCTAAGGAGCCCCAGTAGGACCCTCCAGGGACCCTCCCAGCACACGCTGACCCACAGGCACCCATCAAGACTACATGTCAGCCCCCAATTCCTACATATCTACCTGGAGAGATGACACCCCTCTGGGCAAGTGCCCAGTGTCCATCTGGGACCCTAAGGTTACCGCTCCCCTGCAGTTGTCCTCACATGGCCACTTGTAAAAATGGGAGCCTCTCAGGGAGCTGGGGAGAGGTGGGGAGAGCAAGCAGAGGGAGTTAATGGCCACTGGAGGCGGCTGCTGGGACTGCCCCTCTGCTGGCATGGCAGGCACTCCAGTGACCTGGTGGGATGGGCGGGGCTGCCAAGGGCCCAGTAATACAGCCACCAACCCAGTTAGTGTCCCTTCCGTAATAGAACAAATTCATCGAAACTCACTAAACACCCGTCCAGCAAGGATAACATTAGTTTTATTATTACTACAGTGAGAGCTAGTGACTCATGTAAGACTGATGAATCACAGACCTTACCCCTGAAACAAATAATACATTATATGTTAATAAAAAATAAAAATAAAAAAATAAAGTGAAAGCTCTCACTTAGGTAGTGCTTGCTGTGTACCAGGCACCACGTAAACATTATGAACTCACTCGACTACTATCATTATAATCATCATCCCATTGTAGAAATGAGGATGTTAAGGCACAAAGGAGTTTTTTTTAAAATAGATGCATCAGGGGCACCTGGGTGGTGCAGTCGGTTGGACGACTCTTTTTTTTTTCTTAAGATAGACTTTTTTTTTTTTTAAGATTTTATTTATTTATTTGCAGAGAGAGAGAGAGCAAGAGCACAAGCAGGGGGAGTGACAGGCAGAGGGAGAAGCAGGCTCCCTGCTCAGCAGGGAGCCCGATGCGGGGCTCGATCCCAGGACCCTGGGATCATGACCTGAGCCGAAGGCAGACACTTAACCGACTGAGCCACCCAGGCGCCCCTTATGAAGGCATTCTAATAACAATGTTTATGACTTAGCTGACAACAGAGATGCTTGATTAATAGAATCTCAGCATTAGAACAGCTAGCGGACTGTGAGTATAACTGCTACAGGTTTGGCAGAAGCCAAGCAAGGACTCGATACAAGGAGTGACATCGATGATGTCGACAGAAAGTCTCTATTTAATGAGACTACAAGTCACCTAATGACTCTCAGTTTATTGGGAGAGCTTTGAAAGATAGGGAAATCTTCCAAAGATGTGAGCCACATCAAAAGATCCCCACAAGTTTTCTATAAATTAACAGATCACTTGGAAATTATTAGGATAAGTTGATAGAACTGAGCCTCAACTTATTTCACTTTCAAGTCATTTTAACATATACTTTGGTTTAGAACAAATCCCCCTCCTGCCAAGTCCCACGGCTCCACAGCCCCATCTGGCCTTCTCCGCACTCACTGGTGCTGCCTCCTATCGTGGTTTAAAAATCAAAGAAAATATATTTTAAAGTTGTTAGTTAATTGATGTGTTATTAATATTTCCAAAGCAGTTGTGAAACATGTTTAATATCATCAAAACCTTCAGCCGTCAGGGGGGCTCATGTCCTCCTGAGGTGACCAGAGCTTCCTAGCCAGCAGCCTTCAGCCATGAGCAGCCCGTCCATTTACCCCAGTGACTCTGAGTATTATTTTCTATGCACTCTACAGAAACACTGCCTTATCTCAGGCTCTTCTCTCTCCGGTACTGTCTTTCCTCTTCCTTCCTCCTTTTGGAAAACTCCTACACATCCTGTAAGGCTCAGCTCCAACACCACCTCTCCATGAAGGCTTCCCCACCCAACCCTCTCCAGATGCACCAAAGCCCTTCCTGCCGGGTCCCAGAGTTCCGCGGGCATTTGGCCCTCGCCACGCTCAGCTGAGCTGCCTCCCATCACAGTCTGCATAGCTCTGTTCCCACCATGCTACCCTCAGACCGGGAGCATCTTTAATGCAAGTTGAAGTCAGATGTCAGATTCATCTTGATTATGAATCTGTCTCCAAGGCCCAGCAAAAGGCAAGACCAGAGGAGCCCTCTGCAAGATGTTGCTAAGCTGAACTGAATTGGATTTGTTTGAATCCCGCCAGGGTTTGACCTATGTCTCAGCCTCCTACCTCCCTGGGACATGAAGCTGGACACCTGAGGCCCTGAGGGTATCCTTGGCAGAGGGGAAGGTGCCCAGGACGGACCTGTGCAGCTTTGTTGGGAAGAGAATAGGGTACTGAACGCCAAGAGGTCTGTAGCCTTGGGGAGAAGCTGGAGACACCAGGGATGACCTCACCCCAAACCCCTTCCACTCCTCCAGCCAAGCAGACGCACACCCCCTGGCCAGGTACCCAGCCCAAGAGCTCTACATACCAGATGCCCACACATATACCAAGCAGATGCCCAGAACTACACAGAAGCGGATGTCCTCACACGTCAGACGCCTGACCACACAGGCACATGCTCAACCAAACATTCAGACCCAAACCAGCCACACATATCTACATGTACACACTCCCACCTGTAACACAACACATACACACCCAGCCAGGCACACCCACCACAAGCCCATAACCAAACACAAGCAGCACACAGCCCGGCACACCGCTCAACCAGCACACAATAAAAAGCCAGCAGGAGGCACCCATAAGCAGGTTCTGGTGTGCGCAGTGAAGGAACCCAAATACACCACCGTGCACGCACATGCGTGCGCACACACACGCGTGCACGCGCACACGCACACGAATCCTCTCCATCACACTGATTCACCACAGCAACCCCATTAGCCCAGATTTCCTGCTCACCAACCAGGGAGGGGCAGCTGCTCTCTGGGGGCAGATTGATTTATCCAACTAATTAGCCCCAATTAATATTAATACACATTCTCAGGAACTGCAGCAGCTCGGGCAGAGAAGCTGCCCCTTGGGGCCATCAATCACCATCCAGGGGACGGCAGAGGACACTCAGGAACTCCAGAGCATGGGGATAGCACCTCAGGCATTATCCCCAACCCCCACTCCCAGAGCTCCCAGGGAGTCTGCCACCATCAGCCACAGTTGGGGACCCTAAGATACCATGAGCCCACCCCTCGTAGGGCAGTTGGGGAGCCCAGGAAGGGGCTGTCACGTCTTCCAGGCCCCACAGCAGACCCCAAGCACCATGGAAGGTGGGCTGCCTCTCCTTCCCACTCTGCTCTCTGCTACTCTAGGCAGGACCTGCTGCGGCACCCCCAGCTCAGTCCCTTCACCTTCAAGTCCCAGCCCAGCCACGATGATTGACCCAGTGCCTTGAAATGTCCCCACCTAAGCTGTCAAAAGTCCCTTTTAAGACACAGAGCTTCCTGGGAGGACCCCATCTCCAGTGACCACCCTGTGCTTTGCACGTATCAGGTGCTCTCAAACATTTGCAGAACCCGGGGGCAGGGGGATGGGAAGGAGAACGTGTAGACCAGGGTTCCTGTGTCAGTGGGGTGTGGGGGTACTCAGGGGCTAAAAGAGACCTGAAAGAAGACCTCCTGCCTCCAATTGCTTCCATCAGTTTATCTTATTTCTTTTCTTTTCTTTTTTTTTTTTTAAGATTTTATTTACTTATTTGACAGAGAGAGACACAGCGAGAGAGGGAACACAAGCAGAGGGAGTGGGAGAGGGAGAAGCAGGCTTCCCGCGGAGCAGGCAGCCCGATGCGGGGCTCGATCCCAGGACCCTGGGATCATGACCTGAGCCGAAGGCAGCTGCTGAACGACTGAGCCACCCGGGCGCCCCCCAGTTTATCTTATTTCAACAAAAAGCTCAAGTGAACACCCGCCATGTTACTGAGTCCTGTGCGGGCACTGGGAGAACAAAGAAAACCCATGGCCCCCAATCGCAATGGGTTGGAAGTACATGGATGGAGGAGGAAATGACAGCAATACAAGAAGCCAGCATGGGGAGAGCTGGGGGTAGGGGGCTGCCCCCCGCCCCAGGCTCCTTGTCTTCTGAAGGGGATGGGGCAATGGTCCCGAGGTGGGACCCACCTATTGGGATGGAGGGCTGGGGGGCCTTCGGGAGAGGCGTCCGCTCCCCTGCTGCCAGAGACGCTGGGCCAGGGCCTCCATCTGCTGCAGTGTCCCGGGGATCCTGTTCCGTGCTGGAGCATGCTGCCAGAAGAGCAGGGCAGCCCCCAGCAGGGCCAGCAGGAGTACCAGCAGCCAAGCTACCCCAAGCATCACGGAACCTGTGTGGATAGAGCAACTGTTTCCTCGAGGGCCCTGCCTGCTGGCCGGCCAGCTACATGCTCGAGCGCCCTCCCACAGCCTGCGCATCAAGGGGCAGAGGCCAGCATGACCCTGCACGGGGCAGAAGCCAAACTCCTCCCACCTAGTTCTTGGCCCTACCTGGACTTCCTGGGGACAAAAGCCCTTGTGCCTCAGGCAATGCAGAACAAGAGGCTTGGGCAGAGACCAGCCTGAAGAGGAGCCCAAGCCTGCAGGTGGGCAGGGGACCAGGCTCTGATCGGACCTCCTCACACAACTTCTCCCCCATCCTGCCCCTCAAACACCCCACCAGAACCCTGGTCTGACCCGTGGCAGTTCCTAATGGAGTTGTCCCTGGGGGTTCCTGTTTCTTCCAGGATAATTGCCCACCCCCTGAACACAGTTCACAGGCTATATAGAGGTGGATCGAACAGGCTCACTCTGGAGGGCGTCTGGGGCCCAGGCAGAGAAGAAAGCAGAGACCCCAGGGGAAGCAGGCATCAGCCCCAGGGGAGATGATGCCAAGAAGTGAGGACCGACGCAGGCAGGCAGAGCCCTCACCCCTGCTTCTGTTACCCTCGCTGGGCTCTCATTCCCGACTGTAACGCAAGGCCACACTCGGGATCCTGGGATTCCAGCCTCCCCAGTCGATTGGTTCTCCCTTCCAGACTCACATCCCATCTTCTCATTGTTCCAGGAGCTCCCTATAGGCCGGGGGAGCAGTGGAGAGGAGTATGAGCCTAGGGGGGGGTGAGGGGGCCCAAGTGGCTTCCTGGAGAAGAAGCAGAAACAAGGGGAAGATATGGGGCAGCGGAGCAGGAGGGACTGGTTTGGGAGCCCTCTGGCTCTTGCTGGATCTTCTGGCCCAGTCCTGTCTCAGAGGGAAGAGAGGAGCGACCCATCACAACTGAGGCTGCCAGTCATTGGGACCAGGAGTGGTGGTTCCACCCTTGAGACTGGGACGTTGGAAGCAGAATTGGTGGAAAGGAGATGTTTGTGGTTGATAATGTTGAGTCTGAGCACCTGAGGGTCGCCCAGGGCCAGATGTGGAGTTGGCAATTGACCTGTTGGTCACGACCCAAAGGGTAACCCCAAGGTCATCCACCCTCTAATACTCTGTGTCCTCACCAACAGGTCTCTGGAACTAGCCCCTCTCATTGGCAAACTCCCCAGGTCCTTCCTCCTCTTTTCAGACCATTTCCTTCCCCCGTACCAAGGCCTCCCTCGCTAAACCCTGGCTCTCCCCTGATGGCTCAGCTCCCCCAGGAAATCTAGCATCCCTACCCCTTACAGCACCCTAAATCTTGCTACATCATCCTTTCTCAAGTGGCACCCCTCCATTAGCACATCGCCCCATTTTATTTCTTCATCGCACTTACCATTAACTGAAATTATCTTGTTTACTTATTCCTTACCTCCCTCCCTAGAAAGTAAGTTCCATAAAAGCAAGGACCTTGGGGCGCCTGGGTGGCTCAGTCATTAAGTGTCTGCCTTCGGCTCAGGTCATGATCCCAGGGTCCTGGGATCGAGCCCCACATCGGGCTCCCTGCTCCGCGGGGAGCCTGCTTCTCCCTCTCCCACTCCCCCTGCTCGTGTTCCTGCTCTCGCTATGTCTCTCTCTGTCAAATAAATAAATAAAATCTTTAAAAAAAAAAAAAAAAAAAAGCAAGGACCTTGTCAGCCCTTTTCAAAATGCCTGGCACAGAGCAGGTGCTTGGTAATACTTTTTAAATGGCGGAATGATAGGTGGTTGAGCCCTTCATTCCCACCTTTTCCTCTACGTGTTTCTGCTGGCTCCTTCCTAGCAGCATTTAACATGCTTAAGTCTCTCTCATAAAAAAAAAAAAAAAGAGGGGGTGCCTGGGTGGCTCGGTTGGCTAAGCATCTAATTCTTGATTTCAGCTCAGGTCCTGATCTCAGGGTCGTGATCTCAGGATTGTGAGATTAAACCCTGTGTCAGGCTCTGCACTGGGTGTAAAGCCTGCCTGGGATTATCTCTCTCCCTCTCCCTCTGCTCCCCCTTCCCCCACTCACTCTCTCTCAAAAAAACAAAACAAGCCTTCACTGGGTACCTACTGAGTACCAGGCACCTTGGTGGGTACTGGACACATAAGAGCAAATCCCACGCACTCCGACCCCAAATGGCCTCCCCAGCCTAAGACACCCAGGGTTACCACTCTCAAACTCTGTGGTGGGAAACTTGAGGAGGGGGCAGCCTAGGCGGGCTGGTAGGCTCTGGACTTGATTATGTGGGTGTCTCTTAAGGGTATGGCAGATCAGATTGCCCTGGTGTGTGCCTGGAGTGACACGCCCCAGGGTCTTTCCTTGGCCCTGATCCGATCAATATATTTATTGGTGACTTAGATGAAGTTAAAGAGGTCTAGTGCTCATACCTGTGGATGGACAAGCTGAGAGGCAGAGCAGAAAGAGTGGCCAACATGGCCAGGATCCCAAAGGCTCTCAATAGGCTAAAGCCCTGGGATGACCCTAGAAGATGCTGCTTAACAGGGACAAATAGCAGGTATTCTCACAGTGTCCTAAACTCCAACGATCGCAACCCCAGGGAGAGGAAGGGAGGGTGGACGATGATCTGACAGAACCTCCTGGAGATATACACCTAGCAGAGGAGCCCCGTGAATGGACCTTGCTTCTGTCTCCAGTGTTTGTGGTCACCGAGCCCAGAACCTGATACCCTGGGATGTTTAGTGCATGTGCTTGGGATGACTGTGCAAACGAGCAAAGTATCTTAAGTTTGGCTTAGTGGCTTCAAATCTCTGTGCAAGTCTCTGGCCTTGGCCAAATTAGCAACCGTTTCTAAACTTGTTTCCCCACCTATAAAATGGAAGTAATAATGCCCATTTTTTCCAATGGGATAATGGGTTATCAACTCCACAGGCTAACAGATGTTGGATTCTATTATTAAGACACGGCCCCTGCTTTGGAGTATGGACAGAAGCACAAAGAAGTGTTCCAAGCAGAGGGGACCCGTATAACACAAAAGCTCTGAAGCAGGTGCCACCAGCTGGAGATGATCCAGAAACGGAAAGGTGCTCGTGGGGCTGGAACAATGAATGAGAGGAAGAGACACGCTAGAGGCTGGAGAGGTAAGCAAGGGCCATGTCCCGCAGAGCCTCGCAAGGAGGGGACTGGATTTTATTCTGGGTGGGATGGGAAGCCATTAGGCCTTGAAACACGTGACTCGATCTGATTTACACTTTCAAAGCCTCCCTCTGGCAACTGCATGGAAAGTGGACCGGGGAACAGGTGCGGATGGAGGCAGGGAAGCCCAGTTAGGTCACCGCACTGTCCAGAGGACGGGAGGAGCAGGACTCGAGTGCTAGGTAGTGATGGAGACAGAGCACAGTGGTCCCTCACCGGCCGCAGCGCCCACCTCCACCGCCCCTCAGCAGCGTTTGCCTCCTCGTCTAACCTTTCCCCAAACCCTGATCCCCCAGGGAGCAGATGTGTTTGTGTTAATGTCCCACCACCCCCATAAGCCCCGGAGCCTCTCAAGGATGGGAGTCAGGCCTGGTGGAGCACCAGCACCGGGGAGCACGGGGCTGGGCAAGGCCACGCTGGGGCTCGAAGGGTGACGCGGTGAAGCAGGGAAGGGAAGAGGACAGGCACCCCCCCTACAGCCTTGTGTCTAAGAGCACAAGGATATCAGTAACCAAAGAGAGAACCAGGGCAAGAGAAGGAAAAAAGTAGAGGCAGGTGGTTTTATGGAATGACAGGAGACAAATTGACACAGCAGTTCCAAGGATTCAGGACAAAATCAAAAAGCTACCTGGCCAT
Source organism: Halichoerus grypus (assembly GCF_964656455.1). Taxonomy (NCBI): domain Eukaryota; kingdom Metazoa; phylum Chordata; class Mammalia; order Carnivora; family Phocidae; genus Halichoerus; species Halichoerus grypus. The sequence goes on from NC_135716.1 coordinate 151,637,931, forward strand.
CCCCATCTGGGCGTCCATGTGGGTTGGGCCCTCTCTGGTCCCTCACCGGCCGCAGTGCCTACCTCCCCTGCCCCTCGGCAGCATCTGCCTCCTCATCTAACCTTTCCCCAAGCCCTGATCCCCCAGGGAGCAGATGTGTTTGTGTTAATGTCCCACCACCCCCATAAGCCCCGGAGCCTCTCAAGGATGGGAGTCAGGCCTGGTAGAGCACCAGCACCGGGGAGCACGAGGCTGGGCAAGGCCACGCTCGGGCTCGAAGGGTGACGCGGTGAAGCAGGGAAGGGAAGAGGACAGGCACCCCCCCCCCCCCACAGCCTTGTATCTAAGAGCACAAGGATATCAGTAACCAAAGCGAGAACCGGGGCAAGAGAAGGAAAAAAGTAGAGGCAGGTGGTTTTATGGAATGACAGGAGACAAATTGACACAGCAGTTCCAAGGATTCAGGACAAAATCAAAAAGCTACCTGGCCATCCCCATCTGGGCGTCCATGTGGGTTGGGCCTTCTCTGGTCCCTCACCGGCCGCAGCGCCTACCTCCCCCGCCCCTCGGCAGCATCTACCTCCTCGTCTAACCTTTCCCCAAGCCCTGATCCCCCAGGGAGCAGATGTGTTTGTGTTAATGTCCAACCACCCCCATAAGCCCCAGAGCCTCTCAAGGATGGGTCAGGCCTGGTAGAGCACCAGCACCGGGGAGCACGGGGCTGGGCAAGGCCATGCTGGGGCTCAAAGGGTGACACAGTGAAGCAGGGAAGGGAAGACGACAGGCACCCCCCCCTACAGCCTTGTGTCTAAGAGCACAAGGATATTGGGGCGCCCGGGTGGCTCAGTCAGTTAAGCGTCTGACTTTTGATTTCGGCTCAGGTCATGATCTCAGGGTCCTGGAATCCAGCCCTCCCCCACTCCCTCCCACCCCATTGGGCTCCCTGCTCAGTGGGGAGCCTGCTTGAGGATTCTCTCTCTCCCCCTCTGCCCCACCCCCCCACTTATGCATGTGCACTCTCTCTCTAAAATAAGCAATCTTTTTAAGATTTTATTTATTTATGGGGGGGAAGCATGAGTGGGGGGAAGGGGCAGAGGGAGAAGGAGAAGCAGACTCCTCACTGAGCAAGGAGCCAGACTCTGGGCTCAATCCCAGGACCCTGGGATCATGACCTGAGCCAAAGGCAGACGTTTAACCAACTGAGCTACGCAGGTGCCCCCCCAATAAATAAATCCTTTTAAAAATTAAAAAAAAAAAAAAGCACAAGGATATCAGTAACCAAAAAGAGAAACAGGGCAGGAGTAAGAAGCTGGGGGGTGGGGCGGGTACAGATGATTCTATGGAATGATATGAGGCAAAATGACACAGTAGTTACAAGGAATCTGGGCAAAGTTCAACGACCTGGCCAGCCGATCTAGGTGTCTGTGTTAAGTTAGGCCCTCTGATCAGCCCTTCGCATCTACCCTGAAACCGGTCCCACTGAGGCGGGGACACCACTGTCAGACAGTGCAGGGACCACTGGGCATGTAACCCGGAAGGAAATGCCCCTCTGAAGGAGTAGGAAGGTCAGGAAGGAGAAGGAAGCCTTGGGAAGGCAGCCTGCCCTGAAAAGAATTTGAAGAGAGCCAGGTAGAACCAGGGGTGTGCCTGACCCGAGGGTCAGAAACGTCCTCTATGGTAAACAGGGGAGCTAGGGCTGGGGCCAGGGGAGAGTAAGCTTTGCTTAAGGGGACCAAGAAGCCCCCAGATTAGTCACAGGCAACACAGTCGTGTAAGAGGGAGGTTGGCAGATGGGGCAAAGGTGAGATTCTGAGCAGAGACTGCTCACTTCCATCCCAACTGTCAATTCCCAAACCACCTCTCTCCCTACCCCTGGGCCATGGCCCTAGCTCAGGCCCCAGGCCCCCTTCCCCAGACTAGGATCATGGAGCAGCCTCCTTGTCCCTCTCCAGGCTCTGTTCTACCCAGTCTACTCTCTTCGCTGCATCTGTGTGATCCTTTAACAGCTCCCCATTGCCCTGAGACAGGATTCAAATTCCTGAACTGACGCCCAAAGTCCACCTTGATTTGGCCTCCACCTACATCTCTGCTGCTTCTCCTTTGCCCATTCAAAACCTCTGTCTACTGAACTCATCATGGTCTCTGGATGTATGGCTCCTTCTCCCTGGGATGTCCTTACTCCCATCTCAGCTTCTGGGAACCTTCCACACTCAACCCAGGTCCTCCTCCTTCAGGAAGCCTTCCTAGAACAAACCAGTCATTGGCTGGCCCTGTGAGTGCTCTCTACCAGATCGCCCTGTCTCATGCTCCCTTCCCGAGGCCTAGGGCCCCCTCGCCCCCAACAGCGCCACCTCATGGCCAGCACTCCAGACTCCCGGCTGCCCTGCGCCTAGCCCCGTGTGGGCCACTAAGGACAAAGATACAGCATTAGGGTCCCTGCAGTCAAGGAGAGCCAGTGTCCTGAGAAAGGCAAACTCTCCCACAGATGCCCACCACACAGGACAGACTGGAAAGAAAGAGCCCACCTATTCCAGGGCTCAGAGGAAGGAGGGAAGGCCTTCTCGAGAAAGAGGGATCTGAGGAGGGCCTCAAAGGATTTAATGGCAGAGGAGCAGAAAGGGCAACCTCGGCAGAGGGAAAGGAGCAAAGAAAGAAGAGAAGGGCAATGCCTAGCAAAGAAGGTCTTAGTCTAAGCAGGGGGAGCGGGGAAGGGGGAGGTGCTGGGGCTGCAAGGCTCCTGTGGGGGTTGGGAATCAGGAGACTGCCAAGGCCAGACAGAGTAGGGCTCAACCCCCAGTGCCCTAACAATGCCAGCCAGAAAATATACAGACTAGAAACATTTCTTGACTGTTAATGGGCCTCTGCCCATATCTTACCCACTGGCTGCCACATGGGAGGGGGGTGTGTGTCAGGGCAGAGGGAGGGGACCAGAATGGGGAGCAAGGTCCAGACTCAGGGGGTCTGTGCTTCTTGTAGGGGATCGGGGGAGGGGGACATGGAGGTCTCTGCCCCCAGCTGAACATTTCCTCCCAGGGCGGCCGCTACGCCCGGACGAGGCTGGGTGCAGATCGAGACGGTCTGGGGCCCTCCGGAGCCAGGCGGCAGGCAGGCAGCAGTCAGGATGGCCGCTTCTCGGGGCTCATCAGTCGCTCCACCTCCCGCATGAACCGCAGACACAACTCTTCCTGCCACGGCAGAGCCACACACTGCACGGCCACGGGCAGCCCCACGCTCTTCTTCATGGCCTGCAGGGGACACAGGCATCAGGGTGGAAGGCGGTGGAGGCAGGCCCCCACCAGGGACCAGGATGCACCCCAGCTGGAGAGGAGGAGCAGCACAGCAGAGCCAGGCTGCAGTCTTTTGGGGGGTCTCGCATCAAGGAGGGCCGGCAAGGGGGCGCCTGGCTGGCTCACTCAGTAGACCATGTAACTCTTGATCTTGGGGTTGTGAGTTTGAGCCCCATGTTGGGTATAGAGCTTACTCAATGGGGAGGGGAGGGGAGGGGAGGGGAGGGGAAGGGAGGGGAAGGGAGGGGAGGGGAGGCAAGGACTACTGGTGCTTATGCTGCTTCCTTCCCAGCGGCCAGAGTTGGGTGTGGGTGGGCGTCCAGGGGAAGGGGGGGCCCAGGGGCCAGGCCAGGCCCTGTGGCCTCACCTTCCGTAGCGCCTTGTCCCAGATATCCCCAAAGTAGCCCCTGTAATGCTCCATCCGGGCCTCATCCTCTGCGGTCACCGAGGTGACAGGCACCACCCCCGCGGGGAAGTCCAGGCAGTTGTAGAGCAGCGTGTAGCTGACGGCCCCTGAAAGGCACCACAGGCAGCTAGAGCGACCCTGCGACCCTGCGACCCTCCGCCCGGCCCTGGGAGATGGCGCCCTGCCCCCACCCCAGGGAGAGGCTCTCTCCCAGAGCCCAGACTTGAGTGGGTGACAAAGCCCAGGAATCCAGATTCCCGGCAGGCTGGAGAGCCTGCTGGAGCTTGCCCTGTGCCTCTGCCCAGGAAGCTTCCCCACCTGGACCGTTGTTCCTATTTTTCTTGGCTTTTCTAAATCCCACCAGTACTTTAAACCCCACCTCCCCAAACTGTAGGCTCCGTAACTCAAGACCTCCCACTTCAGTGGTGCTGAGGACAGGGAGCCTGTTCCCTCCCAGAACATCCCAGATGACTCCCATCTCTCCAGCCAGTCGGACTGTGAGCTCCCCAAGGGCGGGGCCTTCCCCAAGGGGTGCAGCCCTCCGCCAAGGCTCCTCTTGTACTTCCCGGCAGCCTGCGGGCACTGGGCTGAACTCACAGAAGAGGAGAAGCAGGTGGGAGTGTCCGAGGTGTGTGCTGGGGCAGCAGACCTCACCTGTGGCCTTGCCTGGGGCATTCAGGTCCAGAGCAGGGCCCAGCATGGGGGTGAGCAGCACGTCCAGGTCCAGCGCCCTCCACTGGGCAATCACGGAGTTGCGGTACACCTGGGAGGATGCCAGCACAGCAGGGGGAAGCCCTCAGACCCAGCGCCTCGCACGGACTCTTCAATGCAGGGACTGTGGCCAGAGTGGCTCTGGCCCCAGCACCTGGCCCCGCATCTGGACTAAGCCACACTGGGATGGAGGTCCTCGGGGCACACAGGCACAGCTGCTTCCGGGAGACCTCCATTGTTCTACGTCCCACATGAACTGCAGACATTCATTTTGCCTGCCAGGGCAAGGCCACGTAGTTCCCAACAGCACTGGGGTGGGGCGGGGGGGGGGGGGGCGGCAGAGAGGTATCCAGGACAGGAGCCGCAGACTGACCCAGCCCCCAAGGGTGAGCACCCAGGTGAGTGAGGATCAGAGAGCAGGGCCCGAGCAGACCAGTCCAGGGAGTGGAAGGTGGAATGACAGGCCACTCCAGGGGCCCAGGGGACCCAAGGCTAAGAGATCCCACTGGCAAGTGCCCTGTCCAGCTCCACCCCATACCCCGCCCGACTCTAGTCTAGGGGCTCTGGCCTCACCTCGATCTCGTGCTGCAGTTCCCAGAGCTTGCCAGCCGACCTGGGCAGAGGAAAGGAGGTCACTGCCCATCAAGGTCACAGTCGTGGGGAGTAGCAACATCAGACCCCTACTCTTAACACCTCCCAGATCTCACTCCTCCATGGCCCCTTCTCAACTAGGGGAGCTCCAAGAGGGAAGTAGCACGGAAAGAAGTTCAAATCCCTAAGTTCATGTCCTGTGGAGAAAATCACGCCCCGAGAGGGATTTAGACTGTGTCACTTAGTGACTTTACAGCAGAGCCAGGCCCAGGTCAGGCCCAATTCGCAATGACCCTTAGGATACCAGAGAGACCAGAGCTGTCAAAGGTCCTAAATGCCTGGCAGCAAGAGAAGAGGCAAGTCCGCAGGATGTCAGGGCCTAATAATGAGGCCATTTATGGCCTGCTTTTTCCACCCGGGCCACTGAGGGGGCGGCAGGACCCAGTGCAGCTCAGTTCCCGTCAGACCTCCAAGAGCAGCGTCTCTCACGGGTTCCCCAGTAATCCCCTCTCTCTTGGGCCTCCCCGATGCTTCCTTTCCTGGTCCTTTCTACCCTCACCTCGCCAGGTCTTCTCCTCCCCACCCTGTCTCATCCCGTGATCTCCTTCAGGCCCCTCCCCTCTAGCCAGACCTGGACCCTGAGAAGACAAACTTCAAGGTCCCATCTGAAAGCCACTGAGGTTGCCACCCCGGCTGGGCCACTTCCAGCCTCAGAAGTGACTTCCCTCAGCTCCTCCCGTCAGAAACCACTTAACCCCAGGTCAGGGGACAGGGAAGAGGGGGGCAGGATCTAGGCACAGGAAATGTCCTTACCGGGGCTTCATGCTGTTAAGAAAAGCTGCCACCCTTGGGAGCTGCCAGAGGACAAACACAGCGTCAGTGACTCAGTTCTGGGCTGAGTGCAGACAACAGTGTTCTTCAGGCCAAGCTACCTGTGCCTCTTCCCTCTGTCCCTCCCCCAGGCCCCCGGGTAGCACCTCCTTCAGCATGCGGCTGGCTGAAGATTGCAGGGCATGGGGAGAGGACAGGAGTCTGGGTAGGGGCTGGAGAGAAGAGGAGGCCATGCGTGCCCAAACCAAGAGAGGCTAAGGCAAGGGGAAGAGCCCCAGAGGCTCCGTCCCAGCCCACTGCAGCCCTCCGCTCCTTGTGCCCTCACCAGAGGCTTCAGCACGAAAGCCAGCAGTCCTTTCAACCACCTTGGCATCTTCAGAATGGAGATCAGGTCCCCCAAGCAGGGGTCCACGAAATCACCTTTGCTGGGAGACAAAGGGTCCAATCCAGCACTCCCTCCCCAGGCCTCCCTCCTGGCTTGCCCCCACCCATAGCACCCGCAGCTCAGTGTCAGCTATTCCGTGACACCCCCTCCACTCCCTCCTCACTAGATTCTGGCAACCACTGGTCTCCAACCCCTTCATCTGCCTCCTTTCATTTTTTTTTTTTTTTAAGATTTCCTTTTTTTTTCATTAAGTAATCTCTACATCCAATGTGGGGTTCGAATTCACAACCCCAAGATCAAGAGTCCCATACTGTATGGACTGAGCTAGCCAGGCACCCTTATCTGCCTCCTTTTACTTAGTTTTTATTTTTTTTTTAAGATTTTATTTATTTGAGAGATCGAGAGAGAGAGAGAGAGAGAGAGAGTGCACATGAGTGGGGGGAGGGCAGAGGGAGAAGCAGACTCCCCGCTGAGCAAGGAGCCTGACATGGGACTCGATCCCAGGACCCCGGGATCCTGACCTGAGCCGAAGGCAGACACTTAACTGAGCCACGCAGGCGCCCCTATCTGCCTCCTTTTAGACATGTGACTTGTTTCTGCTGATCGTTTGGGACGCCTGGACTCCACTCCATACCCACTGGAGCTTCCCAAGGCAGGACTCCGCGTCTCCCTCCCTGGCACACTCAGCTCAAAGCAATAAGGACTCAGTGACGGCAACATTTCCCCGGCGGGGGCCTGACACTGAGGGCATCCCCTATTGACGCCGACGCCAGCCCAGAGAGACAAGTGGAGCCGCCATGACTCTTACTTCTGAGGCTGTCTCTAGCTCTAGAGCTCAGAGAAGGGTCTCAGGAGGCCGACCCGAGGGCTTCATTCCCAGGGCCAGAGTGAGGGGCAGCCCTTCCTGCTGAAGCCTGGACCAAAGTCAGCTAGAAGAGGAGGTCCAGTCAGCCCAGGCACATCAGCAGGGGGTGCCTTCAGAGGTCTTGCACCCCTGTCAACCCTTAAGGACTGAAAGCTTCTAAGTGGAACCAGCTTCTCTAAACATGAGCTCTGAGGCGCCTGTGGGGAGCTCAGTGGGGAGCCTGCTTCTCCCTCTCCCTCTGCCTCTCCCCCTGCTTATGATCTCTCTCTCTCTCTGTCAAATAAATAAATAAAATCTTTTTAAAAAAGAGCTATAAAAAAATAAACTGGGGGCGCCTGGGTGGCTCAGTCGTTAAGCGTCTGCCTTCGGCTCAGGTCATGATCCCAGGGTCCTGGGATCCAGCCCCACATCGGGCTCCCTGCTCTGCGGGAAGCCTGCTTCTCCCTCTCCCACTCCCCCTGCTTGTGTTCCCTCTCTCGCTGTGTCTCTCTCTGTCAAATAAATAAATAAAATCTTTAAAAAAAAATAAAATAAAATAAACTGCAAAGTCCCTTAAAGTAGGTCTGATCCAACCCACCCACTCTACAGAAGAGAAAACTACTCAAAAGGCGGGCCCGGCTCAAGTTAGAAGAGCCTGGAGTCACAGCATGACGTCTAGACCTCTCCTGTCCTGCTTCACCCTGCCCTTGTCTCTCAATCTTTCCCAAATAGACAAGCAACCCCCCTGCCCACCCCCTACCTCCCAATGAGTTTTCATCGGTTGAGCGCTGCTCAATCCAGCCTCCCGTCGAGCTGGCACCTTTCTAAAGTGCTAGGGACCTCCAGACTCCAGCTGCACAGCTAGAGGGGCGGTGAGCTCCCTGCCCACAATACTCTGACCTTCTTTGTGTTCAACCGAGGCCTGTTCCCCCATCTTCTCCCAGAGCGGCCCATCCTGGGAGAAACAGGACCCAGCTGCTCTCCCTGGGTCTACCCATGTCCTGGACCCCACCCCAGACCCCAAAGTCCAACATCACTCACAAGTTCTGCAGGAAGCTGTGGCCTCCATCACTGAACAGCCCACCGGTTGACAGGGTCTCCAGAGCACGGGGTATGTTGCTTGGCAGGAAGGGAACCAGCTGCGAGATTGAGGGGTGTGAGGCCCCAATACCTAGAAACCCTTGGCTCCCACAATCCCCATGCTGCCCAGGCAGCCCTGAGGATGGACCAGACCAACCCTGCCGCCATGGCAGCCCTCAGTGGAGCCACAGAGGCCGCCTTACTGACCCATGAACATTCCCTGAAAATGCACATCGTGAGAGAAGTCAAGCCACACATAAACTTGTCTCAGATGAGCAGACTAAAACCCATTGGCCCACCAGGATGGTGGGAACCTCTGGACAGCCGTGCACCATTGTCTGTGGTTGACGGGAGCCTCCCAGGGCAGCGCTCACTCACCCCCAGCACAGGGCTGAGTTCGCCATCCATCGCGAAACCTAACACTCATGATCAGCCCTCTCTCCGCGGGTCCCACAGCGACATCGCTCCCGTCCCAACCACAAAGCAATCAGGGTGAAAGGACACCGGGGACCAGTGGCAGCCACAGGTACCAGGAAGGTTTCCCTGAAGGAGGGGCCATACCAGGGCTTCGGGGTCCCCACGGCCATACCGTGTGGCCAGCAGCCTCAAGGCTCTGCTTGGTCTCCAGCACGGCCCTCTTCATGGCCGGGGTGGGCATGGTATACTTGTCAGTCTCATAATACCCCACACGCAGAGGCCGAGAGCTTGTGTAGACCTGGGGGGCAAAACCCTGGAGTCAGAATCAGGGGAAGAGAGAGCGGCCCAAAGTTGGGCTCCCAGAGATCAGAGAAGCTGCTCAGCCCCAGACACAGCTGAGAGGTTGCAGCCTGGATCCCCCGAAAACTAAGTGCCTGAGAGGCCGGCCCTTTCTGCATCTGACCCTTTCACAAAACCCCTTCATAATCACTCTGCAGAAGGGGCTGGAACAGATGAGGATTCCCACTGGCCATATATGAAACTGAGGCTTCGGGTCTAGATAGGGAGCTAGGCAAAGCGGCCTGGAGTGGGGCTGGGCTCGTCCCAGTCCACCTCGTGCAGACTGACAACACTAGGTCCAGAACCCAGGTACCCTGTGCCCTGAGTTGAGGCCCCCCACTGCCTGTTTCAAGACTGGCTCCCATAATTCGTTCCAGACCGCATCACAGGGACCTCATCTTGTCCTCTCCACCCTCTCAGGAAGGGCTTCTGAAACCACTGGGTTGTTAGAATATCCTCTGCCAAGGAGGGGGAGCTCACACCATCCAGCCGAGATCTCCTGCCTGCCAGGAAACACCCTAGTTCTCCCTCAAGTGGTTCTCAGGCTGAGAAGGCAGTCCTGTCTCAGAGCCGGCAGAAAAGGCTGAGACCAGAAGGCGGGACCTTTTCTCCCCAGAGGCCCCCCAGGCCAGTCTGAAAGGCCCCGAGTCGCCACAGGCGGGCAAGGGCTCCATCTGGTGGCTGTCTGTGGAGCAGCAGCTGAGCCTGGCTTCAGAGCCCTGCGGGTGGTTTTCAAGAGACAGAGCCTCCAAGGCCTGCGCACGCTGCCTGGGGCTGCTCTCTGGGCTCAGGAGCACCAGCAATAACCAAACTCAACCCCACGCCCATCCCTAGCCCTGCTCACCTCCTCCCTGAAGGGCAGCGGGGGCACGGTGGGGTCCAAGCGGAACATGTCCTCACACAGCAGTGCTCGCAGGCACAGTGCTAGGCTTTCCACGTCCCGGGCCATGGGGCCAACTGAGAGCTGCACTGTGGGGGCAGGGAGGGGAAGGAAGAGAGATCACCCTGCTCTAATGGGTTCTGGGGCCGGGTCCAAGCGAGGGCTGGGCCATGGCCCAGGAGTGTGAGCAGAGATGAGGAGGTAGGAACTCAGACCTAGACTAGCCTGGGAGTCAAACACTGCCCCCCCGGAGAGGGAGAGGCAGGGGTAGAGGTGGATCAGGCAGACCCCCCCTCCTCCAGGGCACTGAGGGAACCCCAGACCTCACCTGCTACCTGTCCATAGACACAGCCCTTCAGGCCACTCTTGCTGGATAAGAAACACAAGATGTTGGAAACAGGAAATGGTCACCCTCCGCCCAACCCCAAACCCATACAGCAGCTTAGAACTCTCACCACTTTGGAAACTAGGAACCAAAGCCAGTGGTGCTGGGACGCTCCCCGCCCCCAGCAAAACCCCAGTGAGGGAATCCCTCCCTGGGGCCTAGAGAGGTCGGAAAGCTCCTTCCACCCCCCCCCCAACACCATACCTGATGCGGTTGGATGTGGGCTTGAGGCCACAGATGCCACAGAAGGCCGAGGGAAAGCGGATGCTGCCTCCAATGTCAGTGCCTAAGCCCAGCGGGGAGCCCCCAGCCCCAATGAGGGCGCCTTCACCCCCGGAGGAGCCCCCTGGGGTTTTGGAGGACTTCCACGGATTCAGGGTCTGGCCAAAGAGGGGGTTACTGCAGTCATAGCTGGGGAAAGCAGGACCGGGTCAGCCCGGGTCACACTGGGGCCAGCGCCCCCGCCCCGCCCCGCCCCCAGGCCCACCTGAACATGGACTGAGGGACGTTGGTGTGCACGAAGGGCACAGCGCCCTGCAGCTTCAGCACCCGCACGACGACGCTGTCACAGTCTGCGGGCGCGCTCTCGTTCACGCTCAAGCCCAGCGTGGAGTCCTGGCCCTAGACGGAGGGACAGGCACCAAGAGGGGTGTGGCTGACGGCTCAGGGGGGCCCTTCAGCAGCAGAGGGTCCCCTCCTCCCGCTGTCTCACAGGCCAAGGCGGGGCACACACCTAGGGCCCCTCTCAAGGCCTCGGGACCCGATACTTCCTCCAAGGGCCCGGGGTCACCCAGGAGGCAGAGCCGGCTGGCAGGGACAGGGGCGCGGGGTTGGAGTCCGAGAGGCGGCAGGGCACACCTTGTAGCTGAAGCACTCCTTGAGGCTCACAGGGACGCCATAGAGCAGGCCCCGCCGTGGGGCCTGGGACAGCTGAGTCTCACAGTCTGCCAGGTAGGTGGTCACACAGTTGGTCCCTTTGTTTACTTCCCAGGCCTGGAGGAGGGAGAAATGGACACAAGGAAGAGTGAGATTGGCCTTTTGTTTTTAATTGTGGTCGAATATACATTATATAAAATTGGCCTTTTAAAGGACACCCAGAGAAAGGGTAACCAGCCACATGGCCCAGAGCCAGGAGCACAGAGAATAATCTAGGGCCCAGCAACTCACCTCACTGAGGACATCTAGCCCCAGCCTCACGCTGGCAGTCTCTGGCCTCAACCCCAAGATGGAGAGAGTACTTCCAGGGCCAGGGCACAACCAAGGTACCCAAAGGAGCAAGACACTGGCCTCGGATGCTCCCCAGAGGGGATGAGCTGGGAGGAAGATGACCTTTGGCCTCTAAGCCACATCTCTGTCAGTGAAGCAGACAGGGGCAGATCCCTATCTCAGGTCATGCTGGGAGTCAGCACAGAGCAGGGCTAGACCCAGGTTCCAGCCTCCCAGAGGCCAGCAGGTTTTTTCCTGCCCCAGGCCTGGCCCACACGGCACCAGCCAAGCCTCCCCTCCCCCCAGAAACTCTTGAATCTGATAATCAAGTCACATGGAGGAGTGACTGACTGATACCAATCATTTAAAGGGGTGGGAGCTTGCCTAAAAGGAAATGATGCACTAACGGGGACCACCTGCCCTGGGGCCTCTCCATAGCCCTCCAACCACACTCAGCAGTGCCCTATGGGAGGGCAGGCCAGGGCAGAACGATGTATGGCTTTCAGCAAATCCTCCTGTCCCTGTGAGACATCTGAGGAAAATGGGTGTGGGCCCCGCTGCCACACCTCGGCACATGAAATCTGTGGGTGATTAGGAAGGGCAGCCACTGTTCAGGGACACCGAATGAGGAGACAAAGCACAGTCTGCTGAGCCTGCCAGTGTCCCCTGGGGCATCCAGTGCAGGAGCTTGGGGTCCTCCCTGCGTAGTCAGGCTCCCTCTCCCTCCCCCTTGCTCAGCTGGCTGGGCTCACCCCCGCTGTCACCCACGCCCATCACACTCTGTTTCAAGAAACCACAAGCAAGGCAACTCATAAAGCACAACTCTTTCCTCCATTTCATTTCAAACAGATGCCTGGAGCACTTACTACACGAAAGACATAGTGTCCAGCTCTAAGTACGAAGACAAATGAGACAAGCTCTGTCCACAAGGGGCCCGCGTTGACAGGGGAAAGAGGACAAGGCGAGCGCAACAAGGCCAAGAGAAATGTGTTAAAAAGTGAGCGCTGAAGAGGGAACCCTAACTCCCTGGAAGAGGGCCTCCTTCTCTGAGCCCACAAGGTTCAGCCGGTGGTGGCTGTTACCCCAAGGGGGGCAAAGAAGAGGGAGAAGAGCCTTCCAGGAAAAGGGAATCCTGCACAAGGCAGGGCTCGGCGTGGCAGGCTCTGGGTGCCAGGGAACCAGCGGCAGCTACTGCTGCCCACACTCTGAAAGGCCTTGGCCAGACAGGATGCTGGAGACTGAAGAGGAGCAGAAGAGCAGAGTCTGAAGAACTGGAGACCTGAGAGGGCATCCGGCAGGAGGCTGGCGCTCCATGGTGGAGGGAGACGGTGGTGGAGGGCCAGGGTGGCTGCTGGGGGCATGGGGACAAGGGGTTGGACTGGAGAGAGCTATAGAAAGAGAACAGACCACACTTGGTGACCGACGGGGTGGAGGCGGGAGGGAGAGGGAAGTCTGGGCTGCAAGCCAGGCTTCTAGCTAAGACAACATGCTCAGTGTCGCCCCCACACAAACACACACACAGAGGCAGCTCCTCTCTCTCTCTCTCTCTCTCTCTCTCTCTCTCTCTCTCTCTTTCTCTCATGCAGCTCCTGGCAGCCCCTGGCACTGTGGTCCCCCCACCCCCCGGCCCTCAGAGAGACAAACTCCAGGCCAGGTTTTCCCCACAGCCTTTGCAGAGAGAGGGAGGTTCCCTGGCAACAGGGCCTTACCTTTCCTGCGTAGGTGTAGAGTGCCGCCTCAGGCCACAGCTCCCCACTGTGTAACTTCTGCACCAGCTGAGTCAGGGGCAGGGCCAGCAGTGCCTCTGAGTCCAGGTCAGGGTTCTGGAAAGACACCTCAGGTGAGTACCCCCTCTCCCCACAGGCCCCAGGTGCCTACAGCAGACACCCGTGGCCCGGGCCCCTAGGTCCCCACACCTGCCAAAGCAGATGCTCACTGTCACATGCCAATCCATGACAGACATGCCCACCTGCAGCTCTGACACCAGAAATGTGGCCCAGCCTAGGCAGGTCCTTGTCACCTATGGACAGTGCAGATGTATCTCTTCCAGAAGGTTATCGGAGGGGGTGCCCCGGAAAAGGCCATGCCCAGGCTGATTATGAAACCATTACAAACCACAACCACTAAGAGCTGCCTGTAGGCACCACGCTGGTGCACTCTGTATGTCGATTAAATCTTGTTCCATTCCCATTGCACAGATAAAGAAACTAAAGCATCGAGAGGCCAAGTGCATCACCTAGGACCATACAGGTAAACTGTAGTTCTCTGCCCACTCAGCATAGGCTGTCCACTGGCTATCCACCCGCACCTAACCACTCCACCCCTGGCAGGGGAGGCAAAAAAATAAAAAAATAAAAGAAGACACTGTCCTGGGTGGTTGGGAGGTGGTTGGCAGGAGGAGGATCTCTGAATCACAGCCACCATTTCGCAGCCCCACTCTCTCCTGCTCTCGCCAAGGTCACCAGGGCCCTCCTCTTGCCAAATCCAAGAGATACTTGATTCTGTTCTTTGCTCCATGTCTCACTGAGAGATTCAAAGGTACTGAGACCACACACTGGCTCTCTTCAACTTCCTCTGCTTTTCTCCAGCTTCTCTGCTACTTCTGTCATCCATTTATTCAGTCAGTCGACAAATATGTTCTGAGCACCTACTATGTGCCAAGGACTACGTTAAGGCCAATGAATTTAGAGGTAACCAAGACAGACAAATCCCTGCTTTCAGAGAGCCTGCACTCAAGAAAAGAAACAAGTTAACAAATGATGGACAGCTCAGGAAAGTGCAAGAAGGCAAGTACACACTGCTGTGATGGAAATAACAGAGGACTGACTCGGATGGGATGGTCAGGCCTCGCTGGGAGGTGACATTTCTTTCGGCTGTGATCTGAACGATGAGAAGGAGCCAGATATGGGAAAAGATTCCTCTTGTTCCCTCTTTGAGCCTGGAAGAAGTGAATCCTTCTCTCGTGGCCTCCAATCCAGGCTCTCCACCTGCCCCCCAAGCCTCCTGACCCAATCGAGCTCTGGTGCTCACGGGCTATTCCCATTGCCACCCACCCCTGTGTCCTTCCCCCTGAGCTCACTGCTCCCCCACTTTCCACTGGTTCCTGCTCCCTGTACCCTTGCTCAGGGAAGGGCTGTCAGTCTATCCAGGGAGGAAAGTGAGAAAAAAGGAGTCATCCCAGACCCCTCCTTCTGCCTCCCACCCACAGCCAAACCCAGTCAGTCACTGTGCTCACTAAGTAGCTCTGGAAAACAGCCACTTCTCCAACCCCTCTACCAAGACCCTCACCGCTGCCCAGCTTTCTCTTCTGGCTCACACAGGGGCCACCTAAGTGGCTGCCAGGCCCGAGGCAGGCACCGCCCACCCGCCCTTCCTGCCAGGCCAAACAGTGCAAAGCCAGTCAGGACTTGCCTCTCACCTGAAGGTCCCTGTCACACCACAAGCCCCAGAGGCGTGCCAGGAGGTGCTTCCAGGCAGCTGTGAGACTCCTCTGCACCCCTCCCTGAGACACCACCTACTCACGCCCTCCACACACGCCCACCACACAACCTTGGTACACCGGCCTTAACAGAAAGAACACTCTACCCCCTGCCCTTCATTTGTTAAACAGATATATTACTTACTTGGGATAATATGTATCTACAGATATATAGATATAATACAGATATATATATATATAGATGTATTATATATATATATATAATACAGGGAGCCACAAAGAAGAAAATGAATCATGATCTCTCCACACACACAAGATAATCCCTGGTGATATATTTTTTAAAAAGAGACACAAAATGAAAAATGAACATTTACCCCACCCACCCCGAGGACCACCCTGCCCAGTCCCTCTTCTGAAAAGGAAACCATAAGGTTTCTAATGAACCCTTACAGGGAAAAAAAATGTTTATGAAAAACCCACCGTGTATGTAATTATTTTTATATATTCTGGCTTTGCACAAAGGAATCACACCATAGACACATTACTTACTACACCTTGCCGTTCTCACTTCACAATGAAAATAGCAAAATGGCTTTTTTTTTCTGATTATATAAATGTGCCCACTGTAGAAAAGAATGCCTAACAGTATGGGGAAGAAAGTAAAAATCAGCGAAGAGCCCCCCGCACGAGGGTGATTACCACCAACAGTCTGGTCACCACCATTTCCCACCTTGCGACAAGACACCACGGAGTCCCTGTGCGTTTCTGCTCGACACTGTCAGCAAGCTCCCTCCATTCTCAGCACAGATTTTAACTCTGTCCTTTGTTCTTGCGTGCGGATGGCTGATGACACCGTTGCTAACGGTTATTTTTAAGTCTTCAACTAGTTATCAGGCAGCTGAGACATTTCCTCTTTCACAAGACACCCAAGAAGGCCTGCACCTCTGAGGCCAGTCCACAAACGCGGGGGCGATGACATTTGAATGGAGAATGCAGAGATGTGTACAAACAAGTTCTAACAAAGCACAGGGCCACCCCGTGGCAGTCTTTTTCAAGGGAGGGACACCAGAGCTATCGCCGAACCACTGCTCCCCACCAGCTGTTTTTCTCCTTGAGGACCTTACTGTCCTAATTTCCAGGATCCTCCGTGGTCCTCCATGCTTTTTTTTCTTTTCTCCTCATGGTTTTTATCATGTTTGTTCTATTTCAAGATATCTTTTCCATTGGGTCATGTAGGCCACGGATCCTGGTCTCAACAACTGATTCGACTACTGAATCATTTTGCTTTAAAGGCAGGCTTGGAGAAGGCCAGGAGGTGGAACCACGGGTCAGACCCAACAGAAGGAAGTGGCATTTGTGAAGACCAGTGGGGTTCTGACAAAACGGGTTGTAAGAGATGTGGGCAAAGGCACAGAGGTGTGAGAGGTGCTCTGGTATGTCTCTCCCAGCCATCGTATTCTAGAGATGCTAGTCCTCTCTTCAGTCTAGAAAAGATATTAAAATTCATTCGGGGGCAGGGTGGGGGGAAAGAAGTGGGCAAAGAGTTGTTACAGATTAAGCCTCACACAGTCAACAGAGAGTTACCAGAAACAGGCCTTACTCTAGAGTTGCTCAAGAGTCGAGAGAGGTGAACGATTTTGTGATGATTCAAGAGATGCTTAGGATCCCCAGCGATGCCTGGGAACGCTGGAGGTATCTGGGCTCCCGGCTAGCTTCATCAGCAGTCTATCAGGCTGGGGCTGTACCAGCTGGACCACCAGCTGCTCGATTCCTCCAGGGCCTGCCCAGAGCCCTGCTTACCTCACTGCCCCTTGCTATTTGGGGCTGGGCCAAAAAAGCCCCAGAAGAAAGGCTGCTGAGACAGCCTCAAAACCCACATCCCCATCATCCTGCGAGTCCAGAGCCAAGCAGAAAGGCATTTGGGGGCAGGAAGGAGGAAGGAGCTGGTCCCAAGTCCCCAAGGGATTGAGTTCAGCTAAACCACCTACGTCTTAACTGCCCCCAGGGATTCAGAGCTACTGTTGTCAGGACCCCATCCCTTTGCTGATTGTTCAAACCAGTGAGACTACTGAGATAGTTCTTTCTCCTCTACAATCACCGGAAAGTCAAAAAGTAAATTTCACAGTTCACCCACTTGGAAGAGCCAAGCTTTGCCATTCTGAGGCCAGGCTTTCCTGCCCCAGGGAGGGTGCAAAACAGCATTTTGTATTTCAGAGCCAAAACTTCTATCCTGGAAGGTTTTGTTCTTAAAAATAATGAAAGTTTCTCCAGACGGAAGCTGTGTAGATGCTGGTGTTTGGAGCTGAAGTGAAGGAAGACCCACCACCCTTCTACAGCCTCACGCTCCTGCCAGCAGGTAGGTTTCTTGTGACGAGGAGGGGAGTTTAGCAGGCAGGAACTGTGGGCTGATCCCTGAAGTTGCCCCCAACAGTTCTTGCTGGTAGAACCGGCTGGCTGCAGTTCTGGCAGTTACTCCAGAACGGGGGCCTCGGGAGCAGCGGAGGGTACTGGGCTGAGCCCAGTAGCATTGCAAGGATCCCTGAGTGGGATACCTTGGAGCTCAGCCAGAGAAGGGGGACTAGACAGTGAAGAACTTGGGCTCAGGTAGGGTCAGTGGCCAGTCTGGATTGAACATCTAAAACCTGACTGACGGTGGGCTTTTCAGCCAGCTTGATGAAAAGAGGCTGGAACCAGATACATATTTATGTCAACAAATAAATAAATATGACATATCCTGGCCCCGGAACAGTGTGAAGTAAATTCATAGCAGCTAAAACCTCACTGTGATCGAGGCTTCACCCTGGGCCTGGCATCCTAAGGCCCGGTCTCCCTACCTAATATCTCCCCCTGCTCTTCCCTGCTGGAAAGAGGCTGGAGAGTCCCACTGGGCATCTAGGTTCTAGTTCCAACTCTGCCCCAACTCTAAAATCACTTGCTGCCGCCGAGCATCTGCTAAGTGCAATTTTCTGTGACTCCTGCCCTGGCTCCTACCTAGGCACATCCTCCTGACTCCTGCTGTGTCCCCAGTCACCTGGAATGCTTTCCCACCTGTCAGATCTGAATCCTATCAAACACAAACCCTCACAAACAATCGTGGCAAGCTTTTCCTCTCTCAGTACATAAGAACATCTCTCAGAATTTATCATTTTGACTTCTAGCTGGGTCCAGTGTCTCAAACACCTGGAGTGAAAGTCCCCTCCTCTAGGTTCCTCCCTGGCGCCTAAACACACACTGAGCGGATCCGGAAGGAGAAAAGCTTGTTGACAGATCATCCAGGGAAGGGCTGGAATTACACCTGCTCAAGGAACGGGACCTATCACGGGTTAGAACGACACCTGGGCGGCAGGAGCTGGGGAAACTATTCCAGCCCGGCTCCCTGGTTGCACCTGGGCAAGTCCTCCCCTGGCTCGCTTTCAGGATCATCACGCACAACCACTTTGAACTGTGAGCGCTCCAGATTTCCTTGGCCATCCCTCTCTGATTCCAAAGTCCTAAACCCGAGCATCCTAATGGTTCTCGGGCTTGCATTTTAGCGTTCTAACAGGCTTGAGATTCTTTGGTACCGAGCAAAGCTCCTCCTTCTTTGACCCGGTGCGGCGATGTCCTTTCAGGACCTGCTCTGGCCCTTTCGTCTCCCTGCCTCTCCCCTCAGCTGGCTCTACCTGACTCGGAAAGAGTACGGAATGCATTAGGGCGTGGAGAGATTCCGAAAGTAAAACCTGCGCTGCCGGCCACCTGCCTCTCCGCGCGCCAGCGCGCCTGAGAATGCTGCTAGTGATACCTCCTCCCTGTGCCTCCCCCCACACACCGGACCCGAGCGGTCACCTGGAGGCGGAAGCGCTGCGCCGCCTTGTCCATGGTCTCCAGGGCCGCCTGCTGCCTCTGTCGCGCCCGGGCCACCGCGCCCCGCGCCGGCCGGTGACTTGACCAGCGCAGGGCCACGGCCGCCGCGACGAAGCAGCAGGCCAGGGCAGCCCCAGAGGCGCCAGACAGCGCGGCCCACAGTTCGTCCAGCACCATGATCTGCCGCCTCCGACCGATGCCAAGAGCGACAGATGCGGAATCAGCACGCGCGCGCGCCGCCGCAAAACCCGGCCTGGATCCGCCTAGGATCCCGCGCCCGCCTGCACAGAAGAGGCGGGAGGAGCGCGGCGCGGCCGCTGGCCCGCGGGGAAGCGCGCTGTTGCCTGGCAGCCGGCTTAGGCCGCCGGCGCGCAACGGTCAAGGTCAAGCCCGCACCCGGCCAGCCGGGAGGGGTGGGAGGGGCAACGGCTGCCCCCGGGCGCCCTCGATAAGCCTCCGCCCCACGCACGCCACAGCCGCAGCTCCCGAAGACGTGACTAGCGGGAGCCCCCTGCGGGAAAGGCCGGCCAAGAGGACAGGGAGCCGCGACCGACTGACTGGGCTCGCGGACCTGATTAATCCCCGCAGTTTAGAAGCATCTTTCCAGGAGACCCTCCCCAGGTGCCCACCTCTCCCATGCGCGGGGCTTCCAGGGGCACCAGGCGGGAGGGGCCCAGGAAGTCCCCTAGGGAGCCCACCTGCTGCCCCTTCCCCTTTCCCAACCCTGGGACCCCATGTCTCTCTCCCAGGGCTCTTCTTCATGGCCAAACCACCCATCACTTGTCCTTTTGCTCAGCCACCTCCTACAGACTGACTTTCCCTAAAGATTCACCCTTCTCCAGTCATGGGCGCTCCTGGATTTTACATCCAGAGAGCAGAGAGGACGCCTGACCAGGAGTCTGGGGACCTGGCACTCTTCATTAGGGGGATGGGGGTCTTACATACACAAACAAAATACTCCCATCCAGGCATCTGTCATAGAACTTTATGTTTATGTGCTTTATCTCATTTGTCCTCCCAACAGACCCATGAGGAAGGCATTTTATTATTCTCATTTTACAGCTGAGGTAACTGAAGCCAAGAGGGGTTAAACGACCTCTGTGGGTCACACACATGGCTGAGTGGGGACTGAAACTCAGCTCTAGTCTCAAGCCATTGCTCTTAACCATCAAGCTTTACCACCATTACGGCTCCTGGAAGTGAAACTCTGTGCGACACAGGTGCTTTCTGGCTGGAAATGCTGTCTGCTGAAACACTCTGCTGGTACTCCAGCTCTATGTTTACTTCTCTGAATCTGTGCCTTAACATGTAAAAGAGGGATGGTTAAAATGCCTACCTCACAGGATTGTTAGCAGTATGTGAGGTCCTGTACGATGGGTGCCTGGCACATAGTAGGCTCTCCATAAATGTTTATTGACTGAATGAAAGGCCCACCTGTGAAGAGCCTAGATGTGTTAAACTTAAAACTGTCAGTCGGGCGCCTGGGTGGCTCAGTCAGTGAGTCTACCGTGAGTCTACCGACTCTTGATTTTGGCTCAGGTCAGGATCTCAGGGCCGGGGGATGAGCCCCACCACCATTGCCACACTCAGCTCAGAGTCTGCTTGAGGTTCTCTCCCTCTCCCTCTGCTCTAAAATAAATAATGAAATAAATGTTTATTTATAAATAAATAAATAAATAAAGTATCAGTTATTTTAACAGCAAAATGGTTTATTCCAGAATAGCAGAGAGTTGCAACTCCTGACAACCAAGCCAGGCCAAAGCCACAGGCAGGTCCAGGGAACAAAGGAGAGGACAGCTCTTTTACAGAGGAAAGGGGTAAGTTAGGAAGGGCTATTAGAAACAAAAAGTCCAGGGGCACCTGGGTCATTAAGCGTCTGCCTTCGGCTCAGGTCATGATCCCAGAGTCCTGGGATCAAGCCCCGCATCGGGCTCCCTGCTCTGCGGGAAGCCTGCTTCTCCCTCTCCCACTCCCCCTGCTGGTGTTCCCTCTCTCGCTGTGTCTCTCTCTGTCAAATAAATAAAATCTTTAAAAAAAAAAAAAAAGAAAGAAACAAAAAGTCCATTGGAGTAAACTGGGAATATGAAGTATAGTGGCTTTTCATTGGCTGAGTTATGACATTCTCTCTTTGGCCAGCTGTTGCTGGGGGAGGAGAAAAGCTTTTTTTTTCTTCCAGCTGGGTAGTAAAATAGTGTGAATTTGTAAGGTGTGTCATTTCCTGTTGGGTCTGCAATTGAGTGACAGGGCGTGAGAGCTCTTCCTTCTGGCCTGGTGACTGCACTTTAAATGAGGTTTCCTGGGGCACCTGGCTGGCTCAATTGCTAGAGCATGCAACTCGTGATCTTGCGGTCATGAGTTTGAGTCCCACATTGGGTGTAGAGTTTATTTAAAAAATAAAATAATAAACGAAGTCTCCTGTTATGAGTTTTCACACATGTATTGGAAGAATCCAGACCTGAGGGTCTTGTAAGTCACTGTAAGGCAGCAAGTCCTGGACCAATTCTAAAATACAGGTCATGGTGGGTGGCGACTTCACTCCTCTGAGAGAGGATCTCTTCACCTTCTGACATACTGTGGTTTGATTCAAAAGACTGCCACTGAGCCCTGCTTCCATTTGATAGGCTTCTTGCTGTGACCTGGGGAAACTGAGGCAAGAAACAAACCTCAGATCTGGCCTTGTGGAGCTCAAGGTCTGGTTGGGAAGGAAAAGACATGCATAGACCAAGAGACAAAAGATATACTTTGGTGGAAATGCAGAGATCATACTGCATAAACCCAAAGAGCCTTTGGATGCTGGGCTCTTGGGCTGAACAGACCTTGGGGAAGTAGACAGTACAGACGTATGAAGCTTGGCTCTGAAGCTAAAGTGCCTGGCAACCCATCCCTGTTGTGTAACTGTGTTTTCTTACCTGTAAAAGGAGGACAATAATAGTATTCCCCCTCCCCCAAGTCTCTAGTACTATTATAAGAATCAGATGAGTTAAGGCACCTAACACAGTCAAAACAGGACCTAACATACGGTAAGGATTCCATGCATGTTAATCATTATATTATTGTTATTTATTATTAAAAAAAAAAAAATAGGGGTTTTCTGGCCTGAGGAGCCCACGCTCAGGAACCAGACTGCCTGAGTTTTAATCTTAAGTTTGCCACTTGCTTACAAAGTAACCTTGAATAAGTCACTTTATCCTCTCATGCCTCAGTGTCTTTATCTGGAAAACGGGGGATAACACTAGGGACTACCTCACAGAATTGGGAAGATTCAATGAGTTAAATCAAGGAAAGAGCTTAGAACAGCACCCGGCCCATTATAAGAGCTCAATAAGCATTAGTTCATTAGTAAGCAGGAATGTGATGCAACCCTACCAGTGTTTGGGGAAGGTAATATGGAGGAGAAGCGGGAGACAAAGGCCATGGAAAGGAAGAGCAGGCAGATTCGAGGATCCAGAGGGGGATGGGTTTCCAGGGCTCCGCCTTGTGTCAGCGTCTGTAAATCAGCACCATACGGTTCTGGGAGCCACACGGCAGGTACCCGCACGCCGGTGGTACAGTGCCCGGTGAGGTGCTCTGACTGACAGTCCCTCAGGCAGGTGCTGGTGGGTTCCCTGACCGGGATCCGGGGGGTCCTCCCCCATTAGTTGGTCACCTTCAGCAAGTCATCCTTGTGTGTCCTCAGTTGTTGGGCAGACCGGTGATACCCTGCCAAGTCCCCTTGGAGGTGGGAGCAGGGCTGCAAGAAGGGGAAGGAGAGCTTGCAGAAGGGAAGAGAGCTTCTCCGATTCCAGAGGGTTTAAAGTCTGTCTTTGTTCTGGGGGTGAGAACACAGAGTGTGCCCCTGTTGCCAGTAACTGCTCTACTTCTCCGTTTTCCTTCACGGGGGTGAGACTTTCCTCGGTACCGAAGGGGTGGGCAGGAGAGGGACACAGCAAGAACTCACAGCCCCACAGGTGAGGTGGGGTACTAGAAGCACTAACTGCGGGGTGCTTTATCATTCTCAAAGCCCTGTCAAGCCTTTGACCTCAGCTGTCTGAGCCTCCTTACCACCTTAAAGGCCCCCACTACCCCAACACTGTCCTCTGAGTTAGGGGAGTCTATCTCCTGTGGTAACTTGATTACATAAATGATCCCAATACTCCACCCCTTTCTAGATCTGTGCTTTTTGCAAAACAACTTTGTAGCTCCTCCCTTCAGGAGGTGGAATCTATTTCCTCCCCCTTGGAAACCTGGGCTGACCTTGGTGGATCGCGTTAACTAATAGAATGCCCTGCTAGTTCTGAGTCTAGGCTGCAAGAGAATTTTCCCTCCCTTTCCTGGACCCCTGCCACTACCAGGAGAACGAGTCTTGGTAAGCTAGACTGCCAGAGGATGAGACCATGTGTGGGAGAACCTACTCAGCCCAGTCGTCCCTGCTCAGGCCCTCACACAAGGGATGGTGCCCAGCCAAGATAAGCAGAGCCACTTACATGCAGATACGTGAGTGAGCCTAGCCAAGCCCAGCTTAGCCCAGCAGAACCACCAGCCCACCGGTAGACAGAGAATAATAAATGGTGTTTAAACCACTAATTTTGAGGTGAATTTGTCACAAAGCATCAGCTAACTGATATACCTCCTGATCCCCCTTGCCCACATGAATAACCGAGATCCACCAGTGACTTGCTCAATGCTACATCGCCAGTGGGGGGCCCAATGGTCAGTCAAAGCTGGATCTTTGAGATTTGCTGCTGCCTCTGGAATATGGACACAGACATCTAGACTTTAGAACTGTTATTCAAAGTTCCTATTTTTTTTAAAGATTTTATTTATTTATTTGACAGAGAGAGACACAGCGAGAGAGGGAACACAAGCAGGGGGAGTGGGAGAGGGAGAAGCAGGCTTCCCGCTGAGCAGGGAGCCAGATGTGGGGCTCGATCCCAGGACGCTGGGATCATGACCTGAGCCGAAGGCAGACGCTTAGCCATCTGAGCCACCCAGGCGCCCTATCTTTTTTTTTTTTTTTTAAGATTTTATTTATTTATTTGACACAGAGAGACAGAGACAGCTAGAGAGGGAACACAAGCATGGGGAGCGGGAGAGGGAGAAGCAGGCTCCTGGCTGAGCAGAGAGCCCGATGCGGGGCTCGATCCCAGGACCCTGGGATCATGACCTGAGCCGAAGCAGATGCTTAACGACTGAGCCACCCAGGCACCCCTATTCAAAGTTCTTATTGGTTAGCTTGGAAACACATCAACCACACCTCCCCTTAAATCTTTTTCTCAACCCGTTTTAGCCCATACACTCTTTGGACACTCACACAATGCTATGCGTTCTCCCTCCTAAATGTATTTGAAACTGTAAGTTTCTTCGCCATTCTGCCCCTGGGTTTCCTTATCTGTAACGTGGGGATACTGTACTACCTCATTGGTTATGAGAATTAAATGAGTTAATGTTAGTAAAGTGTTTAGAACAGGGCCTGACATCTAGCAAAGGCTGTATAAAATAAAATAATAAAATAACGTGACTAGAAATGAGCCATAGCAGTAGCAATTTTACTAGGGGAAACATTTTTATTTTGATCCTGAATTTCATATTTTTCACTTGGATCCGGTGACATCAGTATGAGCGTTGAGTCAGCTCCCATGCCATAAGCTCTTCTCTCCAAGATGGCGTGGGAGACAACACCTCGTGGGTGGCAAACCAGTTTTTGAAAGCCAGACGTGCAGAAAAGCACATGCCTCCCTTCCTGAGAAGCACTGGTAGGCCATTATTACACATGTACCTCTTATTTCACGGAGAGCATATTCTTGGTAGGTTGCATGTAAATCAAATCCTAACATAAATCTGTGTTAAAGCTCATCTGGGGAATCGTTTTTGCCAAATGAAGAGGGCTTTTGTAAAGCAGATCGGTATCCCTTTGAGGGACACTGAAAATTTTGACCAGAGATGGATTGAATTTCTTTGTGTCTAAAACAAATCTGCCACCCAGGGTTCCCTCAGGGGACTCTGGTCCTTCTCTCTTTCCAGGATCCCCCCACAGGTTCCGGGGCCTGCCTGCTGATGAGCCTCAATACAACCCCAAGAGGCCTCCTCTCACTTGGCTTCTTGCCCTTGGCTCGCCAGGGCTAGAACCTGTGTGATTCCTGGCTCCACCAACGTGAGTCCCCTTGAAACCAGCAGGGGCAGAGCTGCTGTCTGCAGTGACTGATGTCACCGTGCGGGCAGTCTGGGCGTGCAACTGTCAAGCCCTCTGGCTCCCCTAGCGGGCAACAACCTGCTTAGAACTTCCTTCACAACAGCGGCATCTAAGCCCACGGTCCTAGCAGATGCCCACGTTTGGTTCTGTGGGTTGGGTGAACATACAGATAGGGTTAAAGCTCAGTGATCTAATGGTCCTGGCAGGCTGTTGGAAGGAGCACGAGTATGAAGAAAGGTCCTAGCTAACTTCCCAGCCTTCCTCAAACAATTTAGGCCCCAGTGTTGTCCTGTGCCTTTGGACACACTATTTTCCTTGACCTCTCATGTCCAGGGTTCCTCCATACTCTTCTTCCAACCACCCCAACCCTGCAACACACAATGCCTGGCAAACTTCTATTCATTCTTTAAGACCCAATTCAGAAGCCTCAGGTTCCAGATGGCCTGTAACGCACACAATTACCTTCTCCATTAAAATAACAGAAAAAATAAAATAACAGAAAAAAATATTTTTAGAAGAAAAACAGGAGCTATTTATTGGCAAACCAGAAAAAAAAAGTAAAATTCTTAGAAGATCGAAAGCAGGTGATATCAAACTGAAGGAAAAGGAGAAGCAGTTCAAGACACCAGGGGGAGCCAAGGTCTTCCCCAGGGGAGCCCTGGAGAAGATCCAAGTAGGACTGGGCCATGAGGACCATCATGGGAATACAGAGAGTACTGCTTGGAACTGCTTCGACTTTGGGGCCTCTCCTTGCCCTCTTCAATAAATAAAGTAACAGTCCAGGTTCAAGTCTGAAGAACTACTCTGGAAATAAAGTGCCCCAATCTGGGAAGGGCAACCACTAAAGGCATCAGGGCTTGAAAGGAACAGAACAGAAAGGAGCTGAGTCACTCTGGTCTGTTGGGACAAACAAAAAGGGGAGGCGGGGAGAGAAAAGGACATTGATATTGTAGGAGTCCCAAATTACCTGCCCACTTCTTGGTCACACTCCCCCTCCTGACCAGTCAGCTCTCTGGATCAGGGGAAAGTCGTCCCGGGAGGCCATCCTACTCAACTCCCTAGGTAACTTACACTACTAGCACCTTTACTGACCAATGGTCTGTTCAGTCTTTCATTCATTCCCTCAGGTACAGATGATTGAGTTCATCACACTCCTCAGTGTACAGCACATTATCATCATGGATCCATCCAAGCCCCTCTCATATTTTATCTATTTATTCTTTTTGTCTTCACTCCCCAATCTTATCCTCCCCCTAGCCCACCCAGGCAACCACTGATCTGCTGTCACTACACATTGGGGTGCATCTGATATTTTTTCTATTCTTTTTCATTAAAAATGCGGAGCTGGTCTATGCCCACTGCATCAGTCGGGATAGACTAAGTTCTACTTCAGTCACAACACAAATTCTCAGTGGCTTCACACAACCACAGCTATTTTTCACTCTCGCCACATGTGTCATGCAGGTCCATGGGGGCTCTGCTCAACACAGTCACCCGGGTACTCAAGCCAATGCAGCTTCCATCTCAACCAATGTTCCCATGGTGGGAATGACACAGCAAATCTGATGCTCACGTTCAAAGCTTTCATCCAGAAATGTGGAAGAAAAACACCATTTCTGGGGTGCCTGGGTGGCTCGGTCGTTAAGTGTCTGCCTTCAGCTGAGGTCGTGATCCCAGGGTCCTGGGATCGAGACCCTCGTCGGGCTCCCTGCTCAGCGGGAAGCCTGCTTCTCCCTCTCCCCCTGCTTGTGTTCCCTCTCTCGCTGTGTCTCTGTCAAATAAATAAATAAAATCTTACAAAAAAAAAATTTCTGCTAATATTTCATAAAGCAAGTCACATGGCCATGCCTAACTGCAGAGACAGTGAGGAAGGTAACTCTGCCAAGGGCCCAGGAGGATGAGTAACTAGGTATCTGTGAAAAGTCCTACTGCTCTCCATACCCATAAAACTGATTTCATGGCCATTGATGTATCATTGTTGTGAACCATAATTCAGAAAACACTAGCTTAGGGGTGCCTGGCTGGCTCAGTCTGTGGAGACCAGTCTTGATCTTGGGGTTGTGAGTTCGAGCCCCATGTTGGGTGTAGAGATTACTTAAAAATAAAATCTAGGGAAAAAAAAAAAACACTAAAGATTTCTTATGGTGACCTGCAATCTGGCCCACTACACCTTCTTTCCACTGGCCCCAGCTCTACCCCTGGGGACACTCAAAATACCTCTGCCCACCCTGCCTCAGAACAGTCCTATCGAGAGAGGCCGTCTCTCTTGCCCAGGTGTTCCCCTCTCCTGGTGTAATACTCTCAATTCCCTCAACTCCTCTTCCCAGGCTGAGACTTTCAGTTTCCTCTCCGTCCTGGTCACCCTCCTCAGGCTCTACCCATTTGCCAACGTGCCTCCTAATGTGTCACCTCAAAATGCAGTCTGAGCTGCTTGGCATTCAGCAATTCCCATTTACTCAGAGAAATGAAGGCTGAGTAAGCTGAAGGAGAGGACTGACCTTCAGAAGCATGCTCATTAGCTGCTTTGAAAGCAATTTGAAAGTTACTTGAGTGGTTGAGGTGGGGGGATGGGGTAACTGGGTGAAAAATAAAAATTAGATAGCATGTTCAGCCAGCTATCTAATTTCCTCATTCAGCAAATACTATTGATAATCATATTCCCAGTAGGAGGCCCACGGAAATCTGATCAGATCATTTTCTGGCTTAAAAATCCTATGATGGCTTCCAATTACTCAGGACAAAATACCTACTCCTGGAGCAGTTGGCTTCTGCCTGCTTCTCTAACCTCGGATTCCACAACCATCCCCTTCTACGCTTCAGCATACTAGACCTCTTTCAGACTGCTTTAGAGGGATCAAGAAAGAAATTTCTGATTGTGTGTAATTTTTTGAAAGTTACTTGAGTGGTTGAGGTGGGGGGATGGGGTAACTGGGTGAAAAATAAAAAAAATAATACATACATACATACATACATACAATTTGGCTTTTTGAAGGAGAAAAAACTTAAAAATAAACCCAGACTCATTAGCAATCAGACATAATACCATTTTATATCAGCACATAGAGTCAAGCATACAATGGGTTAGAGAATATGGCAAACACTTTGTTAGGGGGATTACTGAAGATTATCTCTCTCAAATAAATAAAATCTTTTTTAAAAAATGAGTATCTATGGAAGAAAGTTACTTTAGGAAAGTCACTGGTGAGATAAGGACATCCCCATATTTAACCTAAAAACTGAAATGTACATAAAGTCATATCCACAATTAGACAATTGTTGCTTCCCTAAAAAATTATGTATCAAAATATGTGTTGTAAAAGTTTTTTGATTAAAAGGATAAAAGACCAAAAAAAAAGTTACTTAAGAGGTCTAAGCTTGTTTCCTTATCTATGAAATGGAACTAAAAAGAGTACCTATCTCTCAGGGTTTTTGTGAGGGTAAGAAACAAGGATGCCTATAAAACAATGCTTAGCATCAGTCTGGGATAGACAACTGCTCAACACGCAGTAGCCATCACCACCACTGCTGTTAGGAATGAGGCGTCAAGGGCAGCCGCGGTTCTGGCTTGGGCAGCAGGGCCCATGGTGGCGCTGTGTTGGGAGGTGAGGAACGCACACGGTGAGGAAGAGCAGGTTGGCAGAAGAGAAAGTGGTGATTGGAGTTAGCCACTGGGGCTCTGCCTGCCCCCCCTTGCCCTCCTCTAAAGACCCTCAAATCCTGAGACCTTCTAATCCAAAATTTTTGGTGTTTTTTTTCCTAAAGGTTTTTAACTTGGGGTTTGCGGATGGTCTGTAGGGAGTGCCCAAACCCCGGGATTGTGTGTAAAATGCATTCTTCCCCTGAGACTGCCAAAGCTTTTACCAGTCTCTCAGACAGATTTATGACCCCTGCCCCCATACAAGGTGAAAACCACAGACCCAAACCATCCCTCTAATGTGACCCATGACTGTCCCAACCCTTGGTCCTCTGCCAAGGATGGGCTATTGTATGTCACACAGAAAGGGGAACCCACGAGGAAGACTGAGGCAACATAGCTAAGCTTCCAGGTCTCCAGATATAGCCCCTCCCACAGCCCCTATCAAGCCACATTCGGCACTATTATACTTTGTGAGCTGGTTCTCTACCCCTCTATTTTTTTGGTCATCATGTGCACAAAATTGGATTAATCAAAATCCTTTTTCATGACACATTTTTATCATGTACAACATACTTTTATGCATAGCTTTTCACTCATTCAGTTGACAATAACCTAATCTAACTATATGTTCCCTCCGGCTCCATCCTGTCCCCCTTACCTGTGGGAACCATTATCCTGAATCCCACAGTGAGAACCCTTCCGTCCTTTTTACATAGTTTTACGGCATATGTGTTTGTTAAACATGTTTTTAAATTCTTAGTTGTATTTAACTCTAAAACATGACAGAGATACAAATTAAAACCACAATGAGATACTCAGAGACACCCGCTGGAATATAGTTTAAAACTTACAATACCAAGTATTAGCAAGGATGTGCAACAGAGCATTCTATCTTTTGTTTGAATCACCATGATCTGTGTAAGGAATCCTGGCTTTGGGAGAGCTCAAATTAGAAGTTCACGGAAGGGTTTTTATGCTACTCTGGCCATGTAATCAAGCCAGAAACACGTAACCCGTTAGGCCAGTTATAAACCATTAGTAATGTTAAGTTAACTTATTCACCATAAGTAAACCAGTAAAGGAAGTGACCCTGGGAGTCATCAGGGGAGCTTCAGACTTTAAATGGCACATTAGGAATTCTAGACTAGGCTAAATTCTAGTGACAGAAAGCAGTGATTTCCTGGGACCAAGGATGGGGGAAGGGGATTGAGTGCAAAGGAGCACTGGGAAGCTTTTTATCTTTTTTATTTTGTAAAGATTTTATTTATTTATTTGACAAGAGAGAGCACAAGTGGGGGGGGGCAGCAGGCAGAGGGAGAAGCAGGCTCCCTGATGAGCAAGTTCCAACGCGGGGCTCGATCCCAGGACCCCGGGATCATGACCTGAGCTGAAGGCAGATGCTTAACCGACTGAGCCACCCAGGTGCCCCAAGGAAGCTTTTTAGACGATAGAATTATTTTCTATATTTTGATGGTGATGGTGATTATATTATTATATATAATTATCAAAATTCATTAAACAGTACATTTAAAATTATCAATTATATTGTCTGCAAATAATAACAAATTTTCATGTTTTCCTTTTTTTTTTTAAATGGCATCATGCTACATTTAATCTTTTGGGACTGAACTTTTTTCATTTAATATTTTATTTTAAAGGTTCATCTATACTGTTTTGTATCACTGTGGTTCATTTGACAGCCATATAATATGCCATTGTGTGAATATTCCAGTTTATTTGTCCACTCAGCTGCTCATGGGCATTTGCGTTTCCTTTTGGGATTGCTATGAACCAATCTTGTACAAATCTTCTGGTGTACATGTATGAGTTTCTCTTGGATTTATCCCTAGTATTGGAATAACTGCGCTGTAGAGTAAGTAGATGTTCAATTACAGGAGATAATCAAACTTTTTTCCAAAGTAGTTCTTTGCCTTTCCAACCTGAGTCAGTCTGTCCCCAGTTAGACTGGGACCCCAGGGGCAGGAGACCCAATCTTGAATTAGCACTGCTTTTAGCATTGTTAGCACCAGGCTGGATACCCAGGAGGCCAAGGGCAGAAACCCAGGCACCTGAGGCCTCCCAGCCTCAGCCAATACTGAGAGTAAACAGCAGGCCGGGGCCACATACCACACATGGAGGCTAATTAAAGTCCTACTCCCTGGAGCTCCATCTTCCTAGCTTCACTCGACTTTGAGTCTGAAAGATGTTTCAGGGCACTCAGTTACAACGCAAATCCCAAGAAAAGAGAAGGCTTAACCTTATCCAAAATCCTTCTCAGCTGACACCTCTAATACCGAAACAAGGATTAGCAGGAAAGGCATAAAGAACAAAATGAGTGAGAGAAAGAAGAGGAGGGAAAAAGAAAGTGGAAAGAACGAAGAACATAAGTATTCTAAAATTATGCTTCCTTTTCTGCATAAAGGCCAGTTTCTCAGGAAAAAAAATTTTTTTTTCATTAAAAAAAGCAATAATTTACAAGTGACCATAAGCAATTTTTAATATCCCTGCCATTAAGGGATTACCTTCTTTATGTTAGAGTGACAAAGACAACATAATTAGCATGCAGTCAGAATGATGTAATATTGCCCCAAACTTCACACCCTTGGGGAGGGGAGGCCCTGTGCTGCTGGGGAAGAGCTCTGAGGGACCGAGGGCTAGGCCAAACAACTAGAACCAGAGCTCAGCCACAGACCAGGAACAAGAAAAACAAAACAAAAAGCATAATATAACAGAAAAAGATATCAGATGCCTAGGTGCTCGGAAAGCAAAAGGAGGAGAGCTGCCATGAAGGAGGACGAGGAGCCTCATCTCCCACGGTCCCAACTGCCGCTACACCTCCAACAGCTCCCTGGCTACCTGGCCTACAGGAGCTCCAGGCACACCTGCTACAGGGCTGAACGACGGCAGAAGCGCCCAGGAGAGGATCACAGCCCTGTGGTTTGGGCAGCTTCCCCCGCCACCCGGGGCAGCAGTGCTGGGGGCGGCAGGAGCGGCTGCAAGGACGCAGCTCGGGAGAGCTTTCTCAGCGCTAGGAAGCGGATTATCATGATTGGCTTAACATTTTTAGTTGCTTGTTCCTTAAATTTGATCGGGGGCTGTCTGAAGGAACTACGGAGGCGCGTTTGGGCCCATCGGTTGCTGAGGACTGATCACACGCAGAACTCACTTCAAGTGTGAGAGGTGCTCTGTCACCAGAGGTCTGCCACCAGGCTGCCACCAAGAGGTCTCCTGGGCATTGGGGCCCTAGGAGCTGGTGCTCAGTAATGGCAGCTGGTACAAACGGCACTAACAGTACTTGGACTGACAGGAGGCCCCAACTACAGCCCCAGCTCTATGGAGCTTCAACAGTTTTATTGGCTAAATGCTTCTTCCCAAGTTTACAGCTTAAAGTGTAGGCCTGCTCACTGGCTCCTCCTTCTCAGCTCTTAATGGGGCAGGAACCTTTAGCACAGGCTTAGAAATGGGGGGAGAGGGTATAATAAGTGAGTTAGAAACCTGCTGATGCTCTCACAACTGGACAGCAGGACAGAAAAACTCCTACTTTCTAACGCTGAAAACTGTCTATAGAAAGACTTGAACAGGATGGAGATAGGACCCAGAGTGCATCTTTGCCATGGGTCTCAGTTTCTGGTGCCTCCACGGGAGTATACCCTTCACCCTCCTACACCAGGACTTCAGGAACAGGGTGATGCTATGTCAGCCTACACATTTTACAAAAGTACATAGGCCCGAAATTGGCCAAGAGGTTTGGGATTACCAGTTCCCCAACCTGGCAGGATGGGAAGAAAGAAAATGTGTCCATGAAAAGCTTTCGGAAGTGAGTCAGGTCTTCCACCTGAACCTTGATGCTGTATTGATTGGCCAGGAACTCGATGGTGCCTTGCACCACATACTCGTTCTGTAAGTGTGAGAGTGAGCAGGTGGAATAGACAACATGGCCTCCTGGTTTGGTGGCAAGGAGTCCAGCCCTGAAACCAGAAAGAGAGAAAAGCAGTGACTACTGAGCTTCCCAGAAGCAGAAGGACAACAGGGGGAGCTGGAAGCATGGATATTGGAGTCTACTGTGGGATGGGCAGCTGTGTTAGCTTCTGAAGTCCCTTCCACATAGATACACCGGAAGAGTCATTCTCAAGGCAGAGAGCAACCCAGCCTTACTCCATGGGCTCTCCGCCAGAGGCAATCCCCTGAACTCTGACTCTGCTTATGGTCCAAACGCTGATGCTAGCTAGCTATGCACTGAGTCCTTACCAGCCCTACAGGGCCTTGACTTCAGTCACTTTTTTCAAGCTTTCAAACTTGTGCTACTCACTGGGACTAGGACTAGCATGGAGGTAAGGCAACGTAAATGAATCTGTGCGGCCCACCCTATGTGTGTCCTACCACATAGGGTTTTCATGTTCCAGAGGACCCTCCTATCATGTCTGTCTCCTCCAGGTAGTTCCTCGATCAGAAGACCCTTCTGGGGACGATGGTTGTGGCAAGAGCTTCCGATCCCCCAGGCGACCAGCCCCCTGGAACACTGTGGCACGAAGTCGAGAGCGTGGGTCAATCTGTTACTCACGCGAGCAGCTGCACCTGAAGCATAGGCAACATCTGCCGCTCCTTCTTCCTCGACCGCTGAAAGATGTTGTTCTCGTCCTCGTGGAGGGAGTGGCGGTCTGTGGTACAGGGCACATCCACCAGCACCTGCCCAGAGGTGGTAAAGGGCACAGTATTAGAGCTCCTTACACGCTCTCTCCCTTAGGCCCTTGCCCTGAGAGGTTTCATACAGTGCTCCCTCTGCCCATCCTTCCGGTGCAGAGTATCTGACAAAGCTTCTCATTTTAACCTGGTAGACAACTGTGAAATAATGAGTGGGAAAACAGTATATTTAGGTATACTCACGGCTGGTCAAAAAGCCAAAGCCAATACCCAAATAACTATAATTAAATTAACTGATATCGACCTAGAAAGAAGTCTTTCTCTTCTTTTCTTTTTTAAGATTTTATTTTTAAGTAATCACTACACCCAACAACGTGGGACTCGAACCTACAACAATGAGATCAAGAGTCCCGTGTTCTACCAACTGAGCCAGCCAGGTGCTTCCTGGAAAGAAGTCTTTCATGCTTTAGGGCTCTGTCCTTGGCTCTGTCCTTAGCTATTTGAATGAAACATCCAATTTACAGGTGATAGAATGCCCAGAAGGTAGCTAATAGACTGAATAACAGGATCAGGATTCAAAATTATTTTATGCTGAGACATCATATCCAATATGGAAAAGTTTTAAAGTGAGAAATATAAAATCATTCACGCATTCACTAAGAGCCTATACTCTGTGCTAGGCACAAGAGACAAAAACAAAAATTAAAACAAAAGAAAAAGTTCTATAATTTATGTTTCCAAAGAAATCATCTATGGAAGAGATCTGTGAATTTTAGTTAAGCAGAAACTCCAAGTAAATTAATAATGATAATGGAAGCGTGCAAGCACAGGCTGAGTAACGATGACGGCCAGGTGTCTAATCTTCATGGCCAGGTACTGTGCTAAGTGCTCTCCTCAAACACGCTCTATGAATCATCTGCATAGTCCTACATAGCAATATTCCCTACTTTACAAATGGAGAGGCTGAAATTTCGGCAAGAGGAAGCAGCTTGCCCAAAGTCAGTAAGTGGCAGCCCTGTGGTACAGACACGGGTTAGGTGGACAGCAGAGGTCATGCTCTGTCCACTCCGTTCTGCTGTCTCCATGTCAAAAAAGCTGAACTGGGGATTCCTACACAGGCAAGAAGCAGGCCTCTTAAGCCTATCCAAGCTTCTATAAGCCTTGGTCTTTCAATTTCTTGGGGTGGTTGAGCCAGAATGGTGAGAACTGGACAGATTAGATCGAGTCAGATGACAATAGAGTGACAAGAGCTATGTATTTTTTTATATTTTTAGAAGTATATGTTTTTTTTTGTTTGTTTTTTGTTTTTTTTTTTTTAAGATTTTATTTATTTATTTGACAGAGAGAGACACAGCAAGAGAGGGAACACAAGCAGGGGGAGTGGGAGAGGGAGAAGCAGGCTTCCCGCTGAGCAGGAAGCCCGATGCGGGACTCGATCCCAGGACCTGGAATCATGACCTGAGCCGAAGGCAGACGCTTAACGACTGAGCCACCCAGGCGCCCCTAGAAGTATATGTTTTAATAAATACTTTTAGAATATGCCAATTAAAAGAAAATGCAAATAACTTAAAGATAGGAAATGACTTTCAACATCATTCATAATAAGAGAATATAAATTAGATGCTATCAGTTGGCAAAACCCAAAAAGTTTAAGAACACCAGTGGTGGCAGGATATGAGGACACGGAACTCTTCCGCGTTACCAGTAGGAAGGAAGCCGATGGAGCCTCCACAGAGAGTGATTTAGTACACTCTGTCAAAATCTTAGATGCAAAAAAAAAAAAAAAAAAAATCTTAGATGCATATAAACTGTTTTCCAGCAATGATACTTAAAAAGCATAAAACTTAAAAGGACTGAACCTCAGGGTACATTACTAAATGAAAAAACTGCAAAGTTCAAATAGTGAAATTAATACACCACCACTCCTTTTTTCAAAAATACACATACATTGGGGCGCCTGGGTGGCTCAGTCGGTTGGGCATCTGACTCTTGGTTTCGGCTCAGGTCATGATCTCAGGGTTGTGAGATCAAGCCCTGCATCAGGCTCCGGGCTGTGTGAAGCCTGCTTGAGATTCTCTCTCTCCCTCTGCCCCTTGCCCTGCTTGCGTGCACACATGTGCACACACTCTATCTCTCTAAAAAAAAAGAACCACACACATTTGTATTTGTATATCCACAAAGCATACATCTTAAAGGATACAGAAGAAAATATAAACAATGGTCATCTGTGGGGAGAGGAAGGATGGCTGTGAGACAGGAGTAAAAGGGAAGCATACTTCTCACTAGATACCCTTTTGCACCTTCTGAATTTTGCACCATGTGCTGTATTAATATTCAAAAATAAATTAGCTTATTCATATTTATTTTAATCAGGGTTTCTGAGCAACCAAGTGAGTTGAGAAGTAAAATAAGTCTACTAACCCTTTTCCCACTCAGTCAGGTTCAAACTCTTTCCTGCTAATTGTCTCTAATGAAGATACCACCAACGATTGTGCAGATGGCTGTGTTCTCCCAGTCACCCATGGAGATGGCCAGGTCCAGAAATGGCCCTCCATCCTCAAATATGGAGGGCTGGATCCTACCTGCTGAGGGCCTGGAGCTGGGACAGGAAGGCCAGATTTGGCTAGCTGGATGTCTCAGGTCAGGAATCACTCACCCGGTCATAGGTGTCCCCCTCCAGTTCTCCCCACTTCCTGCCATCCCATGAGGTGACTCGAACTCGATTTCTATCCCTGATATCTTGAGGCACATAGCTGTGAAGGACCCTCTGTAGTCTGCCTGTTCGAGAAGTGGACACATCATTGGCAGCGAGATTGCCTGTGGGAATATAAATTTTAGCATTGTTTTTTCTAATTCTGGAAAAAAATGCCATTGGAACTTTGATAGGGGTTGCACTGAATCTATAGATGGTTGTGGGTAGTAAGGACATTTTATGCCTGTGAGAAT
The DNA here is from genome assembly GCF_964656455.1 of Halichoerus grypus. Taxonomy (NCBI): domain Eukaryota; kingdom Metazoa; phylum Chordata; class Mammalia; order Carnivora; family Phocidae; genus Halichoerus; species Halichoerus grypus. The sequence continues at coordinate 151,673,947 of NC_135716.1, forward strand.
AAAGAAACTTCAAGGCCATGCCCCAACGAAACATCCCACCAGCAATGGTGCTGATGGAGAGTCAGACCAATTATTGGGCATAGCCAATCAATGCAAACCCCAGGGGCAGAGGCAAGTGGAGAAGACATGTTTATTATGTACATGGCACAGTACTAGACACTCTAAAGCAGGGGTTGCAAAGGCAACCACAAACCCAGGCCAGAGAGGATATATAAATAAATAAAGTAGACCAAGTATGAATATTTCTAAATAAGTATGCTCTCTCCTACTTTTTTGAAATGTGTCTCTCTCTTCATTTTTGGCAGATACTACACATTATTTACAAAAATTTTTTTCCCTCTCATTCCTTAGTAATTTTTTTCCCTCTCATTCCTTAGAACTCCAATTTTATTTGAGGGAGAGGGGAGCAATGTGCCCCATTTCTTAGCCTCTTTTTATAACTAAGTTATGACTAAGTTTTGGTCAATGAGTTGTAGGCATAATTATTGCGTGGGACTTATGGGAAGATGTTTAAAAGAAGCTAACACAATTAGATGCACCCCTTTTAACCAATCTTTTCTTCCTGCCTTGAATTTGAATGTGATAACTGGAGTTCTAGCAGCCATCTTGGACCATGAGGCAATCCTGAGGATGGAAGCCTGAAATAAAATAGGCTGCAAAAAGAAAGAAGGAGCCCAAGTCCCTGATGTTTGTGGACACTCCATACCAGCCCTGGACTGCCTATATCCCAGCTCTCTTATATAAGAGAGAAAAACTTTTCTTCTTTAAGCCAGTGCATTGATTTTCTATTGTATATGGCAAACCTAATCCTAACTGATTCACCATCTTTTTTTTTTTTTAAAGATTTTTATTTATTTATTGAGAGAGATAGTGATAGAGAGAGAGCATGAGAGGGGGAGAGTCAGAGGGAGAAGCAGACTCCCCGCCGAGCAGGGAGCCTGATGCGGGACTTGATCCCAGGACTCCAGGATCATGACCTGAGCTGAAGGCAGTCACCTAAACAACTGAGCCACCCAGGCGCCCTCACCATCTATCTTTTACTTTCCCTTTTGTGACAGACACAAAGTTCAAGAAATAGTTCACTTTGCTCTTGGCTCTACTGTAAGAGAAAACATTACTGCAAGCTTGATGATAAATTGTGATTGATACCTGGCCTCAGAGTCAAGAAGTGAAAGGGAGAGGCAGGAACTATGGTGAAGAACTAGAGAGTGCATACCTTATACCTTATGGGAGTGATCACTACCATGCCAGCTTAGTGTTCCCACAAAGATATAGAGTCCCAATTTTTGAGGGCACTTAAAGAAGTAAAAATCGGATTCTCTGCTCAAGAGGAATTTGCAGAAGGACATGAACGGAGTACAGAAAAGCTGGGTTCCAGTTCTGGCTCTATCTCCAACTCAGGTAAAAGTATCTAATCTCTTTAGGACTCAATTTCCCCCTCCCTAAAATAGGAGGGCTAAACTAGGGAAACTCAGTTGCTTCCTTCCACTGAGATGAAGGACTCCCTTGGGTAAGGAGCTGGGAAGGGGGCAAGGTGCTGGTAATTTAGTACACCTTAGAAAAGCAACTCTCAATGACCTCTCCTTGGCTCTTCTCCTGCCTCTTAGTTCAAGTTCCTCCTCTTCCAAGTAACCCCACCTCACTCATCCCCTTTCTCGTGGATTCCCACAGCACTCAGTCAGATCAGCACAGCCCAGCACAGAGGCTGGGCTCTCCTGCACTGGACTCATTAAACCCTATCAACACTTTTTCTCCTCTCCCTCTGCACTTCCAAAAGGTAAGATCAAATGTGGTACCTTGCAATCACCTACAGGGCCAACCATGAGGCTGGAAGCTAACCAAAACTGTGCAAGCTGGCTGACGAGAACTGGAAGAGAAGGGGCCAGCCCCGCAAAAAAGGCTCAGGGATAAGGCAAGAGAAGCCTGACTGACCTCCAGGGTGAGTGGAAAAACAACAGCCCCTGTCTGGATAGTTCTCAGGTCTCCAGGGAAAAAAGGCTGCCTGTTTTAAGGCAGGACATCAGCCAGTAGATAGCCGAACACTTACAGTGCACATGGCCCGGGCTGGTGGCTGCAAGTACTGAGATGAATAAAACTTGGGCCTGTCGCCAAGGAATTCATTCTTAAAGAGGGAGACGATGCGTACCCGGTAAAGCTCTGGTGCAAGGCTAATGTGCCTACGGTTGCCAGGGTGACACCCACGGCATGGGAGCATAGGACACAGGCGACGCTTTGCAACCGGCCGGCAGAGGTCATGAGGGGAGACTTCCAGGAGGTGGCACACTTGAGCTGAGGCCGAAAGCTAAAAGGCTATAGGCAGGCCAGCTGGGATAGGGTGGAGGGTATTCTAGAGAGAAAATGGAACAGGAGCAAAAGATGGAGGCTGATTCAAATAAGAGAGAGTAGCAGAATGTGGCTGAAGAACACAAAGTCTGGGGAAGAATGACATAAAGCCATAAAGGGTGGCTGCAGCCAGATCTTACTGCTTTAGTTGGCAGACTAACGAAACGAACCTAACCTTAGAGACAAAAGTAAACAGATACAGAGGAATGAAAGTGTCATATGTAGATTGATCAGGGCCCTGGTTTAATCTGCCTTCGGAGACCTTGCTCGGCTCAGCAATATTCCTTGGCCAACTGACAGAGGAAGAGAGGAGAAAACTGCAAACAAAAATACACCACCTTAGCAAGCGAGCACTGTACCCCCTCTGACCCTGGGACCAGAGAGCCCATCCTATTCGGGAGGCCCCTGACTGGGTGAGGGAGGGAGCCCTCCCTGCCCAAGACACCAGGCCTCTGACTTACGGCAGCAGCCAGTCTGAAGCAGTGCTAGTGTCTTTCCCCCGGGCGCTGCACATAAGTCAAGCACAGTGTCGCCAGGCTGCAGGCCAAGGGCCAGGACAGGCAGCAAGGAAGCAGCATCCATCAGGTAGTAGTCCATGACACCCAGGCTGCCAAGCCTAGAAGAGAGGAGACCACCTTAGAGTCAAATTCTAGGTCAGGAGACCCAATGGAAGTCAAGGCCACCAAGTCCATGCCCTCAGGCGCTACTGAGTTCTATTCAGCAAAAACTCATTTCTCAGACCCACTCACTCACTCATTCATCCACACCGCAGCCAGAGTGACCCAGTTAAAACACAGATTGAGAGGTATCTGGCTGGCTCAGTCAGTGGAGCATGCAACTCTTGATCTCAGGGTTGTGGGGTTTTTTGTTGTTTTGTTTTGTTTAAGGATTTTATTTATTTATTAGAGAGAAAGAAGAGAAAGTGCACGCATTAGGGTGGGGGGGGAGAAGCAGAGGGGGAAGGAGAGGGACAAGCCAACTCACGCTGAGTTCGGAGCCAGATGCGGTCCAATCCCAAGACCCCGAGATCATAACCCAAGCTGAAGCCAAGAGCCTGAGGCCCAACCTACTGAGCCACTGAGGTGCCTCCAGCGTTGTGGGCTTGAGCCCCATGTTGGGTGCAGAGATCACTTAAAAAGAAAATCTTAAAAACAAAACAAAACAAAACCCCACATATCAATTCACTCTAATCCAGCCAAGCTAGCCATCTTGCCCTTCCTTAATTAAGCCAGGTATGTTCTAATCTAAGGCTTTTATAGCTGTTCTACTTTCTACCCGCAAAACTGTTCCCCCAAACAGCCCTGATTTGATTCCTCACTTTTTTCAGTCTCTCCTCAAAGTTCTCTCCACAAAAAGTTATCTCATCAGAGAGGCACTGGCATTCCCTGACTACTCTATCTAAAAATAGCACCCCTACTCCCATCACCTCCTATCTCTCTGTTACATTACTTTTCTTTAAAGCCTTATTGTTCACTTTATATACATGTACAGATGTGTGTGTGTGTGTGTGTGTCCTCTCCTCCTCCTCCCTCTTTAGAATGAAGGCAGAGACTGTAATAACCCCAGCACCTAAAACACCGCCTGGCATATAGGAGGAACTCGGTCTTACTGGATTACATATTAAGACACAAAATTGTTTGTGGGTTTAGAGAAGAATACCATTAATTGTGCCTCTCACAGTCACCTGAGTCAGGCCTGATGAAGAAATAGGCCCTCATTAGGTAAAGGAAGGGGAAGAAAGGGAAGAAGAGAGGAAGGGAGGAAGAAACAGGAGCATTCCAAGAGCAGAAAAAAAGAGCAAGCAAAGGCATGGAAGCAGGGAAACTCATAGCTCCTTTCAGAAACAGTGAGAAACCTGGTGTAGTAGAAATACAAGGTGAATGAGATTGAGGTTGGAAAGCAGATAGAGGCCAGGTTGTAAAAAGCCTTAAACCCTATCCTAAGGAGTCTGGACTGTAACCTGCAGGCAGTTACCAAAGTTTGTAAAGAAAGGGACATGATCATCTGAATAGAGTTTTAGAAAGCTAGGTGGGTTAGAAAGAACAAATTAGAAATAGACCAAGTGAGAAGGCTGTGATAAGAGTCCAAGGCACGAAGATAGGCAGGAACCATGTGGATAGAGACAACAGACAACAGCAACCTAACGGTCACAGGACTCCTCACTCCCAGGCCAGTTTTCATAAGCCATTCTCCTGCCTGACACACAGCTCAGCCATTGGGGACAGACTCAAGGAGACAGAAACCTGATCCTTGCTGCCCTAACAGGAAGGCTCTGGGAGAAAGATGTGACAAGACATGAGACATAGCACCACTGAGGATCCACTACAAGAGCTACAGTCCCCAGGTTTGAGGTTGTGACACCTTCACAAGTAGACTCAGAGTATGGTGGGATATTTTCAAAGTCTAATCACACTTGGATTGTCCCTGAAACTGTGTGCCTCATGCCTCATGGAGAATGACAAGAAATCTGAGAAAAGCACAGAATTCCTATCACACTAGCACAGGTCTATGAAACCCATTCTCATCAGTTCCTTCCTTTTGGAAGTGTCACTCGACTCTTTTTTGGTTCAGTTTTGAAATCTGCTGAAAGTTACAGTCCCTCTTTAAAAAAAAAAAAAGGCACAACAATTTTTCAGATAATTTCAGGAGATTCCTGGACTCCGTAAATACATCCTTGACCTCCTGGGAGATTAGGATTCCCTTGATTTATATGGAACCTATCAACACAAGAAGGAAACCCAAACCTCTCTGAGTAGAAGCCAAGCACCTCAGGCAACTTAGGAAACCACATGGTGCTGCATCCACAGTTCTGCCTAAAACCAGAGCCTCCAAATTGATCTCCAACCCTGCCCCAATCTATCTCCCTCTCACCCCAATTTACTAACATGATCTTCCTAAAGCATAACTTTGATGAGAAGAATACCACCAGTAAGAGATACTGTTTGTGAGTGCTATACTGTAGGTGCTGTACTAGTGTCTCAGATACATCACTTCATTTAGTCCTCACTAGGACCCTGTGAGGCAGGAGAACCCAGATTCCAGAGCCAGACCATCTGGATTCAGCCCAGCTGCTCAACAACTGTGTGCCTTTAGCAAATTACTCAACTTCTCTGTGCATCAGTGTCCTCGTCTATAATAAGAGTACCTACCAGACAGGATGATTGTGAGGATTAAAGGAATTAATAGAAGTTACGTGCTTAGAACAATAGCTGGCACATGAGCTAGAGTATCAGTGCCATTATTTTCCAGATTCATTTCCAGATAAGGAAACCAAGGGTCAGTTATCCAAAGCTACATGCCCAGTAAGTGATGAAGGCAAAATCCAAATCTAGGTTTTCTTGACTCCAAATCCCATGCTTATAACCACTGTGCATTACTGCCTTTCCCCTACTCAAAAATCCTTTCCAGTGGTTCTCTAGAACAGATCTTGGCAATTTACAGCAATATGGAACTAAAGGGTGCATGGTCTGAAGCCATCCAGCCCTGGCAAGTCTAGCCGTTTATAAGCAACCCTGGGCCATCAGGAAAATCCCCTTCTCTAAACCTGTAAGTTCCTGGCATTCAAGATTCCCACACATAGCCCCCCCCCCACATACTCTTCTAGCCTCACCTCCTAGTTTTCCTAAGCATGCAATCTTCCCTCAAGCCAGTAGCTAGAACTATTGCAAAAGCTTCCTAATTTACATCCCCATTTCATATGTCATACATAGCCTTGCCCCTCTCCAATCTGTTTTCCACACAGCAGCCAGAATTTTTTTTTAATTTTTTTGTAATTTTTTTTTTAAAGATTTTATTTATTCATTTGAGACACAGAGATACAGAGAGAGAGAGAGAGAGAAAGCATGAGCAGGGAGAGAGGCAGAGGGAGAGGGAGAAGCAGGCTCCTCGCTGAGCCAGGAGCCCGATGTGGGGCTCGATCCCAGGACGCTGGGATCACGACCCGAGCTGAAGGCAGATGCTTAACCATCTGAGCCACCCAGGCGCCCCAGCAGCCAGAATTTTAAAAATTCAAATCTGGTCATGTCATTCCCCACCTTAAAACTTTTCATGGCTCCCTCTCTCTTTTAGAGAAAAAGTCCAAAATCCCACATGGCCTAGAAGACCTTCAAAATCTGGCTTCTGCCAGCTTCTGTAGCCTTGCACCCCCATCCACACCCTCATGCCACCAGCTTTAATTCCTACTCATTTTCAGGTCTTAGCTTAAATTTTATTTCCTCAGAAAAGACTGGGTTAGATCTCCTAATTATAAAACTTTATAGCATCTTGTACTTTTCCTTCGTAGCACTTATCACAATTATAGTTTCTTAACTATTGTCTTCCTCACTAGACTATAAGTTCCATGAAAGCTTCAGCTGAGCACTGCATGAGAAGACCAGAAGTCCCCTCATCACCAACCCCTCTGGTACTAACTTTGTGTCCCTAGGTAAGTCTCCCTTGTTCTTTGGTACCAGGAGGTTACTTGTCCTACTCACTTGGATGAGTAGCTAAGAGGGCAAAATGAGAAAGCAGTTGCAAATAATACACATTTTAACTGTAGAGGGCACGGGAAGTGCGCAAATTAGAGATGACTGTCTTCCACAGGGGAAAACAGAGCAGAACAGGTTCTGGGATCAACCTGCCTGGGTCTAAATACTAGCTGTACCACTTGCTCTCTTAGGGACCTAAAGCAAGCAAGTACCTTAACTTCTCTGCACCTGTCTCCTCAAATGTAAAAGAGGAACAATAAGATTACCTACCTCAGAGGGCTGTTGACAGAACAAAAGGAGATAACACACACACAACACTTAGAAAAACACCTAGCATATATAAGCACTCGAAAAATATCAGCAATATTATGATCCTTATGAAACAGGACAAGAGCTGGGTCTCTTTCTGTCTACTTCCAGCACACTCAGGACAACCCAGATCCTACCTGGCAGGAGGGAACCGACTGACATCCCCTCTGGCAAAAGTGAAGCATCGAAGGTTCGGGCTGTAGGCCCCGGAGGCTGGAGTTGGAGTTGGAGTCTGGCCACCCTTGGGCTCCAGTTCCCCGCGGGAAATGGCTTCCTTCACAAAGTCCCTGGCCCTCAGTTGCTCCAGCTCACCACTCACATGATCCCAGGCAGCAAAGTTATTGACCAGTGCACCATACTTCTGCTCTGAAAGGAGACTGACCCGGATGGATGGCCAGAGATCACCAAATTGCACACTGTAAGTCATGTCAAAATTCTGCAGAGCCAGTTGAGTGGCAGGAAATTTGGGCTCTGTGGCAGCCTGAAAGGAAAAGAACAGGCTTATTGGTCTTCCAGTCTTGCCTCTCCCCTACCACCTGACCTCACCAATACCTCAGAGCCCTACAGCAAACGCGGATCCAGCCACTGCCCACTCCTGCCTCTGCATCCTGCCTCTGCCCGCCAGAAAAGAAGTATGAAAGAGAAAAGTAGTGGGGAGCTGGCCTTTCTGTCTCAGGGTTGTGAGAAAACAAGCTGTAGCTCTCACAACAGCATGTGCGGGCCATCAAAAAAGGGGGCAATCCTTGAGGCCTGGGAGTAAGAAGAACTTAAGAGAATGGAAGCTCGGGCGCCTGGGTGGCTCAGTTGGTTGGGCGACTGCCTTCGGCTCAGGTCATGATCCTGGAGTCCCTGGATCGAGTCCCGCATCGGGCTCCCTGCTCGGCAGGGAGTCTGCTTCTCCCTCTGACCCTCCCCCCTCTCATGTGCTCTCTTTCTCTCTCTCTCTCAAATAAATGAATAAATAAAATCTTTAAAAAAAAAAAAAAAAAAAGAGAATGGAAGCTCACGATAGGACTTTTGAGGAGAGTCTACAGAAGGTTGGAAGAAACTATGAGGGCCCTGGGGGAAGTCTCAGCCTTAAAAACAAAAGATGCTTTCTCTCTGAACAGCCCTTCCGTCTTCTAAGGCATTTTCTTGTCTCCTAGCTTATGTGAGCACCACAAAAGACAGACAGCTCAGTGGGATACAAATATCAACTTCCACATTTGATGGAAAGATAAAGGTAACTTACCTAAGGTCATGCGGTGACTGACACCATAATGCTCAGAATCACAGGGTTGAGGGTCATTTTGGGAGAGTTCCTAGAGCCCAGGAAGGTGGGATAAGGAGAACTCCTAGAAACCTTGTGGTATAAACCAAAACAGGGACTTCTATGGGGGTAGTAGAGAGGGACAGGATTCAGGCGTGCAGAGCATAAACACAGATTAAAAGGAAAATGAAGACATCAGCTGAGGGGTCCTCAGGTAGGTTCTTGTGGCCACAGCTGGGACACTCGGTCGGGCTAGCAGTCCTATTACTGTCTGTTCATTTTGCTCTGGCCTACACTTTGGTCTGGTCAGAACTCTTCCTCTGGCCCTCATTTCTTGTTATGGCGGGGACTCTTGCTCCGACCATGACCTTTGCCGGGGTGGGGACTATTGCTCCGGCTCCTGCTACGGTGAGGACTCCTGCCGTGGCCCCGCCTCTTGCCGTGGCGGGGACTCTTACTTCGGCTCCGACTTTCACCACGGAGGGCACTCTTGCCCGTGCCCTGACTTTTGCTATGTTGAGAACTCTCACTCTGGCCCTGATTTCCATTACACTGAGGACTCTCGCTCTTATCCTGACTTATGCTTTGGTGGGAACTACTGCTCCGGCTCTGACTTCTCTTTTGACTGGGACTCCTGTTCCGGCTCTGACTTCTTTGAGGGTCGAGACTCTTGCTTTGACTTTGACTTCTGCTGGGGTGGTGGCTATTCTCACTCCGGCCCCGATTTCTGCTTTGGTGGGTAGTCTTGCTCTGGCTGTCACTACTCTGGCATTCACTAATAACAACAGCTGAACTGCAGCTGAGATCAGTGCTACAGCTGGAAGTCTTGGAAGAAGGCAAAGGACAGCTATAGGGAACCTGGGGGGGCTCTTTGCAGCAGCCTCGAGGAGCCACAGAGTAGACATGGAGGCCACAGGGCATGGTGTCACAGGCCACAGGGTGGCACCGGGCTTGGGGGACAATGGGTAAACTTTGAGGATCAAAGGGTGCTCGCAAAGGGATAAAAGAGTAGATGTGGGTGGAACAGGGAGGTGGCACAGGCTGGCGATGAGGTTGGGGTGGGCCCCTGGGAGTGCTATAGATGCCACAGGGGGGCACCATGGTCAGTTTATGACACTGAGGGGGGCCGAGGATTGGACAAGGATCAGAGGTGGGGGGAACCACAGAATATATATGGGTATTGCACGGGGGTCCTATGGGGAGTCCATAGGAGGTGCTCTGAACATAACTATTGGGTGGGACAGGACAAAGAGGAAGGCGAAGGGGAAGACAAGTGGGGAGAACAGGTTTGAGGGTTTTAGGGATCACAGTAGGTAAGGCAGGTCCTTGGGGAAGTTCTTTGGGGCAGGGATTTGAGCAAGTGGTAATGGATGTCACCATACAAGAAGGACCAGAAGGGCAGGAGGGAGGTGGAGGAGAGGCACTGGCCTTAGGGGGCCTGGGCAGGTCAAGAGGAGTGTGCTGGAGAGGGATGATCAGGGAGCGACATCTGTGGAGAGCACGTGGTTGTTTTAACTCTGAGGATTTGGGGGACTTCACTTGTGGGCCAACTGAGGTAGGGAGAGGGGGTTCGTTATAGCCTCTGCGGGGGGGTGACTGGGGTGGAGATATAAACTGGTTGCCCGGGGGTGAAGGGAAGGAGAAGACAGAATAAGGACAGTGAGAGGACAGGGGAAGAGGTGGTTCCTGGGGACAGGGGGGACAAGAAATCGTGGTGCCTGGCTCTACAAAGAGGCAAGAGTTCCCACCAGTCTCCCAGGCGAAAATGGACTCAAAGCAAGGCTTCACAGGAGCCTGGGACTGGGGTGAGCAAGGAGAACAAGTACTCCTAGCAGGTAGACGGATGGCACAACAAGGGCTACCAGGGGCAGCCTCTTGAGAAAAATGGGAATAGTGAAAGGAGCCCTCCTGAGGTGAGCTGGGAGAGCCAGATGTGCCTGCCTGAGAAGAAAGTGGGGAGCCACAGCAATTTTTCCCAAGGGGCAGGTCAAGCTGTGGTTTAGGTTCACAAGGGTCTGGAGGCTTAAGGTGGCTACGGCAAAAGCTGCCAGTGTGTGGGGAAGATGCAGGGGAAGGTGGAGGGTCATTGTAACTTCTGCCTGAGGACCAGGGACAGAGCAGAGGGGAGACCCTGGGCCCAGTTTCCAAAACCCTGGGAGACAGGGGTGGGGAAACTACAGATCTAATTTCCACCGGCCGGTGAGCAAGAGGAGGTGAAATAAGGACGGCAGTTCCCAGGGGCCTATTAGTAAGAGTAGGTGAAATGATGGGGCAAGTTCCCTGGGACCCAGGAGTGATGGAAGATGAAATCATGGGGCCAGTTTCCAAAGGCCCATGAGGGAGGATAGGAGAAGTCACCGGGCTGGTTCCCAAGGGCCGATGAGGGAGAGTAGGGGAAGTCACCGGGCTGGTTACCAGGACTGAAGGGTATCCACCACAATAACAGAGGCAAGCCTGCTGGTCAATGCAAGGGCTTCGGGGACAGGGATGCGGTGTTCTCGGGGGACTGATCCAGCTGCAATAAGGGCTCCGTGGACGAACAGGGGGTGACCCCAGAAGGCTGAACCGCTCAAAACAAGGGCTCGAAGGGGGCGAACCAGAGAGGATAGGCTCGCGGCGGAAAGGCCTTCCAAGGAGTGGAGAACATGGTTCAAACGAACATCTCCCCGGGCGCAGGGGAGGCTGTGAAGGTGGAGAGGGGCGCGGTGGGGGCGGGGAGGGAATCGGTCGAGGTAGGGAGGGGGGCGTGGCGGTTAGGGAAGAAATTCCTGGCCTACAGGTGAGGCCAGAGAAAGGGTCTCTGGAGAAGTGGGGAGAGTCCAGGGGGTGAGGGGAGTCGCTGCACCCTTTGCCTGAGTTTGGGGAAAGGCCAGGAGGGTGGGCAGGATGATCGCTGTAACCTTTCCTGGACGCCAGAGGCAGCTCGAGGGTGAGGATGGGGTTGAATCCTTTCTCGGAGGGCGGCGCAGACCCAGGAAGGAAGGGGTTGTCGCTAAAACATTTTTCGAGGGGTGAGGGCGGCCGGGCTGAAAGTTCTAGGAGGAAAGGCGGAGAAGAGGTCATGGAGGGAGGGAGAAAGGGGGGACGGGGTAGGAAAGAAGGGGAGGGAGAGGGAGGAGGGGAAGTGGAAGGGGTAGTGGGGGCCAAGGGGACGGTAATCGAGAGCCGGGGAACAAGAAGCGGTGACATAACTGAAAGAATGAGGGCGGCGGTGATGACGTAACTTAGAGGGGCGGAGTCGGGAGGGCTCAGACGTAACCCGAGCGACAGCCCAAGCCTTGTGACGAAATAAAAGGGCGATAGAAGCGAATACGTAACAGATGTGAAAGGGAGGAGCCTAGTGACGCACCCTGAGGGGCGGGGAAAAGAGGCCGAAGGCGTTCCCGAGGGGCGGGAGCAGTGAACCTATCCGAGAGGGTTGGGAAGTGGCGGGGCTGGAGAAGTTTCCCGAGGGGCGGCGGCAAAAGGCCGCTATCGCTGTTCCCTCCTGGGCCACCGGCCGGATCTTACCCATTTCTTCTTATGTCGATGTCTCCGCGGGATGGTCGCGAAGTGTGCACGCTTCAGCACGTCCCGAACTCGTCTCACTACCAGCGCAGCCATATCAGCGTGCACCGCCGAATAATTCCGACCGGAACCGCAACAGCGGACCCGCGGGTTCCGGAGAGGTGGTGGCGCCACTCTGGGCGAAAATAGGAGGGAATTCCGGCGGTCTCTCTTCCGGGGTTCAGCCCACCTTTACAAACCAGGTGCAAACCCCGCTCCGCCAGGGATCTTCTGTGGGTGTTGGGAAAGAGGAACCACTCGCACAGAAAGATGCCTCTGCTTGGAGCATTGGGAGAGACTGCGTAAAGGCCCCTAACCCAGTTGGGGGATCAGAGAGGACTAGGCGCTGGCAGTTGAGTACTGAAAGAGTTAGCTAGGCAAAAAGGGTCAGGAAGGGCCTTCCAAGCAGAAAGATCCTGAGGCAGAGAAAAACGAGGACAGATTTGTGGGCAGAGGCGGATTTGTAGTGGAGCTAACGAAGCTTGAAGAACCTATATCCAGTGCCCCTTCCAAGGCTCTGTCCTTAATATTGTATTGTTTTTCTTACCAAGAGGGCCCTTGAATTGTGTAAGCTGTAGGCGCCACAGAACTTGACTTCACCATAGGGAGCCCGTAGAAAGGAAGAATATGATCAGATAGGTGTTTTTAAAAATGATCATCTGGGAGCTTACCGGTTGGTGAATACACCGAAGTGCTGGGAGAGAGCATGGAAACTCCATGTCCTTTCCCTATCTATACCTTGCACTATGCATCTCTTCCATCTGACTGTCCTGAGTTATATCCTTTAGTAATAAACCAGTGATCAAGTGAGAAACGGGTCTCCTGAGAGCTATGAGCTGCTCCAGCAAGTTACTACAGCCCAAGGAGGGGGTCGTGGGGACCTCTGATCTCTAGGTAGTGAGTCAGAAGTACAGATGTGAGCTGTCACCCAGTGGAGCTTAAGTATTCAGAAGTAATCAGTCACTGTTTCAAACTCCATCGAAGAGTCATATCGCTTTCAGAAGGCAGGAAATTTGAGTACATTTTTACTGGAGTTACAGGAGTGATGAAGCAAGTGTGAATTTTAAGACAACAATCTCTTCACTACCATAGAAAATTAGAAGTAGTGAAGAAACTTTGTAGCAGTTTGAGCTTTTCCAGTATTTTATGGATTGTGAACTGTCAAAGCTACATGTGAATGAGGGAATTTTTAACCTTTGCTCAAACTGTGTTCTTTTTTTTTTTTTTTTTAAGATTTTATTTATTTGTCAGAGAGTGAGAGCAAGCACAGCCGGGGGAGAGCACAAGCAGGGTGAGCAGCGGCAGGCAGGAGGAGAAATAGGCTCCCCACTGAGCAAAGAGCCCCATCCAGGACTTGATCCCCGGAGCCTGGGATCATGACCTGAGCCAAAGGCAGACACTCAACCAACTGAGCCATCCAGGCTTCCCTAAACAGTATTATTCTTAATGTGAGTTGTAAAGTTCCAGTGAAAAACATACACTTTTATTTCCACATTTACAGGAGTAGTTACCAAAACTTTAAATATCACAAATAGAATCTTGTGTTTATCACTAAAAAAAAAAAGAAAAATCATCTGATAGTTGATGATTGGAGTAAATAGGATTATGGCAGGGAAATCAGATGAGAGAAGATGGTTCTGAATTAGTGTAGTGCCAGTGAGGCTAGAAAAGGATTGATTCCACTTACAATTCAGAGAGAATACAGGATTTGTTGATTGATTGGCCCCATCTATTTAAACTAGTACATGCTACACCACCAGTTAATAGCTGTCCTCTTAACCTGCTTTTATTATATCATGTATTTTTTCATACAGTCTGCTAAATTATAATTTTCAAAAGATTGGAAACATAATTCTTATACAAAGATAAAATGAACACATGCCAAAGATTTTATTTATCATAATAAACTGCTTCTCCATTATTATCCTAAATAATGAGGGAACCAGCTAGATGGTAACTTGTTCAAATGAGGGGCACCTGGGTGGCTCAGTCGTTAAGCGTTTGCCTTCAGCTCAGGTCATGATCCCAGCATCCTGGGATCGAGCCCCGCATCGGGCTCCCTGCTCAGCGGGAAGCCTGCTTCTCCCTCTCCCACTCCCCCTGCTTGTGTTCCCTCTCTTGCTGTCTCTCTCTCTCTGTCAAATGAATAATAAATAAAATCTTTAAAAAAAAAAGACTTGTTCAAATGAGAATTTGAGTTTAAGAGATTTAGGTTATCAGCCAAAGGAATACTGAAATCAATTTGCTAAGAGTTGTAAAAACATTAATATCTTATTAAGTAATAAACTGTAATGCTTATTGCTTCTACCAGATGGAAATCAATTCCATCTCTACTGATCAAAATTCAGTTGCATTACTATGGCTAGGAATCATTTGCATTGCCATTGGTTTTCTACAAGTTAACCTTTACCCCTACAAAGTTCTGCAGTAGCCTAGTCAATATAAAGTCTATCAAAGGTATACCCTAGCACTACGGTGAAGGAGCACCCAGTAATTCTCTCCTGCCCCTTTACGAGTTCTGGACAATTTTTCTTACTATTTTCCCCCTCATTAGAATGTAAGATTTTAAAAATCAAGGATTTTGTTTATTTTTTTTAAAAGATTTTATTTATTTGAGAGAGAGAGAATGAGAGAGAGAGCACATGAGAAGGGGGAGGGTCAGAGGGAGAAGCAGACTCCCTGCCGAGCAGGGAGCCCGATGCGGGACTCGATGCGGGACTCGATCCAGGGACTCGATCCAGGGACTCTAGAATCATGACCTGAGCCAAAGGCAGTCGCTTAACCAACTGAGTCACCCAGGCGCCCAAGGATTTTGTTTATTCATTGTTGAATTATCAGCACCTAGAACTGTGTATGGTACATATTTTGCTCTCAATAAATATTTATTGAATGAGTGAGTGAGTGAGTGAGTGAAAGATGAGAAATTTGTTACAGGGACCTAGCACTTGTAACATGGAGGGAGATATGTGCATAGAGAAAAGCCTTTTTTTAAAAAAAGTTCATGGCAGCTCTTTCTGCCCACCAGTCCTGTGCCCATGCTATCATAAAAACACTTTTTTGCACCAAAAGAAAGAAAGAAAAAAGAAATGGCTCATGACATTTAAATCCAGATAAGGATCCAGTCAGTGAGCAGAGATTGAATACTCTAAATAGGAGGTATCCCAGAATACCTGTTCTCAAAGGTTTATACCAAATATGGAGTGTCAGGACCACAATCACCTTGTGAAGGACCCCTTCCAACCCCCAACCTCCTGTTTACCCATCGGCGCCTGGGTGGCTCTGTCTTCGGCTCAGTTCGGCTCCCTGCTCAGCAGGGAGCCTGCTTTTCCTTCTCCCTCTGCAGCTCCCCCTGCTTGTGCTCTCTCTCTTAAATAAATAATAAATAAAAATCTTTAAAAAAGAACAGTCTTTAAATATTAGGACGCTTTTAAGCTCACAATAGTGGGCGCAAGTTTTTCAAAATCCTAATTTATTTTATTTTATTTTAAGTAATCTCTATGCCCAACGTGGGGCTCAAACCCACAACCCTGAGATCAAGAGTTGCACACTCCACCGACTGAGCCAGCCAGGCGCCCCTCCCAATCCTCATTTTGCTTGAAAGCTAAATTTTTATCTCTTACAACTAGTACTATCAATTGTTTTCCTTGAAGTGACAGGCTTACTTTGTTCATTTTTCAAGAAAATGCTATTAAAATATAATTGATTTTTTTTAATATAATTGATTTTTGTCTATTGATCTTATATCCTGAGATCTTGCTAAGCTAAATTATGTTTTGATAACTTTTTTGGAAATATTTTCACTTTTTCTATGCACGAGGTTATGTCTTCTATAAAGACACTTTTACTTCTTTCCAATCTGAATTCCTTTTTTTTCCTTTGCATCCTTTTACTGTTTATAATTTACAGTACACAGTTCAATACAGGTGTTAGTAGACTGACTTGTGTCCATTCTTCGGGGGAAAGCATTCAGTATTTCATCATTATATATGATGTTAACTCTAGCTTTTTTTTTTTACAACAGGTGTCCTTTACTAGATTGAGAAAGTTGCCTTCTTTCCTACTTTGCTAAGATTTTTTTAAAAATCATGAATGAGGGGCACCTGGGTGGCTCTTTCTTTAAGCGTCTGCCTTCGGCTCAGGTCATGATCCCAGGGTCCTGAAATCAAGCCCCACATTGGGCTCCCTGCTCAGCGGGAAGCCTGCTTCTCCCTCTCCCACTCCCCTTCCTGGTGTTCCCTCTCTCGCTGTGTCTCTCTGTCAAATAAATAAATAAAATCTTTTAAAAATAATAATAATAAAAAATAAAAATCATGAATGGTTGTCGACTTTCTTCAAATGCTTTTCCTGCATTTGAGTTGATCATATGTTTTTTTCTGCTTTATCGTTAATATGATGAATTATATTGACTGATTTTCAAATGATGAACCAACTTTGCATTCCTGTAAAAAAACATACAAGTTCATGATGTATTATTCTTTTTATATATTGTTACATTCTTGCATTTGTGTTCATGGAGCATAATGACCGGAAATTTTCTTTTTCTGTAATATCTTTGATTTTGATGTAGGGTAATGCTGAACTCATAAATGAGTTTGTGAACTATCCCTTCACTTCTATTTTCTGTAAGAATTTTTATAGAATTGGTATCATTTCTTCCTTAAATTATTATTATTTTTTAGTTTTATTTATTTATTTATTTATTTTTAAGATTTTATTTATTTATTTGTCAGAGAGAGACCGCGAGAGAGGGAACACAAGCAGGGGGAGTGGGAGAGGGAGAAGCAGGCTTCCCGTGGAGCAGGGAGCCCGATGCGGGGCTAGATCCCAGGACCCTGGGATCATGACCTGAGCTGAAGGCAGACGCTTAACGACTGAGCCACCCAGGTGCCCCTAGTTTTATTTATTTAAGTAATCTCTCCACCCAATGTGGGGCTCAAACTCACAACCCCAAGATCAAGAGTCACATGCTCTTCCGACTGAGCCAGCCAGGCACCACTCTTCCTTTTATTTATTTATTTATTTATTTATTTATTTATATTTATTTTTTAATTTTTTTTAATTTTTATTTTTTTTGCCACTCTTCCTTAAATTCTTGCGAATTCAGCAGTGAAGACTTCTGGGCCTGGAGTTGGGTGTTTGGGTGTTTTTTTGTTTTTTGTTTTTGTTTTGCAGGGGTGGGGAGTACAGGGTGAGGAGGAAGGGAAGGCTTTTAATTATGAATTCAATTTCTTTCGTTGATATAGGGCAGTGATTTTCAACCAGAGATGATGCCCCTTCCCCAGGGGACACTTGGTAACCTCTGGAGATATTTGGGATTATTATAACTAGACGGTGCTTCTGGCATCTGGTGGGTAGAAGCCAGGGATGCTGCTGCAAACCCTATGCCCCCACACAAAGAATTATCTAGCCCAAAATGTCAAGACTGCTAAAATTTGAGAAACCCTGATATAGGGCTATTTGAATTTTCCAATTCTTCTTGTAGCAGTTTTGACTATTTGAGACTTTTATTTTATTTTATTTTTTAAATATTTTATTTATTTGACAGAGAGAGACACAGCGAGAGAACGAACACAAGCAGGAGGAGTGGGAGAGGGAGAAGCAGGCTTCCCGCGAAGGAGGGAGCCCGATGCAGGGCTTGATCCCAGAACCCTGGGATCATGACCTGAGCCGAAGGAAGACGCTTAACGACTGAGCCACTCAGGCGCCCCAACAATTTGAGACTTTTAAAGAATATGTTCATTTCATGTAAGTTGGCAGATTTCTTCCTTTTAGTGTGTTTAGCAAGGGGCGTCAAACTACAGCACAGGCCAAATTCAGCCTTCCACCCATTTTTTAAATACTGCTTTATTTTTACACAGCCACACCTTTCATTTACTGTGGTTCCCTTACTACTACAACAATAGAGATGAATGGTTGCTCTAGAGATCATATGCCCCACAATCCAAAAATATTTGCTATCTGAATCTTCACAGAAAAAAGTTGCTGACCCGATTTGTAGGATCTATAGTAATGTCCCGTCTCTCATCACGGATACTGGTAATTTGTGTCTTCTCTCTCAGGTAATTTTATCAGCCTAACTAGAGGTTTATTTTATTGAACTTTACAAAGAAACAGTTTGTGGTTTTGTTGGTTTTCTCCTTTCTTTTCTACTTCATAAATTTCTTTATAATTTCTTTCTTTCTACTTAATGTGTTATTTTTATTGCTAACTACCTTTTAAATAAAATTTTTAAATAAAATACCTATTCTATTACCCATTTATTGTTTCTTTTAAGTTTTTTTTTTTTTTAAGATTTTATTTATTTATTTGACAGAGACACAGAAAGAGAGAGCGCACAAGCAAGGGGAGCAGCAGAGGGAGAGGAAGAAGCAGGCTCTCCGCTGAGCAAGGAGCCCTACGCGGGGCTCAATCCCAGGACCCTGGGATCCTGACCTTAGCCAAAGGCAGATGCTTAACAGCTGAGCCACCCAGGCACCCCTTGTTTCTTTCAAGTTTTTATTTATAGAATTTATATATAGAATTTATATATAACATATAGTGTAATGTTGGCTTCAGTAGAATTTAGTGATTCATCACTTATATCACTTATATAACACCCAGTGCTCATCCCCTCAATACCCATCACCCATCTAGCCCATCTCCCGCCTACCTCCCCTCCAGCAACCCTCAGTTTGTTCTCTATCATTAAGAATCTCTTATGGTTTGCCTCCCTCTTTTTTTTTTCCTTCCTTCCCCTATTTACCCATTTATTTACCATTTCTGGGACTGTTCATTTCTTTATGTAGATCAAAGTTTCCATTTAGTGTCTTTTTTTTTTTTTAAGAACTTCCTTTAATCTTTCTTAGAGTCCAAGTCTGCTGACAATGAATTCTCTCACCTTTCATTTGTTTAAAACATCCTAATTTTTTAAGGATATTTTCACTAGATATGGAATTCTGGTATATTTACTTCTTTCCACACTTTAAAGATTTGTTTTCTTAAGAGAAGTGGGTAGTAATTTACTGTTGTGCCTCTGTATGTAATGCATCTTTTCTCTTTGAGATTTTCTTATCACTAGTTTTCAGCAATTTGGGGATAAGTGACTTGATGTGATTTCCTGTTTATTCTGGCTGGAGTCTGTTGAGCTTCTGGGAACTGTGAGTTTATAATTTTCATTATACTTGGAAAATTTCAACCATTACTGTTTCAAATTTTTTTAAAAGATTTATTTATTTATTGGAGACAGAGAGAGCACAAGGAAGGGCAGAGGGAGAAGCAGACACCCCACTGATCAGGGAGCCCGATGCGGGGCTTGATCCCAGGATCCCGAGATCAAGACCCAAGTGAAGGCAGATGCTCACCTGACTGAGCCACCCAGGCACCCCTCAAAATTTTTTTCTGTTCCAAAACATCAACTTTTCTTTCATTTGTAACATTCCTTCAAATAAAGTAATTTGGTATACTTCAAAAAAAGTAATTTTGGTAAAAAAAATTTCTTTTCTTTCTTCCCTCCAATCTCCCCCTCCCCCTTCTGCGCCATTTGGTATTATCTCACAGCTTACCTTTTCCTTGTTCATCTATTTTTAGTGTTTCTTTTTCTCTTGTGCTTCAAGTTTTTATAGTTTCTGCTGCTGTGTCTTCAAGAACATACAAGCACACCTATTCTTTTTCTTCTTCAGTGTGTAATCTTTTGCCAATCTTAAGTGAATTTTAAATTTCAGATATTGTACTTTTTTTTTTTGAGAACGAGAACACGCAAGTGGGGGCAGGGGGAAAGGGAGAGAATCTCAAGCAGACTTGGCGCTGAGCGAGGAGCCCATCTGGGGCTCAATCTCACAACCCTGAGATCATGACCTGAGCCGAAACCAGGAGTTGGACACTTAACTGAGCCACCCAGGTGCCCCCAGATATTGTACTTTTAAGTTCCAAAAATTCTATCTGATTCATTTTATACTTTCTACTTCTCTCATTATGTTCATTTCCATTAAATCCTTGGGTATATTTGTAATAGTGCTTTCAAAATCCTTGTCTACTATTTTATCATCTTATCATCATCTGTCTGTTTTTATTGACTATTTTTCTCCTGGTCACATTTGCCTGCTTTTTTTGCATGTCTAGTGATTTTTTATTGAATGTTTGGTATTATAAAATTTACATTGTTGAATGCTGGATCTTGTTGACTTCTTTTAAAAAGTCTTGGACTTTGTTCTGGCAGGCAGTCAGGTATTTTTGTGAATCAGCTTGATCCTTTCAAGGCTCCTTTTTAAGATGGGGTATAGACTATCCTGAGTGGCCTCTTTCTAGGGCTAATTTTAGCCCTACTGCTGAAACGCCCTCTTCTGGAGTTCAAGTTCAATGCTTGTTCATTGAACAACAGGTGTTCAACATGTTCAATAGAATTCCCCACATTAGCTCGTCAAAACTCAAATATCTCCCAGCCTTCTGTTAACTTTGGGTATTATTCAGTTTATAAGTACCCAGTAGTTCATTGCCTGGCTACACGGGAGCTTTGCCCTATTCATTTGCAGCTTAATATTTAGCCAACAGACTCAAGCATCCTCTAGGCAGAATTCTGGAGCTATTTCTCTGGGTAATTCCTCCTTTCTGTGGTAACACTAACACTAGAATACCATTCGTTAAAATCTGACTAATGAGTTTAGGGATGTTCACTGTAAATTTTCAGCTTTGCCGTATGTTTGAAATTTTAATGAGATGTTTGAAAATAATCAGATTACATACAACAAATACAATGCCACCATTTATAAAGTTATTTGTGAGATTATACATCACCATGAAATGGGTTCTAAATCAGAAATGGCTGTGAAATGCTGGCCATCCCTGTAGCTAGGACAATAGACTGAAAGAGACTGCTTTACCCTCTGCTCCTCCCCCAACTCATGCTCTGTCTCAAATAAATTCTTACTTTTTTTTTTTAAAGATTTTATTTATTTGACAGAGACACAGCAAGAGAGGGAACACAAGCAGGGGGAGTGGGAGAGGGAGAAGCAGGCTTCCCCCTGAGCTGGGAGCCCAATGCAGGACTTGATCCCAGGACCCTGGGATCATGACCTGAGCCGACGGCAGACACTTAACGAATGAGCCACCCAGGTGCCCCATCAAATAAAATCTTTTTTAAAGAAAAAAGCAACCTTGTTGGACACTGAGACAAAAAACTGTCAAAAGACACTTCTGTGGTAGGAGACTTTCATATCGACTGGGTATCCAATAAAATTAAGTCATCCATCACTGTTCATTTTAACTGCGATAATGGCATCAAGGTAAACTTTGTTAGTCCTTATCATTAAGAGATACATACTTGCGGGCGCCTGGGTGGCTCAATAGGTTAAGTGTCTGCTTTTCGCTCAGGTCATGATCTCGGGGTCCTGGGATTGAGTCCCGCATTGGGCTCCCCTGCTCAGCAGGGCGTCTGCCTGTCCCTCTGCCCCTACCCCAGCACATACTGTCTCTCAAATAAATAAATCTTAAAAAATAAAAATAAAAAAGAGATACATACTTGCTGGGTGATGGGTACATGGGTGTTGATTATTGTTCTACCTAGTCTTATGTTTGAGATTTTCAAACTTAAAGAAAAAAGAGGAAAGGAGGCAGCAGGTCTGCAGATCACTGGACTTTATTAAGAGGAATCACTGCTAATTACATAGAAGCTACTTGCCTAAGCCAAGATCCATGAGGTTCACATGAACGTACAGTTACACAGATAAGAAACAAATGGCATGGTCGAAACCATGAAATATCCTGATGCCCGGGTGATGAAGGCTGGGGTGAAGTATGCACGTTTATTTCAAGCTGTTAAAGAGTTTGTGGGCCACCTAGATGGGGGAAAGAAAAGGATGTCATCAACTGGCAGCTTTAATGTCATAGCTTACAAGGTCCTTCATGACCTGGAGCACTACTGCCTCTTCTCTCTCCACAGCCTTCCCACACACCCATACCCCTCTTGAGCCCTAGTGAACTACCTTCAGTTACCTGAATACTATCTCCCTGCTACCTAAAACTCTCTTTTCTACTTTTTAAAAAATCTTTTCTCTTTCCTTTAGAACTTAAGTTTACATGTCATTTCTTTTAAGCGTTCTCTAAATAAACTCCTATCCCCACACAAATCTGTCCCTCCTCATTCTTCCCCCAAAGAAACTTATACCTCCCATATCACAGTGTTTATTAATATAAAAATATTTATATAACATCTACTACACACCAGCTACTGTTCTAGGTGCTGAGTGAGCTATAATGGTAAACCAGGAAGTATCTGTCTCTTAAGAAACTGAGAGACTAATAAGAGAAATATAATATACACATAAGGTAAACTTCTGACAGTGATAAACGCTCTGAGGAAAATAAAAAGTGGGGGGAGCATAGCAGCTTTAAATAGAGGATTAGTGAAGGCCATCCTGAGAAGGTTATACCCAAAAGAGTTAAGTATTCTACTTGTCTTCTATGCTGGTTCAACTAAGTGAAGGAAGGGACCATGCCTATCTCATTCCTACATCTCAACCCAGTGCTTGGCTCATAAAAGTATTTAAATAACATACAATTTACCATTTTAACTGTATTTTTTTTAAGTAAAGTCTATGACAAACATGGGGCTCAAAATCACAACCCCGAGGGGCACCTGGGTGGCTCAGTCATTAAGCGTCTGCCTTTGGCTCAGGTCATGATCCCAGGCTCCTGGGATCGAGCCCCGCATCGGGCTCCCTGCTCCGCGGGAAGCTGCTTCTCCCTCTCCCACTCCCCCTGCTTGTGTTCCTCTCTCGCTGTGTCTCTCTCTGTCAAAGAAATAAATAAAATCTAAAGAAAAAAAACAAAAACATAACCCCGAGATCAAGAGTCACACGCTCCAGTGAACAAGCCTGCCAGGTGCCCTCATTTTAATGATTTTTAACTCTACATTTCTGGGGCATTAAGTAACTCATTGTCCAGCAATTATCAATTTCCAGAATTTTTCATCTTCCCAAACTGAAACTAAGTAATTCCCCACTTCCCCCTCCCTGAAGACCCTGGTAACTACCATTCCACTTTCTATGAATTTGATTATTCTAGGCACCTCGTAAGTGGAATGACATATTTGTCTTTTTGTGATTGGTTTATTTTACTTAGCATGTCTTCAAGGTTCACACAGGTTGTAACACGTCAGAGTTTCTTCCCTTTTTAAGGCTAAATATTTCATTATAGGTATATACCACAATGGACATTTGGGTTGCATCCATCTTTTAGCTATTATGAATGCTATATGAACAGGCATGTACAAATATCTGTTCAACTGAACAGAGTCTCAATTCTTTTGGGTATACAACCAGAAGTGGAATTGCTGGATCATATAGCAGAGTTTAACTTTTTGAATAAAGTGCTTCATTTCTTTTTATTACCAAATAATATTCCATTATATGGATATATTACATTTTATCTATTTATCAATTGATGAACATTTATGTTGTTTCCACTTTCTGGCTATTATGAATAATGCTTCAATGATTATGTTTGTACAAGCTTTTGTACAGACATATGTCTTCATTTCTCTTGAGTATATACCTAGGAGAATTACTGGATCATATGTTAACTCTATGTTTAACTTTTTGAAGAACTGCCAGACTGTCTTCTACAGGGCTACACCAATCTACATCCCCAACAGCAGTGTATGAGGTTTCCAATTTCTCCAAATCGCCAACACCGATCTATTTTTTTTAATGATATGGAGAATTATAGATGGAGAAATATAGAATTATATTCGGTATATAAATTTTCCTTCTTTCCACTAAAATTATGTTGAAAAAGGAATATAATGCCTCTATTCATATTTTATATTAAATGTATTTGGATTCCATTTTTGTTTAAAAATCTGATAGTATATACAAGAAGACATGGTTATCTCTAGGCAGTATGATTTCAGTCAGATTTTTCTATCTTTATAAAATATCTTCCTTAATTGTAACAATGTGTTTAATGGGGGTGGGGAGTGCATTTGTGTATTTCCACTGTATATCATAGAATTAAAACACCTATATTGGGATATTTTTTTTTTAAGTAAGCTCTACGCCCAACATGGGGCTTGAACTTAAGACCCTGAGATAGAGAGATGCATGCTCTACCAACTGAGCCAGCCAGTGCCCCTGGGATTGTTGAAGCATATATAAAGTTGGCTGAGTGGAGATCATTAACTTTTTTCAGGGGGGAAAGGTCATTTATTTTTTCCTTTTTACCTTTTGACCCCCTTCACCCATTTCTCCCTATCTTTTTGATTATACCCATCCTAGTAGGTATGAACTGGTATCTCATTGTCGTTTTGATCTTTATTTCCCTGAGAGCTAATGGTGTTAAGCACCTTTTCATATGTTTATTAACCACCCAATTGGTTTTAATATAAGCAGTCATATTAAACTTTTGCCTACTCTGTAATTTATTTAAAATACCTGTCATATGTAAGACAGTCAAATACAAATTTACTTAAAAAAAGGGGGGGCGCTGGCTGGCTCAGTCCATGATCCTGGGGGGTTGAGCCCTGTGTTGGGTTGGGCTCTCTGCTCAGCGGGGAGTCGGCTTCTCCCTCTCCTTCTGCCCCTTCCCCTGCTCTCTCTCTCTCTCTCTCTCAAATAAATAAAATCTTTTTTTTTTTAAGATTTTATTTATTTGACAGAGAGAGTGAGAGAGGGAACACAAGCAGGGGGAGTGGCAGAGGGAGAAGCAGACTCCCCGCCGAGCAGGGAGCCCGACGTGGGGCTCGATCCCAGGACACTGGGATCAGGACCTGAGCCGAAGGCAGACGCTTAACGACTGAGCCACCCAGGTGCCCCAAATAAATAAAATCTTTAAAAAAAAAAGGAAAACTTTTTGGACCAACTACCATGTACAAGACATACTGGAGGATATAAATGATTTTAAAGAATAGCCTGTTACTTAAAGGTACAAAATCCAGCTTCTCCAATGTTTAGCAGTCCAAGTTGGGACATCATTTCTCTTCTTTAAGCCTCAGTTTCTTATCTGTAAAATGTGGCTAATGAGACCTATCTCCAGTGAAAGTAGTAGCATTAGGCAAGATGATTTATGTAAAGTGCTCTGCACTGTATCTGACGTAGATGGGCCAGTAAGTAAATGCTTATTGCTGGATCTGCCCCTAGTATGGAAAAGTTGTCAGCACCAAGTCTGCCTGGCCAATGTAAGCCTTCCCCTTCCTAACTTTAGGCTGACTTACGCAGTGGTCCCTTGCATGCAGGAAGTCAAAGAGCTCCTCGGTGCAATCCTCCTCTGTCTGTGACCTGGAGGATACACGCTGGTCACAGAGCTCTAGCCGCTCCCGAGCCTTTACACATTTCTCCAGCTGTTCGCATTGCTCTCTCACTGTTGTTAGGGGATCCTGAAGGAGAAACACAGAAAAGAACCGAAATGCGGGTTTTAGGAGGAGACCCACAAACCATCTGCTTTGATTAATACAACCACCAAACCAAGGTGCTGCCTCTGAATTACCGTGCAGAAGGCCAGCTGGCAGAGCCACACTGCCGCCAGAAATGGCAGAATGGGGTCTCCCATTCAATTCTGATGCTAAGTAGTAGGGGAAAGTTTCACATTCCTGCCTTCCAAGGTTGCCAGTATGCACTGAAAGCCTCAGTCCTATCTGAAAAACAAGGTGGTAAAGGAAACCTAGCCAAACTTGAAGTAGATCTATAGGAGGCCTTACTTGTTAACACAGCATTTGGGATATGTAATGTCTGTGAATTTGAATTCCCCTCATCTGACAGCCAGGCCTATGTACCCCAGCTGCCCAGCTAGAAAGGCAATATTAACATGGAGAAGGACTATATAAGAAAAGTTTCTTCCAGAGTCCTTTATTAAACCACAAATAGCAGATAGATAACTGAATACCAGGCCCTCAAGATGATGCTCTGCTCCCTGACACCATGACTAAAGAAGCTCCGAACCCAGAAAAGACTCAGCTTCCCAGGCCCGCACCCCCCAAACACTCCCCAGCACAGGAAGGAAGTATTAAAGGTTTTTTCCATTTCCATTCTCTCCCACGTGTCAAATAAAGACTCCTTAAAATGCCCTTAGAGTTCATGAAGCTCAAACTTCCTTTTACTGAGATGGTTCCAAACCTGAGACGGCTCTTACCACTAATTCCTCCTCCTCCTCTTCCTCCTACAAAAGGAAAACAAAATTAATGTCAGCAGCAACTTAGGATATATATTCCTAATCATACTGATGTTGTAATTACTGAGGATAAACACTGTATTAATTGTGTTTTAAATTTTTCTGTGTTTTATGACGCTTTGACATTTTAGGGGCTTTGCTAATCCTGGAGAGAAAGCCCCTCCCAGGGGACACACCTTTCATATGTAAACCAACCAATCCAAAACCCTTATCACCAATTACTTCCTTTATCTCCTAGACTAAACCAATTATTGCTCCTGCCCTAATCACCCTGAAGGCCAAGTACCAAACAGCTAGAGACCACCCCTATAGCCCAGAACCCACAGAAATTACTCAAATAATCCAATCCTAAATTTACCAGAGCTTGCCTATCCTGCCTCACCCATTTTCCCCCTCAGAAACCAAGAGTCTGGTTTCCCTTGCTCTTTCCGATGGTCCAGGCCCTTCTCCAGGTGGCCCTGAGTGGTGTGGCCTTCCCCCCCTTCTCTTGGGACTCATAATAAACTCTTCATTCAAAAACAGTTGTCTCCATGCCTGTACTCTTACCATACCTGATTAAAACAAACATTTCAACAAGGACACACTATCTCACTTTCATTAGCAACAACCTAGCGTGTAGGACACTCTAAAGTTTATAAAGTGGGGCGCCTGGGTGGCTCAGTCGGTTAAACTCTGCCTTCGGCTCAGGTCATGATCTCAGGGTTCTGAGATCGAGCCCCACATCGGGCTCCCTGCTCAGGGGGAGTCTGCTTCTCCCTCTCTCTCTGCCCCTCTCCCTTGCTTGTGCTGTCTCGATTTCTCTCTCTCAAGTAAATAAATAAAATCTTTAAAATAAATAAAGTTTATAAAATACTTTCATATCTGTAATTTGATTAATCACAACAGACCCTTAAGGGCTCCCAGTTTAGAGAGAACACTAATTAGATATTTTCTTTCTTTCTTTTTTTTTAAAGCTCTACGCCCAACGTGAAGCTTGAACTCACCACCCTGAGATCAAGATTCACATGCTCTATTGACTGAGCCAACTGGTGCCCCAATTAGACATTTTTTGATACAGATTCAAGCTGATGTTCACATGGAACCTACATAACTTAAAAGTATTTTTGTTTGAAATTCTGGTAGGCCCTAGTATTACCAGAAATAGCTCAATTTAGTCCTTATATCCCAAAGTTAGGAGGAAAACTAACATTTTTTCTAGACTCTGAACATGAACTGGGAATATGAAAATGGCCAAACCTAAACTTTTCTTTAGCCAGAGCTTAACTAAAAACGGTTACAGTCACTGCTTTTTGACTTGGTGAACTCCCAGGACTCTAAGTAGACTATCAGCATAAGTGCATCAAAGGTCTAGAGTAACCCATTCACAAGATTGGAAACACCAACTCCTGCCTATTTACTTCAGATTCAGGTACACAACCTCAAACTTAGTTTCCTTTCTTCCAAGGAGAGCAGTATAAAAAATTCCCTGTGGGAGCATCATTATAGGCCAAAATCTGGGGCACAGCCAAGTCTGATCAATATTTCAACCTGTCAAAAGCAAGCTGTTTGCCTGCCTGCACATGCACATATCCACATTTGGAGGAAGGGAAAGAAAAGGTATATAGGAAGATAAGAACTAGCTCAGCAATCCCTCATTATGTTTTCAAAATTCCAACACAATCTGCTTTATTCTCTACCATGCCCTTTGGGGAAGAGACCAAAGCTCATGAAAGCTGGAAGGGCTAAAGCAGGTTTAACTATAACCCATGCTATTTATTCTCACAATTAGCAAAGATCTCTTCTAAACATGAAGATGATTTTTGGGATGTCAAATTCTAGTTTTTCATTAAGCCTTCTTAACCTTGCTCTTTAAAAAAATTCATACTGAAATGTTTTTCCAAAAAATTGAAATCATATTCTGCCTCAGTTAGAAACCTGAAATTAGTATCCTAGAAGCAAGACCTCTGTATCATTTCCCTATTAGCAATGCTACTACATTGATCATTTTGATAATTTTGTGTCAAAAGTATCAGGGCATGTTTTGGAAAAACAAATCCAAATACTAAGTCTGAATATGGACTACTTCATGTAAAATTTCCAGTCAATGACTAAAACCAAGGTCACACTAAATAAAAAGATTTAATGTCCAAAAAGTATAGGTTCTTCATAAATGACCTCAGTTTTCTTTCTTTCTTTTTTTTTTTAAAGATTTTATTTATTTGATAGAGGACAAGCAGGGGGGAGCAGCGAAGGGAGAGGGAGAAGCAAGCTCCCCGCTGAGCAGGGAGTCCAATGCGGGCTCGATCCCAGGATTCTGGGATCATGACCTGAGCCAAAGGCAGATGCTTAACTGACTGAGCCACCCAGGTGCCCCAAAGTTTTCTTTTCTTTTTTTTTTTTTAAAAGGATTTTTTTTTTTATTTTTATTTTTATTTTTTAAGATTTTTTTTTTTTTTTTTTTCTTTATTTGAGAGAGAGAGAATGAGAGAGAAAGCACATGAGAGGGGGGAGGGTCAGAGGGAGAAGCAGACTCCCCGCCGAGCAGGGAGCCCGATGTGGGACTCGATCCAGGGACTCCAGGATCATGACCTGAGCCGAAGGCAGTCGCTTAACCAACTGAGCCACCCAGGCGCCCCAAAGTTTTCTTAATTTAAAAAACTGACTACCTTCTTTTCATCTACTGTTATGGAGAGCCCTACTGAACTTCCTGAGGCTGGCTCCATTTCCTTCTGTTCCCCTTTCTGAAAATAAGAAGACTAGGAAAAATCAAGGGATAAACTAGTTTCCAACTATTCAGAACCCATAAACCTGGAACAGCTGCTGCGAAGTGACTAGAGAACAAAGGATAGGAAATGTGACTGAAAACGAAAAGCTAGCTGGCTTCTGTAAAGCTGTGTAGCACCGTGGCTAAGTCTTGTCTCTGAAACCATGCTGCTTGGGTTCAACTCCCCGCTCCGTGATTAAAGCTGTGGTCCTTAGAAAAGATATTTAACCTTTCTATGCTAGTTTTTCATCTGTAAAATGACCATAATAACAGTCCCCAATACTTACCCCATAGGACTACTGTGTGGCTTAAATGAATTAGTCATATAAAGAACTTGGAATAGTAAGCAGTCAATAATTATTACATTGGCATTCTTACTCTGGGAAAGAGCTCCCTCTTCCACCATCGCAGAATTATAGTGCACATTCCTACACTGTCCCCAAATATACCTCCCACCCCCACCCCTACCAAAGAAAAAGAAACCACTTCTTCACTTATCTAGCGTAAGGCCAGATCTCCGGAGCCTCCATAGAAGATGTGGCAGGATTCCTGACCTGAGCGGAGAGAAGCACTAAAGGCCGGTCGGCTTGCTCCCTAAACCTGTCAAACCAGGGTCTCAGATCACCTGGCTGACTAAAAATAAACATACTATTTTTACAAAAGTTTAGGCGACAGCATTTTCGCTGTCGTTACACCTTCGCCGCATTCACAGAACGGAGAAACTAAGCCCAGAAAAGGGCTAGTCATCTACTTGTCCAAGATGAATAGACAAATTCTGGGGAAGGGTCGAGGGAACCAGCAATCCCGACCGTGCAAACTCTAGGGGCGAATCCAGGGCCAACAGGGCCCCGGGTGTGTTTTGGCGGGGTAGGTCTTCAGCCTCTGGGCAGTGAAGAGGGTCGAGTCGGTCGCCTTCCCTTACCTCCTTGGGATCTCCGGACCCGGTCAGCATCTTTCGCTCGTCCTCCAGCCCCATGTGCCGCTACAGTTCTGAATTCAACACCAACACCAACAGCAACAGCGGCACCTATTCCACTTCAGGATCAAGAAGGACTTGTAAGGGTCACTCAGCGGATATCCGGCGATCTGGCCGGAAGTGCGGCAGACTCGTCGTAGTCGTGAACACACGCTCGGATTGGCATATACTACCGTCCAAACGCAGGGGATAGGGGGAACTGGTATTTGCACCTGAGGAGGATTTGCTAAGTAATGTCCCCTTAATCGTGCCAGTGCCGACTACATCGATCTACGGATTTATTTAAAATATTGGCTTCTAAGAGACTTGGGAAGAATGCGGATTTATCCGTTATTCCTTTAGCGCAGTTCCCAGTCTTCCCCACATCGCTGATGAAACCGTCCTAACTGCCGACCTTTTCAAGATGGCGGTCCGCGGGTGCCACTCTCGGGCTCGCGCACCTCCCCAAGATGGCGGCGCCCGAGGCCTGGCGCGCCCGGAGTTGCTGGTTCTGTGAGGTAGCGGCGGCAACGACCATGGAGGCCACGTCCCGGGAGGCGGCGCCAGCGAAGAGCTCGGCCTCGGGCCCCAGCGCTCCCCCCGCCCTGTTCGAGCTGTGCGGGCGGGCGGTGAGCGCCCATATGGGGGTTCTGGAGAGCGGGGTGTGGGGTAAGTCGCGGGGTGAGGGGCTACCTCTGGCAACGAGCGGAGGCGGCCCAGCGGCCGGGGGGCGCGGGGGGCGAGGCCGGGAGGCCTGGGGCAAGGCCCAGCCCGGGGCACTGGAAGCCACACCGTCGGGTCGGAACATGAATTCCGTGCCTGACCGGGCTGGACAGAGTAAAGGCGGGGACCAAATCGGCAGGTGGACGCGCACCGCGGCCTGGCTGGGGGGCGCGGGGGGCGAGGCCAGGAGGCCCGGTCTGGGGCCAAACAGGCAGGGCCCGGGAGACAGAGGCTGCAATGACGGGCCGGCCGTGAGCACCGAACTGACGCTCGGGTCGGGCCGGGCTGGGGAGTGTCGGATGTCGAACCGACGGGCAGGGATGGCCCCGCTGCTTGGGGGCGGGGGCCGAGGTTGGGAGGCCCGGCCTAAGGCAAGGAGGCCAGGCCCGGGGCCACCTAACCTGACTGACGCGCGGGGCCTCCCGTGTCTGCTTGACAGACCGCGGGTGCCGGGACTCCGGAGGCCAGGCTGATGGGCAAAGGCAGCCCAGTGGATTGGAGAGCCAGGGGCTGGGGGGAGAGGCCGAAGGGCCGGGGGCGCCGAGGCCTGTCCGACGACCCAGGGTTGAAGGGAGCGCACTGACGACCGGGGCCTCGGGTGCCAAATTGCTTGAGCGCGGGACTGACGGGCAGGGCAGGGAGCGCCGGAGGCCACTCGGATTGGCCTGAGCGGAGGAAGGGCCCGGAGCGGGTGAAGGGAGGCCGGAGCGGGTCAGCAATCGAGGGAGGCTCGAATGACGGACAGGCGGGAAGGGCCAGCGAGGCCCCAGGCGGGGCGACGGCCCCAGGATCCCGGCTGGGAGGGGGCGCGTCGCCGCTGGGAGGCCCTGGGCTGAGTGCGAGCGAAAAGAGGCCCCGGGCCTGAAAGCTGCCGCGGACCGATGGCCCGGCCTGGGCTGAGGGCGCCCGGGCTGAGCGGCAAAGGCGGGCCCGCGGCGCTGGGCCGAGGGGCCGGTGGGCCTGGGATTAGGGCGGGCCGGCGCGGGCCAGGTAGCGCCGGAGAGGAGGCCCGCAGCCGATGGGCACGCAGAGGCCGGGCTTTGGAGTGGGCGCCGCTGGACCCAGACGGGCAGCTGATGAGAACAACTCGGGTCGGCCTTGTGAACACTGATGGTGAGAGTGAAAGAGAGGAGAGTGAAGGCTCTGGGGGGTAGGCCTGCCCGCACGGGGGATGAGGGAGGCCTTGGGCCTGACAGACTGGTGGTGTGAGGGGGTGGGGTCCAGAGGCCAGGGCTGAAGCTGGGTGAGGAGATGCAGGCCAGGCCTAGGGCCCAGGAAAGGGGGAGGGAGTGGCAGGAGAGAAGGCCTCGGGCCTTGAGGGGGTGAGGGGGTGGGGTTCTGGAGAAGGCCTCGGAAGTGGTGGTAGTGTCTTTGCCAGGAGGAAGGCCCTAGTAAGGTCAGGAGTGAGGGCTTGAGGTCCTGGGATTGGGGGTCTGGGGGGCTGCACACTGAGGAGGTGGCTGTGAAGAAAAGGCCCTAGAGTTTGGGGGGTTGGGCCTCCAAGAATAAGCCCCAGAGCTGTGGAGACTGGTTAAAGAAGGCCCAGGGATGGGAGCAGGCCCTTGGTGAGGTGGGGGTGGGGCACTGATCCTGAAGAGGCCCAAGTGTCTTCCTGCAGTGGGGAAGACTGTTAGAAGTCCTCAAGCTGGGGGGGGGGGGGGGGGGGCGGATTGTGGAGGCCCTGTGCCAACAGCTGAAAGAAGGGTCAGGCTGACCCATGGGAAACAGGAGAAGTCTCAGTGGAACTGGGCAGGGTGCTCAGAAAAGTCCTCAGAAAAATGTGGAAGAAGGCAGAGAAGATTGGCTGTATTAGCCTGGAGCTTCTAGGATGCTAAACTTGGCTAGGAGGGAAGAGGACTGGGTGTGGAGGCCTGGAGTTGGGAAGAGGAAGCATTAAAGGTGTAGGCTGGAAGGAAGCAAGGAAGAGCCTGGCTTAAGAGGAATGGAGAAAGGAAGAGGGGGTTTGTGGATAATAGAGGATGAGAATCCCCAGTGGCTGTGAGAGGGGATGGCTAAACAGAGCAGATTGGTGGAACAGAGGAGAAAGAGCTCCTATGGGCCTAGACCAGGTAAACAGTCACAGAGAAAAAGCTAAATCAAGTTAGGCCTCTTAGGAGAGCCAAGTAAGAGGCCTGCTAAGAAGTGCTCTTTTGGAGGAAGGTCTCAATGTGGGCTAACAGCCAAGAAAGGCTTCCTGGAGGCAGTGGACTAGGGTTGCTTTGTGTAGGGAGAGAGAAGGGTAAAGTGAGTAGAGGCAGCAGGAAAGGATACAGTGAAGAGACAAGTAGAATAGGTATGTTATACCTTGAATGCCAGGATGTGGAGCTTGGACTTTATCTTGAATGCAGTAGGGGCCTACATTAATGTAATAGCTTAGGGAATTAATACTTTCATTCAGCAGGTACATTGAGTACTATGTACAAAGAATTATACTAGACTCTTGGACATCAAGATTCAATTATTCTACAAGTAAAGATAAAGGGAGATCCTAGAATAGAAGTTTTGAAAGATTTTCCTTAGATATGGTATACTATAAGATCTAAGACTTGTTCTTGGCAGGACAGAGAGGCTATTGACAGATAATAATAATAAACAACATTTAGTGAGCTGATTATGGCCAGACATGGTCTTAAAAAGATTACAAGCATGATTTTCTTTAATTTTTATAACAATATTATGAGGGAGTTACTACTACCTCCATTTTAAGATTGAGGAAACCGAGTCTTAAAGATGTTAATTTGCCCAAGGATTCATAATTAAGTAATAGAATCAGAATTTCACCCAGTTTTGTCCAACTCTAGAGACTAAACCATTTAGTCAATACTATAAAGCCTCTCAAATCTAGACATCAGCAAGAACAAGTTTTGTTTTTATGATATGTTGAATTTAGAGTTAGGGCCTAATTATTTCTATTGTTCATAGGAAAGTACTAGTTCAGGATACAGTAGGGGCCCAAAGAATGGGAGTCACCAGCCTGGAAGAGTGGGAAGGGAATTCAGAAAAGGCTTAATAAAGGGCACATGATACTTGAAAGATGAGTAGTTGATATGCTGAAAATGGCAAGGACATTCCTGGTAGAGAGCAGCACAACAAAGGCACAGAGGCAGAAAGCAGTGTAACGTGTTAGGTAAATGAAAAAAGTAGTTTAGTGTGGCTGAAATAGAGGAGGCAAAGCAGGGAGCTGGAGAAGTTAGTAGGGCCCAGATTATGATGGATGTTTTTATCACACTATCCAATAGGACCTTTTAAATGCAGAATAGTTCATTATGCTAGGCAAAAGTGAACTGAGGAGCTCCTAAATGAGCATATCTGCTTGCTTTATTATCTCATCCTTGAAGATGTGCATGCCCCTGAAATTCCAGCTGCCAACTAAGTGGCTGAAGATAAGTAGACTAGAGTTTGAATTAGACTTAGGTTAGTTTCTACAGGTTCCATTTGCCAAATGAGAAGTCTGCTCTTCTGTTTTCCTTTCCAGTAGGATAAATAATGCTTGGAACCCTGGGAGAAAAAAGTAAATTTTGTGTTTTGGTTTTTGTAGCCCTCCCAGGCCCAATACTTCAAAGCATCTTACCTCTGCTCAATATATATTACTTGGAGAGGATTGAGGAAACTGCCCTCAAGAAAGGTAAGTGTCTTTCTCTCTCTTTCTCAGTCAGTGATGGTGCCTTGCTTACAATGATGTTCTTCAGGTAAATATTACACCTGATACCTGCATAGAACTTCATGCTTTTCAAAAAGTACCCTCACACCTACTTTCTTATGTGATTCCTCAGAGTGTCCAGTGAAACACAAAGCAAGTAAATGATCCCAGTTATACTAATAAAAGTAAAACCACAGGCACACCACAATTAATAGCTAAGACATACTGAAACCCAGATCTTCTGAATCTTCATTTTTCTGTTTTACCGTGCTGTCTTCCAAACCCCTCACTGGACAGATCTGTTAACAGCTAACATTCATCTAACTAATCCAGATATGCCAAGCACTGTCGTAGGCACTTTACCTGGAGAAACTCATTTAATCTTTTCAACAACTCTATGAAATAGCTATTATTAACTACATTTTACTGATAAGGAAACTGAGGTACAAAAAGATTAGGTAAACTTGCCCAAGGTTACACAGCTAGAGTGTGGTTTGCTGATATTTAAACCCAGGCAGTCTGTCTTTAGAGCCAGTGCTCTTTACTAGTCTGCCATATTGCTCCTGTGAACCCAGAGAAGGACAACATTAAAAGCTGATGTACCTCACCCATGGTGGCCAAAGAGCAGCCAAGTAAATGTGATATTTCTCCCCACAGGCCTCTCCACTCAGGCCATCTGGCGCCGACTATGGGATGAGCTGATGAAGACAAGGCCTTCCAGTTTGGAAGTAAGTTAAGGCACCAGGTAGAACTCTGGCCTGACTTTGCACAGTGAAAGCAGGAATAGCTTATAAACACAAGCTGGGTACTGGTAAAGTGCAGGGACAGCGATGGAGTGAATTTGGGAGGAAATGGCTTGTCACAGGGTTCTTGGCTCTGATGGCTTGTCACAAGTTTCTTTCCATTTGACATTTGTCACTGACTTGATTGCTCACTGTGTTTGCAGGTAACACAAAACAGGGAAAGGTAGTGATCACAATGGATGGCAGAACCCAGATTCATAGAGGTCTTGAAAGGGCTGGAGCAGTGGTCAAACTTGACAAGATGAAATTTAACAGAATAAACCAATTTTCACTTAAGTCTAAAAAATTCCAATTGCATGACCTTAGGGTAGGAGGTGGAGGGGTCTGGCTTAGCAGCAACTTGTATGAAAAAGATTAAGGGGGTTTAGTCAACAGTGTGCTAAAGCTACTCATATAATGACTCTCCTCTGAGCTGTGTGAATCAATGTAACTATAATA
The DNA here is from genome assembly GCF_964656455.1 of Halichoerus grypus. Taxonomy (NCBI): domain Eukaryota; kingdom Metazoa; phylum Chordata; class Mammalia; order Carnivora; family Phocidae; genus Halichoerus; species Halichoerus grypus. Next base: position 151,709,298 of record NC_135716.1, read on the forward strand.
TAAGCTGAAGGACAAGGGGGATGATAGACCTGCCTGGCTCTGCAGTGGTCAGGCTACCCCTGGAGTATGGAGAAAGAAGTCAAGGCCACATCACGTGAGTCACATTTGGAAGACTGGAGATGTTTTTCCTGAAAAAAGAGAAGATCTGGGGAACATGAACTATCTTGAAATATTTGAATGACTCTCACATAAAAGAGGGATAATAGACTTGTTCTGGTAGAAGCTAAAGGAGAATAAATTTCTGCTAAACTGAATGTAGAATTTTTAAACTCTTAGCTTATTGGTGATGAAACAAGCTAATGCCAGAGCTAAGAAGCTTCCCATCTCTAAGTGTTCAGATAGAGTCTAGATAACTACCTGACACAAGGGTATTGTAAAAGAAATCCAGCATTTTGAGAGGTTAGAAGATGACTCTAGGGCTCCTTTTAGCCCTGAGATTCTGTTATTCATTGGTTCAGGTATAACTTGCTCTTATTTAAGCAGAATTTCTTCTGCTGCTCCATAACTATGGGACAGAACAGATTGAGTTCAATAAACATTTACTAAACTTACCACACACCAGGTCTTATGTTAGCTATTGGAAGCAGAGACACTAATCTCTCACATTTAGCAGGGAAACCTGCAAACAAATACATTGTGCATGGTGGGATAAGTGGTGTGACAGTAGCAAAGAGGTTGAGGGAGAAGGGAGCATGACAGTCTTTCCTGGGAAGTAGTATTTGAACTGAGCTTTAAATGGTGGATGAAGCCAAATGATAAGAAAACAAGTTCTTATCAGGAGATTTAATTTTGGGGGATGTACTGGGTTCAGTAACATTCAGCTCCATATCCTTCAGCTTTCCTACTTCTAGATCTGGACACAACTCCTGAAGTTCAGTGCAATAATGCTAAGGCCCAAGAAAGTCCTCAGGCTGTACAGGAATTAGGCCGTATGAGGAAGAAAAGTGGATGCAAGATTAGAAAATACTAAGTTTCCTGAAACTTAAAGATGCATGGGATTCACTTTGTCCCAGTGTTTCCCACACAGTATGGTTGACTAGCAGATGATAGAGATCGTAACATCTTTCACTTAGAGTAAGCTTTTTTTCTCCAATATTATCTCAGGCTTCCTGGTAGTTTGTTATCTTTTCTTGTCTCAGAGCATTTCAGAACATTAAGGAAGCCCCAGGCTTGGTAGCCTAACAGTCCCCTAGACAGAGGTCATTCCAAAGGGTACCTTCTTCTGCTTCCCAGTTTTACATGACAGTAACCTTAACTTCATAATTCAGAAACACTTATGAGTGCCTGCTCAATTCCAGGCACTGTGCTAGGTTCTAGGGATACAGTAGTGAACAAGATAGAGATAGCCCCTGATTGCTTATAAAGAAATAGGATTTCAAACTGTGTAGTACTAGTGTATGTATATTAAGAGATCTGTAGAATAAAATAGATATTTTGGAGACAAAGCAATGCGGAATGAAGGATTATTCAATAAATGAATCTCTGGTTAGTGGTTAACTATTTGGAAAAAATAAAGTTAGAGCCTCATTTTACAATATACTCAATTTCTATATGGATTAAAGATTAAATTGTAAAAAGTCAAAGCACAGAACTAAAAAAAGAATAAAGGTGACTGGTTATCTAATCTCAAGATGGAGAGTGTTAATTATTAAATGGGCAGAATCAAAAAAGCATGGACATATTTGGCGATATAAAATGCCAACACAATTTAAAAGGTACATAAACTAAGAATGTTGCAACAATATTTGTAAAACAAGAGGATAGCGGGAATAAGACAAACTATCCCAGTAGAATAAGTAAAGATTGGGACAAAATATGTAAAAATCTCCAATAAAATATATTGAATCTCAAAAATAAATGAGAAAGTATATAACTCTTAAATAAGCATATATATAATATACTTATATAAAAATAAGTACATGTAATATATAGTATAAAAATATATAATATATACTTATTTATATATATAAAATATATATTATTTGGCTAGAAATTCTATTTCTTAGAATTTATAGTATATAAAAATGGAAATACTCATGAAGATTTATTTCAAGATGTTCATTACAGCAACTTAATATCAAAAAGCTAGAAACAATTTATTCAATATGCAGGAATTGATTATAGTATATTCATATTTTCAAAATATTAATAAAGTCATATTCTGAAAACATTTAGATACATGGTGGTAAAAAGGTAATGACACAGTGGCATAATGTTTTAAAAGCCCAGCATTTGAAACTATTCAGAATTGTCTCAAAGTTATAAAAACAATTATCGATAGCTATTCACATTTACATATACACTCGAAAGAATGGGTTTATAGATTTTCCACAAACATTTCTGTTATCAGAAAAATAGTGGACAATGGTTTATGAACATTTGCTGGCTCTGTGTAGTACAAGAAAATATTTAGCCTTCCCTCGTTTGTATACCCACTTCCTCCCCAACTAGTGCCTGAGCCACCAGGCTGTGGATGGGCCAAGGACTGTGTTGGTAGGCAAGTGTCATTTCACCTCTTTGGTGGTGCCTCATTTCCCCTACTCTTGCCCAAAAGAATGTGTTTAAATCACTTTACATTCCCTGAGCGATAGTGTACAAGCACACAAAATGAGTGGCTTGAGCTAGATCTCTTAGCTATTTCTTAGCTTTGAAGTTTTAGCAGAGATTCTTCTAAAAGGTGGTGATGGAATAAACTGCAGTGAACTACTGTCTGCTCATAATTGAAATAGTTGTCGTAATTAACTTCAGATACTCATTTAATCCTTAAAACTGTCTGATGTAGGTAGGTTATTTTCTCACTTTACAGATGACGAAACTGAGGCAGAAAGAGGTGAAGCAGCTTGTCTGAGGTTATAGTTAGTGAATGGCAGACTCAGGATTCAAGTTGAGGCAATGTGGCTCTGGACTCATGCTCCTAATCACTGTGTCATGCTGTTCTCACTGCAGTTATCACATGTCTGGGGTGTTCCAGTTTCAAATATTCTCTCCTACTGTCTTCATCAAACAATAAAATGTGTGAAAAACAACACTAATAGTTATCTAAACTACATATTCCACATGCCTTATGGTCAGAAGTAGCCATAACATCTTAGTTCACATCTTTGTCCATATTTTAGGCCTAGAATGTCTCATTTGTGAAGTTAAAGCCTTGCTAGGTTACCTGCAAGTGTTTTCCAAGGCTGTGAGCATGGGCCAGCAAATGTGTAGGAAGGTGTTAGAGTGAGGTAGGATTCAGGAATACCCTCTCTGCTTCTGCTCGAGGCTGAGTGGAGATTTGGTTGCCAGGTATTTTTTCCTGGTCCCCCAATGCCCCCCCACTGTTGCTGGTGAGAGAGGTCCTTCCCTCTTGTTGCTACCATGCGGTTAGCTCAAACATGAAGTCATTCCTAATTATTACCACAGCAGGCAGTGTCATGGGGAATAGCCAGGGCAAAGGAATGACACTTTTGCTGAGAACCATAGGGGTCCAACTCCTGCCAAGAACCTCAGATATAAATTGAGGGTCACTCTGGTATGAGGGAATGCATAGAGGTAGGGTAAGTACCAAAGAGAAGTGTCCCTTAGTCTTGAGGAACCTCAGCCCCCCACTATCTTTTGCTTCAGGCTGAATAAGCACCCTGCTTAACAGGCTCTGGTCCATCAAGTCCATCTCACATTGCCCATCCAGACTAATTGTTACCATTAGCAGTAACAGCAATAACATTTTGTATTTTACAGTTTATGAAGTGCTTTCACTTGCATGATCTCATTTGATCTTCACAACAAACCTGTGAAGCAAGTGATATTATCCACATTTTATAGATGAAGAAAGAGGTTCAAGAGGTTGAGTATAGTGGCAGAGATGACACCTGTATCAAAGTCAGCAGACTTCTGTACCTGAGGAGAGAATGGGGACTTAAGGAAGTCTGTGTGTCCTCTTGTGGTGGGGGTGGGGGCAGTAATTGCAAACCTATATATATCAGAATCATCTGGGGGAGGTTTAAAAAACAAAAATGCATGGGCCTTACTGCAGATGTAACATAAGAGAATTCCCAGGTCTGGATACCTGGCATACGAATTTTCAAAAAAGAAAAGCTCCACAGTCAATTCTGGTATGTACCAAAGGCTGAGAAATACTTGCATTCAGAGTTCTTCTAAATGTACCGGAATAGTCTGATGAAGTCTCATATGCATCAAAGTCAATAACTACTGCCCTGGAGAAAACCGATCTAAGATTTGGACCCTGATCTCCAGGAATTTCTAATCTGGTTGGGTAAAACATGTACACAGCGAAGAGACTCAGCACCATGAGACAGGTCTACCAATGTTTAAGACCTGAATAATCAGAGTAGCAGAGGAGTCCCACAAGAGGCAGGGAGAGGAGTAGAAGGGGTCATACAGAGAGACACAGATGAACAGCCTCAACAAGAGTAAAATGTTAGTAGGTCCTCTCAGGAAGCCAGCAATGAAGAGCATTTCTGGCAGATGTAGGAAAGGGCATAAGAAGGCAGGTTTGGGTCAGTAAGGTGATCAATTTGGCCAGAGCAAAGCATTCATGTGAGCAAGATGTGAGACAGAAAGCTTCTCAGATAGACAGAGGCCATATTGTACAGGGCTTTCCCTGCCAGGCTGAGGAACTTCAGATTAGCCCTCAGCAGTGGATAGACTCGGGGTGGGGGGGGGGGGGGTGTGGGTGTGGTTTAAAGCAGAATGTAATCAGACATGTTTTACAAAGATGAATCCAGTGGACTTGCACAAAAGTTTGGGAAGGGGAAAAGGAGATGGGGGAGCATTCAGGAAGCTAATGAAGTGGTCAGGTGTAAGGTGATAAGGGTCTGAACAAAGGTGGTAATGATAAGAATGGAAAGTTGGGATCAGGTTCTAGAAACAGATGTGGAAGAAGTTACAGGATTGTTTCACTTGAATGGCAGGCACTATAGCAAAATAATCTCTGGAACCAAATTTCCCGGGTTCAATCTTGATTCTGCCACTTACCTGTGTAACCACAGGCAGTAACAACCTTTGTGCCTTTTTTCCTACCTGTAAAATGGGGCTAATAGTAACACATACCTCAAAGATGTGAAGATTAAATGAATTTGTGTAAATTATTTAGAATGTTGCCTGGCTCAGCAAATAGCTATTGGAAGGGAGGAACCCGGAATGATGATGATGGTTCAGCGGGTACCCTCTTAGTATCACAGCTGTCTGGCATGTTCTCTGCTTTCAGAGTGTGACCTGTTGGCGAGCCAAGTTTATGGAGGCCTTTTTTTCCCATGTTCTACGTGGGACCATTGATGTATCTTCTGACAGGCGTCTCTGTGACCAGCGCTTCTCACCACTTCTGCATAGCTCCCGCCATGTCCGGCAGCTCACCATCTGCAATATGCTGCAGGGTGCAACTGAGCTGGTGGCTGAGCCCAACCGCAGGGTTCTGGAGACCCTGGCCAGTTCCCTGCACACCCTCAAGTTCCGCCACCTGCTGTTCTCTGATGTGGCTGCTCAGCAGTCACTTCGGCAGCTGCTGCATCAGCTTATTCACCATGGGGCTGTCAGCCAGGTGTCGCTGTACTCCTGGCCTGTGCCTGAGTCAGCCCTTTTCATCCTTATCCTCACCATGAGTGCTGGCTTCTGGCAGCCAGGCCCTGGTGGCCCACCTTGCCGCCTCTGTGGAGAGGCCTCCCGAGGCCGGGCCCCATCCCGAGATGAAGGGTCCCTCCTGCTGGGCTCACGCCGGCCTCGCAGGGATGCTGCTGAGCGATGTGCTGCAGCCCTGATGGCCTCTCGGCGGAAGAGCGAAGCCAAGCAGACAGCCAGAGCTGCACCTGCCACCCGAGTAACACGCCGGAGCACACAGGAGAGCCTGACAGCAGGTGGGACAGACCCTAAGAGGGATCTGCACCCTCCAGCAACCTCCCACGAGGCTCCTGGCACCAAGCGGCCACCCTCTGCTCCAGCCACCACCTCCTCTGCCTCCTCTTCCACATCCTCATCCAAACGGGCTCCAGCTAGCTCAGCCCCACAGCCTAAGCCCCTAAAGCGTTTTAAGCGAGCTGCAGGGAAGAAGGGTCCTCGCACCCGTCAGGGGTCTGGTGCAGAGTCTGAAGACCTGTATGACTTTGTTTTCATTGTGGCTGGTGAGAAAGAGGATGGGGAAGAGATGGAGATCGGGGAAGTGGCGTGTGGAGCTTTGGATGGATCAGATCCCAGCTGCCTGGGGCTTCCAGCACTGGAGGCCTCCCAGCGATTCCGCAGCATTTCCACCTTGGAGCTATTCACAGTTCCGCTCTCCACGGAGGCGGCTCTGACACTGTGCCACCTGCTGAGCTCCTGGGTGTCTCTGGAGAGCCTCACACTCTCCTATAATGGTGAGTGCCCAGCAGGGGCAGGGATGGGTCTCACAGCGGCACCAGCTGTGTGCCCAATCCTGTGGAGGGGAATAGGGAATATGATCAAGAAGCTGCAGATGAGGCCCCGCCTGCTTCACAGTGGGACAGAAAGCACACACATGAAATAGGGGCAGACTTTCACTGTTGGGGAAGAACATGAGGTCTGTAGGCCTGATTTAGAGCTGTAAGCAGGGGTTCCTGAGAGGCAGCGAGGACCTGAAGAATGGGTACATTTTAGCTATGGTACGCAATCCACAGGCAGGTGGGAGAAGTTTCGTGTATGCAAGGCCCAGCCAGGGCTAAGGTTGGGTCGTCCCCCCAGTCCTGTCAAAGCAGCGGTACAGACAAGAAGATATAGAACACGCTTTTATCAGACCAGCAGCCTGTGAAGCAGTCCTCAGTTCTTACCCACCTGGCTGTGCCCAGCTAGCCAAACTTCAACTCTGGGTAAATCTACCAATCTACCTAGCTTGCTGAGCACGTAATGGAGAAAAATCACACAACTGTGGATTGGTGCTACTATACATTCAATCATCAATCTTATATGAATCCTATGTTTGCAACATTAGCTCCCATTCCTACTACTTCCAAATGTTACCCCCTTTTCCTTTCTCAGCAGATGACTTCACCTCCTACTTCAGAGAAAATAGAAGCCATCACACATGAACTTCAGCTTATTGCTAACCAACCTAGAATTCTACATCTACACTCATCCTTTCCTCTTTCACAGGGGGAGTGATGGCTATCCTAACTAAGGCTAACTCTTTTACCTGTGCTCTGGATCCATACCCTCTTGCCTTCTTAGGAAAGCTTGTTTCTCAAATGCCTTAGTAATAAGAACTAACTTTTATATACTGCTTAGTATGTGTCTGGCACAATTTAAGTATTCTATTAATTGAATCCTTACAACAACCCTATGAGGTCAAGTGGGTTGCCCAGGATAACCTCACGAGTAAACTGTAGAGCCAGGATTCAGACCCAGGCAACCTGATTCCAGAATCCCAAGGTTTTGAACCACTACTTAATGCTGCCTTCCTTCTCCAAGATCCTCCTTGTTGCTAAGTCCAATACATACTTTTCAGTCCTTCTCTTACATTAATTCTTGGTGGCATTTGCTGCTATGAAACAGCCTTCATGAAATACTCTCATTTCCACTACCTCAATATTTTTTTTCTTCTCCCTTTCTGGACATTATTTGTTATCAATGTTCAGAGTTCCTCAGAGCTCTGCCATTTTACACATACTTCCTGGATGATTTTGTCCATTCCCTTGGTTTCAAAAGCCAACTATGCTGAAGACTCCCCAGTCTATGACACTGATCCAGTCCAGATCTTTCTCCTCAACTCCAGAACCATTTTAGCCAGGTGACTACTGGATATCATTTCATAAATCACAGACTCCCCAACCTGAATGCATCTTCTCCCCTCCATGCTGCTCCTCCTCCTGTTCTTTCAGTGACCTCACAGCCCTCAGCTGCCCAGAAGACAGCTGGGTTCTTTTGCACCACATCTGTCTTTAAGAACTCTCAAATCCACTTATCTCCACATCTTAATTCAAGCTATCATTACTTCTCACCTGGATTCAACAGTTCCTCCTGACTCCGTACTCACCATACAATTCACTGTCTACTCTGTAGCCAAGCATTTTTTTTTTTTTTTTTTTAATGCAAAGGCCATTCATTCATTCATTCATTTAAAAACCCTTCAATGGTTTCCTGTCACCATACTTTACTTACAGGTCATTCATGTTCTCACCCCTGCTTACCTTTGTAGTGGCATCTTGAACACCCCCCCCCCCCCCGTACTTTACACACCAGTCACATTGAGTATTTTTCAGTTCTTGGAACCTGCCATTCTTCTTCCTTCAGGCCTTTATATATGCTGAGTTCTCCCTGCTGGTCACTCCTCTCCCTCAGTTTAGCCTGTCTCCTTCATGTTCTTTAGGGCTCAACTGGGAAGTTTTTACTGATAGAAGCTGGTGTGGGTACCAAGTACCCATCCTTTGTGCTTCCACAATACCCTACACTTCCCCAGCTCCCCTCACACATTTTTGTTGTTCATCAGGCTACACAGGCAGGAATAAGATCTGCTGCTCATCACTGTCTAGCAAAAACTGTATTTACTAGGTGCTGGGTGAGGTGTAACAGGAGGAATGAATCCACAGGAACCTGCTCAGTCCAGGGGGAGATAATGTTGGCTTTGTGGCATTAAGCCTCTGCTCTAACCCTTCTGGATCCTGCTCCTTTTTGTAGGATGTGGTTATCATTTTTTGCTCTATTCCCACCCCTTTAAAGTATTCCCTACTGGGTCATTGTCACTCCCCTGCTTAGACTTCAGATGTTCCATGTGACCTATAAGAAAAGTCCAGAGTCTGCTGCTGCCCTCTGGGCCTGGCCCTATCATTCAGCTGGCAGCACAAGATTCCCCGCCCCACTCCCCATGTCCTATCTTGTATTGTGACTGCCCTCACTGATGCTTGAGGGCATGGCCCAGTACAGTAGACATCAGTTTGCTGGTTACCTGAGGAAAAAGCAAGACAATGAATGAATAGTTGAGACAAATGATTTTAAATAACCTGATCCAAAGCTCAAGAGATTTGGTAGTTATCAACAGAAATATCTGGAGTTGTCTCTGAATGTTACTCCTGCTGACACTCCCACATGACTGACCTAACTTCTTTCCTGCCATAGGCCTGGGCTCTAACATCTTCCGCCTGCTGGACAGTCTGCGGGCCCTGTCAGGCCAGGCTGGATGCCGCCTCCGTGCCCTGCATCTCAGTGATCTGTTCTCACCACTGCCCATCCTGGAGCTGACACGTGCCATTGTGCGAGCCCTGCCCCTACTTCGGGTCCTCTCTATCCGTGTTGATCACCCCAGCCAGAGGGACAACCCTGCTGTGCCAGGGAATGCAGGGCCCCCTAGCCACATAATTGGAGATGAGGAGATACCAGGTGAAGCAGTGTGTGTGTATGTGTGTGTCCACACAAATGTGCAGGTGCATTTGTGTGAGGAAGGTGGAAAGACCTCTAATCCAGGCCTGGCACCACTTATTCCTTAAAGAGGGAATGAAATCCATTCCCTCTTTAGAGCCTGTTCAAAGATAACCATGGCCTGGAGAGTCCAGACCACTATTAGCCCAGTAGGAAGTGACCATGGCAGATTAGTCTCTTCTTTATATTCCCTTAGATCCTGTATGTTTCCTGTGTCACCACTCTGCATACTCGTATTTGCTTGCCTGAGTAGTCTAGTCTTCCTGGACTAAAAGCTCCAGAAGGGCAAGGACTAAATCTCATTTAGTGCTCTGTTCCCAGAACCTAGCACAATACCTAATGTGTAGTGCGTACTCAATGACAAGTAGATGAATGAAATTTTTTAGTGAATCTCTAAAGAACAGGATGGGACCTGTTATGGGAGTAGAAGGGAGATGGCCAGCTACAATCTTTTCTCCCTACCATATCCAGAAAACTGCCTGGAACAGCTGGAGATGGGATTTCCACGGGGAGCCCAACCAGCCCCACTGCTCTGCTCTGTGCTGAAGGCCTCAGGTTCTCTGCAGCAGCTGTCCCTGGATAGTGCCACCTTTGCCTCTCCCCAAGATTTTGGGCTTGTGTTACAGACACTCAAAGGTAGGACCCAGCTAGAATGGTAAAGGAAGGGTAGACTTTGTATCATTCTTTGGGAAAGTTAAGGCCCATGGCCTCTACCCCCATGCAGAGTACAACCTAGCCCTGAAGAGGCTGAGCTTCCACGACATGAATCTGGCTGACTGTCAGAGCGAGGTGCTCTTTTTGCTACAGAATCTGACTCTTCATGGTAAGTTCTTCATCCAGAACCTGGGGCACTCCTGGGTCCCCACTGTGGCCCTGCCACTACCTCACTGGAAAGAGCCAGCCACTGTTCTCGGCCGTAGAGCCTCAACTGTCCAATGGCTATAGAGCCTGCAGTTCCTCCTATACTGAACATGGGGAAATTACTCACCTTTACAGTACCTCACTCAAGTTTTTCTTACCTTTCAGTGGCTGGCAGAAATAATAGTGGTGGGTAAGAATGAATATGTTGGGTCAGGCTCCCCTCATAGACTTGCCCCTAATGCCCACCCCTGCATAGTGGACAGTCAGTGGATAGAGGAGAAAAAAATTAAATGGAGAACTGTTCGTGTAGAAAACCTCCCAACAGTGAATATCTGGGCTGTCTCTTGTTTGAATCCGATTTAGTTCCAGTCTTGCTTGGGGTCTTGGAGAAATTTCCCTTCTCTTTCTGGGCTTCTATAAAAACATTCACACCCCTTGCTAGGGCCAATTGGGGCAGGAGGGGCAGCACCAAGTCCTAATGTTAGCCATCAGAATTTATTCTAATTTCTCTTGACAGAGATTACCTTCTCCTTCTGCCGTCTGTTTGAGAAGCGCCCGGCCCAATTTCTGCCTGAGATGGTTGCTGCTATGAAGGGCAACTCCACACTGAAGGGCCTCCGGCTGCCAGGGAACCGCCTGGGTGGGGGCAGGGCCCTGGGAAGGGACAGGGGGAAGGAGCCAGTCCTTTGACTTAGAAACTCAGTGGATGAAGGCATAGGCCTCTCCACTGGGAACACGGGGGTTAGAATACAGTCGTATGCTGGAGCTTCAGGAGGCTGGGCTTCTTCCCACCAGAACTGGGTTGGGATACCCTTGGTCCCTGTTCTTGGGCAGTTATAGACATTTCTCCCCTTCTCCCCAGGGAATGCTGGCCTGCTGGCCCTGGCAGATGTTTTCTCAGAGGATTCATCCTCCTCTCTATGTCAGCTGGACATCAGGTATATGGGGAGGGGGGAAGGGACAAGGGATGGAGCTGCAGGGATATATAGCAGGGACATAGGGATCAGTTGTTTCCTGGGTGTCTAATCCATCTCACCCCTACCAGTTCCAACTGCATCAAGCCAGATGGCCTTCTGGAGTTCGCCAAGCGGCTGGAGCGCTGGGGCCGTGGAGCCTTTGGTCACCTGCGCCTCTTCCAAAACTGGCTGGACCAGGATGCAGTCACAGCCAGGGAAGCCATTCGGCGGCTCCGGGCCACTTGCCACGTGGTTAGCGACTCGTGGGACTCATCCCAGGCTTTCGCAGATTATGTCAGCACCATGTGATGGGGCCCATGCTTCACAGGCCCATGCTCAGTACCATCAGCTTGCAGGGGCTGAGACATGGGCTGTGACACGGGCTGCCCAGAACTCCCAAACACCAATACTGTCTTTCTCTTTCTGCCACCTTTTTTTCTCTTTTTTCCTTCTTCCCTTGCACTGAGGTCCTGGAGGCCTTGATGGGGCTCAGCAAAGGCATTCCCACAACTGGGTGTAGAGCTTTTGGGCCCCTTGCCCAGTACTCTGGGAACCCTGGGCCAGGTTACAATGCTCATCAGTCACTGGGGACGGCTACCCTCCCCCTGCCCAAGGTTCCTGCTTTCCCTCCTCAAGCAGGTACCCAGGCTTTAGAGAAGTTTAGGAGTGTCCACTACCAGGCCTCTTCTCCGCTGGACTTACCATGCTGCTCCCAGGCCTCAGTCCCTTTCATACCTTTATTCCTTTCTTTTTTTTAACCAAAAAAGTTTTTCTTATAAAATAAACTTTGGGCAAACATCACGCAGCCCTCCTTGATGATTTTTGTCCCAGAGAACAAAATTCAGTAGGGTCCTATGGGGCAAAGAGCCCCTTTTCCCTGTCTCCTTCCTCTAACAGCTACACCCAGACCGACTGGTTTATCAGTGGAGGCCCCGCTGCTCCTCATGGGAATGCTGGTGGAAGACGAATGTGATGGCAGTGGAGGCAGCATCCCAGGCAGCCTGGAGTACCTCATCCTTGAGCCCCCGCTTATCAGTGTTATGGTTCCACTGAGCCAGGTCGGAGGTACAGTCAGAACCATCAGGGGGTGGCCGGACCTGGTGGTGGTTGACACAGCGGCGGCAGCGCAACCTGGGGCAGAGGACAGAGCTGTGGTGACTACAGTGCCCATCGCCGTGTGTGCAGGGAATTCAGAGGTAACAGCCAGGAAGGGCACTCCACTCACCTGTCATGTGTGTCACTAAGGCTAGCCTCATCCAGGGTAAACAGCTCCTTCAGCTCGCCCAGAGAGAAGTGCCGCTCCACATCCTGCTCCTCATCCACCACACAGCTGCTCAGTGCCTTCTTGTGGCTCTGGCGCTGAAAGATCTTCTCCTCAATGGTTCCTGCCTGGGGTGGGGAGACCAAGGGATGCATGGCTAAGTCATCCCCAAACACAGGGGGGCAGGAAAACCTAGGGCTTGAAACTATAGCTACCCAAGAGAAGGGGAAATAAAACTACAAGTCCTATAGCCGCACGTCTGCTCAGCTGAGTCCATTTTCCCAGTCTGTCTCTTGGGAACATGACTTGTACATGTCTGCTCACCCAGGATATTTTCTGTACAAATGGAGGGTTTCATGGCCTGGCTACATTCCTTCAGAGTGAGCTGAGGTTTGCAGCAGCTTCACCAGAGCTCCACACCAAGCCCAGGTCTCTCTCACTCAATAAATATCATTAGGGTATCCTAGGCCAGGCCCTGTACACGAGGATACAAAGAAGAATCAAATATGATCCCTATTCTTGAGCTCATAGTCTAGTGGGAGAGACATAAACTAATTGGTACAATAATAAAAACCTGTATATGATACCCAAGGGCCCACAAGAGGGATGGTAGAGGGGAGTGTTGGAAAGCTTGAAAGATTATCCTTGAGTTGAATCTTAAAAAATGAATAGATGGTTTACAAAGAAAGAGAGAAGGGAAAGCTCCTAGGTGCCACATAGGAACAAAGGAATAAGCCTGGCCTACTAGAGGACTGAGAACCTAAGCCTGTCTAAAGGATGGTGGGAATGTAGTAAAAGCTGGGATTGAGAAAGTCAGCAGAGGTCATACTGAAGAAATATGGATGCCAGGCTGAAAGAGCTTGGCCTTGTCCTGTAAGTGATGAAAAGCAAAATCAGAATTTTTGTCAAGTTCATTCTGGAAGCAGTATGTGAAAACAGGTTAAGACCAAAGGTAAAGAATCAGGAAGCTGCTGCAATATCCAAGTGAGAGAGGACTGTGACCTTAGCGTGGGACAGAGAGGAAGGTTAAAGAAATTTCCAGAAGGTAAAAATCAATAGTAATTTGTTGTTAGGAGACAGAGAATGGTCCAGTAGGATGATACCCAGGTTTGGGTTGGTTGGATAATGGAACCATTAAATGACAGAATTCAGAAAGCAAATGAATTTAGTCACCATGCATCCAAAGTGTTCATAGACATGCAAGTGGAAATGTACAATAGGTGATGGAAATATGGGTCTAGAACTCATAAGAGTTCTAGGCTAAAAATTTAGAGATCTGTCAATATAATGAGTGTACGTAATCACAGAAGTAGGAAAACCAGATTACAATTTTAAATATTAGTGGTCAACAGTGTCAGATACAGAGGAAAAATCAAGAGTTTCTTGTTTTGGCAATTAGGAAGCCAACAGTACATTCAAAAGCAGGTTCAGGGGCATATAAAGGGTCTGATGAGTGAGTGGAAGATGAGGAAGTGAAGTTAATTGGTAGGCTTTGGAAAAATGTGACTATGAATGAATGGAAAGTAACACAAAGTAGTAGCTACAATTGGACAGAGGCTTAAGAAACCGTTTTAAGGTGAGAGCTACTTGAGCATGTTTATAGACCCAGGGAAATAAAGGAGAACTTAATTGACTAAGAAAGGAAAGGACAGGAAAGAATCTAGGGCAAAGCTAGAATGATGAGCCTCAAAAAAGAAGGAAATGATCTTCCTCGGAGATGGGAAGGGAAGAGCCAGGTGCAGAGATTTACGAAAGAGAGGCTAGAGAATTCAAGCCTGGTAGCCTACGTTTTCTCTGTGAAGTACAAGACAAGGTCTCTGCAAAAAGAATGAGAGTCAGGGTTAGGTAAGAAACTTGAGGGAAGTGGTGAAGGCTTGAAGTGGCTGTTGAAAGAAACGAGATACGGCCCAGCCCAAAATGGAATATGTGAATTTGTGCTAGTGCTGATCTATACCTGCAAATTTTATCAGGTGCAGAAGCTGAAAACAGTTGTAATGATCCAAGTGGAGAAGGTTTTACAGAAAGAGTGGCTGAGAGGATGCATGGTAAGAATCAGGACAAAAAGAAAGAGAAGTCAAGCCAGACTGGGGGGAGGTGGGGTACTAGGGACATTAGTTTGAAGCAGATGTAGGCGGTATGAGAAAGCTGGAAGAACAGGAAGTGAGAAGAGAATGATAGCTATTAAAGTTTGGAACTATGTGTAGTTTTGGCACTATTAAAGTTCTGGAGTGTGGCCTTGGGAGTAATTAAATGAGGGGGAGTTGAAGAGCTCACTTAGAGAGGTCAAGGAAACATGAAGGCCAGAGTGCTAGGGAACTGCATGGTCCTTGACATCCAGATGATCTGGGGAAAAAAACGAAGATGGGGCTGGTATCCGAAGTCACCAATGAATTAGGAAAATAGCATAGGATAGAGGACTGTAACAAGGAAGAAAAGACAGTAGTCAAGTCAGATAACATGAGCTTTAAAAGAGAACTGTAGGGTGGATGGTCTGAATGATGACTGAGAACGTGGAGAATGCCAGTACCTCTTCTTAGCCCCATGGACCCGTGGAGGCAAGTGACACGGCAGAGATCAGGGATGAGGGAAAGCAGGTGTCCTGTCAAAGGAAGGCGACCACAGTAGAGTTTGCTAACCCCTGAACAGGTATCCAGGTGGCACAGTAAGGTTTTGAAGGAATTGGGTGGAGAGAGGAAGAAAGTACAGAAGAATAAAGGGCTCTGGCTAAGCCCATAGCCTGGCCACTGCCAGAGGCAGAGGAGACAAAGAGAGGTACTGAGAAACAACCCAAGATGGTCCTGAAGGTCTTGTTCCATGACCCACCCCTACTATGACCACTGTCACCCTCCTTACAGACAGCAGGCGATAGATATAGCAGGTCTTCTTTTGACCGTCACGCCAGATCCGGGCCATGGCCTGTTCATCATTGGCCGGGTTCCAGTCAGGGTCAAACATGACCAGTCGGTTAGCCCCGATGAGATTGAGGCCACAGCCTCCAGCTTTGCTGCTTAGCATGAAGACGAAGTCAGGGCTCTGGAAAGAGGAAGCAGGAGAAAAAGAATCTCTTGCAGCCTGAACTGGAATCTTACTCAGCCCAGCAGACTACTCTCTCACACATCTGTACTCTCATGCTGTAAGGACCAGCAATACCACCAATTTGTCTGCCTACCAATTTCCCAGCCCAGCCATCACCAACCAGCCTAACCCCACCACGCCCACCAGAAAAGGGGAAAAAAACAAAACAAAACAATCGAAGAAACCCTAAAGCAGAGCACCCTTATAGCTTCTCTGTCACCCCTGGATTCTGTTACTGCACTGGTAGTGTGGGAATAGGGGCTGTACATTTACCAACGGATTGTTAAAGCGCTCCACAACCTTGGCTCGCTTCTTAATGGACATTGTGCCATCCAAGCGGACATACAAGTACCTGAAGGGGAATCCAAAGATCAGAACCCAAGAAGGAAGCAGAGCCCCGCTCCCGAAGGAACTGAACTAACCATGCTTGAGGCTATTCATGTACAACCTGAGACCCTAAACTCCCAAAGGGATAGGCAGGGAGCTCGAGGCCAGGACTCCGTCCTCTGGGAGTACCTGAAGGACCAGGGGCTCTTCGGCTTAGAGACGGAGCTGGGACCGTGGCAGCAGTAAGAGAACAGTTATTTTCTGGGAAGACCCTACTATACCCACACCTTGGCCCCTATCCACCGGTCAGAACAGCTACTCTTCCTAGTGGGACGGTCGAGGAGACACTGCTTTGGCAAACTGATTAGGCTCTTCCCTACCTTCGGGCCCGGCAGAGCTTCTCAAAGAGGTCCAACGTCTGAGTGTAATTGGACACCAGCACTACTTTGTCACTGCTGCGGCTTCGGGTCACTGCCAGGATGTAATCAAGGACCAGCATCTTACCTAGAGAAATCAGCAACCATTAGCCCCCAGCAGGCCATCCCAATGCCCCTGGACTCTTACTCCTGATATCATGCCTTGAGATAAGGATACATCTAGCACACAGAGACAGTCTCCCACTCCTCCTCTCAGAGGAGCCCAAAGACTGGCTTACCTGACAGCTGGGGCTCTACAGCCTTGGAGCTATAACCAGGGGGGAATATTTCCAAAGCACCTTCAAAGCCATTCTCCTCTTCCACACACTTGTCATAGATTAAAGCTGGATCTGGGGGGGGGGGGCGGAGGGGGGAGAACGACACAAACCCACAAACAAAATGCAAAATGCCAGCTACAATGCTTTTGGATGTTTCCACTTCAGTGTTCATTGGAACCCCCTCTAGAAGCCTACCCAGCAGACCTTCCTCAGCACCAGACTTGCTTGACCCCAAATCCCAGTATGCAGTCAGTTCCATCTGGGACCATCTTGCTCACTAGTGTGTTCTCCCAGCAAAAAGGTAACTATATCAGAGAGGGCAAGTTTGTTATTTTTCCTCCTGTCCAACATTTTATATGCACACGTGTGCGTACACATACTCACACACACACAGTCCCATATACCCCAAGCATCAAGCATGGGCTGGGCAGGGGATAAGCTAAACCTTCTAAAACAAAGTGTCTGGTTTACAGAGTACACAATGTAGGGTTCATACCTCAGGAAGGGCTAGAATCACATGTGGCCTTCATGAGGACTCTAGACAAGTTTGGAAGGTGTCTGGACCATACAGGAGCCTACCCTTGCTCACTCTTTCAGAGGAACCCAGGACATGGACCCAACTCACGATTACAAAGCTTCTTTAGTAAGGTGATGGAAGAAAGGGAAGACACACTCATCTTGCCCTCACGCAACTCTTCGGCTGGCTTGGCCTGTCTCAGAAACCTCTTGTATAATTCAGTTTGAAGGGGTGTCAGCCTGAAAAAAGGGCAGCTGGGTCAGTGGGAAAGGCTGGACCACACTTCTGTCCTGAAGACACCGTGAGAGCCCAGCCATGCCTCAAGGGCTGAGTTGTTTTTTTTTTTTTTTTTTTAAACACACTCACTCTATACCCCTCAGTTGAGTTCAGTACCTACAACAAACCACCTGCTCAATCTTCACAGGCAGATATTTAGACAGGATATCAGATGTCCTCCGTATCAGACACCTGGGGAGACAGGATAAGAAGGCAAAAGGTTGGTAAAAATGCTATGCTAACTACTGGAATAAAAGCTACCACCCAAAGAATCCAAAAGACTATTTCTCTTCTGTAGTATCATATGTCAGAGACCCATCAGCCCTATGGCAAAGATATCTTTATGAGGGTCTCAGTCAGGGGAACAAAGACCCTTTCAAACAATCTAGTTTACACTGACAACGCTTTGTCTTCCTCCTGAAAAGTTTAGCTGGTCTTCAAGAGAAGGCCAAGACCTCCCATTGAACCTGGCGCTCAGACAAGGAAAGCAAGCTACAAACCACTAAGTCCTTAGGGGAGTTTCTGCTTGCACTTGCCCAAATACCACATGGCCCAAGGTTCAATGAAATTAAGCCCTTACCTCCTGGCAGACCAGGAAGGACAGGGATCAGGCACCTAAGGAGTAGCTCCTAAGAACTAGGAGTAGCACCTAAGAACATAGTGACTGTCCCTCCTACCATCTAAAATCGGAGAGGGGGCAGGACTCCAGGATATAAATCATCAAGTATATTACCTACAACAGAGGAGTCCCGAAAGTACTTCTCCCCTGGATTATGTGGACCCTATGGAAAAGCCCTCTTAGTCTGGGAGCCACACCCATCCTTCAGATCTATTTCTACCTGTCAAAGAAGGCTATGGGGCCTGAGAAGGGAAGCCTGGTGCTTTAGCTCTGAGATCAACTGACAGGAAGCTTCTGAAGTACTAACAATGCTCCAAGGGATATTTTGCTCAGGGAGTCAGGCAACATCAGAGAAGAGTTTCCTCAACAGGATGCTAAGCAGCCCCAAACCAGACTACAGGGCCCAGACCAGGAAGAAAGCAGGGACTTGGCCTGCAAGACACCTCCATTTATTCAGTGGCTCTGGTCAGGGCACAGATCCCACTCCCTAGAATCCCAGCCCTTATAGGCCACGGCCCCAAAGGACTGCCTTGGATGGCTTAGGAGGCAATTCTGATGACCTAACTTGGGGGGAAATCCTGAAGAAAGGAGCTGCTGCCGAACCCAGCCCCCACCCTGCCATTACCTATTCACAATGCTGGTGAGCTCCCGCAGCCGCTCCTCTCCTAGCTGTCTGTCCGCCTCACCAGCAGCTGCATCCCGGCCCTTCAAGATTGGCAACTCAAAATGCTTCTTGAACTCATGGGCAGTTCCTAAGACAAGAGAGAAGGGAAAATTAAAGCACTAAAGAATGTAAAAAAAAAAAAAAGAAACCAAAGGGGAAGTCTCACTCTTTCCTGTCCTCGCTTCTAGTCGCTTGCTGTGCCAGCCACACGCTCCCCAGGGGGCCCTGGTAGCCATGCTAAGCAAAATTGAAGAAATCAAGGACTTTCTGCTTATGGCCAGGCACAAGGATGCTAAATCTGTCAAGATCAAGAAACATAAGAATAATGTGAAGTTTAGAGTTTGATGCACCAGATACCTTTATACCTTGGTCATCCCAGACAAGGAGAAGACAGAGAAACTAAAGCAATCCCAGCTCCCAGGTTTGGCAGTGAAGGAGCTGAAATGAACCTGGCACACTGATTTGAACTGTATTAACATTTTTTTAATTAAAAAAAAAAAAGAATGTAAAAAAGGAATGATTAGCCCACTGCCAACAGTGGCAGACTACTTTGTTACAAACCACCTTCCTGCCAAGAACAAAGCTAGACAAATCACAGGCAATCTCTGAACGGATCAGAGAGCTACCAAAGCAAGTGGGGACTTGACAGGCCATACAGATTAAAACTCAAATATATAACTAATTACATTAAATATAAGTGGACCAATAATCCAATTAAAAAGACAATACAATTGTCAGACTGGATTTTTTTTAAAGCCCATCTATATGCTGCTTATAAGAGATGAAGTAGCATGTATCAGTGCAATGAAGTACCGATACCTGCTACAATATGGACAAAATATTATACTAAGAAGCCAAACACAAAGGTCAGATATTGTATGATTCCATTTATATGAAATGTCCAGAATAGGCAAGTCCTTAGAGACAGAAAGCAGATTGGTGATTGTCAGAGTTTAAGGGTAAGGAGAAATAGGGAGCTACTACTTAATGGGTATAGGGTTTTCTTTTGGCCAGGAATAAAAAAAGTCAGATATCTCACAAATGAGGATCTCAAATGGCCAATAAACATATTAAAAGGTGTTCAACTTTATTCAACATTAGGTAAATGCTAAAACACCCACCAAAATGACTAAAATTTTAAAAAATTTCTCTTAAGATAAATATTGGTGATGATATAAGAGCAGAGGTCAGCAAACTACAGCCACGGGCCAGGCACCTGCTTCTGTAAATAAAGTTTTATTAGAACACAACCATGCCCACTCATTTACATTCAATGGCTGCTTTCATGCTACAATAGCAGAGCTGAGTACTTATAACAGAGACAGTATGGCCTGCAAGTCTAAAATACTATCTAGCCCCTTAAGAAAAAATTTGCTGACCTCTGATGTAGAGACACTAGAATTCTCATATACTACTGGCACAATCGCTATCTACTAGAGCTGAACACATGCATAACATATGACCCAGCGATTCTACTTGTAGGACTCAGGGCTCCACCTCAGGACCCTGGGATCATGACCTGAGCAGAAGGCAGATGCTTAACGGACTGAGCCACTCAGGTGCCCGCATGGATTTCATTTTTCTTTTTCTTTTTTTTTTTTTTTTACACAAGAGAAATGCACACTATGCTCAGGCAAAGACATACAAGAATGTTCACAGCATCATTACTCAAAAGAATAAAAAACTGGAAACTCGGGGTGCCTGGGTGGCTCAGTCGTTAAGTGTCTGCCTTCAGTTCAGGTCATGATCCCAGGACCCTGGGATTGAGCCCTGCATCGGGCTCCCTGCTCGGGGGGAAGCTGCTTCTCCCTCTCCCACTCCCCCTGCTTGAGTGTTCCCTCTCTCGCTGTGTCTCTCTCTGTCAAATAAAAAAATAAAATCTTTAAAAAACAAAACAAAAAAACCTGGAAACTCAACTGTCCATCAACAGAACAGATAAATAAATTCTGGTATATTCATAAAAATGGAATAGTATTGGGGCACGTGGGTGGCTCAGTTGGGTTAAGCATCCAACTCTTGATTTTGGCTCGGGTGGTGATCTCAGGGTTATGGGATGGAGCCCCGTATCAGGCTTTTGCTGAGCGTGGAGCCTAAGATTTTTTCAACCCCTCTCCCTCTGCCCTTCTGCTCCCCTCTCTATCTCTCTTAAAAAAAAAAAAAAGGAATAGTATACGAAGAAGGAAACAAACTACCACCACGAGCAACAACATGGATGACTCTCATAAACATAATGTTAAAAAAAAAAGAAACCAGATGTCGAGGAATATATACTGTATTATTCCATTTACATAAAGTCAAAAATAGGCAAAAACCAAACTCAAGTGTCAGAAGAGTGTTTACCTCCCGGGGAAAAGGAGAGAACAGTGATTAGAAGGGGGTGCTGCTAGGGGCGCCTGGGTGGTTCAGTTGGTTGGGCACCTGACTCCTGATTTTGGCTCAGGTCACAATCTCAGGGTCGTGGGATTGAGCCCCACATTGGGCTCCACACTCAGCACGGAGTCTGCTTGGGATTCTCTCTCTCCCTCTCCCTCTGCCCCTCCCCACTCGTGCTCTAAATTAAAAAAATCTAAAAGAAAAAAAAAAAAAAAGAAGGGTTGCTGCAGAGATGGTGGCAGTAATTGATCTGATAGTCGTTACACAAATGTGTTCACTTTATGAAATCTTGCTGCTTAGCTGGTTCTCGCCTAAAGTTATCTTCCTGAGCACTGGCAAGTTGGGGTGGCACTAACAAACCCTCCCACAGATATTTATGTACAAGACCTACCCACCTGTGGTTGCCAGAGGCTGGGGGGAATGGGACAGGGGGATTTATTGTCTAATGGGTAGAGGTTCAGATCTGCAAGATAGAAAAAGTTCTGGAGATGGATGGTGGTGATGGTTGCACAACAATGTAAGCATATTTAATGACAGTGAATTGTACACTAAAAGTAGTTAAGAAACAAAAATTGCCCAAGACAGTCTGCTCCAAGGCCAAAGCTCTTGAGGCAGCTAGGATGTGATGAGCAAAAATGCCTAGGGGTAGTGTTTCCATCCCCAGCCCATAGTGACAGTACATTGTGCATAGTCCTACCACCTCTGCGGTGGAAAAATGGCTGCCATGGGCCTTGCTGAGTTGTTCAGTAGAAACAATGTCTCCCAATGGCTAAGCTACTCCCTGACAAAAGAAGTCTTCCTACAAGAGTGCCTAGTGACCTACATATAACTAGCATTCTCCCCTTTCTCTCTTCAGCTAGAGTTACACTCCCAAGGCCAAAGCAAGCCTCCTCTCCAATGTAGCAGACAAGGCTGGTTTCTTACCCAGAATGCCTGAATTAACAAAATGTACCAAGCTGAAATACTCAAGGAGATCATTCTGGATGGGGGTCCCGGAGATAAGCACCCGCCGGCTGGTGTTCAAGCTGTCCAGTGCCTGGTAAGTCTGATTCTCAGAGTTCTTAAGTCTGTGTCCCTGCAAGGAAATTAATTCTCACTTAGGCCTGGGCATGATCTGGCATCCCTAATGATAGCAAAGTCCTGTGTAGACAGGGAAAGAGGAATCATAAACATTACAAGTCCTGGGCCTTGGGAACTGAGCAGGATACAGTAAGAGTGAGAATTTACCTGCCTCCTTAGGGAGAAAAGTCAGGCTCAAGAGACAGACCTTCAGTTTCCAGACCATCAGTGCTACATTCATAAAGCAAGGATTCCCTCGACTCCGTTACCTCCCCTCGTCTTCCCTGCCCCAACCTCCAGAGCCTTAGCAGGCTGCCTATCTTCTTCAGAGACATTCAGCCATGTTCTATTCTAGACCCCTGTTTTCAGGGAATCCTCCCCTCCCCATCAGCCCAACCAACCCAGAACCTACTGAGCCAAAGGCCTTCTGGATTGGTCTATAGGCCATGTCTAGGCTGTCAGAGCTAAAGGGACTTAGGCCAGGCTCCTCCTTCCCTCACCCTGCAGAATCCACAGCTCATATACCTGAAAAGCCTCTCTCTGCCTCCCTTTGCATCTGTACCCCAATCTCTATTCTCCATCACTCACGCCTCATACACACCACTGTTACTTCTCTCTTTTTTAAGGCGTTTTCAAGAAAGTTGTAAAGAACCCTATTATCTTTCCTCTTTCCCCAAGAACCACATGGGCAAGATCAGGCCTGTGCCTCTTCTATCCGAAGTCCCCCATTTCAGCCCGTACCGGGCAAGGCATTCGAAACGCAACCACCCGTGAAAGAATGAACAAACAAGTCAGCATGCGCCCCCTCTGGTTAGCCTTGTACGATGCAATTAAACACAGACCCTCCAATGACCCTCCTGTCTCTAGAATCAAGTCCAAGCTCATTAGTTTAGCACTTCTCAATAAGGCCCTAGGTAACTTCTCTGACAACTCTCAACAGCTTGTCTTAGTCCAAGAAGCTGTAACTCCTCCCCACTCCTAATGCTGGATTTCCTTAGGTCTCTTTGCCCATGCCATTCCTCTGCCCAGAATTCTCTCCCACAGGCAAATTCCTCAAATGTCACCTCCTATGCAAAGCCTTCCTCAAGGACCCCAGGCTGTTGGTCTCTCCCACTTCCACGCTCCTATGGCACCCTGTAACATAATAGCTGTTTACTGAATCCCTATAGTCTCTTCTATAATCCAGATAACAATCAGATAAGTGGGAATTGTAATACCTATTTTAGAGAAAATGAAGTTCAGAAAGGTGAACAGTTATCCCAAATCACACCGGTAGAAAGCAGAACTAGGATTTGAACTCAGGTCTTTGTGATTCCAAAGTCTGGGCAGTGCACTACCCTGCCGCTCATCTACTGCTATATATACTAGAGTACTAATCATACTCTACTTAATCTCCTCAGCTAGACAAGAACTTCTTAAGGCAGAGACCATGTCAGACTTGCCTTTATATAAGTTGGTGCATAGGACAGAGCCGCACACAGAGAACTGCTCAGTAAATGTTTGTTGAATGAAATGAATTAATAACCATGGTTGCTATTAAAGAAGAATTAGACCTAGAATTTTAAACTTTAAAAACGACTGGATGTTGTATACCTAAAATACAATGTTATATGTCAATTACATCTCAATTTAAAAATATTTTTTAAGACATCCAAAACAAAAAAATAAAAAACAACTAGAGGCTCCAAGCTCTAGCCCTGAAACAGAGAAGGCTGAGACTCTGGAGCCTAAGAGGGAAATGAAACTTGTGAGGAAATTACCCGAAAGACCCTAGGGAAATAGGTGTCAACAACTGGGTCCCTCTCAACTGAAGCTCCCTGAGGGCAGGCATCATGGGACCCCCAGGACCTGACACACAACAGGCACTTAATAAATAACCCAATAAATGAACTAACACAATATCCCTGTGGGTCTCTGGAAGGGAAAGCCAATCCCAACTCCCTATGGGAATACCCAGGCTCCAGACCCACCTCCTCCCACCATCACCCAGAGATTTTTTTTTTTTTTAAGATTTCATTTATTTGACAGAGAGAGACACAGTGAGAGAGAGAACACAAGCAGGGGGAGTGGGAGAGGGAGAAGCAGGCTTCCCGCTGAGCAGGGAGTCCGATGTGGGGCTCGATCCCAGGACCCTGGGATCATGACCTGAACCGAAGGCAGACGCTTAACGAAAGAGACGCCCAGGAGCCTCCACCCAGAGATTTAAAACCCAAACTCTGGGGTGCCTGGCTGGTTCAGTCAGAAGAGTGTGCTACTCTTGATCTCAGGGTCGTGAGTTCAAGCCCCATGCTGGGTGTAGAGATTGCTTAAAAATAAAATCTTTCTTTTCTTTTTCTTTCTTTTTTTTTTAAAGTAGGCTCCATACCTAGTGCAAAGCCCAAGGCAGGGCCTAAACTCACGACCCTGAGATCAAGACCTGAGCTGAGATGAAGAGTCAGATACTCAACTGACTGAGCCACCTAGGCGCCCTAAAAATAAAATCTTTAAAAAAAATAAGCCAAACTCTGGCAACTCAGCAAATCAAACGTTTGGCCAGATGAAAAGTTGTCAGAGCTCTTATTAATAAGCTGCTGCTTAATTTCTGTTCTGGCAGGGTTCTCCACTTATCCTTTTTAAAAACAAAAAATGATACCACGATTAAATACCACTTTTCTCTCTGAAACATGAGCCCTACGAGTAGCATTCTTGTTTTTGATGCATTTCCCCAGCATGTTTCTTCTGATTTGCCATGTGTTCTAGATCTTATAAAAGAACATATACGGGTCTGGATAAGGCACACATTCTTCTACCCATGCCTAAGCCACGCTTCTTACACCAAGTTTTGTATTATACCTGAGGCAGTAAGGGATAAGAGCCAGCTCTTAAAATCTCAGGCCTGGATTCAAGTCCCAGTTCACTAGGTCCTGGCAGGGGGCAACTGGGCAAGTCATCACACTTCTAACCTCCAAAACTGAGATGATGACAACAATGTCAATCCCTCACCTATTCATATACTTTACAAAATACTTCCATACATCTTCTCTCTTGATCTGGACCATGTCCCTTTCAGGTAGACCCTGTGCCACCCGCTCACTGTATGGAAGTGAGTCTCCGAGCAGTCTCATCTGCACAGGCTGCTTACAAGTGGCAGAGCCAAGGCTGAGCCCAAGTCTTCTGACTTGCCCTAACTCGGATTACTGTAAGGACCAAAGATTTTGTACACAGAGTTATTATGCAGCACTTCTGTGTGCCAGAGAGAAGCATCAGCTAGGAGAAAGCATCGCGGATGCTGGGAGCATGAAAGCCTGGGGTAGCATCTTCCCTTTCCAGGGTCTGAACAGGACAAACTGACAAACTCCTCCTAGAGTAGGCTGTCTTTCAGGACTGGCTTCCTTGTGTCTCTGACAATTGACAAATTGCTGACAAAAAAGGGCAGATGAGTAAAAAGGAGGGCCAGGATGCTGCAGTGTGGCAAGAAGCAGCCTACTCCCCTCTGCCCTGCAGAGTCAGGTCGCAAAACAGGACAGAATGAGAAAGAAAAGAAACACTACAGAGCAGAAGAAAATCTAGATGGGCCAGGGCCCTGAGCTTTATAGGATTATCACACATATAACCCACCTCAACCTGCTAAACCCTTTACTTTTACCAGAAAGAACAGCCCATCGAGCTGTCACAGGTTGGTACACATGCCGGACAATGATGGACTCTTTATTAAGGACAAAAGCCCAATTGGGAAAGAGATCCTAACTAGCAAGCATGGCATCCCAAAAGTAAGCCTTTCTTCCCTGTAACCTCCCCAAAAGTCCCTCAGATACTGAGCTAACCTGTAGTTCCCAGAGCATAGTCAGGCTTGCCAATCAGTTGACAAACGGGGCCAAGTCTTTCAGCCATCTCTCCACTAAAGCCCCAGGGGTGTGCAAAGTGGCCTTCACTCTTCCCAAGAGGTGCAAACAATGGTAGCAGCCTCAGCGTAGCCAAGCACCCTGAAAACCTGGAAAATTCTTTATACCGGGTAGTTCCCAGCCACCCTCATGCCTTTCTAGGTAGTAGCATCTCTACCACCATTCATGCATAGTGGTGGAAAAGGCTAGGAAGTAACTATTAGCACATTTCCCTTTGTCCCAGAGAGTCAACACAGACTACTCTAAGGTGTATGGACTGTCCACACTGGGCTTTCCTACCTGTGTTTCCGTTCACATGCATCCCCCCAGCCTACAACAAAAAAAACCAGTCTTATGACAACTACCAGGCTTATGACATACCAGGCACTATGATAAGAGCTTTCCCTCATTCTCCTCATTTAATCCTCACAATTATCCCATGAAACAAATGATTACCCCACTTCACTGACTCAGAAACAGAGGCTCAGGTGGTTAAGTGACTTGTCCAAGATCATTTCACTGGTACGTAGAAGAGCCAGAATTTGAATAAAAGTCTGACTCCAGAACCTAGTCCCCTAAACACTGTACTGTGTCTCTCCACCCATCCAAATCCCTCTCATCCTTCAAAGTCTTTCCTTGGTCTAAGAATACTGTCTAGAGGCACAAAACCAAACCTCACCCTCCTTGGAGTTCCAAGCACTGCTTAATCCCTATTGGCAGGTTGGTGTCAAAGGCTCTCCCTCTCACTTGCATCCTCTAAGGCAACAAGTTCTGTCCTTAATATTCCCCAAAGACTGGGGCGCCTGGGTGGCTCAGTCAGTTGAGTGTCTGCCTTTGGCTCAGGTCATGATCTCGGGGTCCTGAGATCGAGGCCGTGTCAGGTTCCCTGTTGAGTGGGGAGTCTGCTTCTCTCCCCCCCATCATCCCACTCATGCACTCTCTCGCGCTCTCTCAAATGAATAAATAAAATCTAAAAAAAAAAAAAAAAATCCCCAGTGACTGACACAGGGCTTGGATGGCAGTTCTTAGTGAGGAGATTTCAACACTTTCCTCTACCAGGACTCTCAGACTGCTGAAAGTCAAGTACCTCGTCACATATGACCAGTCCAACACTCCCTTTCTGGAGGACTCCAACATGAAGGCGGAATGTCTCATAGGAAATGATGAGGATGGGAGAAGGCACCCGGGCTCCACGCTGGTTCATGAATCCTTCTACAACAGAAAACACGTGAAGGGAACAAATCTTACAATATCTTAAAGAAAAAAGTTTGATAGTTCTTTAATTTAGCCTGGAAATCACTATTTCCACTATTTTGCATGGGAATTCTCTTCTACCCCCTCATTGCCCTCAGCCTGCTGGCCATCAGGGAGCATACACACAAGAAAGGAGCAAGTTATATGGAAGAGCACAGCCAACTCTGGTAAGGCTCCATACCCAGCTTTTGGTCTATCTCGTCCTTAGAGCCTCCGTCAATGGCCAGAGGTTGGATCCTCCCTCCAAGCCATTTCCCAACTTCATTGTACCAGTTCTTCACTAGGCTGGAGGGTGACACCACCACTGCCTTGTCAATTTCTGGTTTGCACTCTGGACTCTGGCGCAAAAGCGTCCACATCAACGTGATGCACTGCAGCGTCTTGCCCAGGCCCATCTCATCAGCCATGATGCAGCCGTGGCTGCCAGGGATGCGCCGGCTGGTGACACACTCCCACAGGAACTTCACTCCCTGGGGAGTAACAGGCCACTTTGGTACCCACACTGCTGCTGCCCCAGGGATGGCAGTCTCCCAGCCCATACCTCTTTCCCCCCAACCCCCTTTACCTCTCTCTGATGAGGCCGCAAGACCTTACTGAGGATAGGATCAACAACCACATGGACAGGGAGTTTTTCCCTGAGGAAACACAGCAAAGAAAACATGGAGCTCAGATAAGTGCAAGGGTACACCCTCAGGAAATCGTGTCCTGCTGATCCAGAGGCCGCAGAGGCAGCTGCCTGAGAGGGCCTTCGTGGACTGCTAATCAAACCACAGCAACTTTTGCTCCAAGAGTTAGAAAGTGAGGAGAGGGTTCCTGATGTCATCAATCCCTCTTACTCCCCTGAGCAAGCTTGGCAGGAAGGGTGAGGAACCTCCAACACCTGGACATGCCCACAAGCTTCCCCACGCACTCTCCTTCCCCACCTACCCATTCTCTGGATGGTGATGCAGTCGTCATGACAGCACTCTGAAAACATGCCAGTCCCAAGGAAAAATCACACCACAATGCCCTCTGCCCTTCCAGGTATGTGCACTTAACAGAAGACCAGACCTGCTCAAGAAATACCAATGTACATACTTGTCAAGCTTCAGCTGGTCATGGGCGCTCAGCAGGGGAGGCTCGTACAAAACCAAGGCACCTTCTTCCAAGGGGTCATGGAGGGCCCGGCGGACCCCAGCCCTCTTGAGGCCCAAGGCCCGAGAGCCCAGAGGACCTAGAAACCAACAATCTGTCACCTGAGCCTCTATATTGAAGAGATCAGCAGGACCAGCTCAAATGCCTATCCTTCACATAACTTTTCCTAAGCTTGCATATGACCTTCTCTCTCCCAGAACCTCCCAAAACCCAGCTGCGCACCTCTATCTGACCATTATCCCAGTCTGCCTCAGATCAGAGTTCTTCCCATTTTACTTCTCCCATTTAACTATAAACTTCTGGAGGGCTGGGTCTTATTCATCTCAAGTCAAGCCTAGGAAGGTCTAGAACCCAAAGGGGCCCTTCAAGACGGAGAGCTCTTGAGAGTTGGCCTCCTCCCTCCCCAGCCCCAGTTTTAGCACAACGCTATGTCCTACATAGAACCCAGGTTTCATTCAATCTGAGTGAATTTAGTAGCATCTTGTTTCTGAGGTTGACTATCTGAGGCCTTCAGCCACCCAGGCCCACCAAGAGCTTCCCAAGCACTGGCATACCCCCACCCCCCAAGAAGATGAGGGGCAGTTAGTCATGGCAGGCCTTGCTGAAGCTATCAAACACAGCCTACATGCAGGCCTCTAGAGTGTTGCCCCACACACCATCACCACTAGCCCGGCATCTTCAATTCCAAGGTAAGCATGTATTTACAAAAGCAGAGGTTTTAAATTATTCAAATACATTCACACATGATTGATTCAAAAAATAGGAAAGTCTCCATTTTTTTACCTTGATAATTTGGAATGGGGATTTTAAAAGGCTTTGACAAAATGCTTCGAATAAAGGATTCCTAAAAAGAAAAAGAAGAAACAGGGATTCAGGACTGATTAAAGATGTTATGGGATAATATTTCTACAAATGCAGTCTAAAATGCCTATTTAGGGGCACCTGGGTGGCTTAGTCAGTTGATCACCTGACTCATATTCAGTCGGGTCATGATCTGAGGGTCGTGGATTGAGCCCCACATCAGGTTCAGTGTTCAGTGGAGAATCTGCTTGAGATTCTCTCCCTCCCTCTCCCTCTGCCCCTCCCCAACTCGCACACGCTTTCTTGCTCTCTAAAATAAATAAATCTTTTTTTTAAAGATTTTATTTATTTATTTGAGAGAAAGTGAGTGAGCTCAGCAGGGGGAGTGGCAGAGGGAGAGGGAGAAGCAGGTTCCCCACTAAGCAGGGAGCCCGATGCGAGGCTCGATCCCAGGACCCTGAGATCATGACCCGAGCCGAAGGCAGAAGCTTAACCGAATGAGCCACCCAGGCGCCCCTAAAATAAATAAATCTTTTTAAAAAAATTTAAAATAACAACATGCCTATTTAAAGATAATACATTCAGGGGCACCAGGAGGCCTGCTTCTCCCTCTCCCACTCCCCCTGCTGTGTTCCCTCTCTCGCTCTGTCAATTAAATAAATTTTAAAAACCTTTAAAAAAATAAAAAAATAAAGATAATACATTCAGAGCATTATATTTTGATTACATCTCACTCAGATGCATCCAGAACATAAGGAGAAGTGCTCCATATTAGGTTATTAGGTTTTATACAACAGCTTTCATCTTTGAGGCTTTACAAAGATTCTATAAATAGCCAGGGACAGCAGAGTGCCACTGGCAAGTGCCCAGCCTCAGCTGTCAGCCACAAGGCTTAAACCCATTCATTCATGAAAGGCCATGCCAGCAAGAACAACTATTCCCTAGGGGACAGCACCTTTTAAGAAGAAAGCACCACAAACTTACCCAACCTCAGTACTAACAGAAAACTCCAATATTTGGATTCAAACACTCTCCTCCAGGACTACATCTTCCCAAACGTACCTCACATTTCTTTTGTCATATCAATTCTGCCTACTACATCTAATTTCCCACATTGGCCTCCTTGGGAACTCACCAGACCTTCAAAAAGTAGTGGTAGTAGCAGTAATATGAACAGTAGTATTAGTAAATAATATTAACAACAACAGCAAAAATGACAACAGTAATGGTGACTAACAGTGTATAGCAGATGCGGTGCTAAGCATTCAAGATGCCCGCGCTCAGACTGCCATTGAATCCTC
The DNA here is from genome assembly GCF_964656455.1 of Halichoerus grypus. Taxonomy (NCBI): domain Eukaryota; kingdom Metazoa; phylum Chordata; class Mammalia; order Carnivora; family Phocidae; genus Halichoerus; species Halichoerus grypus. The sequence goes on from NC_135716.1 coordinate 151,739,684, forward strand.
ACTACCAGCACTAGGACGTCCACGTACTATCACTGGTATCTCCATTCTACAGATAGGCATACTGAGACGGAGTGGTTAAGTCACTTTCCCAAGTCACAGGGCCATGACAGGTGCAGGACTTTCCTCATTCCAAGACCCTGACTTGTAACCAGTGCGCGGTATGGCCTCCTAATCCAACTGTTTGACTACAGCCATATGAATCAGTCCAGAGTCAGCAGCTTCTTGCCACGGGAAGGCGTGAGAGGGAACAACATGAGAAAGAGGACATGAGAGGGCAAACAAATCACAAAAAAAAAGCAGGGGGGACAAGGGTGATAAGAAGCAAACATACATAGGTCCTAGAGAAGGGTGGCCTTGGTGCCTCCACGTCAGAGCCTACAGGAAGCCTCTGTGTCAGCACCTCAGCCTGGAACCAGCACTGGGTGATGGGGCTGGGGCAGAAGAGCATGCAGGGGAGTCCACAGCGCCAGCCCCTGAGCTAACTCTGACAAGCCCATCAAAGTTCCGGTCTTCTGGTCTACATATCCCTGAGCTCTCTAGGGAATTATGACGGCCTGTGAACCTCAACAAAACAAGAGCTGAAACCCAAGAAAGCAAGGAGAAAACAAGAACAGAAACCCTAAAGGTAGTTTTAATGGGAATACATTAGTGGAAAAAGAAATAATGAAAAATATTCCCCTCAAGCAAAAAGGTAGTTTAATAGGGAAAAAAGCAAACCTGTCTTGCCCTGAAATTTTTACTTTTATTCTGACCCATTTCTATAAAGCTTATAAATTTCTAGAAACTCAGTGTACTTTAAATAGGAAAAATATAATGAATATATTTGACAATCTCCTGGAAGATAGAAAAAGAATGTGGAGAACTGAACTTCATCACACTAAGTAACATGATGGGGGGGTTCGGAGAAAGGCCCAAATTATTTGCATATTTCTTTGCAGCTGAATAAAATCTTGTACTATTTTTAATTACCATGATTATTATAATTAAGAATAGCAATGATAATGAGAAACTCGTATATGAACAACGCTAACACAAAGCCACCCTTAAGTCAAAAGAGTAGAAAAGGATGGGGTGCCTGGGTGGCTGCTGGTTGAGCATCTGACTCTTGATTTCAGCTCAGGTCGTGATCTCAGGGTCTTGGGGTCAAGCCCCCAGCATCATATCGGGCTCCACACTCAGCAGGAAGTCTGCTTCTCTCCCTCTCCCTCTCCCCCAGCTCTCCAATGGATGCTCTCCCTCTCATAATAAATAAATAAATAAATAAATAAGAGGGAAAGGAAGGAGATAGATTCTAATTTCTTTTTTTTTTTTTAAGATTATTTATTTATTTGAGAGAGAGAGAATGAGAGAGAGTACATGAGAGGGGGGAGGGTCAGAGGGAGAAGCAGACTCCCTGCCGAACAGGGAGCCCGATGCGGGACTCGATCCAGGGACTCCAGGATCATGACCTGAGCCAAAGGCAGTCGCTTAACCAACTGAGCCACCCAGGCGCCCTCTTTTTTTTTTTTTTATTTACGACAGAGAGAGACACAGCAAGAGAGGGAACACAAGCAAGGGGAGAAGGAGAGGGAGAAGCAGGCTTCCCGCTGAGCAGGGAGCCCAATGCGGGGCTCGATCCCAGGACCCTGGGATCATGACCTGAGCCGAAGGCAGACGCTTAACGACTGAGCCACCCAGGCGCCCCCTTTCTTTTTTTTTTTTTAAGATTTTATTTATATATTTGACAGAGAGAGAGACAGCGAGAGCAGGAACACAAGCAGGGGGAGAGGGAGAAGCAGGCCTCCCGCCGAGCAGGGAGCCCGATGCGGGGCTCAACCCAGGACCCCGGGATCATGACCTGAGCCGAAGGCAGATGCCTAACGACTGAGCCACCAGGCGCCCCTCTAATTTCCTTTCTAATTTGGCTTCAATTCTAAACCTGAAATATTAAAGTTTTTTTTAAAGTAATCTCTATACCCAACATGGGGCTTGAACCTATAACCCTGAGATCAAGATTCTTAGGCTCCACTGACTGAGCCAGCCAGGTGCCCCCAAAAAACTGAAATATTATTTTCAAAATTGGCAATACAGAAGGCTAGATTTGAGGCTCTGAGTAGCCAAGAATTTATGCTCCAGATTTAAAATGCAAGACTTTGAACTGCAAGCTTGTGCAACTAGTGTGGAAGAATGTGAGCATCCCCGGCCAAAAACATGAGGGCACAGCCTACAAGACTTGCAATGACCAGCCTCCGGGAACCTGGTCTGATAAGACCGGCAGAGGCAGGGGAGAGAGCATGCTCTCACTTTATTTAGTTACTGCAAATTCATACCATCCCTTCCTTCTGATAGAAGAGGGAGAGCAGGGGCACCTGGGTGGCTCAGTCGTTAAGCGTCTGCCTTAGGCTCAGGTCATGATCCTGGGGTCCTGGGAACGAGCCCTGCGTTGGGCTCCCTGCTCTGCGGGAAGCCTGCTTCTCCTTCTCCCACTCCTCCTGCTTGTGTTCCCTCTCTTGCTGTGTCTCTCTCTGTCAAATAAATAAAATCTTAAAAAAAAAAAGTTAAAAAATAAAAAAAAAAGAAGAGGGAGAGCATCCCTCCTTCCCACCAAGGTCATAGCTTCCCTCTTCCAGAGATTCACTCTATCAGTTCTGCCTGATCTCTCCTATATCTCAACCTCTCCCTCTCTACTAGCTCTCTCTCACCAGCATTTAAAACATGCTTAACTCTCTCCTATTTTAAAAACAAAAATTCCTTTGGGGAGCCTGGGTGGCTCAGTTAGTTAAGCGTCTGACTCCTGATTTCAGTTCAGATCATGATCTCAGGGTCCTGGGATCAAGCTCCAGGGGGATGGGGGGGGGGTGGGATGGGTGGGCCTATGCTCAGCGAGGACTCTGCTTGAGATTCTCTCTCCCTCTCCGCCCCCACCCCATGAACACTTGCTCTCTAAAATAAATGTTAAAAAACAAAAATTCCTTTGACCTCTTATCTCCACCCCTTCAAACTTCTAGAAAGAGTATCTGTCTCCCCTTTCTAATCTTCCACTTCTCCCAACTTCTGCCCCTTCCACTCCTCTGGAATGACTCTGGCCAAGATCACCAATGGCCTACATAACCCTAATTCCAGTGGACATGTTTCTATCCTTATCTGGCTAGACAAAGCCGGCCACTCTTGCTTCCCAAATATTCTCTGCCTTTGACTACCATGACACCACTCTCCTACTATTCCGCCTCTTTAGGACCTCATGCTCAGTCCCTGAGGAGTTCTTCCTTCTCTGCTTAACTCCCTTAAAGGTAAGTGTTCCTCGGGGCTCAGGGTTGCACCTCAGCTCCCCTGACTGCACTCACTGACACTCCAATACACTTTGGAGGGGTCAAATATCATCTCTATGCTAAGGACCCCAAATCTATTTCCAGTCCCTACTTCCCTCCTAAGCTCCACACTTACCCATATTTGCAACCATCCCCAAACCTAGATATCCTATCCTACAGAACTTCAAACTCATCACATTTAAGGCTAAGTGCTCTCATCTCCAAGGCTGCACTATATGACTTTTGTGGGCCTGAAGCACTTTTGCCTTTAGGGTCCCCTCTATCTAGAACACTGCCCATTCTCTTCACCTGGCTGACTCCTCCTATCCTTGAGGACTCGACCTAATCAGCACATCCCTCAGATTCAGGTCCTTCACCAACCTCCAGACTGTCAGACCCCCTGTTGTATAATCCCACTGCACTTGCACTTATGTCATATACTTACATAAGACAACTTGAATGAATCCTAAATGAAAAGAGTCCCACAGAACTACACACCTTTTTTTTTTTAAGATTTATTTGAGAGAGAGCAAGAGCATGTGTGCAGGGGGAGGGGCAGAGGGAGAGAGTGAATCTCAAGGAGACTCTTCGCTGAGCCCAGAGACCGATCGCACCACCCTGAGATCATGACCTGAGCCAAAACCAAGAGTCAGACACTTAACCGACTGAGTCACCCAGGTGCCCCATACACACCATTTTTTTTTTTTTTAAAGATTTTATTTATTTATTTGACAGAGAGAGGCACAGCGAGAGAGGGAACACAAGCAGGGGGAGTGGGAGAGGGAGAAGCAGGCTTCCTGCTGAGCAGGGAGCCCGATGCGGGGCTCTCGATCCCAGGACCCTGAGATCATGACCTGAGCCGAAGGCAGACACTTAACGACTGAGCCACCCAGGCGCCCCATACACACCATTTTTTAATACGGCTTAGTAAACAATTAAACAATGTATTACTTAATCAATTATATATAGTTCAACTATCACAAAAGCAAGGGATGATGAAGATAATTCAGGTCAGTGGTTACCTGTCAGGATGGGAAAAGGGATTATGACTTTGGTGATGTTCTAGTGCAGAATGGTGGGTTCACGGGTGTTTATTCTGTGTTTTCTATTTCACATGTTATATACATATTCCTTTGTATTTATCAAGTATTATGTAAAAATGTTTTAAAATGTTTGCTGAGGGGCGCCTGGGTGGCTCAGTGGGTTTAGTGTCTACCTTTGGCTCAGGTCATAATCCCGGGGTCCTGGGATTGAGCCCCATATCAGGATCCCTGCTCGTCGGGGAGCCTGCTTCTCCCTCTGCCTTTGCCTGCCGCTCCCCCCACCTATGTGTGCACAAGCGCGCACTCTCTCTGTTAAATAAAATCTTAAATAAAATTACATTAAAAAAATAAAAAATATTTGCTGAATGCACAAATAACTAATATCCATTACATATTCCTATCACTTTATTCCCATTTTTCCTTCAAAATGTCCCTGTAAAGTAAAAACAGACTCCTGCATCTCCCCCCCACCCACTTGACACCAGATGTGTGGCGCTTCCACAAACAAGCAATTATTCAGCACCGCCTGCCTGTCCTACAATTTAACTCAATCCTGACACTATCTACCTGGAGAGAGTATCAGATCCCACAGGTTAGGTCTCCGTCCCCCAGGACTGCCTCTCCCCACCACCCCAATCCCAAATCCAGGTTGCTCCCTGTGCTTCGGACCAATAGGCTATAAATCGGAGGGTCCAACACCCTCCTGGGATTCAATTACTTTTCTAGAGCAGCTCGCAGAACTCAGGAAAAGTTTACTTACTAGATTTACCATTTATCACAAAGGCTACTAAAGGATATGCAGAGCCAGATGAAGAGATACATACAGCGAGGTCTGGAAGAGTCCTGAGCACAGGAGTTTGGGATATGCCACTTCCCGGCACGTGGATAAATTCTTGTTCAACTCAAAAGCTCTCCAAACCCTGACCTTTTGGGGTTTTATGGAGGCTTCATTACATAGGCATGATTGATTAAACACTAGCCACTGGTAGGTTGGTGCCCCTGGCAACCAGCCACCAAGGTTAGTTGCTTTACAAATGAATCTTATTAACATAAACTCAGGTGTGGTTAAAACGTTTTTAATGAATAGTAAAAGACACCTTTACTGCTTTATCACTTAAATTCCAAAGGTGCGGCACCTGGGGGCCGGGACCTGGGGGGCGGTCTGCCTTCGGCTCAGGTCATGATCCAGATTTAAAAAAGAACTGCAAGTTTGTGCAACCAGTATGGGAGAATGTGAGCATCCCTGGCCTAAAACATGAGGACACAGCCTACAAGACTTGCAATGACCAGCCTCCGGGAATCTGGTCTGATAAGACTGGCAGAGGCAGGGGAGAGAGCACGCTCTCACTTTATTTAGTTACTGCAAATTAAACCATCCCTTTCTTCTGATAGAAGAGGGAGAGCATCCCCCCTCCCCACCAAGGTCAAAGCTTCCCTCTTCCAGAGATTCACTCTTATCAGTAAAATCTTAAGGGCGCCTGGGTGGCTCAGTCGGCTAAGAGTCTGCCTTCAGCTCATGCATCCGGCTCCCTGCTCAGCAGGGAGTCTGCTTCTCCCTCTGACCTTCCCCCCCAGCTCAGTACGCACGTGCTCTCCCACAGGTAAATAAATAAAATTAAAAAAAAAGAAGGGGAGCCTGGGTGGCTCAGTCATTAAGCGTCTGCCTTCGGCTCAGGTCATGATCCCAGGGTCCTGGGATCGAGCCCCGCATTGGGCTCCCTGCTCCGCGGGAAGCCTGCTTCTCCCTCTCCCACTCCCCCTGCTTGTGTTCCCTCTCTCACTGTGTCTCTCTCTGTCAAATAAATAAAATCTTAAAAAAAAAAAAGAAAAGAAAGAAATTCCAAAAGTTTTTGGAGCTCAGTGCCAGAGCTCAATACCAATGTCCTCAGAAAGTTTGGTGGAAAAAGCTTTGCTGAAGCTAAGCAGATCTGACTACTCTGTAATTTTGGGCAAACTACTTAACCCCTCGGAGACTCAGCTTCCACATCTTAACAAATGAGTTACATGAGATAATGCACAGAACCTGCCGTAGTAAAGATTATGTTGAATTTTACTAGCGGAAACACGTGGAAGCTGTAGGACTCTGATACCTCTTAAAGCCATATGCTAAGTGAGAGACTGAGCTGGCATGAGGATCCTGGTTCCAACACCCTGCCATGGCCTTTCCTTTTCTATACCCTCATGTCCTCAGGAATCTGAGCCACCTGAGATCTGGAGCCCAGATAACCATAAACAACAGGGACTCCAAGTCAGGCACACATCTTGAAGGAAAGAGGCCAGGCCCCTGAGGCTGTAGGTAGACCCAAAGCCTCCACCAAAGTCTGTCTGCTGGCTCCTCTGTAGAGCACTGAGGAAGTCTTCAGGGGTAGAAGCCTCCCTAGACAAAACAAGAAAGGTGCCTCCATAGGGCACACGCATTCACCAACAGGTTGCAGTTCTGACTTACATGTTGACTACTATCCAGACAGGGTGGCCGATTGGTTAGTTGAATCAAAGTTTTCCGAAAGGGAGACAGGAAACACTCCTGGCTCTGAGTCCCACTGCTGGATTTCCGTTTCTTGGGAGTCTAGAAGAGTATTGGGGAAGGTAAGTCAAGTCTGGAAGACCACAGAGCTCACCACAATGGCAACTCACATTTAAAACGCTTATTAAATGCCGGGCACTGTGCTAAACTCTTCACATATATTATCATGTATCATCATCACAGCAAGCCTATGATAAATGTTTATTATTATACTCACTTAGCAGGTGAGAAAACTGGAAGTTAATGACGTTACAGAACTTGTCTAATCGGAAGATGGGCACTGGATGAGGTGAATAAAGTGAGCCAGTCAGCCCACACCATGGCAGTGAGGTCGCTAGCACTGAAAGGGTTTTCAGGAGCAAACAGCACCGTTTATGACCCAGCAGCACCAAGTGCTGCCCCAAGTTCAAGTCTGAGACCCATGTAAGTAGCAAGAGGCAGCCTTATCCCTCACAGGCAGAGGAGCCCCCTGCACACCAGCAGTGGTGCAACTTCAGGGCAAGACCCCACGGAACCTTTGAAGGTTTTTGAAGCTTCAATGATCCTACAAGAAACACCTGAAACAAACACCAGCCCCTTCACCCCTCACATACAGGCCCTGCCCAAAACTGCCTTCTTGACCTTCCTTAGCTAATCCCTTTCTCCAAAGTTCCAGTGGCCAAGCCCTTACTTCGTGAACTGCTCTTTCTCTCTGAAGTATATGCTGTATTATCCTATTGATTTTTGTATACATAGGTCCTACCCGGTCAGCCCCAGAAAGCCTCAACAGCGGAAACAGAGCACAGGACCAATCCAAAGTCAAACATACTGCACTTGAGTATTAGCAGGGACTAGATGGGCACCACTACTCTAATCTAGGCCCAAGTGAGCTCAGAACCCTAAGGCAGGCCCTATATACTCTACTGTTTTGTGATATTGGGTAGGGAATAAAGAGCAAAAGAGCAGGCAACTAGTTGCTATTGGGGAGCCATTTTATTTTTCCCAAGGGAGCCAAAAGGCCCAACCCAATCTGCTCTTTTGCTTTGGAATATCCCTCTCTACCAGAAAAATTGAGGCTATATTAATTTCTAGTAAGCACCTTGAGGACCAAGATTTTTTTTATCTTGTTCAATGCCTGACACTTGGTAAGCACTAAGTAAAAGTTTACTGAAAGAGTTTCTGGAGGTGACCAGGTTCATCCATGTAACCCCAGAAACCAAGTCCAGGACTCCTTTCTGCCCAAACAGCCCTGCATCCTACCTGTCCCATCCCCTGGAGGGCAGGGTACTCACCACTGTCCCAGGCTGCCAGTCTTCATCATCACCAGATCTGCCTTCCGGTTTTCTCTTGGCCAGCTGGCTAGGAGCTAAGCTCTTCCTCTGTAAGGGGAATATGGAAACTGAGCACTTCCAGAGATCCCGCAGCCTAAACCCATTAGACGGAGACACAAGGCTACCCACCGTCTCCCTTAGGGCCATACTTACCATCCTGGGCTCAGAAGCATAAAACGTCAAGTACCCATCAGCCAAAGATCAAAGGCAGCCAGCAGCTGAGAGTGCAGAACCACGGCCGGCCGGTTAAAGCGAGCTGCTGTATTACTGAAAGCATGGGCTAATTAAAGAGGGAGCATGGATGGAGGGAATCCAGCTAGGGGCTGGAGTTTGGGCCCAAACTGTGAGAGTGTCGGTCGTCAATTAATCTAGGCGGAAGAGCAGGCCAAAGAGGATGTATCCAAGCAAAGGTGGGTAAAGGTCTGGGATGGGGGAGGGGGCGGGGGAGAGGAAGATGGAGTACCAGACTGGCAGAGAGAAGTCGGGCAGATGGTCCCAGGTGGACGTGATGGCGGGGGTAGTTGCAGGAGATAAAAAGAAATCACAGGCCAGGGGACAGGGGCCGGGGTGAAAATCCGAGGCGGAGGGAGGGCGAGGCGCCGAGTCCGAAGGGGTTTTTCCCAGGTCTGGAGCCCGGAAGCCAGGCCCGGACTGGGGGAGGTCGAGCAGGGGTCCAGGCAGGACAAGTAAAAGACCCGGGCTTGGGAAGGGAATACCAGGAAGAGCTGGAAAGAACAGCAAAAGTGAATCCAGACCGTAGCACTCCCGCTTCAACCTTCCTCTTCCCAAAGCGCGCGTTAACAGCCGCCAGGAGTCCCCGGACCCGCCAGGCCCAGTGAATCGAACCTCCCGCGGTGCTGCCACCGCACCACCTATTGGCTGCGTTCGATGCGTTCGGCGCTCGCGACCCCAGGAAGGGGGCGGGCCTTGTGCTGCAGTCACCGCGGGGCGCGGGCCCTGGAGCTGAGGCTAAACGGACCTGCTAGGAGGTGGGACTTAGGGGAATGGGCGGGGCCAACAGTGACAGGAGCGGTTGGGCGACGTGGGCGGGGCAGGCTACTGAAGTGACATTTGCATCAGACTGGGGTGTGGAGGAGTAGTCGCCAGTCTGCGTGTCATGAAGGACGGCACGCTTCTGCACTTCCCCTCTGCTGGGCCTGGAGCTGTGATGCAGGTTCGGAGTCAGATCTCGCCCACCCGGAGGGTGGCAGGAGTCTTTGGCGCTGACTGCCTACCTCCAGCACTGCTCCGGCAGTGATACCACCCTTGGGGGATGTGATTCTTTGATCCGGGGTTTCTTGAAGGAAGCTGCCTTTCTTATCTAGGCAAAATCATGTTGGTGGAAGTGTGATTCTTGGAATCGAGACTTAACGACTCTATCTCTCAAAACTTCAGTTTCTTCACATCAAAAATATACTTTCTAGGGACGCCTGGGTGGTGCAGTTAAGCGTCTGACTCTTGGCTTCAGCTCCGGTGGTGATCTCAGCCTCCTGAGTTCGAGCCCAGCCTCTGAGCTACAGCATGGGGTTGGCTTAAGACTCTCTCCCTCTGCCCCTTACCACCTCCCTCTCTCTCTCTCTAAAATAAATAGGGGCGCCTGGGTGGCTCAGTTGGTTAAGCGTCTGCCTTCAGCTCAGGTCATGATGCCTGAGTCCTGGGCTCAAGCCCCACATTGGGCTCACTGCTCAGCTGGGAATCTGCTTCTCCCTCTCCCTCTGCCTCACCCCCGCGCTTGTGCTCTCTCTCACTCTCTCAAATAAATGAATATTTAAAAACAAATCTTAAAAAAATAAAATAAAATCTGCATTCTATTAGTACTTTCCCCACAAGGTTATCCTGAGAATTAAATAAATTAGCGTTTAAAATACTCAACATAGGGGCGCCTGGGTGGCTCAGTCGTTAAGCATCTGCCTTCCGCTCAGGTCATGAGTCCAGCGTCCTGGGATCCAGCCCCGCATTGGGCTCCCTGCTCAGCGGGAAGCCTGCTTCTCCCTCTCCCACTCCCCCTGCTTGCGTTCCTTTTCTCGCTGTGTCTCTCTCTGTCAAATAAATAAATAAAATCTTTACAAAAAATAAAATAAATAAAATACTCAACACAGAGAGCGCCTGGCTGGCTCATTTGGTGGAGCAAGCTGCTCTTGACCTCAGGATTCAGTTCACCCCCAAGTTGGGCGTGGAGCCTACTTAAAAAAATAAATAAAATCTTTAAAAATAAATAAACAGGGGCGCCTGAGTGGCTCATTTGGTTAAGCCTCTGCCTTCAACTCAGGTCATGATCCCAGGGTCCTAGGATCAAGCCCCGCATGGGGCTCCCTGTTCAAGGGGGAGCCTGCTTCTCCCTCTCCCACTCCCCCTGCTTGTGCTCACGCTCTCTCTCTCTCTGTCAAATAAATAAAATCTTAAAAAAATAATAAAAAATAAATAAAGTCCTCAACACCGTGCCAGGGACCACCTAGGTGCTCACTAATAATAATAATGGTATACATAACATTTACTACCAAGCACTTCCAAGCTTCTGAGATATAATATTCATTTAGTACTCACAACTATGACATAGGTTTATTATTGTCCCCATTTTATAGATGAAGAAACAGGCTACGAGAAACCAGTAACTTGTCTAGAGTCACATACCTAGTGTGTGGCTCCAGAGTCATTGTCCTTAGCCACCTTGCTAAGGAGGGTCAGAGCCGGGTTTTGTGGGGCCTGAACCTTTTGTTAAGTACTTGTTGAGACCCTCTAAAATTAGGTACACATATTAATATTTGCTTAGAATGAGGAAAAGAGTACCCAAGTATGGAATCTTGGAAATTTAGGTCCCTTTCCTCTCAAACTTCTCTAGGCAGTTGATTAGAAATGCTTCCTGTTACAATCTGGCTTCTCCCCAGTTAGAACACTGATTACAAATCTCTAGTAACTTCCAGCACTCCCAGGGTCTATGCAGATGGGCCCTGAAGCTTACCCTTAGCTTCATCGTAAATCTGCCTCTGATGATAACTATTATTATTTGGGTGGTGGAGGGCAATAATGTTTTACTTACTGATCTTTTTAAAGATTTTATTTATTTATTTTTGAGAGAGATAAGTGGGGGAGGGGCAGAGGGAGAGAATCCCAAGCTGACTCCCTGCCCAGTGCTGAGCCTGAGGCTGGCTCCATCTCACAACCCTGAGATCATGACCTGAGTCAAAACCAAGAGTTGGACACTCAAATGACTGAGCCACCCAGGAGCCCCACTTACTGATCTTTTTAATTAAATGTTTTATTTTGAGATAATTGCAGATTTGCAGGCAGTTGTAAGAAATAATACAGAGAGATGCTATGTACCCTTTCCCCACCCCTAATGGTATCTTGTAAAACCATCATACAACATCATGACCAAGATATTACCAATAATACAGTCATGATACAGAACATTTCCATCACCGCCCAACGATCCCTCATGTTGACCTTTTATAGCCACATCCACTTCTGTCCCACCTTTACCCCTTCCTTAATCCCTGGCAACCAATAATCTGTTCTCCATTTCTATAGTTCTGTCATTTCAAGAATGTTATATAAATGGAATTATATAGTATGCAACTTTTTTAAATTGGCTTTTTCAGTCAGCATAATCCTCCAGAGATTCATCTGTATTGTTGCATTATGTGTAACAATTTGTTCCTTATTATTGCTGAGTAGTCTTCTATGGTATGGATGTACCTCAGTTTATTTAATTACATCTGGGTTGTTTCCAGTGTTGGCTATTATGAACTGCTATAAGCATTTGTGTGTAGATTTTTGTGTGATAAGTCTTCATTCTGCGGGATACACGCCCCGGAGTGCAATTGCTAGGTTGTAGAGTAGTTGCATGTTTAGTTTTTTAAAAAACTGACAGGGGCACCTTGGTGGCTCAGTCCATTAAGTGTCTGACTCTTGGTTTCAGCTCAGGTTCTGATCTCATGAGAGATCATGAGATCAAGACCCCCCCCCCCATTGGGCTCTGCAGGCATCTGCTTAGATATTCTCTCCCTCCACCTGTTCCCTCTCTCTCTCAAATAAATAAATAAATAAATCTTTAAAAGAAATAAATAAAAAGAAAAAACTGACAAAATGTCTTCACATGTGGCTGTGCCATTTTACATTTCCACCAGCTATGTTTGAGTGATCCAGTTTTTCCAAGTCCTCACAAATTTGATGTTGTCACTATTTTTTACTATAGCTATTCTGATAGCTGTGAAGTAACATCTCATTGTGATTTTAATTTGCATTTCCCTAATTGCTCGTGACATTGAACATCTTTACAAGGCTTATTTGACATCTGTATATCCTCTTCAGTGAAATGTCTCATATCTTTTGCCCATTTTCTAATTGGATTGTTTTTTACTGTGGAGTTTTGAGCATGTTTTATATATTCTAGCCCTTTGTCAGATATGTGGTTTGTAAATATTTTCTCCCATTCTGTAGCTTGTTTTTTTAACCTCTTAACAGAGTCTTTTACAGAACAAGCATTTTTTCAAAAGATTTATTTATTTATTTGCGAGAGAGAGTGTGCGCACATGCGAGAGAGAGAGAGCAGGGGGAGGGGTAGAGGGAGAAAGAGAAAATCTCAAGCAGACTCCCTGCTGACCATGGAGCCTGACAGGGGGCTGGATCCCACACCCCCAAGATCATGACCCCAGCTGAAACCAAGAGCCAGACACAACTGACTGAGCTCTCCAGGTGCCCCAGAACAAGCATTTTTAATTTTGACAAAGTACAATTTATCAAATTTTCCTTTTTATGGATCATGACTTTGGTGTTAAGAATATTTTGTCTAGGGGCGCCTGGGTGGCTCAGTCGTTAGGCGCCTGCCTTCGGCTCAGGTCATGATCCCAGGGTCCCGGGATCGAGTCCCGCATCGGGCTCCTTGCTCGGCGGGGAGCCTGCTTCTCCCTCTCCCACTCCCCCTGCTTGTGCTCTCTCTCTGACAAATAAATAAATAAAATTAAAAAAGAAGAAGAAGAAGATGACAATTTAGGTAATACAAACAAACTTTAATACTTCATGAAGTGGTCAGTCTCCATTTGGAGAACAGCTAAATGGGCAGAAGGCAGGAAGCTTTTATAGGATCAAGAATAAAGAGCAAGGAAGAGAAAAATAGAAAATACCTGATTGGCTGGGACAACATAGTGAACCTTTTCTGGGGTGAGAAGGAACAGGAAATGAATATAGAGCCCAGGGTTGGCTTGGTGTTTGGAGACTGGCTGAGTGGATATCCTGTGTTTCTGGTCAAGCAGAGCATTTATAGGGACATGAAAGTTATCTAAGTTTCTGTTTGCTGACATGGCACAGAATTGGCTCCAACTTGGGCCTAGAAATTCACTTCAACAAATATTTGTTGAAAAGCCTGTCTTTCCTCCATTGAATTGTTTTTGCACCTTTGCCAAAAATCAATTGTGCATGTTCATGTGGGTGTATTTCTGGATCTTTATTCCGTTCCATTGATCTATGTGTCTAACCCTCCACCTATACTACAGTTTTGATTACCGTAGGTATGTAAGTCTTGAAATTGAGTAGACGGAGTCCTCCCATTTTATTTTATTTTTCAAAGTTGTGTTAGCTATTCTAGTTCCTTTGTCTTTCCATATAAATTTGAAAATAGTCTTGTCAATGTTTACAAAAAAATCTTGCTACGATTTTGATAGGAATTTCATTAAATCCATATACCAGTTTGGAGAGAATTAACATCTTTACCGGATTGAATCTACCAATCCCTGAACAAAGTGTATCTCTCCATTTTTTTTTTTAAGTTACCCTTGGATTTTTTTTAAAGATTATTTATTTATTTATTTATTTATTTATTTATTTGTCAGAGAGAGAGAGAGCACAAGCAGGGGGAGCTGCAGGCAGAGGGAGAAGCAGGCTCCCTGCTAAGCAAAGAGCCCAAGGCGGGACTCAATCCCAGGACTCCGGGATCATGACTGAGCCAAAGGCAGACACTTAACTGACTGAGCCACCCAGGCGTCCATATCTCTCCATTTATATAGATTTTCTTTTATTTCGTTCATTGACATTGTGTAGTTTTCAATATACACACCCTGTACATGTTTTTTCACATTTATACCTAAGTATTTCTGTTTTTCTTTTTTTTATTGTAAACAGTATTGTATTTTTATTTTCAGTAGCCATGTGGTCATTGCTTATATTGACTTTTTTTTAAAGTAATCTCTACACCCAGGGCACCTGGGTGGCTCAGTTGGTTAAGCGACTGCCTTCAGCTCAGGTCATGGCTCCAGGGTCCTGGGATCGAGCCCTGAATCAGGCTCCCTGCTCCGCAGGAAGCCTGCTTCTCCCTCCTTTACTCCCCCTGCTTGTGTTCCCTCTCTTGCTTTGTCTCTCTCTCTGTCAATTAAATAAATAAATAAAATCTTTAAAAAAAATAAAGTAATCTCTACAACCAATGTGGGGCTCGAGCTCATAACCCCAAGATCAAGAGTTGCATGCTCTACCAATTGAGCCAGCCAAGCACCCTAAAATGCAACTGGTTTTGGGATATTTATTTTGTAATCTGTGACCTTGATGAAGTCACTTGTTCTAGGAAGTTTTTTGTAGATTCCTTGGGATTTCCATGTAGACAATCTTGTCCTCTACACATAGGAACAGTTTTATTTATCTTTCTAATGTGTATGCATTTTATTTCCTTTTCTTGCCTTATTGTACTGGTTTAGAACTGTTGAGTGAGAGTGGTAAAAGAAGACGTCCTTATCTTGTTCCCAGTTTAGGGGGAAAACATTTAGTCTCCCACCACTATGTGTAATGTTAACCGTAGGGTTGTTGTTGTTTTTTTAAGATTTTATTTATTTATTAGAGAGAGAGTGCACGAGAGAGAGAGAGCAGGAGCAGGGGCAGGGGGAGAGGGAGAAGCAGACTCCCTGCTGAGCAAGGGACCCCAATGCAGGGCTCGATCCCAGGACCCTGGGATCATGATCTGAGCCACCCAGGCACCCCAACTGTAGGGGTTTTGTCGATGCTTTTTAACAACTTGAAGAGTTCCCCTCTATTCCTATCTTAGGTTTTATCATGAATGGCTGTTGAATTTTGTCAAATGCTTTTTCTATATCAATTAATACAATCATGTGATTTTTCTTCTTTAGACTGTTAATGTGGTGGATTACACTGATTGATTTTCAAATATTGAACTGGCTTTGCATCCCTGAAATAAACCCTATTGATCATAGTGTAAAAATCTTTTTATATGTTATTGAATTCTATTTGTTAATATTTTCTTAACTTTTGCATCTATATTCATTAAGGACATTAGTCTGTAGTTTCTTTTTTGTGCTGTTTTTGTCTGGTTTTGGAATCAGGGTAATACTTAATTTTATAAAATGAATTGGGAAGTGTTCTCTCCTCTTCTATTTTCTAGAAGAGATTCTGTAGAGGACAAGATTGTGTAAAATTGGTGTTAATTTTTCTTTAAATGTTTGGTGGAGGGGTGCCTGGGTGGCTCAGTCATTAAGCATCTGCCTTCGGCTCAGGTCATGATCCCAAGGTCCTGGGATTGAGCCCCATGTCAGGTTCCCTGCTCCACGGAAAGCCTGTGTCTCCCTTCCCCATTCCCCCTGCTTGTGTTCCCTCTTTCGCTGTGTCTCTCTCTGTCAAATAAATAAATTTTTAAAAAAATCTTAAAAATAAATAAATAAATATTTGCTGGAATTCTTAAGTGAAACCATCTGTACCTAGAGATCTCTTTTATGGGAGTTTTTAAATTATGAATTAAATTTCCTTAATAGTTATGGGACTATTCAAATTATCTATTTTGTATTGGATAAGTTGTGGTACTTTGTATTTTTTGAGGAATTGGTCCATTTTGTTTAAGTTGTTGAATTTATATGTGTAGAGTTGTTTGTAGCATACCCTTACTGTATTTTTGATGTCTACAGGATCTGTAGTGATATTCCCTGTTTCATCATTAATATAATTAATTTGTGTCTTCTCTTTTTGTCCTTCAACAACCTTGCTGGAGATTGTCAATTTTATTGATTGTTGCAAAGAACCAACTCTTTGTGTCATTGATTTTCTCTATTTCTGTTTTTCTTCTGCGTTTTCTTAGATTCTGCATTTGTCTATTTGGCACCCATTAATCACAGGGCCAAACTAATGACCAAAGTTGTTTACATCTCACCTGAAATCCAGCTTTCACAGGCATTGAAAATCATGTTATAAACCCTTCAGTTAATCCCAAGTCTATACCCCCAACTACTTCCTTTTTTTAACCACACATCAAGCCAATATTCACCCTACCCTAGATCAACCAAGGCCAAGTTCCAGACAACCAGAGGCCACCCTTATGCCCCAAAGGCTGCCAGAATTATTCAAATTAACCAATCCTAAACTGTTTATCCACCCTGCCCTACCTTTCCCATGGAACCCCAATAAAGATTGTGGCCTATGCCTTCCCGTTGCTCCTTTCTGCCTCCTGATTGATAATGGTGCTTCCCCCATGGCCCTGCATGGTGAGCTGTTCTTGTTTCTAGGGGAATTATGAGCAGTAACATTAAACCTCTCTTTTAGTGACATTGATTTCTCTGTATTATCAGTCACCTTTATAAACTAAGACCCGTTAATCAGTTTTCAACTTCACTGATTTCTGTTCTTGTCTGTATTATTTCTTTTTTTTTTTTTTTAAGATTTTATTTATTTATTTGACAGAGAGAGACACAGCGAGAGAGGGAACACAAGCAGGGGGAGTGGGAGAGGGAGAAGCAGGCTTCCCGCCGAGCAGGGAGCCCAATGTGGGGCTCAATCCCGGGACTCCAGGATCATGACCTGAGCTGAAGGCAGACGCTTAATGACTGAGCCACCCAGGCACCCCTTGTCTGTATTATTTCTTACTTCTGCCTTCATTGGGTTTATTTTGCTCTTCTTTTTCCAGATGCTTCAGTTGGAAGTTTAGGTTATTGATTTGAGATTTTTCCTCCTTTTTTTTAAAAGATTTTATTTATTTATTTGACAGAGAGAGACACAGCGAGAGAGAGAACACAAGCAGGGGGAGTGGGAGAGGGAGAAGCAGGCTTCCCGTGGAGCAGAGAGCCTGACGCAGGGCTCGATCCCAGGACGCCGGGATCATGACCTGAGCCGAAGGCAGACGCTTAAGGACTGAGCCACCTAGGTGCCCCAAGATTTTTCCTCTTTTCTAATGTATGCCATAAAATTCCCTCTCCACACTGCTGTAGCTGTGTCCCGCAAATTTTGATATTTTGTATTTTCATTTCTATTCAGTTCAATATATTTTTTCCCTTGAAATTTCTTCTTTGGCCAATGGATTATTTAGAAATGTGTTTAGTTCCAAGTATTAATAAATTTTATAATCTCTGTTATTGATTCCTAATGATTCGTTGTGGCTAGAGAATACACTCTATATGATTTAAATTCTTTATTGTTATTATTATTTGCTATTGAAATTTGTTTTCTGGCTCAGGATATGGTCTATCTTGGTATCAAGATATCAGTGGGCATTCTAAAAGAATATATATCATGCTGTTGCTTGGTGGAGTATTGTACAATGTCCATTAGATCCTGTTGGTTGACAGTGCTATTATTTCTAATATTTGTGCCCATTTTCTGTCTAGTCCTTCTATTAAATGCTTAGAAAAGGGTGTTGAAATCTCCAACTATACGGGCATACCTCATTTTATTGAGCTTCACTTTATTGCACTTGACAGATGTTTGTTTGTTTGTATACAAATTGAAGGTTTCTGCAATCCTGTGCCAAGCAAGTCTATCAGTGCCATTTTTTTTTCAACAGTATTTGCTCACTTTATGTCTGTGTCACATTTTTTAAATTCTCCCAACATTTAAAACTGGGTGAAGATTTCAGCTTTTGCCCACTGCTGGAGAGAGAATTTGGAATCGAAGTCTAGCCAAGTTAGCTTCCTGCTAAAACAAAAACCATTCTTCAAAAGAACATAACAGGGACGCCTGGGTGGCTCAGTCGTTAAGCGTCTGCCTTTGGCTCAGGTCATGATCCCAGGGTCCTGGGATTGCCTGCATTGGGTGGGCTCCCTGCTCCGCGGGAAGCCTGCTTCTCCCTCTCCCACTCCCCCTGCTTGTGTTCCCTCTCTCGCTGTGTCTCTGTCAAAAAATAAATAAAATCTTTAAAACAAACAAAAAAAGAACATGAGAGAATCCCAAAACATATCATTCATAATGTCCAGCATCCAACAAAGAATAGTAGACAAGTGAAGAAACAGGAAATGTGACGCATTAAGTCATCAATAAAAACCTCCCCCAAAATGACACAGGTGTTAAAATTAGCAGACAAGAATTTTAATGCAGTTATTAATAGTTTCAAAGACAAAAAATGAAAATGTATGCAAATTAGATACCTCTACATACCTATTAAAATAGCTAAAATTAAAAAGACTGACAATACTAAGGGTTGGGGAGGATGCAGAGCAACTGGAACTCACATACATTGTTTGTTGGAATGTAAAATGGCACAAGCACTTTGGGAAAAGGGTTGACAGTGTCTTTTAAAATTATACTTGCCATAGAACTCGCCCATTCCACTCTTAGGTATTCATCCAAGAGAGGTATTTATTCAATAAACAAATGTTTAAAAAAATGTTGACAAAAAGGCTTGTACATGAATGCTCACAGAATCTTAATTCAGAGCAAGGAACTAGAAACAACTAAAATATCCATCAATAAATCAATGGATTAACAAATAACAATTGAATACTTCTTAGCAGTAACAAGTAACAAACTCTTGATACGTACAACATGTGTGAATCTCAAAAACATGATGCTGAACAAAAAAAGCAAGATATAAAAATGTACATATTGTGGGCGCCTGAGTGGCTCAGTCAGGTTATGTATCTGCCTTGGGCTTGGGTCATGATCCCAGCATCCTGGGATCAAGTCCCGCATTGGGCTCCCTGCTCTGTGGGGATAAATAAATAAATAAATAAATAAATAAAATAAAATAAAATATCTGTGGGGATAAATAAATAAAATCTTTTTTTAAAAAGTACATATTGTATTATTCTACTTATATGAAATTTTAAAACAAGAAGAAACTAATCTTGATCGATACAAAGCAGATCTGTGGTTGCTTGGAGCCAGGGCAGTAGAGAGCCTGACTGCAAAGGGGCATGTGATACATTTTTGAAATGATTAAAATGTTCTATGTATTGATTGTGATAATGATTACATGAGTGTATACATTGTCAAAACTCATCAAACTGTATACATAAAGTAGGTTCATTTTATTATATGTAAATTATACCTCAATAAAGTTTATTTTAGTTTTTTAAAAATAAAATGAAAGCAGAATAAATACAGGTTCAGATCAACAAATACAGAGAATCATCACCACCAGACTCATACTACAAAAAATGCTAAGGAAAGTTCTTCAGACTAAAGGAAAATGACACCAAATAATCTACAGGAAGGCATGAAGATCACCAGAAATGATAAATATGTGGGTGTGGTAGGCAGAATAATGGCCCATCAAAGATGTCCCTGGCTTAATCTCCAGAATCTGTGAATATGATAGGTTACTTGACAAAGGTGAATTAAGGTTGCTAATCAGATGACCTGGAGATGGAGAGATCATCCTGGATTATCTGGTCCAAAGAAATCAGAAGTATCCTTAAAAATGGAAGAGGGAGGCAGAGGAATCAGTGTCCGAGAGCAGATGGCCTCTAGAAGCCAGAAAAGGAAAGGGAACAGTTTCTCCCCTAGGGGCTCCCAAAAGAATGCAACCCTGCTGGCATCTTGATTTTTTTTTTTTTTAAGAGTTTATTTATTTATTTGACAGAGAGAGACACAGCGAGAGAGGGAACACAAACAGGAGGAGTGGGAGAGGGAGAAGCAGGCTTCCCGCCGAGCAGGGAGCCCGATGCGGGGCTTGATCCCAGGACCCTGGGATCATGACCTAAGCCGAAGGCAGACACTTAATGTCTGAGCCACCCAGGCGCCCCTATTTATTTATTTTTAAAGATTTATTTACTTATTTGAGAGAGAGAGTGTGTGCACATGCGTGGGGGGAGGGGCAGAGGGAGAGAGAGAATCCTCAAGCCGACTCCCCGCTGAGCACGGTGCAGATAAAAATTCAGCAAGGATAGGGCGCCTGGGTGGCTCAGTTGGTTAAGCGACTGCCTTCGGCTCAGGTCGTGATCCTGGAGTCCCGGGATCGAGTCCCGCATTGGGCTCCCTGCTCAGCGGGGAGTCTGCTTCTCCCTCTGACCCTCCCCCCTCTCATGTGCTCTCTCTCTCTCAAATAAATAAATAAAATCTTAAAAAAAAAAAAATTCAGCAAGGATATACTAAACCAACGCTATCAAATACTTTGACCTAATTGACATTTGTATAACATCATACACAACAACTGCAAAGTGCATGTTCTTTTGAAGGGGGTATGGAACATTCAGCCAGAAAGGTCATATTCTGGACCATAAAAAAATCTCAATAAATTTTTAAAAATAGACATCATACAGAATATATTTTCTAGATTTAAATTAGAAATCAATAACAAGCTTTCTAAAAAGCCACAAATACCTGGTAAGTAATGTTTCTAATTAACTCATGGGCCAAAGAAATAGCAAAGGAAATCATAAAACATTTTTAACTGTATAATAATAATAATAACAATAATAATAAAATATATTAAAAATGTATGAGATGGGGGCACCTGGGTGGCTCAGTCAGTTAAGCATCGGACTCTTGATTTCTGCTAAGGTAATGATCTCAGGGTTGTGGGATTGAGCCTCGAGTAGGGCTCCATGCTGGGCATGAAGCCTGCTTAAGGTTCTCTCTCTCCCTCTGTCCCTTCAGCTCACTCTCTCAAAAGGAAAAAAAAAGTATGAAATGCAGGTAAATCAGTGCTTAGAGAGAAATTTATAGCTTATATTAGAAAATAGAGGGGCGCCTGGGTGGCTCAGTCGTTAAGCGTCTGCCTTCGGCTCAGGTCATGATCCCAGGGTCCTGGGATGGAGCCCCGCATCGGGCTCCCTGCTCAGCGGGAGGCCTGCTTCTCCCTCTCCTACTCCCCCTGCTTCTGTTCCCTCTCTCGCTATGTCTCTCTCTGTCAAATAAATAAAATCTTAAAAAAAAAAAAAAGAAAATAGAGGCTTAAAAATCAATTATCTAAGTTTCCACCCAAGAAACTAGAGAAAGAGGAGCAAATTAAACCCAAATAGAATAAAGGAAATAAAGATTAAAGTTCGATGACATACAAAATGAATAGAGAAAATTAACAAAGCCAAAAAATTGGTTGTTTTTTTTTTTTTAAGAGATTTCATTTATTTGACAGAGAGAGAGAGACATAGCAAGAGAGGGAACACAAGCAGGGTGAGTGGGAGAGGGAGGAGCAGGCTTCCCGCTGAGCAGGGAGCCCGATGAGGGGCTTGATCCCAGGACCCTGGGATCATGACCTGAGCCGAAGGCAGACGCTTAACGACTGAGCCACCCAGGCGCCCAGGTAATGTCCTAATTTTTAAGGCTAGTCATTCAAATCATAAATCATACCACAGGTCTCAAGCTTATTACTTAACTTACTAAACTTTGGAATGTGGAATTTATGGTTTGGCAAAAAAAGTTGGTTCTTTAAAAATATTAATAAAATGGGCAAACTCCTAGGAAGATTGATCAAGAATAAAACAAAGAAGCACAAATTTTTTATATCAGGAATGAAAGAGGGGATGTGACGACAGATTTTATAGACATCAAAGGATAAAAAGGAGAGGATTCTGGGAAGACGATGGTAATGGTGGCAGCGTAGTTCTATGTCTTCAGATCCCCGCATAAAAATTTATGTGGTGACTGGAGAGTAAAATTAAAAAGAAAAAAACACGGACAACATTTACAACAAAATTTGGTGACAAAGGCATCTCCACAACCCCCCAATAAAAGCAAGTGGGAACAAACCACCAACAGCCACCAGACCCGCACAGGATCAGCATTGGTGCAAGAGAAAGAAGGAAACAAAGGGATGGCCTCTGACAGAGTAAGAACAGGAGAGCTCAAAAAAGCCTACAGATAGTCACCGGAACCAAGACAGGCCAATTGAGAACAGTAAATGAAACTAGGAGGGATCTGCCGTCTAAAATAGCAGGAGAGTGCCGAGGGCCTGCAGTGAGAAAGTCGAAGGGACTGGGGCAGGTCTGGCTCCTTTGAACTGTCAAACTGACCCACCACAGCTTCCTTCTAGTACCATGCCACACACCGAGGAGAAGTTGCTTGGAGTGGAATCAAAATGTAGTAAGGTGGGGACAACACAGAGGAAGGAAAGGAAAGAGGCTAGAGGAGGTGAACAGAGCCAGGATATCCCAGAAAGCAAGCCGGACAAAGTAACAGAGGGAGCTCTGTGATGTGATAAAAGTTTTTCCGAACCCCACCTCATTTTTTCAGTTCAGGAAAACTAATTTCACAGAAAATGAACAATACAAAAGTATCAAGGTCAAATCCCATATAGTTATCATAAAAGAACCATAAAAGTCACATTACTACGGATAATGGAGCACACCAGAAAGGCATGCCACAAAACAGACCACAACTCCTAACTACTATTTCACAACAAGCCAAAAGACACTAAGAACAAGATACGATACATGAAAGGACAACATAAATCAGAATCAGAAAAAGTCAGACATGATGCAACAGTACTCAGGACGGATGAGAAATGAAAGAAAAATATCATTTTAGAAGTGAAGACTAAACTAGAAAGTACACAAGAACAGTGAGCACAAAAGATGATGCCTTAGATATATGATGGAAAAGAGGAAATGTTTAAAAATAAAAAAATATGAAGAGATAAAGAGTTAGACATTAACAAATAATGAAAATGGGCAAAAAGATAAAAAATCGGATAGATGAGTTCCAGAAGAAGAAAACCAGAGCAAAGGAATAGAATACTAAAAACTATTCTAGAAAGTTTCCTGAAATAAAGGAAAACCTCAAAACTATGTCTTCAAAGAGCATACTGCAAAGCTGAGAATGTGGTCCCAAAATGACCTGCACAAAGACATTCTAATAAAATGATGTTTATTTTATTTTAAAGATTTTATTCTTAAGTAATCTCTACACCCAACGTAGGGCTTGAACTCACAACCCTGAGATCAAGAGTCGTATGCTCCAGCGACTGAGCCAGCCAGGCACCCCTAAAATGACTGAACCTTAAAGAAAATGAAAAAATCCCGGGGTGCCTGGGTGGCTCAGTCGTTAAGCATCTGCCTTCAGCTCAGGTCATGATCCCAGGGTCCTGGGATCGAGCCCCGCATAGGGCTCCCTGCTCAGTGGGAGGCCTGCTTCTCCCTCTCCCACTCCCCCTGCTTGTGTTCCCTCTCTCGCTGTGTCTCTCTCTGTCAAATAAATAAATAAAATCTTTAAAAAAGAGAATGAAAAAATCCTTTGGGCATCTAAACACACACACACACAGAGGAAAAATTAAGTCATCATTAGGCTTTAACAGTAACACTTTATGCCAGAAGAAAATGAAGTAACATTTAAGAGACCCAAGAAAGGAAAGTGTGAACCTAGCAAAACAGACTTTGTAAGTATAAAGGGCACAGACTGGGGCGCCTGGGTGGCTCAGTCGTTAAGCGTCTGCCTTTGGCTCAGGTCATGATCCCAGGGTCCTGGGATCAAGCCCCACATCGAGCCCCGCATCGAGCCCCGCATCGGGCTCCCTGCTCCGCAGGAGGCCTGCTTCTCCCTCTCCCACTGCCCCCTGCTTGTGTTCCCTCTCTCACTGCATCTCTCTCTGTCAAATAAATAAAATCTTAAAAAAAAAACAAACGAGAAAACATCTAAAGTCCTTTAAAAATTAAAAAAAAATAATAAAGGGCACAGACTTATCAACATGTAAGATCTCAGAGAACACTGTTGCCAAGTGCCCTTACTGGGTAATCTACTAGAAAATCAGCTTCCAACAACCAAAGAGAGTAGAATGACGTAAAGACTAGAGATTAATGTTAATTATAAGATTACTTGTAGAACTAAAACATATAAGGGCTAAGAAGGAGAGATCTATTATATAATGATTATATTCCCTGACAACGATTTACTACAAAGTTTTTTAATGAAGTAGAGAATGGGAAATGCATTTGCAAAATGCTTTCTTAATGTTTTCAGTAATCATATTGGTGGTAATATTAATATTGTTATTCTGAGAGTGCTTTGTGGATTAGATAAAAGAAATGAGTAATTATGGAGTATCCTAATTCTATTATCACCTGCGTCCTTGAAAACCAGGATTCTTGGTACAGAAAAAAGGAACTAGACAAGAGATTGAGTAAAAGCTCTTTAATCTTGAATTTGAATTGAAAGTATTAATATGTACTCATGAGGTATTTTACCATATGTATGTTTGTCTGTGTCGGGGGGGTGGTTATACACTATACAGGTGACCTTTGAAAAATGGGTCTGAACTGTGCAGGTTCACTTATACATGGATTTTGTTTTTATAAACACAGTATACTATTATAAATGTATTTTCTCTTCCTTATGATTTTCTTAACAACATTTTCTTTTCTCTACCTTACTTTATTGTAAGGAAAAAATATGTAATACATATAACTACAAAATATGTGTTAATTGACTGTTTCTGTTATCAGTAAGGCTTCTAGTCAACATTAGGCTATTAGTGGTTAAGTTTTTGCAGAGTCAAAAGTTACATGTGGATTTTCAACTGGGCAGGGGGTTCGTGCCCCTAACCTATGGCATCGTTCAAGGGTCAACTGTACTACTTTGTCTACTTTTGTCTATGCTTGACATTTTATATGAAACAAAACAACTGCAAGTGATTAAAAGACATTAAATATATTAAAAACTACAAATTCACAATAATAATTTAAAGAGAGAGCAAAACAAAACAAAATCATCGAACACCAATTTGCTAGGGCATCAATTTACTACTTTAATAGTGATAAATAAGGGAAGAGATTTAAGCATTCATCTTGCTATTCTGGTATAAACTTTATTTTAGGGTAACGAAATAGTCCTAGAGGATGTGAAAAAGTTTTTCTCTATAGAATTAGAATAAAAGAGGGCATAACAGCATTAGAAAAGTCATCATTTTGTAATCTCTAGTGAATTAACCAATTTATAAAACAGACATTAATGGATGTTAAAACAATTTGGCAAAAAGTTGACAGGAACTTTATGATGCAGAATCAGGCTATCACCACCTGAAAAACGGAAGGAACCTGGGACCTGAAATGGACAGTGGAAGAGAGGAGTCCAAGCAGGAACACCTGTACTCCCCCTGTAAGTGAAAAATAAATCTTTATTGCGTTAAATCATTGAAATATGAGGCAATTCATTATGGAAGTTAGCTTATTGTAAAAGAGTATTTATATATAGTAAAACACATAGGTACACAATGATATATATATTTAAAGACACAAACATATCCAAACACATACTAAAACATTAGAGGGTATGCCTAGGTCAGGGAGAGGAATGAGAATAGGGCTCAAGGATCAAAAGAAGAAAATAAAGCAATAGAGGGTCTCGTATCAACTGAGGATGAGTTTACCATGCTCTGAGGAGCATGGTTTAACTTATTAAGGAATAAAAAATAATAATTTAAAAAGGTGGCAAGGAGGGGCGCCTGGGTGGCTCAGTCGGCATCTGCCTTCAGCTCAGGTCATGATCCTGGGGTCCTGGGATGGAGCCCCAAATCACATCACTCTCTGCTCAGTGGGGAGCCTGCTTCTCCCTCTGCCTGCCGCTCCCCCTGCTTGTGCCCTCTCTGTCAAATAAATAAAATAAAATCTTAAAAATAAATAAAAATAAAAATAAAAATAAAAAGGTGACAACGAATCTACCCTTTCCAGAGAGAGCCCAGGCTAGTTCGCTGGTAATTATCTTCTGCCTTGAGGAGCACAGAATGGTTCTAGAGAGGAGGCAGTGTTGAAGACAGAACTTTCTGGAACCGTCCACCATGTTCACCAGGAAAAGTGTCAAGCCTGAAAATTCCCTAAGCTGAGAATTTCTCCCTTCAGTCTCAGCTCTCCCTGGTAGTGATGATGCATTCTCCAGACATGGGGCCTGGACCTGGCCACCACCTTCCCACCACCCTTCACTCCAGGCTGAGGGAGGCTAGCCAAAACATAGGGGCTCATTCTGGGCCTGGGTGCATCCATCTGCCCACCCTCCATCTCCAGTAGGCTGAATAATGGCCCTCCTCCAAAGATGTTCATGTTCTAATCCTCAAAGCCTGTGAATATTTCACCTTTTATGACAAAAGGGACTTTGAAGATAAGGTTACATTGAGGATCTTGACATGGGGAGATGATCCTAGATCATCCCAGGGGGCCCAATATAATCACAAGCATATGTAATCACAACGGAATCCTCGTAAGAGAAAGGAGAATTAGAAAGAGATGAAAGGATGGAAGCAGAGGTCAGAGAGAAGAGAAGATGCTATCTGCTGCCTCCAAGATGGAGGAAGGGGCCACGAATCAAGGAATGCGAGCAGCCTCTAGAAGGTGGAAAAGGCAAAGAAATGGATTCTCCCCTAGAGTCTCCAGGAGGAATACAGACAGGTCAACACCTTGACTTTAATTTAGCCCAGTGAAACTGATTTGGGACTTCTGACCTCCAGAACTGTGAGATACTACATTTGGGTTGTTTTAAGCCAAGGAGTTTCGGTAATTCATCATGGCAGCAGCAGGAAGCTAGTACGCTGGCCCTGCTGCTGGGCAGCGTAGCCTGTTCTAGAAGAGTGACATCTGTGACACCGAGGACTGGGGAATCAGAGAAGACCTTCTGGAAGCCCAAGCAGCCAGACTAACCCAGTTTCATATTACAGTTGTTTTATTGTCTATCTGACCTTGAGCAAATGTCTAAGCAACAATACGTTAATAATGCATTATTTATAGGGTTGCTAAGAATTAAATAGAATAATGTTTTAAATTACCTACTACTACCTAATTACCCACTTAAAAAAAATAATAAGTCACATCTCCTTGTGGGTTTACACACATTCATTTTTCCATTCATTCAACAGGTGTCACCGAGCACCCAGCAGTGCCTGGCCCCTTGCACACAGTGAGCTTGTCTGCTACAAGCCCTGAGCACTTCTCACCCAAGCTGCCACTGAGCCTCCAGTCCGCCCAGTGCTCAGCCTTACCATCCCATCCTAAATGCGGGCCCTTACACTTGCCCACTCCCGTGGTCTCATAGCTCCTTGATGGTCCATCATGCTGTCAGCACCACCCCTTACCCTCCTAGACATTGTTTCTGCAGCTGCCATATCTCAAACCTGCCTTTACCCATTTGTGCCTATCAAACTGGGCTGTATGTACTCCCTTGACCTGTGGAGCTCCCCAACTCCACAGGACCCATCTGGATTTCCTCATCTCAAAGCTCCCCACCCCCACCCCACTTCTAACCTCCTGGTCCGAAATGCTGAGCTCTCTGCCTCTATCATATCTGGGTCTACTGGCCCTCCCTGGAAAAATTGTTGGTCCCGGATAATTTTTCTTGTATCTGCAGTCCAGATTCATGAACCCTTTACCCAATCCAGGTCCAAGGTTCTCTTCCCTCAGAGCCTATAGCTCTTTCTCCAAACACTGAGCTGCCTCTCTAGGGTGGGATTAAGAACCCAAATCTTAAAGGAGAAAAATTGCTCTCTGTCCTTTGGGCTTGAGTGGTGTTGACTGGGTGGGGCAGGGGAACAGACAGGCTGGCCAAGTGATGGCACTGTAGATCTGGGTTCTCTAACCCGGGCATTGCCGTGCATCTACAATGGGTGACACTGGGCAAATCTCTGCCCTCTCTAGGCCTGTCTCTCTAGCCTGTCTGTGCACTGAGGGGCTGGTCTGTAAGGCTGTGCTCGAGCTTGGAGGTTCTATGCAGCTATTCCTGGCAATGGTGCATAATGGCCACAAGAGGGCGCGCAACCCCTTCAGCTCAGAAGTTTGTAGCCTAATCAAACAAGGAAGCTTCAAAAAGAAATACAAGGCTTCTAAGTGAAAAAGGTAGTTT
This sequence comes from Halichoerus grypus, assembly GCF_964656455.1. Classification (NCBI taxonomy): domain Eukaryota; kingdom Metazoa; phylum Chordata; class Mammalia; order Carnivora; family Phocidae; genus Halichoerus; species Halichoerus grypus. The sequence goes on from NC_135716.1 coordinate 151,767,801, forward strand.
ACCCAAAAGCACACTACAAAATGGCAACAGAGTAGGGACTGGAAAAGGGTATTTGTATTCCCAGCCAGAGGGGAAATCAGGACCCCCAAGACCAGGAGAGGTGGTATGGAGAGGGCTGGTAGGTAGCAAAGGAGAAGAGGCTAGGAATATACTTTAGAGATTTTGATCACTTTGAGGGGATGGGAGAAGAGAGGGTCTTTAGGGGAGAGCCACAGGCTGAATGTATTGCCCCAAAAGGACTGGAGTGGTGCTTGCAGAACAAAACCTGAGGAATTTAGGGGAAGTGGAGGTGAACTTGGCTTCCTTCCCTTCCCCAGCATAGAATGAAAAGTAAAGAATGCAGGAGTTATTCTAGGATTTGGGGAAGACCACTTCTTCATGCAAGACGGCACAGCAACTAGGCAAGGATCACCCTACATTCTTTTCTCTCCTTTTTGCCTTCCAATAATTAGTTTCAGGCCCCAGGAAAGATAAGGACCAAAATCTGGACAGTTAGCTGGGGTTCAAAGGGTTAATCTCCAAGCATTCATTCTCTGACATCAGTTATAGCCCCCGCCTCTGACCTGTCCCCTCCTTGGGCCCCAGGTTGGCAGCTTCTGTGTATTCTTTCTTTGCTGTAAATCACTAGGGCCCTAGGCCCCAGGCCCAGAGCTGGTCTCCTACTCTCTCCTCAGGTCCCAGGAGTCTAGGGCTTGCTCTAAGGGAGGAAAGAAAGCAGGCTTCCTCTGGATCTCTCCCCCTCCCAGGATGTGGGCCCTAGGACCAAAGAGCCTCTGTCTTTCCCTGCCACACCCCCTCCCCCCCAACCACCACCCATTGTAACCCAGACAAGGGGATTTGTTGTATCTCAGCCTCTGCCACACATTCTTGTGACCAAATGGAGGAAAGTCCGGGGCAGGATGGGGGAAGGGAAATCACAGGATCCAAGAAGACACCTCCCCCCCTTTGGAAATTATGATACACCTCCAGCGCTCGGAGACTTCAAGCTTCTCCTCCCTCTGATTTCCATCAGCAATGGGGACAGAAGGGGGGGTGGATGGAGGACTCATCGGCATATAAAAGGCCTGTGGAAGTGGAAACCGAGAAGGTGTGGAGACACAAAGGTTGGACCTCCTGGCAGACAGATTTGGAGCCAGAATACAAGAATGGGGGCAACCCCGGGACAGGGAAAGACAGGGGACCAAACAGGGCAGGCCGGACAAACTTTGGAGAGCCGTGGGTAGAGGCCCCCGCGTTTCCCTTCCTAAAAGCACAGATGTAGGAGTGCTTGCATCAGACAGGGATGTGGGCACAGAGGAAGTGAGACCCTCTAGAATAAAATGAGAGCACCCCGTTTAGAAAGTAAGAATCTTTCTGAAAAGAAGCACAAACCTCTGACAGTGAGAAGCTTTCCTACCAGAAGGGGGGAAGGGTACGGTCCTGCTTGCAAGAAGTAACGGTATGGAGAATAAATGGTATGGGCTCGCCTAGCAGCAAGGGCTCAGCCCCCTCTATACTGACCTACCACCCGAGAGACTGGTACAGAGGAAAGGCTCATCCATCCTGGCAGGAAATGACATCACTCACCAGACACGAAGGGATGGTTCTACCAACCCCAAAGGCTTCTGGGAGGACCGATCCATGGAAGGTGGGCCCTGAATGCCCATGTCCCTCCACAGTTCTCCATCTTGGCCAAGAGGGGGGCCAAGACTCCTAGATGTTGGGTGAGGTAATTACTCCATCTCTTCATCAGCGATCTCTTAGGCTTCCTAAATCCCTCAAATCCTTACCTAGTTGCAGAGGAAAAGGGAAAGGTGCTATTGTACCATAAGCCACAGGTCAAGCCTCTAGAGTCAATGTATCTATGGAAATAGCTCTAGGGTCCCCATAATTGAGGGATAAAGGCAGAGCCTCCTCGGGGACCAGAAGGATGGTAAGGCCAGGTTTCCATGGTAACTGCTTCCAATGCTGCCTCTTCCTGGGCCCAGAACGAGGGAGAATAAATTTTAGGGAGACCAGGGCCTAGCGATGAAAGAGCCATAGGAATACAAAAGGGTGGGAAAGTGACTATAAGAAGGTCACATCATCCTGGCACTGCCAGTACCAGTGGGCTTCAGAGCCCAGTTTGGCACTTTCGTCCTCCAGGGGTTCAGGAGGTCCGCCTTGGAGCCCCTCCCCTGGGGGCTTCCACACAGCCCTCAAGCTCCCTAGCCTGCTGGCTGTCAGGTCCACCTCAGTCCTGGCCCTGTCCACACTGGGTATACCCTTTGCCCAGTCCGTCTCAGGACGGGGAGCCCCAGGGGGTCCCTGTTCATCCAGCTCGCTGGGGGCCACCGTGTCTAGGAAGCTGCCAATGGAGAGGCTGTCCAGCCGGTCAGTGGAGCTGGCGTCTGGCAGGCTGTCCCAGCTGCCTCTCCTCGAGCGGCCTGGGCTCCCGCCCGTCAGGCTACATTGGCTGCTGGTGAGGCTGCCGCAGTGGCTGGTCAGCGTCCCCCTCTCCTCCAACAGCCAGCGCACAGCCTCGAGGCCCTCATTCAAGGTCAACAGCTGCTGCAGGATCTTCACATCGATGGCTCGCAGGTAAGCCTGGGGGAGTGGGAGAAGGAATCAGTCTGAGGTTCTGAGCCAGGGGTTTCCCAAATGTTTCCAGAGGCCCCGCTTTGTAGTCCAACCAACCATGCTTCAATTTCAAGAAGCTGGGAATAGAAGCCCGGTTGGTTGAGAGAGTGGGCGTTAGAAGCAGACAGATCACTGTTTAAAATCTCAGTTCGGGGGCGTGCCTGGCTGGCTCAGTCGCTGGAACATGCGACTCTCGATCTCGGGGTTGTAAGTTCGAGTCCCATGTTGGGTGTAGAAATTACTTAAAAATAAAATCTTAAGAAAAAAAATCTCAGTTCTACCACTGATTAGTAGATGACTGTGAACAACTTTCTGTTTTCTTTCTTTTTTTTTAAGATTCTACTTATTTATTTGACAGAGAGAGAGCCGAAGAGCACAGGCAGGGGGAGCAGCAGAGGGAGAAGGAGGCTTCCCGCTGAGTAGGGAGCCCGTCGTGGGGCTCGATCCCAGGACCCTGGGATCATGACCTGAGCCGAAGGCAGATGCTTAACCGACTGAGCCACCCAGGCACCCTGTGGACAACTTTCTTATATTCTCTGAGCCTTGGTTTCCTTGTTTGTAAAACTGGGCTACATTACTCATCTCACAGGATGGCCGTGAGAATTTTGAGATGCTATTTATTAAGTACTCAACACAGTGCTTGACGCAGAGTAGGGTCTCAGTAAATTTTTTTTTTAAGATTTTATTTATTTATTTGAGAGAGAGAGAGACAGCGAGAGAGGGAACACAAGCAGGGGGAGTGGGAGAGGGAGAAGCAGGCTTCCTGCGAGCAGCGAGCCCGATGTGTGACTCGATCCCAGGACCCTGGGATCATGACCTGAGCTGAAGGCAGACGCTTAACGACTGAGCCACCCAGGCGCCCCTCAGTAAATGTTTAGTATTGAAATCTGATCCTACTGAGCTTTGAACTTCCATAGATAGAGTATTAACTATTGAAACAGTCCAGATTCAAAGAACAGCCTGATAGGGAGCCTGGTGTTAATTAGGAAGTAGGGCCAAAGGGAGGCAAGAGCTGGGGAAGAAAGAGGAAGCTAACCTGGTTCCCCAGTCCCCTCAGGGTGTTGGTAGCCATTGTTCAAAGGGTCAGAATCCTGCTGGCTGGGGATTCGGGGCTTCTCTTCACCACACACCTTTCTCCCTGTCTGTACTGGGAGTAAGTCTGATTTACCGGGGAATCTCTAGGGTCCCTCCCAGCTCAGATGCCCTAAGTTATCTTCCCCAAACACAAGTCTGAATCTGTCCCTCCCCCGCTCAAAAGCCTTTCTGGGGTTTGCACTGCTCTTGGAGAAGAAAATCTGAACCCTTTAGCGCTGGCATTCCAAAGCTCTCAGGATGCAGCCCCTGCACGTCTCTCCAGCTTCACCTCTAGTTTACTGCCCCGGGAGCCCCTGGTCTTGTCACACATGACCTTCTGATTTTATTTGCTTTTCCTTGTAATCAAAGTAATGGGTGCACATGGATTAAAGAGGCAAACAGTTCTGTGAGATTTATCATGAAAGTAATAGGCCCCCATCCTAATCCTAAATCTCACTCCCCTGAGACAACTATTAATCATTTTTTTAGCTGTTTATTTTGGTACTTCTTTCGAATCTCCAAATAACATGCTACTTATTGACTTTTAAGTTTTAGGTGTTTTCTCTTGACTTCCCACATGATGGAAGGCTAAGGATTTAACTCTCATTCTACTACCCACTCCTCTGCCATACAGACACCTTTCCCATCTCCCGGTATTCCCAACATATGCAATAAAATGAGCTGTTTGCTGATTACCTTATAAGGATTTGGAAATGCTATTCACAGCTGAGTTGTACAGTTCACTATGGTTACTCTTCATTTTTTACTTCATGTTTTCCTTAGAATAATAATAATAATAATAATAATTTTTAATGATCTTTTAAGATTTTATTTATTTGTCAGAGAGAGAGAGCACAAGCAGGGGGAGTAGCAGATAGAGGGAGAAGCAGACTCCCTGCTGAGCAAGGACCCTGATGTGGGGCTCGATCCCAGGACCCTGGGATCATGACCTGAGCCGAAGGCAGACGCTTAACCAACTGAGCCACCCAGGAGTCCCAATAATAACAATAATATTTATTATTCCTTAGAATTATGCCTTAGAATAATAATAGTAAATGATATATACCACACCTTATTCCATTATTGTTATATTATTATTACCACTACATTACTAGTCCTTCTATTTTACTTCGTTTGCTACATAGTGATCAGTAAGTCATCCCCAAACCCTCTCCCAATTGTCTGAATTTTCATCTCAAGGTATTTAAACATATCACATATTCTATCTATTTCATGTTCTTAGAGGCAGCTCTTCAGAAGCCTTCTGATCTGCCCCAATCTGAACCAGCTGCACAACTGTCCTCCACGGATACCCCTTCACTAGCAACCTAGGGATTCCTCTGCCTCTTTTCCTGAGTTGGATCCCTTGTTTCCTGGGTCCATGTCATCTTCTTTCTTGATTCACTCCTTCACTGTGTGTGTGGTGTATTGCCTCCAGTTCTTCCAGTGGCTTCTTGAGGAAGTCTATATAGAAGGTACATTTGTTGAAGATTCACATGTTTCAAAATGCTGTTCTTCTCCCCTCACACTGTTGACAGTTTGTTGGGTATAGAATTCTAGGTTAAAAATAATTTTTCTGGGCACCTAGGTGGCTCAGTTGGTTGGGCGACTGCCTTCGGCTCAGGTCATGATCCTGGAGTCCCTGGATCGAGTCCCGCATCGGGCTCCCTGCTCGGCGGGGAGTCTGCTTCTCCCTCTGACTCTCCCCCCTCTCATGTGCTCTCTGTCATTCTCTCTCAAATAAATAAATAAAATCTTAAAAAAAAAGTAAAAAAAATCAAAAATTAAAAAAAATAATTTTTCTTCAGGATTTAAGGCATTGTTCCATTGTCTTTTTTTTTTTTTAAAGATTTTATTTATTTATTTGAGAGAGAGAGAATAAGAGAGAGCACATGAGAGGGGGGAGGGTCAGAGGGAGAAGCAGACTCCCCGCCGAGCAGGGAGCCCGATGCGGGACTCGATCCAGGGACTCCAGGATCATGACCTGAGCTGAAGGCAGTCGCTTAACCAACTGAGCCACCCAGGAGCCCTGTTCTGTTGTCTTTTAATTTTCAGTGTTACACTGGAAAAGTCTGATGCCATTCTGATTCCTGGTCATTCATATGTGACGGTCTTCCTATTCTTTGTGGAAGTTTTCAGGATCTTCTCTTTGGTCCCAGTGTTCTAAATTATCCCAATAATCTGCCATGGTGTGTCTATTTTCATCCATTGAATTGGCCACTTGTTGGGCCCTTCTATTTTTTTAAAAAATTATTTATTTATTTTGGGGGGGAGAGGAGCAGAGCGAGAGGGAGAGGGGAAGCAGACTCCCTGCTGAGTGCAGACCCTGACACAGGACTGGGGTGGGGGGAGTGAGAACATGACCTGAGCTGAAACCAAGAGCTGGACGCTCAACCGACTGAACCACCCAGGCACCCCTTCTTGGGCCCTTTTATTTATTTATTTATTTATTTTAAGATTTTATTTATTTGAGAGAGAGAGGGAGAGAGAGAGAGAGCACAAGCAGGGGGAGCAGCAGGCAGAGGGAGAAGCAGACTCCCCACTGAGCAGGGAGCCCAAAGTGGGACTCGATCCCAGGACCCTGAGATTATGACCTGAGCCAAAGGCAGACGCTTAACTGACTGAGCCACCCAGGCACCCTGTGTTGAGCCCTTTTAAACTGGAGACTCGTGTCCTTCAGTTCTGGGAGATTTTCTTTATTTCTTTGATGATTATTTCTCCTCCACTACTTTTCTGTTTTTTCCTGGAAATCCTATTATTTGAATAGAGGGTGTCCTGGATGGATCCTTTTCTTTTTCTCTCTTCCATCTTTTTCTCTATTTGTTCTAGTTTCTGAAATATTTCAACATTATCAATACTTCTACTGAGTTTTTTTCATATTTTCCTATCATGTTTTTATTTCTAAGAGTTGTTCCAGTTCTCTGAATGTTTTCCTTTTTTTTTTTTAAGATTTTTTATTTATTCATTTGAGACAGAGAGACAGAGACAGAGAGAGCATGAGAAGGGGGAGAGGCAGAGGGAGAGGGAGAAGCAGACTTCCTGCTGAGCAGGGAGCCCCACGCGGGGTTCAATCCCAGGATCTGGAGATCACGACCTGAGCTGAAGGCAGACACTCAACCATCTGAGCCACCTGGGTACCCCAATATTTTCCTTTCTAAAAAAATTTTTTTATGATTTATTTATTTATTTGAAAGAGAGAGAGTGAGTGGGGGGGGTGCAGAGGGAGAGAGAGAATCCCCAGCCGACTCCACACGGGGCTCAATCCCACAACCCTGAGATCTAACCTGAGCCGAAATCAAGAGTCGGTCGCTTAATGGACTGAGCCACCAAGGCGCCCCTGAATGTTTTCCTTTTTATAGGTTCCTGCTGTGGCTGCAATAATACCTCTTATCTTTTTAAGGACATAATTTTTTTTTTAAAGATTTTATTTATTTATTTGACAGAGACAAAGTGAGAGAAGGAACACAAGCAGGGGGAGTGGGAGAGGGAGAAGCAGGCTTCCCGCGGAGGAGGGAGCCCGATGTGGGGCTCGATCCCAGGACCCTGGGATCATGACCTGAGCCGAAGGCAGATGCTTAACGACTGAGCCACCCAGGTGCCCCTATAATTAATGTTTTATATAAGTTCTCATCTGCTGGTATTATGTCCATTTCATTCAAGGTGTTTTTTCTGTTTATTTATGCCTGTACAGTCAGAGGGTCTCATCAGATGTCCTACAGCCTCTAGCAGCAGCTCAGACCTCAGAGTGGTCTCTAAAAAGCTGATTGCAAACTTTATGTACATACGTGAGGCCTGCCAACTCTGAGCCTCACTAGTAACCATCTGGCTGGGTTACTTGGGTTAGCCCTGAAGTCAGTATCTCTTGCAGTATTTTTCTCTTGGGTTCACCACATTCACCATATTCTACCCATCTCAAGAATATAACGTAAAGCTGCGAAGTAAGGGGAAAGGCTGTAAGGGTATTTAAGAACACTTGGTACATTTTTACTTAATCTCTCTTTTTTTAAAGATTTATTTATTTATTTGAGAGAGAGAGAGATGGAGTGGTGTATGCAAGAGAGCGGGGTTGGGGGGATAAGGGTGGGGGTGCGGGGAGAGGCAGAGGGAGAGGGAGAGAATCTCAAGCAGACTCCCCACTGAGCATGGAGCCTCACGTGGGGCTCAATCTCACCACCCTGAGATCATGACCTGAGCTGAAATCAAGAGTTGGATGCTTAACCAATTGAGCCACCCAGGTGCCCCTACTAATCCCTCTTGCCCTCAACTTTACTTGTTGTCTCTCAATCTGGAGACCTTCAGTGCTAGTTTTTTTTTAAAATATATATTAATTGATAAATGTTTATTACATTATTCAGGACAGGGGCGCCTGGGTGGCTCAGTTGGTTAGCGTCTGCCTTCGGCTCAGGTCATGATCCACGGTCTTGGGATAGAGCCCCACATCAGGCTCCCTGCTCAGTGGGGAGCCTGCTTCTCCCTCTCCTCCCCACTCATGCTCTCTGTTGCTATTTCTGTCTCCCTCTCAAATAAATAAATAAAATCTTTAAAAAAATTACTCAGGACAGAATTGTCTTACATCTAGAATGATAAACCAGAATATGACTACGTATTCGTACCTTGAGAAAAATACAGGCACTGGAATTAAACGGACCTGGATTCAAATTCCACTTATGCCATTAACAAACCATGAGGAAATTGGAATTTTTTTCCCCTTTAAGCCTTCATTCCTTCATTGTAAAATGGGGATACTATCTCATTAAAAGGTTTATTTTTAAAAATGGAAGGAACATATTCACATGCACAGGATGCTGCCTGACGAGTTTCAGCTCAGGAATGGCAGCTATTTGGCTTCACATACTACTGTAGTCAGCTCGCTCACCACGGCATAAGCACAGAACAAAATTTTGTAACTGAAATTATTTGTGATTTTGGAATAATATCACAACTCTAATTCAATTAAACAAATGATTATTTGGCACCTGGCTTGTCTAATAATTACAAAGATCACGGAGAAACTGTCCCTGCTTGACAGAAACTTGCAGTTTCAATAAGGAGATATGGACACAAATAACTGAAATACCAGAGACTACACAGATTCTTAATGACATACAATAAAAGAGATGATCTTCAGTGATTTCATACTGGGGACAAATAAACAGGGAAACCAACGGTCCTAGTCCATAACCAAACTAAAGATATTAATCAAAACTTCTCATACTAAAAATGCTTCTCCTGCGGTATTGTCTCCTTCCTTCCTTTCTTCCCTCCTTTCTTCCCCTTCCCCTTCCTCCCTTCCCTCTGAACTATTCTTTTCCAGAACTTACTCCAATCTTCTGTTAGGATAAAGAAGTGGCTGGCACCTGGTTGCCCAGTTAGGGAGGGGATCTTAGAGTACAATTCTTAAACAGACATTCACAAACCCTTTTGTTTTCAGCTTCACTTGTGCCCCCAGTTCCAGAAATACCTCATGCTTCCAACTCCTGAGACCTTTGAGAGTTTCTGTAGTGCAAAATGTGTTGCTTTTTCAGCTTTCCTTGCTGCTGGCTTGGAATTCAGCTTTTTTCAGGTCTTCTAAGTTACCACTCTTACTTCTGCTTTTCAGCTTCCAAAATTTTGTTCCTACCATCTTCTCTCCTGTTTTTGTTGTCATAATGGTTTCATGGCCTTTAAAATAATCCTTCTACTGGCTTTTTAGTGAAGTTTCAGAAGGCAATGGAAGTAAATGCATGCGTTCAATCTGCCATCTTGAATTGGAATTCTGGCTGACTTTATTCATCCTTCAAGCCCCAGCCTCAAATGTCATTCCTCCTCTAGGAAGTCTTCCCTGCTCTTCCTTAAGATAGAATTAATCCAGGGGGCACCTGGGTGGCTCAGTCATTAAGTGTCTGCCTTTGGCTCATGTCATGATCCCAGGGTCCTGGGATCGAGCCCCGCATCCGGCTCCCTGCTGGGCGGGAAGCCTGCTTTTCCCTCTCCCACTCCCCCTGTTTGTGTTCCCTCTCTCGCTGTCTCTCTCTCTGTGTCAAATAAATAAATAAAATCTTTAAAAAAAAAAAAGATAGAATTAATCTATTCAGTTATGAAACAATATTTAGGGAGTGTTTCTTATAGGTATCACATTGTGTTAAAGAAAGAAAAGACACCATTTCTTAACCTCAGAGAATTCACAGTTTATGGGTAAGATAAGACAATGACACAGGCACTTAAGATCCAGTGTGGCAAATGCTACGGGAAACAACTGCTATCCAGAGGACCATAACCCAACCAAGGCAGGTAAGAAAATGCTTCCTGTGATAAGGCACATGAGCTGAGACACAAAGGTTAAGGGGGAGGTTGGCGCCCGGGTGGCTCAGTCGTTAGGCGTCTGCCTTCGGCTCAGGTCATGATCCCAGGGTCCTGGGATGGAGCCCCGCATCGGGCTCCCTGCTCCGTGGGAAGCCTGCTTCGCTTCTCCCTCTCCCACTCCCCCCTGCTTGTGTTCCCTCTCTCGCTGTGTCTCTCTCTCTCTCTGTCAAATAAATAAATTAAATTAAATTAAAATTAAAATTTAAAAAAAGCTTAAAAAAACAAAAACAAAAACAAAGGTTAAGTAGGACTTAGCCTGAGTAAGCGGTGGAGAGAGGCATTCCAACCAGAGGACACAGCATGTATCCCCTCCAATTCAAAGTGGCCTTTCCATGGGTGCCTGGCTGGCTCAGTCAGTAGAGCGTGTGACTCTTGATCTAGAGATTGTAGTTTCGAGCCCCACTTTGGGTGTAGAGATTACTTAAAAATAAAATCTTAATTTTTATAAAGATTTTATTTATTTGAGAGAGAGCAAGAGAGCACAAGCAGGGGGAGTGGCAGGCAGAGGGAGATGGAGAAGCAGACTCCCCAGTGAGCAGGGAGCCCGAAGCGGGGCTCGATCCCCAGACCCTGAGATCGTGACCCGAGCTGAAGGCAGGCGCTTAACCGACTGAGCCACCCAGGAGCCCCAAAAATAAAATCTTAAAAATAAAAAAGTAGTCTTTCCAGAGTACAAATCTGACCATGTGACTCCTTAATGAAGACTCTTCCAGGAAGCCCATCCTGGGTTCTAGTAACACTTCTCATCCTGTACCAGAGTTATTAGTCTGTCTCCCTCCTTCCTGTGAACTCAGCCTGTGAGCTCCCTGACAGCAGGTCCTGCACAGTTCGTTGATGGCGCTTAGCCTCAGATTGGATGGGTCAGTCGGCTTTGTGATCTCTTGCCTTTACTATTCTTGGCCCCTCTGGTGGTCTCCAGGATTCAGGGGGTTGAGTTTTAGCGTGTTGATGGGAAATGAATCTGAGAACTAGATTCTATAGTCCTGTGACAGTGGGATTCCCTGACTGTGACAGCAACACTCCCCAGAATAGAAAAAAGCAAGGCTTTCTTGCCAGAAAAAGAAACACTCATTCCATACCATCTCTTTGGAAACAGAAAGGGGATAAATCCTTAGGACAGATGCAGCCTCAAAGGCTACTCCAACCCACTTCTCTTCCCAGGGGGATTCAGGTCCCCCACTACCCCTCTTAACACATACACAGCAGACTCTCTGCCCAGCCCCAGGGTCACAAGTATGGCTTCCTCGTTGCTCAATCCACATCAGGCCCTGGGGTAAAGCCCGGAGATCCCAGGCCCAGCTCCCTGGCCATGGATTGAGATTCTCACACTATTGTTACTAGGACTATATGATCCCACAAGCCCCTGTCCCCTCATCCTCCAAGAGGCAGAAAAACTGAGGCCAACAGAAAGTCAGGGCTCTGCTCAAGATCTCAAAATGACTCAGGAGCTGAGTCAGGACTTGAACCCATGACTTCCCCCTCCTTGACTAAAGCTTTTTTTTCAAGCTGCTCTTTGGGGGTGGGTTGTCGCAGCAACAGTTCTTTGGGTAGGAGGATTAAGTAGGGGAGGTTGCCATTGTTTCCCTTCTCACAAATCCCAGAGTCTGGCTGCTTCACTCAACCGGTGAGAGGGGGAGGGAAGCAAGAGGAAAGGAGCCTAGAGGCAGGAATAACTTTGGCCTTAAGAGCAGGCCTGCCCCCTCCCTGCAGGAGTGCTTAGAGAGCTTGGACCAGTTCTGCCACCAGTGAGTGGCTCCTAGGGAAACCGTCTGCCCAGCCCCCAGCCCCCCCCCCCTCAGTGGGCAGGGCTGAATACACAAAGACATCTTGGCCAAGGAAGGAGAAAGGAATGGGGTAGGGAGCCTTTCCCTGTTCTGGCCCCCAGCAGGCTCCCTCCTTTGTACCTTTAATGGGCAGCCTAGGGTCTCGGGCCAGGCTAGGTCAAGAACGTAGAGACCTAATCAGAAGTTAAAGGTACCCCCTTAAAGTTTACAAACAGCTAATCTCCATCAAAGGCAAAAGAGTGAGAGCCAGAGAAGAGGCATGGCTTCTCCACTGGCTCCCTGTGTAAGCGCAGGTGAGCCCCTTAACACCTGCAAGCATGCTTCATCTATGGGACTGGGGAAAGATGACTGCTTTTCTCACTTCAATGACATAAAATGTCTTTAAAGTGTCTGGCACAAAGCAGATCTCAATGGTGAAAATGTAAAGTGCAGGCAGATCATCTGAGTTCAAAGCCTGGCTCTGCTTTTTACTTTTTGTACGACCTTGGGCGGTTACTTAACCTCTTTGTACCTCAGTTTCTTTATCTATAAAATATCATTTGCCTAATAAGGTTGCTGTGAAGATTAAGCGAATATTTTGTAAAGTGCTCAGCATGATGCCTGGCACCACTTTGTACAATGAAGCAAAGTCAAGCCCCTCCCTTAGGTGGGCAGTCACAGCCCTCTCTGAACAATTTGGCATTCACCTCCAACCTTCAGGCCAAGTACACACATGGCATTTAAATCCTTCCCCCACGGAGCCTTCCCTGATTGCTCTGCCCAGAAAGCTCTCCTCCCAGCCTAAGAGCCCCCATGCCCTCTTTCTCTGCTCTCTCACAGCCCAGCTAGGCAGATGGTGGGCTCCAGAAAGAACTATTAGCTGACACATTCACTGTGGCCTCCTGGTTCTGAGCCAGAGAGAATTCTTCAGTTCCCCAGAACTGGCTGCAAAGTAGTGGCAGGTGTAAATTACCCCCTTCACCGGAACCAGGGCCTTGGGGAGCCTGGGCAGCCCCAAATGCCCTTCTGGCTCTGGATCTAGACCAGCAGCATCAGGGGAGGGGGAGGGTGCCTATTTCCTTCTTTTCTCCCCAAGAAGGTACAGATGAGATGCAAAAATCCAGTATACCTGGGGGGTTCAGAGGTGATGGTGCTGCTACTCTGCCCAGGTTCTAGGAACTTCCAAGTACTTTAAGTGGGGGTTGGGTGGGGGGAGGTTGGGGAAAGGGAGGATGTTTCTAGTGGCCCTAGTCCAGGCGGTTTTCACCCAGATCTCTTCTGTGCTGAATCCTGTCATGAACACCCAGGCCTCAGACGAGCAAACGCTGCACCCAGTTTGCAGTAGAAGAAACTGGTTGCCCTATAATGGCGGCCAGGGGATAGATGGCCCAAGGTGGGGGGTAGGGTGGGGGCAGATTTGTGCTGTGCTAGATTCTCAGTGCTTCCCAGCCTCACCTCTCCCCTCCCAAATATTTGGCAGGAAAAACTTCCAAGAGCCAGTGCCTCCCACCTCAAGTCTTCAGGACCCACTCACCCTTGGAGGGGCAATTAATGGACCCCAGGGTTTAAGAATTGATCTGGGGGGGGGGATCCTGAGGAGTTAGATAGGGAGTTTTAATTCGCTCCTCTCCACTCCAACTCTGGGGGCATAAGTCTGTCCCTTCCAACCCTAGCTGGGGACTCCGTCCTCCTGGCCCATGGAGCCCACACTCACCAGCTCCATCCTCAGCGCCATGATCTTGTCCCCCAGGCCGTGGACGTGGCCGGTGCTCGGCGCCCCCGGGAGCAGCAGGTCGCCGGAGGTTCCCGGCTCCCATTCGCCCCGCAGCCCGCGGAGCAGCCCTTCAGGGGTCTTCCTGCCCACCTTGCCCTCCACATCTCGCAGGTCAGGCGTCTGGGACTCCGCAGTCCACTCCATGCGGGCCTACGGCTGAAGAGGACTGGGCGACCGGACGGCGGGGTCTCGTTGCCGGGATTCTCCTTTCCGCGCTGCGGTGCGGAGCCGAACCGGTGGGTCCCCGCCGGCGCCGCGCGGGGGCGGGCGGAGGGCGCCGTAACACTCAGAAAAGCCGCGCAGAGCGGGGCTGGGCGATTTGTACTTGGATTTGTACTTGAAAGAGCACTAGGAGAGTTCAGTGCCTTCTCCCCACTCTGCCAACTGAATCCAGCCAGTCACACAGCAGGCGCCCAATAAGTGCTGAAAAAAGCTAAGCATCCTCAGTTAGGGATATGGGCGTTTAAGGAACAGTGGTGACAGAAGCTGCAGAAGGTTTTGAAAGGCTTCCTGGAGTAGAAGGGCTGGGTCTACAGCAATGGTTAGAATTTAGCTAGCTACTGACACACACATACACGGTCAGTGTAGCCACTGAATTTATTTTTTATTTTTTTTAAAGTTTATTTATTCATTTATTTTAAAGTAATCTCTACACCCAACATGGAGTTCAAACTCAGACCCGGAGATCAAGAGTTACATGTTCTTCTGACTGAGCCAGCCCACTGCCCTGTCACTGAGTTTAAAGAAGTAGAAAATAACGTTCTTCTGGCCAATGAGAAGCAACCAGTATTGAAGATGAAAAGGTCCCCATGGGCCAGATCATGCTTGATCCTGTAGACTGATGTTTCTTAAGCTTGACTGTCTGTGGTTATGAATTTTCTGCAAATCTTGTTAAAACGCAGATGGTGATTCTGTAGATCTGGGAAGGAGTCTGAGGTTCTTTTCTAACAAGCTCCCAGGTGATGGCCATGCTGCTGGGCCAGGGACCACACTTTGAGTAACAAGGTTATAGAAGATGGTTCTATGGTGCTTGGATTATACTTTATAGGCAATGAGGAGCCATGAAAAACTTTTTTTGTTTTGGCTTGATTTGGGTATTTAATCCAAGTAATTCCAGTGCGTGGTCACAGAAGGATTTACAATGTAAAGATAGTTAACGTGCTCTATCCTTTTCCACCTCTAGCCCCACTCCCCAGAGGCAACGACATTCTACTATTTTTTTCTGGTGTTTATACATATAACCCCACATACACTGGAGCACCTGGGTGGCCCAGTCGTTAAGCGTCTGCCTTTGGCTCGGGTCATGATCCCAGGGTCCTGGGATCGAGCCCCACGTTGGTCTCCCGGTCTCCCTGCTCGGCAGGAAGCCTGATTCTCCCTCTCCCGCTCCCTGGCTTGTGTTCCCTCTCTTGCTGTGTTTCTCTTTGTCAAATAAATAAGATCTTTAAAAAAAAAAAAACCCCACATACACTTATACAGCACTACTATTTATTAATTTTAAATATTGTCTACTGACTTCCTGCTATGATAAATATGATTTATCTCACACTCTGTACTTGCCCTCTTCCATTGACCTATATATTTCTATCATTATTTTTAGATCATTTAATGGTTACCTCTGTAACCTTAAGTAAAATATTTTTCCTTAGTATCTCTTGGTCCACAGAAGGGTTATCAGAGGTTAAAAAAACAGATTTACCTTTTTGAAAAATTACTCTGGATTTTCCAAGGGGAAAGGATTGGAGGGGTGCAAATCTGGAGTCAAGGAAACTGATTGGAAGGCAAGAAACTGAAATGGCCTGGACCAGGGGCTGGTTGTGAGGTTGGAGAAGAGTTAGGCCAGAATGGAGAACTCTTAAGGAGGTAAGATTGACAAGACTTGCTGACTAGTTACATTCATTTATTTATAGTGGCATTCATGAAGGCTTGTTCAAGAAAGCAAATGATTCCAATAAATATTATGGAGAGTCTACTATTTGTTAGCCAGTGTGTGTGGTACAGAGGACGAGCAAACAGACCTGGACTGGTTGCTGGAGTAGAGGATTCATGGGTGACTCTCAGCTGTTTGGCCTGATGCCATTCAAAAAGGAAGGGAACCCAAAAAGAAGCCTAGGAATGGGAAGGGATGATCACAGCAGGGTTTGCATTGAGTTGGAGGGTCCTGTGAAGATTTCCAGCAGGCAGTTGGACGCAGGTCAGCCTAGAGCTCAGAAGAAATGTTAGGACTGCCATTATGATTGTAAGAATCTAGGCGGTAATAGAGGTCAGGAGAGTGGATAATACCTGGATGGCTCAGTTGGTTAAGCAACTGCTTTCGGCTCAGGTCATGATCCCAGAGCCCTGCATCAGGCTCCCAGCTCAGTGGGGAGTCTGCTTCTCCCTCGGACCCTCTCCCCTCTCATGCTCTCTCTCTTTCAAATAAATAAATAAAATCTTAAAAGAAAAAAAAAGATCTACCATGAAGAGTGAGACTGAGCAGTGAAGATCAGGGAGGAGCCCTGAGGGACATCTTTTTCAAATGCTAATAAAATGTGTTAGATTTTCTCTAATACATACTTATTAGGAATAATACAAAAAAAAAAAAAAGGAAAAATCACTTATGTTAACATTTTGGGGGATACCATCCCACCATTTAGGAAGCAGGTGGAATATGGAGAGCTCAAAAAAATCTAACTGGTCTTCTGGCTTCCTCCGTTTCCTTTTAAAACGTTCTCCACAAAACAGTAAAGTTTCTCTTAAATAGGAATATATCACTCCTCTGCTTAAAACTTCCCTGTCTACCTACTCACTTCAAATAAGCATTGCCATCTTCTAGAAACTTGTTAGAAATGCAGTATTCTGCTCTGCCCCAGACTACTGAATCGAAAACTCTAAGAATGGGGCCCAGCAATTTGTGTTTTAAGACGCCCTCCAAGTGATTCTGATGCAAGGTAAAGTTTAAGAACCACTGTGTTAAGCTAAGTGCTTTGTATGTATTATCTCATTAAACCTTAAGGCCAACTCTGTATTATTCTTGTCAATATAGGGCGGCAGGTTAAGAGTGGAATCGAGCTGGGATAACTTGGTCTGAATTCTAGCTCTCCCAGCTTTGTGACCTTGGGCCTCATTACTAAAGTACCTATTTCATGGCTGTTGTGGAATTAAATGAGTTGATGTAATAAAGTGCTTGGAACAGTGACTGGCATAGAGTAAGCATCATATAAGCATACCCCCATTTCACAGATTAGGGAATCCAGGCTGAGACGTGAAGTGACTTGCCCAAGGTCTAGGGTAGTGGTAGAAGCAGATTTTTAATTCCTCTTAGCCTCCAAAGGCATACCGCAGGCCTGGGTTCAGCCTTGCCTAAGCAGGGAAAGCGGGTAGCTGTGTCCCAGGCCTGTAGGCCCTCTGACCCTGGCATCCCGAGTGGTCTCGTCCAAGGCTCTAGGACTCCGACTTGAATCGGGTTTGCCATCCACGATGCTGGGGGCCAAGGCTAAGGGCGGGGGGTGCTGCTGCTCTCCCCCATCAGCCACCCCGCCCGCCAGTTGCGAAGCTGCCGGGGGACTAAGTACTCGGACCCCCGCCGCCGCCGCCCTAAGCACCGCCCGCCGCCCTCTCACCCCGCGGCGGCGGCGGCGGCGGCGGAAGCGGGGAGGCGGGCCGGGCCGGGCCGGGGCGGGGCCGCGAGCGGCATGGAGGAGGCGGAGGCCGCGGCGCGCCGGGCAGAGCAGTGCGGGCCCGAGAGGGGCCCGAGCGGGGCCCGGGCCCCCTGAACCGTGAGTCCTTCTGGGCGGGAGTCCCGGAGGGGTGGCGCGGCCGGGGCAGGTCTCCGAGTCCTCAGGGCGGCCCCGAGCCCTGGAAGGAGAAGAGCGGGGCCAGATAGGAGAGGGCGAGGGCGCAAGGAGGTGGAGGATTGGGGGCCGGGGTTGGGGGGTGGTGTCTGTGCCCTTTGCCCACCCCAGGACCAGGAAGGCCTGGGGCTTGGTCCTTTTAGGGGCTGCTGAACCTTGAGAGCTGATTACTTGGCCTCTGCTCGGGGGGGGGGGGGGGGGGCTCACCCCAGCCCCAGGGGAGTTTCCAGGTGATCTGATCCCTCCGAAGGGTTCCTTTTTAGAGCAGTTGAGCCACTTTTCCCAGGTCACACAGCCTGGATGTTGGCGGGGAAGAGTTGCTGGGAGGTCCTCCCTGGTCTCCTCAGAAGGCATCAGACTTTGGGAGGTACACCCTACTCCCTCTGGCCCTCTGGTCCTCTCAGATTCCTGAAGGCATGGGTTGGCCAGGACAGTGGTGACTCCCCAATCCAGCATGGACGACTGGAAGCCCAGCTCCCTCATCAAGCCCTTTGGGGCTCGGAAGAAGCGGAGCTGGTATCTTACCTGGAAGTATAAACTCACCAACCAGCGGGCCCTGCGGAGATTCTGTCAGGTATAGAGATGTCCCAACTCCCCCAGGGGCTCCCTCCCATCTTTACCCTAACCTAGACTATGGGCACTGGGACCTACCTTGGCTGCTCCCAACCCTGGAAAGAGGCGGCAGGTTCCTAGAGAGGAAACCTCTTTGTGTCATGCCCCTACGAGGTGGTAGTTTGGGCCCAGAGTTCTGGAATCAGAACCCAAGTACAACCCCCTAGGCTTCTGACAGAAACCTGAAGTCTGATCAGAAAGGCTTTGCTCAGGGGCACACACCTGTCAGGCAGTCAGGACTAAGACCCAGGTCTTCTGATCCCCATCTTGGTTCTCTGGGACTGGCTCCATCTCTGGGAACTAATTGTGGAGGGGACCAAGGGAATCAGGGCCTCAAATGGAAGAATACAGGAGCTCTGGGTAAGGAGGGCCCTGATGAAGTGAGAAGGGTCAGGGGTGGTTCCCTGGAGGAGGTGGTCTTGAAACTGGACCCTGCTTGGGGGAGTAGAACTGGGTGGACAGAGGGAGGAAAGACACGCCCCAGGCTCTCCCTGTGTCCTCACTGCAGCCAGGGCCTTCCTTTCAGGAAGACCCTCAGTGATCTGGAGGGGCACTCCTCCTTAGTCATCCCTACTCCCCTCAGACAGGGGCGGTGCTTTTCCTACTGGTGACCGTCATTGTCAACATCAAGTTGATTATGGACACGCGGCGAGCAATCAGCGAGGCCAATGGAGACCCGGAGCCAGATCAAGACTATGGTGGGGCCAAGCTGAGGCTGGGATTGGCTGGTGGGGTGAAGGATGGGGTGGGGGGGGTCCCCTAGGATCTCACAGCTGAAAAGATAGGCAGATCCCAAGGGATGAGACTCTGCTGGAGAAACTATCTCCATAACCTATTGCGCCCCCACAGATGAGGCCCTGGGCCGATTAGAGCCCTCCCGGCGCAGAGGCAGTGGTCCCCGACGGGTTCTGGATGTGGAGGTGTACTCAAGCCGCAGCAAAGTATATGTGGCAGTGGATGGCACTACGGTGAGTGGGCCCGTGTCTGGGGTAGCGTCCCTGTATTCTTCTCAGGGTGTGGTCCCCTGGCTCTGGGATCCACTGCCTGAGTGGGTCTGCATCTCCGCCACTTTGGAGCGATGTGGCTCTGGAGGCCTCAGTTCCTTATCTGTAGGCTGGGACTAGTGACTTCTACTTGTCAGGGTTAAGTGAAAAGTGTGTGAAATGTGTGACATGTAGTGGGATCTTATCACAGGTGCTCATTAGTAGTAGGCAGATAATTCATTGATTTATTTATTTTGTAACTATTTTCTGGTCCCTTCTTTGGCCTCAGCCGTGTCTTAGGCACTGGGGACCTAGGGGATAATCAGACCTGGCTCCAATTTGAGGGGCTCTATTTGATGGATTATGATATCCCCAGCATGAGGAGGAGACATTCAAGGGCTCTAAGAGCCTGAAAGCCGTGGAGAGGAGGTTGGTAGAAAGATCTGATCTCTTTTGATGGGTAAGTTAAGGAGTTTTTCTGGAAGAGGTGGCGTTCAGGCCTGGTCGGGAAAGAGCTGTTCACAGAAGCACAGGCAGGAGGGGAGGTTTCATGCAGCTGGTTTTTTGAGTTCCCATAAGACAGAGACCTCGAATGCCCGAGTGAAGAGCTGGACTTGGTCTCTGCCACCCGGTAGGTGCTGGAGGACGAGGCTCGGGAGCAAGGCCGCGGCATCCACGTCATCGTTCTCAACCAGGCTACGGTGAGGTTCTAGGGGTGGGGGGCCTGGAGGGCTGAAGCTGAGCCCTCCTTGCTGGTGACTCTAACTCACGAGCGGTATGTCCCCTGCCAGGGCCATGTGATGGCAAAGCGTGTGTTTGACACATACTCACCTCATGAGGATGAGGCCATGGTGCTGTTCCTTAACATGGTGGCACCTGGCCGAGTGCTCATCTGCACTGTCAAGGTCAGTGACTCTGCCCCCACCTCCACCCTTCCTCACGGCCCTGTGTTCTCTACCCCTAATAAAGCATAGTGGGGGGGGGGGCACCTGGGTGGCTCAGTCGTTAAGCGTATGCCCTCGGCTCAGGTCATGATCGGATCGGGTCCTGGGATCGAGCTCCGCATTGGGCTCCCTGCTCAGCCAGGAGCCTGCTTCTCCCTCTCCCACTCCCCCTGTTTGTGTTCCCTCTCTCGCTGTGTCTCTCTCTGTCAAATAAATAAAAAATCTTTCAAAAAATAAAAAATAAAGCATAGTGGGAGGAGCCTCCGGAGGAAGGTAATACAGTTTCCAATCTTAGCCTTGTCATTTTTATTCAGCAAGTAGTTATTGAGCACCTACTGTGTGCCAGGCACCGCTCTGGGTGCTGGAGATACAACAGGGAGCAACCTTTATGGAGCTTACATTCCGCAGGGCAAGATCAACAACAAAAAAGCCCAATACACGTATAACGTCAGGAAACAATAACTTAAAGAACACAATAAAGCAAGGGGGACAGAGTAATGGGTGATGTATTTTATTTTATTTTATTTTATGTTATTTTATTTATTTATTTTTTAAAGATTTTATTTATTTATTTGAGAGAGAGAGAGCACATGAGAGGGGAGAGGGTCAGAGGGAGAAGCAGACTCCCTGCTGAGTAGGGAGCCCGATGCGGGACTCGATCCTGGGTCTCCAGGATCATGACCTGAGCCGAAGGCACTCGCTTAACCAATTGAGCCACCCAGGCGCCCTTATTTTATTTTTTTAAGATTTTATTTATCTGACAGAGAGAGACAGCGAGAGAGGGAACACAAGCAGGGGGAGTGGGAGAGGGAGAAGCAGGCTTCCCGTGGAGCAGGGAGCCTGATGCGGGGCTCGATCCCAGGACCCTAAGATCATGACCCGAGCCGAAGGCAGTCGCTTAACCAGCTGAGCCACCCAGGCGCCCCTGGGTGATGTATTTTAGAAAGGGAAGGTCTCTGTAAGGAAGTGACATGTGAGCAGAAAGCTGGAGGAAGTAAGGAGAGGGCCAGGCGAATATCTGAAGGAAGAATGTTCTAGATAAGAAGAGTGGCGAGGGGGCAGGCCCTGAAGTGGGAAGGTGCTGGTGTGCTTGAGGAACTGCAGGGGTGCCGATGGAGCTGGAGATTCAGGGAGGGGAGGGGAGTGGTGGGAAAAGAGGGCGGAGAGGTGCAAATTGTGTGGGATCCTGGTAAGGATTTACTAGCCTGCTGACCTTGGATGATTCTCAGAATCTCCCTAAGCCTTCAGTTTTCTTATCTGTGAAAGGATAGTAACCTCAGAGGGTTGTCGTGACCGTTTCATGAGCTAATTTAAAATAAAAGGTTTCGCATGGTGTCTGACACAGAGTGAGTGCTCCATGAAGCCAGGTCTCCCAGAACCATGCCGGTCAGGCTGACTACCTTCTCTGGTCTCCCAGGACGAGGGCTCCTTCCACCTCAAGGACACAGCCAAAGCTCTGCTGAGGAGCCTGGGCAGCCAGGCCGGCCCTGCCCTGGGCTGGAGGGACACTTGGGCCTTCGTGGGATGCAAAGGAGGTACCAGCACCATAGGCCATCCACCCTATAGTATCAGGGGCCCAGGAGAGCAGAACCCCAAGAGATGGGGTGGGGTTGGGGGCAAAGAGGAGCCAGAAGCGGTGGGCTGGATGAAAGTGGGCAGAGAGATGGGAAGAAGCTTTAAAACTGGAGCCTGGGTCCCCATTGTGCCTCATTCCTGTCCCCTGCTAGGTCCTGTCCTTGGGGAGAAACATTCTAGGTCACCTGCCCTCTCCTCCTGGGGGGACCCAGTCCTGCTGAAGACAGATGTGCCGCTGAGCTCAGCTGAAGGTGGGGTTAGTGGGGGCTGGGCCCCAGGGCAGTGCCTGGGCTGGAGGTGGGCATTTGGGTCCTAGTTATGAAGCTTTATTTTCTTGACTGGGTGCCTGGGGCTCTGTAAGCCACACTAGCCTCGAGCCCCCTCATGCCTCGTCCCGTTGCCCGCACCCCTCCCTCAGAGGCGGAGTGCCACTGGGCAGACACCGAGCTGAACCGTCGCCGCCGGCGCTTCTGCAGCAAAGTGGAGGGCTATGGGAGCGTGTGCAGCTGCAAGGACCCCACACCCATC
This sequence comes from Halichoerus grypus, assembly GCF_964656455.1. Taxonomy (NCBI): domain Eukaryota; kingdom Metazoa; phylum Chordata; class Mammalia; order Carnivora; family Phocidae; genus Halichoerus; species Halichoerus grypus. The sequence continues at coordinate 151,789,827 of NC_135716.1, forward strand.
GAGTTCAGCCCCGACCCGGTGAGTGGGGCCTCAGACAGCGAGGCTTCGACTCCTTCTCAGCCTGGCGGGGGGACCTAGGGAAGAGCCAGGCTGGGCTTTGCCGACCCCAGCCTGAGAGGGAACCAGGACCTGGGGATTTATGCTGACCTCTGAAAGACGGGCGTGTGTGTGGCGGGGCGTTAGGCCATGTGAACAAAGGCCCAGAGTCGGAGTGGGGTTGAGTGTGTGGAAGAGCCCAGACCGGGAGACCCTCTGCCGTTTCCCTCTCTACTCTGGAGTCGCCTTCTCCCCGAAGAACTCTTCCCTAGGTGGGGATCCCGGTTTGAAGAGGGAGTGAGGCAAGAGCTAAAAGCTGTTTTCCTCTCAGCTCCCAGACAACAAGGTCCTCAACGTGCCTGTGGCTGTCATTGCAGGGAACCGGCCCAATTACTTGTATAGGTGAGCCTGGGAGTGGGCTGTTCCAGCGCTGAACGGGAGGGTGCTTAGCACGGGGGAGCCTCGGGCTCATCGGCCTGCAGGAGGAACTCTTGCAGTGGGAGGAAAGGCAACAGATTCTAGGCCCATTCACCATGGGGGTGAACAGGGGGAATGTGAGCCCATTTATAAGCACAGGGCGGCCCTGAGTTGCGAGGACAGAGAGGCCTAACCCATCCCTGGGCTCCCCAGGATGCTGCGCTCTCTACTCTCAGCCCAGGGGGTGTCTCCTCAGATGATAACAGTTTTCATCGATGGCTACTACGAGGTGAGTGGGGTTTGGGGACTATGGGAAAAGCAGAGCCCAGGGTTGCGGGTGCGGAGGAGCAGCGATCACAAGAGAGACAGCCCAGGCAAAGGCTGTGAAATGTGAATGGCTTGGCATGGCGGAGCCTGCAAGGTGGATGGACAGGGGGCAGGTGGTTCCCATGGTGACCAGTAGCCATGCCCCCCAGGAGCCAATGGATGTGGTGGCACTCTTTGGTCTGAGGGGCATCCAGCACACTCCCATCAGCATCAAGAACGCCCGTGTATCTCAGGTACTGCCTAGGCAAGGATGGAAGGGGCAGGCACCTGACCCCGCCGTCCACGCCAAGGCTCATGTGCCCTATTTCCACTCCCCACCCAGCACTACAAAGCCAGCCTCACTGCCACTTTCAACCTGTTTCCGGTGAGTAGTAAGGACAAAGCCCTTGGACCTGGGGAGGGGAAACATGGTATAAAGTCTGGTCTTATTAGTCAGCAAGCTCTTCCCCTCTCTGGGCCTCAGCTTCCTGATCTGGAAAATGGGGGTAGTGCTGCCTGGAAGTGAGATGGGGGTGGAGGAGGCACAGGATGGGAAAGGCCCCCTGGGGGTCATGCTTGTTCCCTCTCCCCCTGCAGGAAGCCAGGTTTGCCGTGGTTCTGGAAGAGGACCTGGACATTGCTGTGGATTTTTTCAGGTGAGGGGAGTGCCCCTCCATAAGTTGCCTCTCCGTGCAGCCTCTGTCAGCTGCCTCGGGCCTATTTCCTTAACTGGCTCTCCAGGGAAGAAGGCACGGGGTGTCTGGGAGAGCTTTGTGGGAGAAGTCAGCTCAAAAGTTGGGGGAAAGCCTGCACAAAGGTAGGATGGCAGGTGTTGTGGTTGGAGTAGAGAGTAGAAGGGATGGGTGGAGACAGTGGGGCTCTGGGGGCCAGGACCAGCAGGCATGACTCCTGAGTCCCATCTCCAGCTCCCCCAGCATCACTTTGTGATTGCGTTTGTCCTTGCCCTTCCCTGAACCCTTGGACCCTACCTCTCTCAGTTTCCTGAGCCAGTCCATCCACCTGCTGGAGGAGGATGACAGCCTGTATTGTATCTCTGCCTGGAATGACCAGGTAAGCCCAGGGGCCAGGGGTCAGCTGGGGAATTGGTACAAGCACCAAGCTAAGACCTCCCACCACACCTCCCTCCCCACCCGTTCCCAGGGTTATGAACACACGGCTGAGGACCCAGCACTGCTGTACCGTGTGGAGACCATGCCTGGGCTGGGCTGGGTGCTCAGGAAGTCCTTGTACAAGGAGGAGCTTGAGCCCAAGTGGCCCACACCAGAAAAGGTGCCCTGGCAGGGTAGCGGGAGTGGGCTGGAGTCCCCCACCAGCTCCAAACCTCTTCACCTTTGTAATCTTCCATGCCCCCAGCTCTGGGACTGGGACATGTGGATGCGGATGCCCGAACAACGCCGGGGCCGAGAGTGCATCATCCCTGATGTGTCCCGATCCTACCACTTCGGCATTGTTGGCCTCAACATGAACGGCTACTTCCACGTGAGTGGCAAGCCGGGTGTTGGGGAGGCGGGCACAGTGTGGTAGACCGAGCATTCCCAGCTCTGCCACTGACTAACCTGGGTGAAAATTCTGTATCCTCTTTTGCCTCAGTTTCTTTATTTGTAAAATGAGGATAAAACTGCTACCTACCTCATAAGGTTTTGAGGTGATGAGGTTTAAATGAGTTATTATATGGAAAATGCTTTGAAGTGCAAGCATTATATAAGGGTTAGCTGGTATTATTTTTATTACTATTCTTAGCACCAGACTCTCGGTGTGGGGAGGGTATTTCTGCCACCAGGCACTTACGCAGCCCTGCAGCCTCTGCCCTCTCCTGTCCTTGCAAATGTGGGGGGCCAAGCCTCAGCCTGAAGTGAACAGGGACGTCCCCAGGCCCCCAGGCCTTAACCTGGCTGCATCTAAAGGACCACTCCCCAGTTACAGCAAGAGTATGCCTTGAGACAGCCCGGCCCAAAGGAACATTTGGATGGCTTGGAACCTCCTAGAAGCTGGAAGGACCGTGAGAGGCTGGCTTATACAAGAGAGGGGCAGGCATTTACCTTAGGTCACTGTCAGTACCTTAGTCACAGCACTTTCCTTCCTCTCAGCACAGCCTGTCCTTTTGCCCACCAGGCCCTGTAGGGCCCGCTCTGGTTTCTGTGGCCCTACAACAGCAGACCCAAGGATAACCACTGGGAACAGGGACTAGCTCGGGGGTCAGTAGCATGAGCTGCCGGTGTGGGCATGAGCTCTCTGGCAATGGTGGAGCCCAAACTAAAGCTAGTAAGAGCCTGCCGAGGATGCTACAAAGAAGAGGATGGGGAAGATGGGGGCGGTGGTTAGAGGGACCTCTATGGGTCCAGGACTTCAATTGTGGGCCTTGTGGATATGTGCTGGGTCAGTGGGCAGGTGTGGGCCTGCCAGTGGAAGGCCTGATGTTCACCCTCACACCCACTCCAGGAGGCCTACTTCAAGAAGCACAAGTTCAACACAGTTCCAGGTGTCCAGCTCAGGAACGTGGACAGGTGGGGGCTGGGGACAGGGCAAAGGGGAGGATGTCTAGGAGCCTTGATGACCAATCCCCAGTATTCCCTTTCAACCCTGGGGCCTGTTTTTTTACCCCAGCCCTGCTGCCACCCAATTCCCATGTGGTCCCTTGCCTTGCCCCTGGAACCTGAAGGGTGACCCCTTCCCCTGACCCATTTTTCCTTGTCCTTCAGTCTGAAGAAGGAAGCTTATGAAGTGGAAATTCACAGGCTGCTCAGGTATGGCCTCTGGCAGTAGGGATATATGGCAGGGAGCGAGGAGGCAAATACTGGGGGTCTTGGCCCCATAACTTTTGGGGCCCACTGCAAAATGAAAATCAGGGCACCTTGTTCAAAAATTAAGAATTTTAAGACAGCAATAGCAGAGCATTAAACTAAGCACAGGGCCTTGGGTAGCACACCTGTGATGCAGGCTCCGTCTTGGCCTTTCTCCCCCACCCCCTGCTACAGTGAGGCTGAGGTTCTGGACCACAGCAAGAACCCTTGTGAAGATTCTTTCCTGCCAGATGCAGAGGGCCACACCTATGTGGCCTTCATCCGAATGGAGAAAGATGATGACTTCACCACCTGGACCCAGCTTGCCAAGGTGCTCCACCAACACACCCACCCCAGGCTTGCTCCTCCCCACCAGATACAGGGAGCCTTTGTTCTGGAATCTTCTGCCTTAGAACCTTCTCTTCATACTCTGGGAACCCCTCTTCCAACCCTTTTGTTCAATTCCATATTCTAGAAGATGCTACATCTTGAAAATTGAGGAGACTGCTGAGGAGGGGTGGAGGCTGGGCCAGGGGTCCTCAATGCCCCCTCCCCACAGCTCTCTGACCCCTGCTTCTCCCCTCTACCCCACTTCTACCAGTGCCTCCATATCTGGGACCTGGATGTGCGTGGCAACCACCGGGGCCTGTGGAGATTGTTTCGAAAGAAGAATCACTTCCTGGTGGTGGGCGTCCCAGCCTCCCCCTACTCGTGAGTGACTCTTTTCTGCCCTGGGAAATGGGAGACTAGTGGGATTAGAGGACATAGCTAATTACCTCTTCCCTGCACATTTTCAAATTACCTTCCCAGGGTGAAGAAGCCACCATCAATCACCCCAATTTTCCTGGAGCCACCCCCAAAGGAAGAGGGAGCCCCAGGAGCCGCAGAACAGACATGAGACCTCCTCCAGGACCCTGCAGGGCTGGGTACTGTGTACCCCCAGGCAGGCTGGCCCTTCACCCCATCCTGTAGGATTTTGTAGACACTGGTAGGGGTTGGGGCTGGCTTGTTTTTAACATGAGACTTAATTACTAACTCAAAGGGGAGGCTTCCCCTGCTCCAACACCCCTGTACCTGAGTTGGAGGTCTATTTATTTACTTCCCTGTTGGGAAGGGGCAGGATAGTACCTGGGAATCTTTGGGGTCCCTGGGCAGCTGATCCTGCCCTTTGCACACTCCCTCCTCCCAGGCCTGGCTCAGAATCTAACCTATTTATTGACTGTCCTGAGGGCCTTGGGAACAGGCTGAAGCCTGCAGGGCCTTGATTCCTTTCTCGGCTGGGGTGCTGCCCTGAGGGTGGGGCTGGCTCTTACTCAGGAACCCGCTGTGCCCTGTGCCCACCCCATGGACAGGCCCGCTGGGGCCTCCTGCTGATGCCGACTCACTCAGAGACCCTCAGACACAGAACCAGGCCTCTTCTCAGCCTCCCCTTTGTCCAGGTTTCCAAAGCTGGATAAGGTGGTCATTGATTAAAAAAGGAGAAAACCTCTGGGGATGTGTTTTATGATTGTGGGGTGGGGGGGTGGTGTGAGTGAGTGAGAGAGAGAGAGAAATAGATAAGTAGGAGAGAGAATGGTCGTGACGGATAGTGAGTTTTCTTTACTGTCCTCCACAGGGTTTAGCTTCCATTTGGGGCCATTTGGCCACCAGGGGATGCCCAAGTCTCAAACTCCAAGATTCTTCTCTAAGCTCCACCTTAGGACAACTGAGCCTGACCTTAGCCCCACCCTACTTGGGGCTGAGCTTAGAGCAGCCACCACAAACCCCTTCCCAACAGAGCTGTTAACCTGCCTAGCTTGTCTGGGCAGGTACCTGTCCCCAAAGGTGGAGCAAGAGAGCAAAAAGAGATACTTGGGGGTGGGGGAGGCGATGGGAGAGTAGGTGAGTCTAGTAGGGATAGAAAGGAAGTGGGTGAGACAGAACCGGGGCGGCATTATTCAGGAGGCTGGGACTGGGCTGCAGATAGAAAGTTATAGGAGCAAGGATCTGTGGCCCTCAGGGTACTTTGTATGCAGATCACATACCTAGGCATTTTTCTGGAGAAAAGCCACCATTTTTATCAGATTCTCACCCAGCCAGTGACCCAAAGAGAGGAGGAAGATCTAACTTAGATAGTCATAGAAGCATCAGGAAATGAAGGCGATTGTCTGGAGGTAGTGGATGAGAAAGCCTAAGGCAAGGGGCAGGACATTTAAGGGATCTGCCCAGGACTTAGGATCAGGGAGGTGAGTGTAGAACACACCTCTTGAGAAGGAGTCAGCCTGCGGAGTCCTTTCAAGGTGAGCCTGGGGAGTTCCTTATAGAGAGCTTGGCCAGGGGGGCAGGAACTGACTAGAACTCCTGCCCTTTCACCAGCTATACCCCTCCCTCCCCTACTGGTGCCTGGAGCCCAGCTCCCCGGTAGGACAGGTGGCACAGGTGCTGTGCTGCTTGGACCATTTCTCGCCACCCTGACGCCTTCAGTGTTTGCTGGAGATAGAGCTAGTGTTTGAGGTGCTACGACAGCCGGGTTGAGGGGAAGTGAGCCCATGACTAGGTGGAGACGAGGGGGAGGCCCGCCCTGGGCAAACAAACGCCCTACAGCCTCTGTGTAGGCACCTGGTGTGCGAGAGATGGTCAGGTGGTGAAGGGGGGAGAGGGACTAGTGGGGACTTGCTCTCCCTGTCCCCCCCCCCCCCACCCCTCGCAGGCTTCTGAGCTAGGTCTCAGATTAGCTCTCGGGCACCGTGTGGCTCTGGCGAGGTTGTTGTTCCTTCTTGGGCTCAGCAAGGGGTAATAAACAGTTCTGGGCTGCCCTAGAAAAGCCAGGGAGGAAGGACCAGGGGTCAAAGGGAAGCAAGTGGGAAGACGGTCTGTCAGGCTGGGTTTTGTCGGCCATAGCCTCCCTCGCTAGTGCTGTCCTGGTTCAGCAGCAATCAGATCTATGTCTGGGATCTTCTGGCCTTCGAGTGAATCTGACTCCATGCCAGCCAGGACCCCACCAGGTTCTGGAGTCAGACAGCCTGGGCCCAAATCAAGGCTCAGCCCTTCAGGGAAGGTTGTGGGTGTAGAACAAGTCACTTGGCCTTTCTAGGCCCAGTTTCTGGAGCTTGGGGGTGGTTAAGATTAAATAAGAGATCAGATCTGTAGAGTCCCAGAGACAAACCAAGACCAAAAATAAACAAAGTTCTTTCTAAAATACCCAAAGCCGGGACAGGTGTGGGGCTTTACCCGACTGAGAAGGAGAGGCAGCTTGGATCCTGTGATAGGGGCTTCTGGAGGGTTTCCAGAGCCTAAGAAGTGACCCTCTTCCATTGCTTGGCAGTATTTCTGGTCTCTCTGCCCCCACTTGGGCACAGACTTGTTATTTGCATAGCTTTCCAGTCCATTGCCCCCACCCAGGAGGGGGTATTTTCAGGCCAAAGTCCTCCCACATTATAGGTAGGCAGACTGGCCCAGCCCCCAAGTCCTCCCTGAGTGCCCTCTTGGTCATCCCTGTTAGGCTCCCTCCCAGGCCCGGAATTCAAGTGACGGAGAAATAGGCACCTACTTTCCCCCTACTTTCCTTCTGTGACCTTTACCGGGGCCTTGTTGAGTCACCAGCCCCTCAGGAATCTGAGGCCAGGTTGGGCAAGCGGGCCTGCCTCTCCAAGAATACACGGAAAGAGTTCCGAACGAAGACATTTTAATTGGGTAATTAGTTCTGAAGTGCCTTCTACCTCTCTGTCCGGTGCCTGCTGATTTTACATATGCCTGCGTGATAGGGTGTCTTTCTCTCATCCCCCAGGGGCCTGTTGGGGTCACCAAGAGCACCCCTGGGCCTGAAGGGCTGCCAAGGGTTTGAGGGACAGACTGGAAGCGTGGGCAGGAGAACCTGCTGCCTTAGAGGTTCTGGCCCCAACCCCACCCATGGAAGGAAAAGTCAGGCACAGCCTGAAGGGGACCATCCCCTATTTGGCCCCAAGTCCAGAGCAGCAAGGCCAGCGCACTCTGGCCCAAGTGACACCGTTGGATCCTGTCCCCACCCCAGTCACTGCCGCTTGGCAGCGCCAGGGCGCCTCTCCCCAGTTCTTAGGTGGCAGCAGGCGGTGGCGGAGGCAGAAGCAGACTTATTTCAGATTGCAGTACAGATACATGGACACAATCATGGCAGCCAGCTGGTGGGAAAGGAACGGGCCGAGGTGAGGGAGGTGCTGAGGGCCCTTACGCTTTAGCCCCCTGCCTCCCGGATACCCGCAGGAAGCTCCGGTAGGAGTCTGTCTCCTCCAGCAAGGCCTCCGAGATGGGTCAAGCACCCTGGTCCAGTGGGGTTATCCTGCCCCCCCAACTCCGCACCCCCTTACCTCCAAGCCCCCGATTCCGGCTGCCACACCACCCACGGTGACTGCGTTGGTTCGGACGTCATGCAGAAGCTGACTGAAACAACCCTTGGGGGCGGGGAGAGCAGCCACAGTCAGCAGCTGCGCCCCTCCCTCATTCAGCGCTTTGAGGCCATGGAAGCAGCCCCCACTTTCCATGCCGCACCTGGACAATCGTGTCATTCGCCTTCTCCTCGGTGCAGGGTCCTGGGGCCGTGCCGTTGCCGCTGTCGGAGCAACAGTACGGGGGAAAGGCATGGTTCTTCTTCACGTAGGGGGAGTCCTCAAAGTCCGTGTAGTTGTTGAAGCCACAGCACTTGAGCTGAAGAGGAGGCGGGAAGGGTGGTCAGCAGGGCCTTGCTTCTTTCCCCCCACCCCAAAATCTCCCCCAGCCCACCTTACCTCATCCATGGTGGTGTTCCACACTTGGGTGAAATCCTTCTGGGAACCGTAGTCTTTCTTGATGGCGGGCACGACCACCGAGGTCAAGAGGTGCTCAGCCTGGGGGTGGGGGGTGCAGGCCAGTGCTCAGGGCCGGGCCTGGAAGGTGGCCACGCACAGGCCACAGCCCACTTGCAGGGCTCTTCCCAATCTCCCCCCTCGCCCGGCCCCCCACCATGGTGGTTTGCTCCACCCCCCCAACCGTGGTGGTTCGCCCCGCCCCCCCACCGTGGTGGTTCGCCCCGTCCCCCTCACCATGGTGGTTCGCCCTGCCCCCCCATGGTGGTTCACCTCGCCCCCCCTACCATGGTGGTTCGCCCCGCCCCCACACCGTGGTGGTTCGCCGCGCCCCCCCTCACCATGGTGGTTCACCCTGCCCCTCACCATGGTGGTTCGCCCCACCCCCCCACCGTGGTGGTTCGCCCTGCCCCCCTCACCGTGATGGTTCGCCCCACCCCCCCACCGTGGTGGTTCGCCCGCCCCCCTCACCCTGGTGGTTCGCCCTGCCCCCCCATGGTGGTTCACCCCGCCCCCCCTACCATGGTGGTTCACCCTGCCCCTCACCATGGTGGTTCGCCCCACCCCCCCCACCGTGGTGGTTCGCCCCGCCCCCCTCACCATGGTGGTTCGCCCTGCCCCCCCCCATGGTGGTTCACCCCGCCCCCCCACCGTGGTGGTTCGCCGCGCCACCCCTCACCATGGTGGTTCACCCTGCCCCTCACCGTGGTGGTGTACACCAGGGCGACCACAGCTGCTGCCACCTCCGCGACGAAGATGAGGAGGAGGATCAAGAAGAACTGGATGGGGAACAGAGCTCTGAGTTTGAGAGAGAGACGGTCCCTCTTGCCTTACTTGTAACCCACCACCCAGTAAAAGGAGGCCGCGGCCCCCTCTGCTGAGGGCCCTGGAGTCCAGAGCATGGTTTGGGGATCCCCAGGGCCTGGATTCAAGGGTGAGGGGACCCTGGGTCTTGGGTATGGGCCCGGGGAGCTGGGTTTGACACACCATCATGAGGGCACACTTGTTCTCAGTCTGAGCACCGTAGCAGCCCAGGAAACCGAGAGCAAAGAGCACAGCACCAGCAGCGATGAGGAAGTAGCCCACGTTGACAAACTGCATGGCACTGGACGACAGCGGCCCGAAGATTTTCAGGAAGGACGGCCCATCGATTGACACCCAGATGCCCACGGCCAACAGGGCGACACCACACAGCTGGGGACAGAGAGGCAGGCCTTAAAGCAGTGCGGGCAAGCAGCTCCTTACCACGCAGTTGAGTCAGGAAGATGGAAAATGAGAAATTTCTCCTTTTATTGGCTAAGGAGTCTAAAAACTCATCCTGCAGGGAGGAAAAACATTCTGTAGAGCCAGAAGGATGGGAGCTGGGCCACCCATAGCCAGCACCAGGCTGCACACCAATGCAGATATAAATGGGATCGGGGGTTCTAGAAATATCCACAGGATGGGGGAGGGCAAGGCAAGACTTTTCCTCACTGCTGTCAGGGTCCTGCCCCATGGCTAGGAGGGAAGCGGGTGAGGCCAGCAGGGCCCCCCACCCCATTTCCTTGTGGAGCTGACCGCCTCTGTCCTGGGACAGGTGAAACAGTGGGGTGGAAGCCCTGAACAGGCTCAACGGTCACCATAGCAACAGAGGCGGGGCTGAGGTTTACACCTGCTTCCAACCGTGGAGTGGGACTGTGAGAAAAGACACCTACCTTGGGGCCCCATTTGGCTCCTCTCCAGGATCAAACTCCAGGCCTGCCCTTCATCTAACCTAGACTCCTCCTTGCCTCACAAGGAAAACTGAGGCATCAGAGGGGGAGTACAGCCGGGGCTTCTTTTAGAGGCTCTCTGGCTCAATCCCAAACCTCAGTGAATCCAGAGGCCCAGAGGGGGGAGGAGGTACTCTATCCAGATGCCACAGCTCTTAGAGCAAAGCCTTGCTGATCCAGACCATCAGTGGATGAATCAGCCTGATACCACCTTGGTGCCCAGTCCCCAGCTGTAGAAACTGAGGCTAGAACCAGGAGTGAGACGGCAGATTGTGGCTAGATCCCAGGCATGTTTGCCCAAGGACAGAGAGCTGGGCTCCCAGCCTACAGGGTCAAATTTCAAGGAGCCTGAGACTGCCCTGCCTTGCCCAGCCTGGCAAAGCCTGAGCAACAGAGGCCAGAAACCAAACCGGATTTGCCTTTAACCCCCTCGGGCCAGAACACCTGCTCTCCGTATTGCTGGGATCCCTCTGCCTTCCCCAGACATATGGATAAAGGCTACTTCCCTGAAGCCAAAAGAAGCCCAAGGCATGCACCATATCGGAGTCAGAGAGGTAACATACCCGTAGTCCAATTTCTCCAAAACCCTCTATACTTCATGTCTCCACCTCCTTACCTTCCACTCACTCTAAGCCACTCTAATGTGGCTCCAAGGTCTGTGGTGCCATCCTGCGCTAAATCGGGTGGGCACTTTGTGCGCCATACCCTCCTGACCTCTCTGAGATCGTGGTCTCCTTGTTTTCCTCCTGTTACTCTTTATCTGCTTCCTGGTGGCCATTTCTCCACATATCCCTTGTAAACTGGGTTTCGCTGAACTCAGCCTGAGAGCTCTTACCCACTCCCATGGTTTCGCTGATTATTTGTGGTCATGTGACTTCCAAATATCCATGTCCAGCTCCAACCAGAGCTGCAACCCCATTGGGTATGCAGCTGCCTAGGAGACATCCCCTGGGTTGCTCAGACCAGAGACATGGGCTTTATCTTTGAAGCCTCTGTTTCCCTTGCCCCTCCTTCTGTCCCTCAACCAGCATCTGAGGGCTTTTCCTTAGTCCATTTCTCCCCATCTCCACCACCATCTCCAGGGTCATGCCTTATTACTCAGCTTCCTCAGACATGCCCTATACAATCTGTTCCTGGTTTCCTGAACAATACTTGATTTCATTGCCTCTGGGCCTTTTTGCATGCTTTACAACCCCTTCACCCAGCGTAAATGTCCAGTCTCAGCTATTTCCTCCAGATAGTCTTCTCTGACCAGGGTTCAAGCCCCCTCCTGGGGGCTCCCATAGCCCCTGTGCTAAGGCCAGGCATTGTATGTTGCAGCTGTCTACCTATCTGGCCTGCTGGACCTGAGATTCTCAAGGGCAGAGAAAGAGCTCACTCACCTTTCCCCCAGCACTTAGCACTTAGAGTCTTAGGCAATAAATGTTTGTTGAATGAATAAGGGTTGCTTGAGGCAGACTCTCTGCTCTGAGGTCTCTGGGCATCTCTCCTTTCAATTCCCCGTCCATCCTACAGAGGCCACTGAACTTCCTTGTACACTAGGTAGACTTGGGCAAAACTCTTCCCCTCCCTGGGCCCCCAGTGCCTATAAAACGGGGATATTATTCCTGTTAGCCTACCCTACCCTGCCCTAAGTCGGGTCTGAAGCTTCCTGGAAAGGAGGAGTTCCTCCTAAGCTTCCCTACCCCAACTTGTGTGGCAGCCAGGCTGCTCCTGAGACCAGGACTCAGCATTTGGGGAGACTTCTGCACCCTATCATAATGGGAAACTTGCACAACAGAGTCTGGGCACAGCGATCTCCCATTTCCCAGCTTGACCTCTGCTTAGGTTGTGACCCACTCCCGCAGGGAGGCCCGAAAATCCCACAACCCTCATACTTACAAAGATGAGGAAATTGAAGAGGGTCATCATGGTTTTAATGAAGCTGAAGCACTGCATGGTGGCTCCTGGGAGGCAGACAAGTGTGAGTTAGGAATTCGTGCTGCCTGCCTCCACTGCCACCTGGGCTAGCCCTGGCATTTGGACCCTGACATACGAGAACCCAGCATCCAGGACCCATAAATCACCCAAACTCCCCCCGCATCTAGCTTCTGACACCTCGGGACTTTTCTTAAGTCCTATCCTGACACCTCTGCCTCTCTCTAGGGCCCAGGCCCTCTCCCAGCGCCTGACGCTCAGATACTGACAGCCCGGGTTTCTCCACTGGCACCCCAAGCCCAACCCCCACACCACAGGTCACTCCACGCCCTTCCTTGGCACCTACATATCCTGGACCCCTCCACCAAACCAACCCTGGACTCTTTCAGGACCCTCCCCATCTGCCTTCCAGCTTCCCAAACCTGTTTCCAGGTTGATTTTACTTCATAGGACCATCTCTATCCTGTGCCATCACCTGTTCAGGATCTGCTGAGGCTCCAGAGGGGACAGACCACTCCAGGGATTTGCCACTCGAGTGGGCAGGCCGTGAGACGGAGCTGGCTCTCAAGCACCACTGCTCCCCTGCAGGTGGGGCAGGAGTTTTAAAGTCCTCTGCTCACCTTCCCGCCTGCCCCACCCCGCAGCCAGTCAGCTTCTTCTTTCCCTGCTGCCCCCTGCTGCCTGGAGATATGTCCCCATAGCCACAGGCCTCCTCGGCCTGGCAACGCCAACCACAGCAACACCCTTCCTGATCTGAAGAAGGAAGAGAAGTTGGAGGGTAAGCAAGTGGCCCCCAGAATCTCTGAGTGCCCTCCACCGCAATGGTGCACGGATGCGTTCTAGCCTACATCTGCTGATCCATTCATCCATACCCCGTGTGCTCACGGGCACACACATCTGCACACACAGATACATACATAAACACCTACCCATGCTCACAAGTGCACACACGCACACATGCCTCACACACACCGCACTGTGTGTGGACTGACTCCCAGCAAGTAAGAAACCACAAAGCAACATCCGAGGGACATACTTAAAGTCTCTCTGTCTCTGTCTCTCTCTCACACACACTCTCAAGCACACACACACACACTTTCAAGGAAATGACCCAGGTTTAGCAGCTTCTACCCCCTCCTCTGTGTAGCATGTGACTCCTAGTCCTTTTCCCTCTATAAAATTTCAATTTCCCCATCTTTTTCTTCCCTTCGTCTTTCCTCCTTACTCGTCTCCCTCCCCTTCCTTTCTCTTGCTTTCCCCCCAATCCAGTGTTCTTAGCAATCTGTCAAGCACCCCTTTCCTTTCTGCCAGAAGGTGGCACCATGATCCCACAAAAGCATCACCCCCAATTCTAAAACTTCGCAGTCCCAGTCTCCAGGAATCCCTCAAGGGCTGCCTGCCTCTTTCCACTGCCTGTCCTACTTTCCACTCCAACGCTCCCCACATCGAGGTGCTGCGGAAGTTCTGGCTTCGGAGTCACTCAGGCCGGGTACTCCCATGCTGGTTCTGATGCTTCCTAGCTGTGTGACCCCGGCGGGGGGGGCGGGGGGTGCGGGGAGGAGGGGATTTCTTAAGCTCAGTTTTAAGCCTGTTTCCTGGTCTATATAACAGAATAGTTATAGGGATTTTAAGTAAGATTTTCTCCCCACTCTGGGAAAACCGAGAATGACCACAGAGTGGGAAAGTCAGAGTAGGGAGAGTCATAGCCAGAGAGGGTGTGGGATGGACAAAGTGGACTTTTAAAATTTTTTTAAAAATTTGAATAAATTTGACACTAATTTTTGTTTCTTATAATGGGAGGAAGCAGCTGAAGAAACAGGAGGGGGGGTCAATAATGCTAATATCTGTGTAGATCGTGTTTTAAATGCATTACATATATGGTCTTTTCCCCTTCTTCACAACAATCCTATGAGATAGATTCTCTTTCCCCCCCTTTTTAAATATAGGGAAACAGAGGCACGGGAAGGTTAAGTACTTGCCGTGATCACACAGCTTGTAAGTGGTGAATCCAGGATTCACCCCTAGTCAGTCTGGTGCCAGAGTCTGTATCTTAACCACCAAGCAGACTGTCTTTAGTGATGGAATCTCTAAGAAGGCAGGAGGAGCTGACTTCCAGAAAGAACAGGAGAGGAGGCCTTGGTCTGGGGCTTGAGGAAGAAAATGGCCAAGGGCAAGTGGGTTTACAGGAATAGTGGCTAGAAGTTGATGGGAGCAAGGTCCATTTTCTAAGACTGAGGATGCCAAGAGTAGAAGATGGAGGGGAAGGAGGTGTGAGGCCTTTAAGGGTGGTGTTGAGGACCCCAAACCCTCCTTGCAGGTCCCTACAGGACCAGAGAAAAGATGGAGGCTGGGAAGGAGGACTGGAGGTGGAGTAAGAGAGAAAGAGAGAGGGGGCTGAAGTGCACTGTTCCACAACAACTCAGTGCAAGGCTTGGCAGAGCCACTGACATTCCTATCTGCTACAAGAAAGCGTTGACACAACTTACATTCCCCTAGGGACCTAGCTGTTCCTCCACCTGCACTAATGAATGGCTTTCTCTTTCCCCTCAGGAAGACTTGGAGCCAGGTCACCTCCATCTCTGACCTCAGTGCCCAGCACACATGAAGTTGTTCGTGAACAATTCCTGAATGATTGAATGAATAAATGAGCATAGAACATCAAGAGTTAAATGTCTGGGCTTTGGACCGTAGTCATCAGGGATGGGAACGCCTGCCTGCCTCTAATCGTGTGACCTCACCTAACTGAGCCCCAGTTTCCTTATACAGTCAATCCTCATTATTCATGGTTTCCGTATCTGTAAATTTACCTACTCACTAGAATTTATTTGTAACCCCACACCAATACTCATGTCACTTTGCGGTCATTCGTGGACATTTGCAGAGCTGCAAAAATGTTGAGCTGCCCCATCCACATGTTCTCAGCTGAGGCTGAACAAGAGGATTCTCTGCCTCCTTGTTTCACCTCTTATAATGTACACCTGTTCTTCTTGTGGTCCATTCAATGTCACATTTTTCCCATTTTTGTGCTTTTGGTTAGTGATTTTGCTGTTTATCAAATACTGCTGAAGTGCTGTCTAGGGTCTCTGAGCACAAGAAGGCTGTGATGTGACCTACGAGGAAGTATGTTAGATAAATGTCATCCAGGTACAAGTTAGAGTGCTGTTGGCTGTGAGTTTAATGTTAATGACTCAACAACAATATAGTTTAAATTAGGTATCTATAAACAGAAACACACATAAAACGAGGTCATGTTCTGATTGATCAGTTGACAAAAATGTTATGACCCGAGGCTGGTAGGAATCTAACCCGATAGGTACATTGGCTCGATTTGCTAATGCGCTATTTGTGGTGGGGACTTTATTAGACCATAACTACTGTGAATAATGAGAATTGACTGTATATGAAATAGGAATAACGATAGTCTCCTTGTAAGGTTGTTGTGGGATTAATGAGAGAGTGTTTGTAGAGTACTGGGCGCTCTGGCACACAGTAAATACTTAAGAAACATCGTTAATATTGTCCATGTGGATAAATGAGAAAGGGAGGGAGTAACTTTCCCCTACTCAGAGTTCCTTTTCCTAGGGGCCAAGCTGAGGTTTTTCTGGCCCTTGGGCTGGACCCATTGAGAGAACCCTGAGGGAGCCTGACCCACGGGGAGGGGCAGGGGACCAGGACCTATAATAAAGAGCACTACCCTTATGCGGACTCTATGTCATAGAGGCCCCAGCTGCCCTGGCCAGGAGCACCCTCGGGCACACTACAGAAGCTCCCTGTGCCCATGGGGCCTTCTCAGCCTGTCCGTGCCCCTCGGCCCCGGGGCCTAAGTTCCCCCTACCGCAGGCCAGGGCTGGGCTGGCCTCGGCCTCGAAATCCCAGGATGTTCAAGTGTAGCCGCAGAAGGTACCGGCAGAAACCCCAAGGCCCAGCTGCCACCACTGCAGCCACCAATCCTGCCACCGTGGCCACAGATATCAACAACACTCCTACCGCCACCACCAGTGTGTGGATCCTTCTGCTACAAAGTTAGCCAAGGGCCCTGAGGCGGGGTGGGGGTTGGAAAAACCAGGGCCATTCGTTTCCCCCACCTTAGCCCTGCCTAGGCACTCTAGGGGGCACACCCTGTGTGAAATATCACCCCCAAAATATGGTGGGGTCTTGATGGCAGACTCCTAAAGGCTGAGAGCCTTAATGGAGGGTGTATTGGCTGAGTGGAGGGCCTGGGGAACTGTGAATCTAAGAACAGTGGAGCTTCCAGAACTGCTGTCTTCCTCACACTCTTCCCTCTCCTTCCTCTCCTCAGTTCTCAGAGGAGAACTCACCTTTGTCAACCTGGCAGCTTTCTGATCTTCTAGAAATGTCCAGAAACTAGTCCAGAAGCTCGGCTGGCTCCGGACCTGCATCGTCTAGGGGCCATGAGTGGTTGACAGCAGGCAAATACAATCATTTCTGCTCCAACGGCCTTACTCCACTCCAAGGTGTTTCCAGACAACTATGCGGGGTACGCCGGCAGGGCTGGGGCTGAACCCCCCAGGGACAGGCTTCAGTGAGGACAGATGGGATCACAGTTAGACAATGGAAGGACAGGACAAGGTCAGCAACACACACCATTTCTCCATCTTTGGCCTCAGCTACTGATTTGTCCCATGAGGTAGGGGGCCTTCCTGCATTGCACAGGGAAAAGGGTCTCCATAGACATCTTGGAAGTTACAGAGAGCCAGATGCTTGAGGAGGGAGGTAGAGGCACGGATCAGACAGGGATGGCATGAGAGATTTCAGGGCTGGGGTCTAACTCCGAGAGTGCTTCAGCGTGAGCTCTATGTGGCTCTGTGCCTGCGACGGTGAGTGTGCAGATGTAGATGTTGGGGTGCGTGTGTGCGTGTGTGTGTGAGAGAGAGAGAGAGAGGCCAGGACATGGGACTGTGAGCAGACATGTGGCTCAGTGTGCCTCTGCAATGGGTTGTGCCGCTGTGGCTGGCAGAGCATCAGGTGTGTTTGTAAGGGTCTGGGTGTGCCAGAGGGAGGCTTGGCTGAGAGGAATGAAGGTCAGGAATGGGGTGCAGGCAGTCTGAGGCAGCAGAGGGTTGCTTCTGAGGAGGGCGGGCCACCTTCGGCCCCCTAGCTATTCCCTGAGGCCAGTGTGTTCCGAGGCTGTCAGCTGAGCCTCTGCGGTTACGGGTGGGGCAAGACTGAGTGGAGTCCAGAAAGGGGGAGGGTGCTGAGCACTCCAGCCTGGGGATTTTCCATTTGGATTTCTGAGTGTGTGCCCATGTGTCATCAGGTGTAACTGGGTTGCTGTGGGGTGTGTCTCCATGGAGCTGTGTCTCAGTGGCAGGAAACACTGTGAGGGACTCTCCTCTAAGGTGTCGCTGTATGCGTGGGTGTGTGTCCGGGGCTCCCTTCCCTAAGGGTTGGGGGTGGGAGTGAAGCCTGAGAGCCTGGGCCTGGCCCCCCCGCCCCCCCGGGGTTCAGAAAGCCTGTGAGGAGAAAAGGAATTGTGTCTGTGTCCTTCAACTCCAAGGCTTGCTGGGACCCTGAGAGGAGGGACGGGACAGAGAAGTCCCCGACACTTGGCGCGCAGACTGCGCAGGCTGGGGCATGAGGCTCGGCGGCATGGGGCAAGGGGCGCTGAACCTCAGTCAAAGCAGGAAGGTGGCTGGGCTAGCGCCCAAGGCCCACAAAGGGGCCCACACGTTTAAAGACACATGTCACAGTCCATGAACATATGCAGACGTGTAAGGAGAAGTGGACTCACAGACACACAGTGCAACAAACACAGGTGCATGCGAGTACAGGCTTATAAACAGAGCTACATGCCGCCGCTGCTGCCCCTGGCCCTCCCCGGCTGGCATATGTAACCACACGTGCACGTGCCTGTAAAAGAACGCACGCAGACGTCAACATGCTTGCATCTCGACAAGCACATAAGCACATAGACAGCCACACGTGCAATCACACTCATGCAAACCCAGGCACACACAGACACACGCACACATGCAGACACACTCACCAGACTTCCCTGCCCGGCCCTGGAACCCAGAAGCTTCCCTCCCCTATAAGAGTGAGTGTGTGTGTGTGTGTGTGTGTGCGCGCGCGCCCCCACTTGTGTCTGTGTGTATCTGTGTCTGTGAGAGTGTGTGTGTACGTGTGTGACTGGGGGGGGTGCTGAGCTGTGGGAACCTGATGACATCATCTCTTCTGGCTATTTTTAGTTCCCTCTGCAATGACGGGCTCCTCCACGGCCCCTCCCCTTCCAGGCTCCCGGAGGCAGCTGCAGCCAGAGGGCACCCACCACTCCAGTCTAGGTGACCCCTGGTTGACTGGGTACGGCTCACTCGTTCCCACCCCACCAGAGCTCCCTGGAGGTTGAGAACACCAGAGGAGGAGGCTTGGGCCATGTGGCAGCCTGGAACAGGGGCCTGGGTTCGGTGAGCAGACCTGGCTGGTCTCCAGCCCCTAGGGTGCCTCCGCTTCTGCTTTTCAATCTGAAACTCCGTCTCTGTCAGTAGTGCGTGCCATGTGCCAGGGAGGGTGCCAAGTTCTGGAGCTAGAGCAGTGTGCAAGACAGCAGGAGTTCTTCCTGGTGGGTGTTACAGCTCGGTGGGAGACAGACATTAAACAGATCACACACGCACTGCACCAAACTGTGTCAAGGACTCTGAACGTTGGTAACAAGGGGCTTCGGTCTGGGATGATGCTCTCTCTTTCTATCTCATGGAGATAACCCGAGGAAACCAGAGGGGTACCCTCCCTGACCTTGCACCTTCCACCCCAACAACCACACTCCAGAATTCCACAGAGCAGAGCTTCCTCCTCACACCCCAGGCTGTGCTCCCAACATCGCCCCAACCCACCCTCCAAGCGGTGGCCCCCCACGATTCATGGCCCCCTTTCTTTGGAACCTCCGCCCCACCCCCCCCTTGATCCCTGGGAGCCAGTCCTTAGTCCTCCATCTGTGGATGAGAAAAGTGAAACTTGGAGAGGAGTAGAGGAGTAGGGCAGGATCACACCTCCTGGTGCCCAGGCGGCACCTCAAGGAGATGGCAGGCCCAGGGAGGAGGAAGTGGTGGCGGCACAGGTGCGGGAAGAGCGGGGGGTGGGGGGGGTGGGGGGTGGCGGTGTGTCAGGAGGGGAGGAGGACGGTGGCCCGAGGGGTCCTTGCCCAGAGCAGGCTTCCTGCTCCAGCCAGCCTCTGGGCAGCCACCAGAAAATCGGGTTTGGCAGCTTGGGCCAAGTGCCCAGGGGCTGGAGGAGGGGTCCAGGCAGCTCTGGGGAGGCTGCCTGGGGGCGGGCTCATCCTCTGACCCAGAGTCCAGCCAGGCCCCAGGCCAAGCTGTCCTGTTGGGGGAGCATTTTGTAATACTGGGACCCTTTGGAGTGTGGGGGGAACAGCTCTGCGCTGGAAGCAAGAGGCCGGAATTCCAGTCCTTGTTCTGCCCAAACCTCAGTGTGATCCTTGGAAAGTGCTGCCCCCTTTCTTGGCCTGAGTGGGCCCTCCCAGGAAGTCGTGCCGGAGGACTACTTTCCGCATCCCCAATTCCTGCCCTCTGGGTTTTCCTGGGAGTCTGACTCGGGCAGAGAAACACAAAGTTTGTGTTTGGGACAATGGGTTGGGACGGGAACAGACTGCCCCCAGGGCGCCAGGCTGGAGGTCCCTTGTCACCAATGGGTCAATCGCCGGAAGCCTAGCTCCAGCCCTACAATGCTATATGGGTCACCCCACCCTTACCAGTACCCTCACCCACACCCCGACTTCCGTCCTCTGTTCCTTCCTCACCTTCAGAGAAAGCTACTGGGCTCCCTGGGGAATCTCCCATACCTACTCTATTGGCTCCCTGCCCTGTGCTCAACCCTCCCTCCCCCTCTGCCCACTTGACGGGGCCAGTCTCCCAGTTAACTTTCTGTCCCTGGATCCTCGGGCAGGCCTGGGAGGAAAGGAAGCTGGGTGGAAGGCCTGCACAGGAGCCTGCTTTTCCTGCTACCATCAGATACTTGAAGCCCAAATGAGGGGGTTGGGAGGAGGGGGGTGGACTGAGCGCTGGGGCCTAGGACAGGGCTGCCCTTGCATATTCCAGCCCCAGGGGAAGTGGGAATGTTACCCTTTACCTATCCAACAATCTTCCTGTGCCTTCAGCGAATTCAGAGAAGAGAGCCCAGAGCTGAGACTTACTTCCTCTGGAAAACAAACACAAAAACCCAGGACAAGTGAGTCCTGGTTATAGTCACTAAGTCGGTGATAAATTCATGAAAACACAAAACCCATAAAATTCTAAATGCATAGAATCCATAGTCATGGAATCTTAGCATCACAGAATTCTAGCATGGTGAAATCTGAGTTACAGAGTCAGAAATACAGAATTCTGGCAACACTGATTCCCAGATCACAAGGTTAGAGTATCCTCAAATAGAGAAGTCTTGAGAAATCAATTAGTGAAGTCTTCACCTTCAGGTGGATGTCTAAACTAGAGGATGGGCTTTGGGGATGGGCAAAGGAGTTCATGCATGAACACTAAGGAGGAGGCAGAGAGCTCAGGACACATGAGCTTAGGATAAATTAAGAAGCCTGCAACAAACCAAACAGAGGACAGACATCTTCCATGAGGACACATTCTTGGTTTCTAAGGATGAGGGGAGTGGGGTGGCAGGAAGGGGGCACAGAGAGGGGAACTATAGACAAAGAAAACATAGCCTAAAGAAAAGATTATCAAGTAGCCTAATACACCAGCCACAATGCCTCCCGATTTCTCCATGATTGGGTTTAACACCAGCCCAGGACATTTTCGAAGGTTAGTAAGACTCCTTATCACATTGGAACAGCAAGCCACACCTGGCTTTTTTGGGAAGGAAAGTACCAAGTAGAAAATATTCTGTATACCACAATTTCTTGGGGCTGCTGGGAAGAGCAGACTCTCCAAAGAGGATACTGAGCTGTGACCAACAAAGCCATGCTGTGGGCTGGGGTGCGGAGCCCCTAGCAAGGCCTTGGTAAGGGACCTTGTGGAGAGCATCTGCCTGGGGTGGTGCCTGGGAAGGGCATCTCTACAAAAGGAGCCAAACTTGAGGCAGCACTTGGTATGGGGATTCATGCCTGATTATGGGGTTGGTTACTCAGTAAACAACAGGGATATTTACCTAGCATTTCTGGGAAACTACTGCAAACTCAGGAACCCAGGAGAAGCAGTTCCAGAGAGAGGCAAATGCCAAGCTCTTCTGGGCATGGGGAATGGGGCAATGTCAGCTGGAGATCCTCTTGCTCGGCCGCCTGTCCTTGGATTTAGCTCAACACCTCAGCCCTGACCCCTACCCACATCCTCATTTGCCTCCCTCTCCCTGCTTGCCTGCCAGTCTCCCCACCTCCATCTGCTGTGTGAGCTTTGGCAAATCATGTCCCCTCCCTAAGCCTCAAACCTCCTTTGCTTTCTTTTGAAGTCGATAATTGGGTCCTAAGCGCAGGTTTTAGTATTTTATATTCCTGGTTTTGTCCAGATCAGTTCCCTTTCAGACGTCTCCGTGCTCAGCTTCCAGAAAAAGTGTCAGGCAGCTTCAGGGGAGAATGGAGGGAATAGGGAGTATAAATACTGCTCACATTTGACATCCCTATGTGACAGGTATTTTATTTACTTATATTTATTTATTTTTAAGATTTTATTTATTTGACAGAGACACAGCGAGAGAGGGAACGCAAGCAGGGGGAGTGGGAGAGGGAGAAGCTGGCTTCCCACTGAGCAGGGAGCCCGATGCGGGGCTTGATCCCAGGACCCTGGGATCATGACCTGAGCTGAAGGCAGACGCTTAACCAAAGAGCCCCCCAGGCGCCCCATGATGGGTGTTTTATAACTCTTACATGATGCCCACAACCACCCTGTGTATATAAATCATTGCTCCCATTTTATGGATGAAGGAACTGAGGCTCAGGGAGGATAAACAACATGCCCAAGGTCATCCGACTAGAGAGAACTGGAATCTCAGCGAGGTCTGTCTTAATCTGAGGGCTATGGTTTCAGATTAGCATTAATCCATGTGGCTTCAACAGGTCAAATGAAAACCCATGGATGGGAATTTCAGGGAGCAGTAGTCCGTGTGGCTGGCCCTAGGTAGGTAAGGAGTTCCATTTAGGGAAGTGTGGGATAGGGGCTGACAGTCTGTGCTGTGAGAAAAGCTGAACTGAGTCTCTTCCTATTGGGAACTCTGGGTGTTCTCAGTTCAGATGGGAGAAAGCTGGACTGGGGGGTGGGTATATGTAGGGTCGGAGTGGAGAGTGGGGTGGTCCTGAGCTGGTCTTCAGGGGCTTGAGGGGCTGCTGCCACTGCTCGTGGAGAGAGTGTGTCTGTGTTGGGGAGGGGTGGGGAATGGGGGCTTCTTCACTTTCTGGGATCGCCTAACCACCCTTCCCCCAGCCCCCAACGAAACTCGTTTTCAGGGCTCTGGAACCTGGTCACAGGGGACTTTCCAGGTGGGAAAGCATCATGGTGTGTTGGCACTAGACTCACCTCTAGGAACCTTTTGGATCCCTAAGCCTCAGCAACCTTGCACAGTTGCCTCTGTTAACTGACTCAGTGGAGTGGAAGGATTTCAAATGGAACGCTGACTTCTGCCCTTCCCAAGGTGGGTCATCACAGGAGGCTTGGAGATCCAGTAAGTCACTGGCTCACAGGGTAGAGAGGGAGGCAACCCTGGGGGCCATCTCATCCAAATGCTTCATGTGAGGGTGAGGGAGGAGTTTGAAGTCCAGAAAGGGAGCAGGACCTGCCAAAGATCACACAGCTGCCAATGCTGTCCCCACCAAGTGCCTGGCACTCCCCTTGGCACTGAGGACACAGCTGAATCTTGTTCTTAAAAACTTGCAGCCTGATGGAGAAAACAGGCTTGGTAGATACACCAAGAGAAGTGTCAGGGTTAAAAAAGAGGTTCAGACTTGGGACACTGGGGGCTTAGAAAGGCGGGGGCACGGACCCCTCCAGGCTTCACTGAAGATGTATAGGTGGTTTTGGAGCTGGGCTTAAAAGAGGGAGCAACATTTTAGCTGATATAAAGGGGTAAAAGACTTTCTGGCTGAGACATGAGCTGCCTCACTGAAGGACATGAATGAATTGCCCTGCAAAGACTGGCCCGTGTGGGTGGAGTGGAAGTCTGATGGGCAGCAGTCTAAGCCCGGGCTAGGACTTGAGGTCAGAACTGACTGCCCTGTGAGAGCACAGTAGTCACACAGGTGCAGGCCACAGGGGTAGAAGGGCCCCAGCGGGTGGTAGGGGGGATCTCAGGAGATTCTTAGCAGTATGGCTGGGGACTGCTAAGCTCTCCCACCCCCGGGCCAGGGCTGTTTCCTTTAGTCCAAGTTACACACATGCACAGGAAACCTCGGTCCCCACTTCCCTGGACGAGGACCCAGGCCCGGGCTGAGGTCCGCCCAGGCAAGGGGAAGAGAAGAGATTACTCCCTGCTAGCTGGCTTCCCGCCCCGTTTCACGGCCAGTGCGCACACCTCCTCCCTTGAAGCAGCTTCCCTCCCACTCCCCCACTGCTTCTGAACCCGCCACTGGTCCGGGACAGGACGGGGACATCCTCCGCTTTGGAACTTCGGTGGCTGCGAGCCCTCCCCTGCTGCTGTGATGCAAATCCGCTCCGGATTTATTCTCGGGCTTCCTTTCCGTAAAGTGCGACGCACCCGGCGCCAGCCCTTGTCTGGAAGGGCCTCCTCCCGCCCTGACCCAAGGGCGCCAGGGCCTTGAACGGGGCGGGGGGCGGGGACGGTACTTTCCCAGCGAGCGGCTGCGGCGGCCGCAGCCCGCAGGCGCGGTGCGGGAGGGAGCCCGGGAATGGGGCGGCCCGGGCCGTAGGCCTGGGGGCGGGGCTGTAATTAACAGCACGAGGGGGGCGGGGCGCGGGGTGGGGAGCCGGAAGCCGAGGTGTGTAAGACCCGAGACGCCGAGTGGTAGCCCCCGAGAGCCTGACTGGGAGTGTGTGGGTAGGGGCACCTTGGGCAGGTAGGGACTCTGGTCTCCAGGTCCGGCGCCGGAGGTTTTGATAGAAAGATTAGAAGGTGTAGGGCTGGACAGCGTTGGAGGGTGGATCGAGGGGGAATCCCCCGGCCTAGGAGGGGCCACCCCCAGCCTGAGCGCGGCTCCGCACCTCGCCAGGTCTCTGGTGTCTGGTCTCTTGTACAGTTGTGGTTTATGCATTGAGAACAAATTCCACCGATCCCTGTCCTCATCTCGCAGGGAAACCAAGCTGTAGTTACACCTCAGAGGCCTGTCAGGCTGACACTACTAGGGACAGGATGGATGCTGGAGTGGGGGTGCTCGGTGTACTCCCAGGAGCTCCAGATTCAGGAAACTGCAGGACTGGTGTGAGCAGTTTATATAAAATGCTCTCCAAATCGGCATGTATATATAGGCATAGAGAAATGGCACTTACTGAGTGCCTACTGCATGCCAGACTAAGGGTATTCACCAAACTGACAAAAAGAAGAGTGATTCTTACTTTTTTCTTGGTACTTTCACAGTCAGAAAAGAACAATGCAGGTCTTTTTATTGGGGAAAAAAAATAGACCTGGTTTCAGCATTGCTAAACCACTGATTTGGCCCTGGAAATGTTGCTTTAACTTCCGCAAGCCTTAGTTTTCTTATCTGAAGATAGTAATAATAGGGGAACCTAGGCACAGGGTTTGGTGTGAAGACTGAATGGGTTAAAGCATCAGAGGTCCTTGGAACAGTGCTCACAGTAAATGACAACAGTGAGGACACTTGGTTTGATTGGGATTGTGTGTGGGGAATGGGGGAGCAAAAAGCCTTCTGGAAGAATGGAAATCTGAGCTAAGTCTTGAAATATGAAAAGGAACTAGTCAGTGGAAAAGGGAGGAAGAAAAAAAAAGGGAGGAAGAGAAGGACATTAATGACAGGGAATGACATGAGCAAAAACAGGCTCGTGAGAAACAGGACAGTGAATTGGGGGAAACTACTGAATGGAGATGAGGTTAGAACGGTAAGCTGGGACCAAACTGGAGCAAGGTGGGGAGCTTAAAGTTACTGAGGCTGGTTTTCTGAGAGCTATTGGGGGTCTTCAGCAGCGGCAGGAGGAGAGAGGCTCCCTGTGAGGCAGTGTGGAGGCCAGGAGACCTGTGAAGAGGTGGATAGTGGCATGAACTACAGCGGCAGCCCTGGGATGGAAAGAAATGGATGGATCTGAGAGGGAGAAATGGCAGGACTTGGTGACAGATGGATTGAATGAGAGACAAGGAGATGTGAGGACCATATCCTGGTTTCCAACTTAGGTTCCCCCCACCCCACCCCGGGGTGGTGCTATTCTCTGAGACGGGGAGCAGGAAGGGTAACACATTTGAGGGGAAGCTGAATTCAGTTTTGGACATGCCTGTGACCACACCCCTGGACAGACCCTCAATAATTGGGGTCCTGCCATCCCACCTGGCAATTACTCTGTCCAGAAGATGGGAGAGGTATCATTAGCCACTGCTAGCTGTCTGTTCCCTGGCTGCGGCTGGCTGGAGGTCTGGGTGGGGAGGCCGGGGGGGGGGGGGGTTGCTGCCACCACTGGGCTGGGCCTAGTGAGTATTCTTTTGTGGCTCTGGGCTGCCCAGCAGTTTCTTTGGGTACAATCGTGTTACAGGAGCTTGAGGATAGGGTTGTCAGGTCCCCGAATGGGGGCAGTTCTCTGTGCTGCTTACTGTCTCCATTTTACAGCTGAGGAAACTGAGGTTCAGGAAGTGAGTGGCAGAGCCAGGGAGGGAACCAAGGTCTGTGGGATGTCTTCTCATAGTACTGGCTGCCACATCATCACTGGTGACATTTGCTCCAAGACGGGCAAGGAAAGTACCCAGGGCTGTGGCTCCTTGGGGGAGAAATGTAATCTGGAGGGCTGGTGGGGACCAGGGAAGGAGGCAAGGCAAGCTTCCTGGAGGTGGTGCTGTTTGTGTTGTCATAGAAGCATAATCTTGTTTTCTGTCTCCCAGGCCAGCAATCGTTGGCAATCCGCCATTGCCTGCAGTGAGGGAGACCTTGGCTTCTGAGGGGCCTCTAGGCAGAATGTGTCCACAGAACCCAGAAAGTGGCAGGCTGGAATTCTTGCAGGCATTTCAGGCCTGCGGTGGGGCACTTTTACCTGTCTCTGGCCCCCATCAGCCTGGGCATCCCCTCTGTCCTGTCACTCCACTGACAGCTGGACGCCCAAGACCTACCCATTTTCATATCAGGGTTCAGCACAAGTTTATGGTCCGTTCCCAGGTTTTGTTTTACTTTAAAAAAAAAGAGGCATCATGTGAGGAAGTGATGGATTCTTTCTAAGGGTGGACTGGCAAAATGCAAGAAAAACTGCTCTTTCTGTGAATGATTGGGGAGAAGTTGTAAGACACAGAAAATGTTGCTAACCTTCTTGTGTCACCCACCAGCTGTTTCTCGCCAGGTGTCTAAATGGCTGAGATGGTAAATGAGTAGCCAAATTCTTAGGAGCTAAAAGGGGTTACTTGCAAAACAATGTTTAAGTAATATTTGCTCATTGTGGAAAATATATGCAAGAAGAAAAACTATATAAAGCATCCATCAAGGAGAGGTAAATGCTACTAGCATTTTTTATATATTTATCTTTTTCATTTCTGGGCATATGTGGCTTTCTTTTACATGGTTAATATACTATGTAGAGAGTTTTGTATCATGCTCTCTTACTCAACAAATTGATATGAACTATCCCGTATCATTTAATTTAATGACTGCATAATCTTCTGTAGGGAGTTACTATATTTTATTTTACCAAACCCTAATCCTTATACATATAAATTTTCTTTCTTTCCTCCTTCTTTTCCGTTTTTCTTTTCTCTTCTTTTTGCTATTATAAAAACTCTGTGCTGAAAACCTTGGTGCCTAAATCTTTTTAAAAAAAAAATTTAGGGGCGCCTGGGTGGCTCAGTCGTTAAGCGTCTGCCTTCGGCTCAGGTCATGATCCCAGGGTCCTGGGATCGAGCCCCACATCGGGCTCCCTGCTCGGCGGGAAGCCTGCTTCTCCTCCCACTCCCCCTGCTTGTGTTCCCTCTCTCGCTGTGTCTCTCTCTGTCAAATAAATAAATAAAATATTTTAAAAAAATTATCTATTTGAGAGAGAGAGAGTGTGTGCACAAGTAGGGGGAGGGGCAGAGGGAGAGAGAATCCTGAAGCAGCCTCCCCGCTAAGTCCAGAGCCTGGCATGGGGCTTATCCCAGAACACTGAGATCATGACCTGAGCCGAAATCAAGTCAGCTGCTCAACTGGCTGAGCCACCTGGGCGCCCGCTTGGTACCTAAATCTTTGCCCATATTTTGGATTATTTTTTTTACAAGTTTTTCTAGAAGAGGAATTACTGAGTCAGAGTATCAAAATATTTTTTCAGATCTAGATATGTATTTCCAAAATGCTTTCCAGAAAGAAAGGTTCTACCAATTATACTCCATCACCCTGATAGAGGTATTAACATTAAAAAAAAAAATCTTGGGGCACCTCAGTGGCTCAGCCGGTTAAACATCTGCCTTCAGCTCAGGTCATGGTCTCAGGGTCCTGGGATCAAGCCCCACCTTGGGCTCCCAGCTCTGCGGGGAGTCTGCTTCTCCCTCTCCCTCTAGCCCCCCCACCATTCTTGCTCTCTCAAATAAATAAAAACCTTTAAAAATAAAATAAAATTCTTGGGGCGCCTGGGTGGCTCAGTCATTGAGCGTCTGCTTTCGGCTCGGGTCATGATCCCAGGGTCCTGGGATCGAGCCGCGCATCGGGCTCCCTGCTCCGCAGGAAGCCTGCTTCTCCCTCCCCCACTCCCCCTGCTTGTGTTCCCTCTCGCTGTCTCTCTCTCTGTCAAATAAATAAATAAAATCTTTAGAAAAAAAATAAAAAATAAAAAAATAAAAATAAATAAAAATAAAATTCTTGCTAATTTGATAAGTAAAAAATGGAATCTCATTTTTTTGGTGCTGATGAGTAGTTTCTTGGAGGCCAGAGCAACATGGGTCTACTAGGTTGATGATTTGGTCCAGTCTGACTGGTGAATTGATCAGAATTAATCAGTAGATTAGACTGTCTCCTTCACTAAATTGGCAGGGTTTGGCTATTGTTCTGAACATCTATTGTTTTTACCTGCCTGGAATTCTCTCTTCCTTTGGGTTGCAGTCTCCCAGGGTTTTGTTTTGTTTTGTTTTGTTTTGTTTTTCAGTTTTTTGTTGGGGAACATCCCTCCTCCATTTTGATCCATGTGGTTCAAATGGGCCTCCCCTCCCACCCCACTCAATTCCAGGGATGGGCATTGAGACCCTAGCCTGACCAATCTCATCACTGTGATGGGCATTTCTAGTCCCTTTCACCTACATGACTATAGCTTTGTCATCTGGCTTTGGAGTCAGAACTGGTTTTAAATCTGGGCTTTGCCCCTGACCGGGGGATTATTTGCCATTTTATATAGGGTGGCCAGAAGAGAACTCATTGGTAGAGTGATATTTGAGCAGAGACTTACAAGAAGGGAGGAAGCAAGCCCTGCCTGTACTTGGGGAAAGAATGTTTCAGGCAGAGGGTAGAGCAGGTGTAAAGACTCAGAAGTGGGAGTATATGGGATGTATTTAAAGACCAATAAGGAGGCTAGTGGCTGAAAGAATGAATTCACCCTCTTTGAGCCTCAGTTTCTCATCTGAAAAATGTTGATGACAATAGTATCTGTGTTTTAGACTGGTTGTGATGAATAAATGGGATAATGCTTAGCACAATTCTCAGGCCTTGCAAGCTATTGTTATTAAGATGACAGCTAAGTCTTCAACCATGTTGGCCATTTTTTTTTTGGTTGACTTGTGCTTCTCCTTCCAACCTAGTTCCCTTCCTCTGATTCATGCTCTTTTTAGTCTACTGGCCTATATCTTCTGCCACAGTTTGTTCGTCAGTCACTAATGATTACCAGCACCTACTATATACTACACTAGGTTATAGGGCTTTTTAAAAATATGCCTATTGTCCCATGGGGGAAAGTACATCTGTACCTTAATAGCCACCATAGAAAGCAAAGCAGGCCCAAGAGAATAACTAACAAAGGGCTCTGGCAGTTCAGAGGTGAGTTCATAGAAGGCTTCCTGGAGGAGGTGGAATTTGGGCTAACTCTTGAAGAAAGATTTTTCATGGATGCAGAAGAGGTGGAAAGGGCATTCCAGAAGGAAGAAAAAGGTGTGAGCATGGGCACAGAGGCTGGCACATCCAAGTCACAGGTGGGGGAAGGGGGAATGGCCTGATATGGTACAAGCAGAGTGTGTTGGAAGGTTGAAAAGTGGGGACAAAATTTGGAAGGGACTTGATTGTCTAGTTAGGGAGTTTGGACTTACTCTGTCAATGATAGGGAGCCATTAAATATTTTTGGGCAGGGAGTGATACGGTCACAATTGTGTTTGGGGATGATCTGTCTGGCTATAGAGGAGGAGAGCTTGGAGTCAGCAGGGACACAGGATGGGAGCAGGGACCCGGGAAAGAGGCTGTAACAGCTGCCTTGGTGAGAATTGATGGGACTTTAGGAATGGAGATGGAGAAGAAGGATGATAGAGATGCAAGGAGAAACAGGATCCTCTAACTGCTCTCTAAGGATCATCAGGGAACATATAGGAATTGGCCAAATATGGCTACAATGAAATTGTGCTGTTAACTCTTCTGAAATTGGGCTTTGGGCAATTGAGGTCAGCTATTTTCAGTCCCATCCCACAGAAAGACCTTTCAGAATGGGGAGATAGATAGGAGTATGTGTCTGCCCTAGACACCTTCCTGTTTTGGCATTTGATAACTGCACAAAACTTCAGCAGGTTGGGGCACTCTAGCCATCACCCTGTCCTTCAGGGATCAACTTTCTGAACAGGGATTTCTCAAAATGGCTTGAATTGAGAGGTGGAGAATTGAGTTTTGGCCCTAGGAATGTCAGGCTTAAAGCTCTGTAAACTTGGAGCGGATAATGCTATGATTCCCACATAATCTTTTCAAAAGGCTATTTTGACTTTCTAAATGATCTACCTAGCTGAAGAAAGAAATGAAAGATCACCCAAAATTCGATAATTTGGGGGAATCCTAGATCTGCCATGTTGCTTTTTTTTTTTTTTTTTAAGATTTTATTTATTTGGCAGAGAGAGAGAGAGCACAGAGCAACAGGCAGAGGGAGCGGGAGAAGCAGGCTTCCCGCTGAGCAGAGAGCCCTATGATGTGGGACTCAGTTCCAGGACCCTGAGATCATGACCTGAGCCAAAGGCAGACACTTAACTGACTGAGCCACCCAGGTGCCCTTTAAATAAGGAAAGCCAATCCAGACGCTGGGCTTCAGGATTTATAATGCCAGTTGGCATAGCATCAGGCGGCTAGGGGGGCTCCGGCCTTAAACATGGGTGACCACTCAATGACCTCCTCCAGAGTTTTCCTATCTGCAGACAGCAAGGAGTCCTGTGGGCTGACTTTGGGGTGGAGGGATTTGGAGGGAGGGGATCCAGCAGATGATTATCATAATAGCCCAGCTGAACATTTTTCAGCTACGAGCATTTTTACCCACATTAGCTAATTAACTGACAGTTGGTCCAAGAGGAGATGAGGGATGGTAGGAGACAGGGAGCTCATGCCTGATCACGCTTCCAGGGTCTGGAGGGGACTGATAACGTGACTACAGTACTAGGGCCAGAGTGTTTGGACAGGAGCTAATGGACAGGAGCTAATTCACAGGCTCTTGGGCCCATGTGCATGATGGTCAGCTGGTTTGCCCGAGACAGTGTGATAAATGCCCCATTCAGTCCAGGAGCAGTCACGGTCAGAGAGACCCAGTCAGACCCCGTTACTGATCTGATGACAAGTGCACTGGGTATTAGCTGCTTCATCACAGATGTCTTCTCTGGAGAACTGTCTCTGTGTCCAGGAAGCTAAATGAGATTCTTCATGGTCAGAGATGTTGCATATGATTTTTTTTTAATAGGAAAATTTCACATCAGAACCCAGTCAGTGATAAATTCCTATTACTCACTATTTATTTTCTATCAGAAAAACCAGAAAGGACATGCACATTTACAGAAATGAGTGTTAGCACGACTCCTACGAAATCAGTGTAGGCATCTTATAATTTCACATTTTTAAACTCACTTACAAATTTTATGTAAGTAAAACCTACTGTTTTTTGTGTGTGTATATTTCCATGGTTTAGACAGGTTAGCAAACTTAACTGTAAAGAGCTAAGTAGTAAGTATTTTAGGCTTTGTGGATATATAGTCTCTGTCGTAAATACTCAACTTTACTTTTGGAATGCCAGAACATCTGCTGATAATACATAAATAAATAAGCATGACTTTATTTATGGACACTGAAATTTGAATTAATATAATTTTCATGAACTAGTCTTTTGATTTTTCTCCCGATCGTTAAAAAAATCTAAAAACTATTCTTAGCCTGTGGATTGTACAAAGACAGGTGGTGGGCTGAATTTAGCCCTTGGGCTATACTTTCTGACCTCTGGCTTAGACCGGGTTTCTCAGCCTTGGCACTATTGACATTTGGGGCCAGATAATTCTTGGCTGTAGGGGCTGTCCTGTTGCATTGTAGAATCTTTAGCAGCATCCCTGGCCTCTACCCAAAGGTGCCAATAGCATCCGATCTCCCTTTGAGTTGTGATAAGTAAAACTGTTTCTAGACATTGCCAAATGTCTCCTAAGGACCAGAATTGCTCCCAATTGAGAACCACTGGTTTAAATAATTGTATACAGTCATTTAACCACCACTACAGTCAAGATACAGAACAGTTCTTGGATGTGAGGGCAATCTGGCTGCGACATCTGTCACCGCATTCATCACAAGGGTTGATGTGGCCGATCTGGCTAGCTAGGCGGGTATCCCCTTCCTCCCTCACCGCTCCATGTGCGTCCCTCCTGAAGCTGCTCGAACTCTGTCAAAGAGGACAACCTTCCCCCAATAGAGGAGGACAGATCTTTGGTCAAGTGTGTGCTAGGAACTGCGCTCTCCGCTAACACCTCTAAACAAGCTCTCGAGATAAGGAACAGTTCTATTGTTCAAAAAAAAGTCTCTCTCATACTATCGTTTGATAGTCAGCACCTCCCTCCCTCCCAGTTCATTGTAGTTATTATTTTCTGTTCCTATAATTTTGTATTTTTCTGAACAACATATAAATGGAATCGTACAGCCAGTCTCCTTTCGAGTTTGGCTTCTTTTACCCAGCATAATGCATTTGACCTTCATTCATGTTGTTAAGTGTATCACTAATTTATTCCTTTTTATTGCTGAGTAGTATTCAATTATATGGATATACCACAGTTTGTCCACTCACCAGTTAAAAGGTGTTTACGTTGTTTCCAGTTTTTTTGTGATTATGGATGAAGCTGCTTTAAATATTTGTGTGCAGGCTTTTGTGTGAATGTAAGTCTTCATTTTTCTTAGGTAAACACCTAGGATCATATGGTAATTGTATGTTTAATTTTATAGTAAACTGCTAAGCTTTTCCAAAGTGACTGTACCATTTTGAATTCCCACCAGCCATGGTTCAGAGTTTCATCTGCTCCACATTCTTACCAGCACTCAGTATTATCAGGGTTGGTTGATTGGTTTGTTTGGTTGTTGGCCACTCTAATAGGTGTGTGGTGGTGTCTCATTGTGGTTTTAATTTGCATTTCTCTAATGGTTAATGGTGTTGAGCATCATTTTATGTGCTACCTGTATGTCTTCTTTGGTGAAGTGTTCATATTTTTGGCCCATTTTTTAATGAAGTGGTTTGTTTTATCTAAGTTTTTTATATACTCTAGATACAAGACCTTTGTTGGATAAGTGATTTGCCAATATTTTCTCTCAGTCCATAGCTTTTCTTTTATTCTCTTAACAGTATCTTTTGCAAGCAGAACCTTTTAATTTTAGGAAGTCTAGTTTATCAATTTTTTAATTTTATGGATTGTACTTTTAAAATTTTTTTAGTTTTTTTTAAAATGTTTTATTTGTTTATTTGACAGAGATACAGAGAGAGAGAATACAAGCATGGGGAGCGGCAGGCATAGGGAGAGGGAGAAGCAGGCTCCCCACTGAGCAGAGAGCCTGACGTAGGGCTCCATTCCAGGACCCTGGGATCATGACCTGAGCTGAAGGCAGACGCTTAACCAACTGAGCCACACAGGTGTGCCTGGATTGTACTTTTTCCTTTTTTTTTGGATTTTATTTATTTATTTGAGATAGAGCAAGAGTGAGCGAGACAGAAAGAAAGAGAGACCGCACAAGTGGGGCGGGGAGAGGCAGAGGGAGAAGCAGGCTCCCGCTGAACAGAGAGCCCGACGAGGGGCTCCATCCCAGGACTCTGGGATCATGACCTGAGCCGAAGGCAGACACCCAACCACTGAGCCACCCAGTTGCCCCTGGATTGTACTTAAAAAAAAAAAAAAAGGATTTATTTACTTACTTTATTGAGAGAGAGCATGGGCGAGCTGGGGGAGGGGCAAAGGGAGAGAGAGAAAGAGAGAGAGAGAACGAATCTCAAGCTGACTTCCCACTGAGCGCAGAGCCCAATGCAGGGCTCGATCCCATGACCCTGGGATCATGATCTGAGTTGAATTCAAGAGTCAGACACTTAACCCACTGAGACAACCAGGCGCCCCTATAGATTGTACTTCTATGTCATTTCTGAGAAGTCTTTGCCTAACCCAAGGTCACAAAGATTTTCTCCTATGCTTTCTTCTAGAAACGTTATATTTTTAGGTTTTACATTTAGGTCTATGATCCATTTTGAGTTAATTTTTATATAAGGTATGAGGTATATGTTGGGGCTCTTTTTTTTAATGTTGACATCTAATTGTTTTAGCACCATTTATTGAAAAGACTATCCTTTCTCCATTGAATTGCCTTTGCACTTTTGTCAAAAATCAATGAGCTTATATGTGTGGGACTATTTCTGGGATCACAGTTGTGTTCCATTGATCTATATGTCAATGCTAATTTTGCTAATACCATACTGTCTAATCGCACATTTTAAATAAAACTCCTAAAGGTGAATTCTTTTGGAATGATTATGTGTCCAATAAGTGTTCTGGCATGCTGAACACATCCAAGATTGTGAAATATTTAAAACCCAAGACTTACATTTTGGTGGAAATCTTGTAACAAAGTTGGAGGGGTGGCAGAGTTGATGACTCAGATGTGTGAGGGTGCTGAGAGAACGCTGAAACACCCATGGCTTCCAGCAAATTCCATAGCTTCTCTAGGTCACAATTAAAAAGAACTAAGTGCATTCGATAAACATTTATGGAGCAGTGTTCTAGGTATTGGTTATACAGAAATACAAACTATACCTCTGAACATCTGACTTCACAGAATTTACATCTGAACATCTGACTTCACAGAATTTACTTTTTTTTTTTTTAAGATTTTACTTATTTGAGAGAGAGAGAGAGATCGAGTGAGAGAACGAGCACGAGCAGGGGGAGTAGCAGGCAGAGGGAGAAGCAGGCTCTCCGCTGAGCAAGGGGCCTGATGCGGGGCTAGATCCCAGGACCCTGGGATCATGACCTGAGCTGAAGGCAGACACTTAAACTTCTGAGCCACCAGGTGCCCCTAAAATTTACTTTCTTTTTTAAAATTTATTTTTATTTATTTATTTTTTATTTGAGAGAGAGAAAGAGAGTGAGAGAGAGCATGAGCAGGTGGAGAAGCAGATGGAGAGGGAGAAGCAGATTCCCCGCTGAGCAGGGAGCCCAAAGGCAGATGCTTAACTGACTGAGCCACCCAGGCACCCCTAGAATTTACTTTCTACCTCGAGATATAGTCAATAAAAAACATGTAAGCAACATTATTTCAGGTTGTGGTAAGTGCTAGTAGTAAAAAAAAAAAAAAATAGGTGCTGGAATAAAAGTTGATGTGGAGGGGACTACTTTGGCTAGCAAAATCATGGAGGGCCACTTTGAGGAGGTAACATTTGAGCTGAGACCTGAATGAGGAGAAGTTATAGTGAAGATCTGGGATAAAGAATATTCTACAGAGAGGGCCCTGTGGCCTATCTGATCCTGACAGGTGGAAGCCCAAAGTTGATGATGCAAAGGTGTGAGTGTGTGTAGGGAGATGGGTAAGAAGACGAGGCAAGAGATAGATGGGGGACCTTTATAATCAAGCCCCCACTGTGCCTCCTCCTCATCTCCCACTGGTCTGCCCCTCACACTCTATTTTCCAGGCATTCTGAACTTTTCTGTTCTCCAAACAAGCTGTTCTTTTCCTGACATTTGCATAGTCTGTCCCCTCAAGCCGGCATGTCTGGCTGTAACCATTCTCTCCTTCCTCTGAGTAATAGGATTTCCCTGAGTTTAAGCTGGGTGTGTGGAGAGAGCCTCCTATCTGCCCTGGACTACTTGCTTACCTCTGGACTGTTACATGACAGAAAAAGAAACTTCTGTCTTGTTTGATATGCTGTATGTTGGCTTAGAGCACCTTTGCTTCTACTCTTACTTTTCCTCATCTTCTTGGTGAACTCTTATTTATCCTTCAAGATCAGACCTTAAGTACTGCTTTTTGCATCCTCTCCAGGGAAAGCTAATTGTTTCTTCCTCTGTGGCCTCACAGTACTCTGCACGTACAGCTGAATAGTATACTATTCAGTCAATGAGCACTGACTAGGAGCCTAATAGAAGGCATGCACTGTGATAAATGAGGAGTTTGTGGTCTGGAGAGAAAAACAGACACGTGATGGAGTAATTGCAAAGTAGTGAGAGTGCACTCTGTGAGGACTGAGCTGTAGGGGAGCACAGATAGCCCTCGTTCTTCCTTCCTCTTCAACTCCCACATCCAATTCTTTTATTTTTTTTATTTTTTATTTTTTTATTATGTTATTTTAATCACCATACATTACACCATTAGTTTTTGATGTAGTGTTCCATGATTCATTGTTTGCGTATAACACCCAGTGCTCCATGCAGAACGTGCCCACATCCAATTCTAATGAGACATCAGGGGCAGTAAGGCTGAATGATTCAGATCTTGGGACACTACCCTCACAGGAAGGAGAGAAAGAGGAAGGCAGGTGGCCTCGGCACAGCAGTTGTAAGTCACACCAGCCTCAAGAGGGCAGATTCTAGTCCTGCCAGCAAAGGTGGGAACAGCCATGACAGAATGAGGCATCTCTCCTGGAGGCCAGAGTGGGTTGCTGCTTGTGGCCCCTGTTGGAGATGCAGTAAAACTCCTGGGAGTGCCAGCTCCTGGGAGTCATCTGCCACCAAAGCTGAAAATATGGTGGCAAGATGACCAGTCTTTGAACTTATTCTCGAAGACTCAAGAGGCCCTGGAGAGACTCTCAGAAATAGCTGAGAGACATTTTGAGGTAGGGTTAATTCTTATAAGTAGGCAAATGGGTGCTCGTGCTAGAATAACTTGCTATAAGAAGGTTATTAAATAATATAATCTCATTTCATACGGGCAAATGCACCTGAGGACATGTGGGTTATGTTTTGGGCGTTCTATCTGGGATTTCTACATGCTGTGTATCTGGACCTGTGTATCTTTATATCTTAGTTACGTTTATATCTGTACCATGGACTCATCACTACAACTAGAAATAAAGCCAACTAAAATATTTAGGACAGTGGCCAAGATAACATTTGAAAATTGCACAGGGAGGTAGATAATAGACTTCTAGAAGCCTCCATGAATTATGAGATTCGAAGGAACTGTGAAAAACCTGAAATTGAAGAAGCCGTGCGAACTTCTGTTAGGTCCTCGAGCAGATAAAGAGGTCTTTAGGAGGCGTAAGATTATAGCTCTTTAGTTTGCTAAAGATGTGAAGTAGCCTGCAGTCTCAGGGAAATAACAGGGAACAGAGTTTCAGTCTTGGATAGGGTTAGAAGTTCTCCTATATGAAAAGAGCCCCAGCTGCCACCAGAATTATTGGCCTAATGACTGGAGACAGGTGAAAGGAAAGGCCACTCAGTTAATATAGAGATTTATGAGAATCCAAAAGTTGGGAGTATTTTTGAGGAAGGCCACCCCTGGCATGAGGAAAGTGTGCTCTTGGTTGGGCAGTCTACTGAGACGCTGTGAGTGGTGGAGACCACATGTGGAGAAGTGAAAGCAGACCCTCTGAGTGACAAAGGAAGTTTTCAAGGCTACCAAGGCTTCGGTGTCAGTTGGTTGAGTGTTGAATGTTCTGACCAAATTAGCAGTTTGGAGGGCTTAATATCTATCTATCTAACTACTTATTTGAGAGGGAGAGAGAGAGAGAGAAAGAGAGGAGAGGCAGAGGGAGAGGGAGAGAGAGAATCTTTTTTTTTTTTTTAAGATTTTATTTATTTATTTGACAGAGAGAGACAGCGAGAGAGGGAACACAAGCAGGGGCAGAGGGAGAGGGAGAAGCAGGCTTCCCACTGAGCAGGGAGCCCGATGCGGGACTCAATCCCAGGACCCTGGGATCATGACCTGAGCCGAAGGCAGACGCTCAGTAACTGAGCCACCCAGGCGCCCTGGAGAGAGAGAATCTTAAGCAGGCTCCATGACCAGCATGGAGCCCAACGCAGGGCTCAATGAAGGGCTGGATGTAGGTCTCGATGTGGGGCTTGATCTCACAACCTGAGCTGAAATCAAGAGTCAGACACTTAACCGACTGAGCCGTCCAGGCGCTTCTGCAGGATTTATAACCACAGGTGTGCTCAGGTTTTTTCCCTCTGCTCTATCAGAGAGTGTGAGAAAAGATACCAGGTATCTTTTGCCAGGAAAATCAAGGCAAGGAAGAGCTAAAAATTCCCACCCTCTCTGTTTCCACTCTGGGTCTTCTACCTTAAAGCTTTAATTTTGAAGATTCCCCAAATTCAAAAGTAGAAAGAGAAGGTGTC
The DNA here is from genome assembly GCF_964656455.1 of Halichoerus grypus. NCBI lineage: Eukaryota > Metazoa > Chordata > Mammalia > Carnivora > Phocidae > Halichoerus > Halichoerus grypus. The sequence goes on from NC_135716.1 coordinate 151,827,666, forward strand.
ATGGAAAGACGAAAACCAGGAATAGTTTTCTCTAAGAATGAGGAATGACTGGGCTTAGGATAAGCAACATAAGCTTGAAGTTGGAAACCCAGGCCCTTTAGAAAACAGTGCAGGAAGTCTATATTATCTGAGATGGATGATTTTTTAGATCACTTTGAAGACCTACTGATTAACTGCACCATCTCTGGGTTTCATATCCCATAGATTCCCTTTTGTGATAGAGAAGAAAAAAAATCAGGTTGGATCTGGGTTTGTGTAGATTTCCTGGCTCTGAATAGACAGTCCAAAATAGTCCAGCACACTGTGTTCCTTATACAGGATGGCTTAGCCACTTCCTATAGAGTCGGTTGTTTCCAGCATTGGATGTCAGAGCAGGTATTATAAAGTCCCTAGACCGCAGAGGACATAAACAGGGTGGATTTTATCTGTCTTGTGTAGATCTAACAATATGAAGGGATGGGGGTTTCAGGACCCCTGTTACTGTTCAGAGATTACTGGACAAAGTGATTGGTCATGTGAATTTATCTGGAAGTGTTTTATTTATTCATTTATATATAATATTTATATAGTCATTATATATATATACATACATATGTAAATTCTCCAAAACCTTGGAAAAGCATGAACAATGGCTCTTCAAGAGTAGTGAAAGTGTTTTTTTGTCTGCCCGGATTGTTTCTGAGAAACTGCCCCTCCCGAATTCTCAATCTATGTAGCTTGGGTGCATGACCCCATACTCTACTTCCAAGGGTGCCACATGACCTAGGCCTGTACAATTAGAACATTCCATCTCACTGGACTCAGTGATTGGCTCAGGGGTGAGCATGTGACCCCAGCTAGGCCAGTGAGACTCAACCCCCAGAATTTTTCTGCAATTATGTGGAGAAACTTGCACTCTGCTTGATGGAGTTGCTATGCAGGTAGAATGTAGCCTGCAGCTGCTGGAGACTGTCCTTGTCACCACCTGGGGAAACATCAGAGGGAAGGAGAACTGAGAATGAATCTGGTTCCTGCTAACATTGTTTGAGCACCTCTACTTAGCTGTGTGTCAAGTAAGACCACCCTTTTATTTGGCTTAAGTTCATTTTCTGTCATTTATAACTAAAAAAGTCACACTAATACAATGGTGATACTAGACCATGTGGGAGATTTTAGAACTTGAGTAATTTTGTTTGATCTCAATAAAAGGTGATGACATGTAATATCACACAGGGGGTAAACACAGAAGATATGCATTTTCTTTTTAAGATTTTATTTATTTATTTGACAGAGAAAGACGCAACGAGAGAGGGAACACAAGCAGGGGGAGTGGGAGAGGGAGAAGCAGGCTTCCCGCCGAGCAAGGAGCCTGATTTGGGGCTCAATCCCAGGACCCTGGGATCATGACCTGAGCCAAAGGCAGACCCTTAACAACTGAGCCACCCAGGCGCCCCAGAAGATATCCATTGTTAATAACTAGTCCCACCCTATCAAATATGGAAACGTAGAAATATTCATAATGTTTATGTTTATGAAAAACTCTTCCAGGATTACATTGGAAACTTTTTTAAAAAATATTTTATTTCTTTATTGGGGGGAGAGAGAGAGAAAGCACAAGGAGGGGGAGGGGCAGAGGGAGATGCAGGCTCCCCGTTGAGCAAGGAGCCTGATGTGGGACTTGATCCCAGGACCCTAGGATCATGACCTGAGCTGAAGGCAGACACTTAACCTATTGAGCCACCCAGGCATCCCACTTTGGAAACATTTTTTGTTTTCTAACTTGGCATTATCAAGATAGACCCAGAGCACCAATTCAGAAGTTAGCTTAAAATCCAGAAGGAAGTCAATTCCCTCACTCCCTTGACCCTTTTCTGGAGTTCATGGCCTTGGTAACCTTGATGAGCTACTTAGTTCAGGCTTGTCCTAGCAATTGCTCACCCGCACTGATAACAATTTTGAGGGCATCCAGAGTAGGTGCTACATTAGAAAAATGAAGAAGAGGAAAAGTTTATAGTTTTTGTTAACTTTGCTTCCAGGGGTGCCAAATTACTTTGTCCAACAGTGAGGTACAACACTATTAAAAAAAAGAGTTCCTGGATCAAAAGAAGGAAATCATAGGTAAGTTCTGAGACAGACCAGCTGTGTCAGGTACTAGACTACACCTCAGGTGCTCCTATGTTTCCCAGGGCTAGGCTAGTTGCTTCTCATAACTGGCTACTATAGGTCTGTGAGCATGCTGGTGATTTCTCTTCACTAGCTATACTCATAGGCCTCTGAAAGTCAGGCTCTGAGACAGGTCTAGCAGGAAGCCTTAGATACCACGCTTATGGTGGCATTTGACTGTATGGTCCAGAGCAAATCATTACTACCCTAATTGTGAATGCAGAATTGGGGAGAGGAGTGATTGGCAGGACCCAAGCCAAGTGTATGTGTACGGGGGTTGTCCCCAGAGAAAATGCTCTAAGCTTCCCAAGGGAGAGGACCAGAGCATCCTCCAAAGGAGATGGCTTCAAGTCCTGATTAATGGGGTTATACAGAACATCTGACATTTTTGGCTGCCTAGCATTTGAACACCCTTCCCATTTTGGAGGACTCCCAAATCAGATGGGAGGCAAGGCCCATAAACTCTAATATGATGTTGAGGGTGGTGCTAGAAGATGCAAGAATGAAATAAAATGCTGTTTTAGGATTTGGGGCTGCCCATTAAACTCAAAATAGCTAATTGGAAGTATAATGTATAGCCTGAAAGAGGGAGAGGAAAGTCACAGTGATTGATCAAAATAATTTACCACTGCAGGGAGAACCTGTGAAAAAAGCTGCTTGCCTATTTCTGGCCCACACAATAAGCACTAGGGTTCTTGAGGAAGCCCTCTCAGGCACTTTTACGGGCCCTTTGGGAAAGAGTGAAAAAACTGGACAATAGTTCAGAGGGTAAAGGTAGTGGCCTTAGTTAGGATTCTTGGGTTGCAAGTATCTAGTTGGAACCTGCTTAAACAAACAAGGAATTCATATAAGCAGCCCCTATTAGACCTGGGAAAGAGGGGCCCAGCACACGGTCTAAAGGGCTCTGAGCCCACCTCTCCTCAGAGGATGAGAAATCAGTGGAGTCAAGGGAACTCATCCATCCAGAGCCCTCTGGCTTCCCTCTTCTCAATCACGCTCTTGGAATTCTTTGCCCGAATGACCTCATGGATCTTGTTTCCAAGAACTGCATTGGGCCTTCTCCATGGATCTGTTCTCCTAAGGACAGAAAGGAATGTCAGTGTCAGTACCTTTAGACCAAAGGGGTGGTCAAGGGATAACTGTTCGTGGATGGATGGAAGACAAGGGACACCTTTGAGTCATGGTTCGGCAACACAAGCCAGCAGTCAATGCTGCAGGAACAGAATCAATGAGGAGTGTGAGGTTGAGATTCAGCAGTCCAGGAGGTCAGGAAGAGGCTAGGAAACAGAGTAAATTTGTTTGAAAGGAAACCTGGTGGAAAGGATGAATAAAGGGTGCTATCTTGCCCTGATCTTAAGACCTCAGGGAGTTCGTCAGTTTGAAAGCACAGGGGTCAGAAACTGTTATTGCTTGTTCATCTAAGTCTCCCTTACTAGGTGGTGGGCTCATGAAGGACAGGAATAGTGTTTTATGAGCACTCAGCACAAGGTCTAGCCTGTGGAAGGGGCTCAGGTTGAACTGAACTGAAAAGGCTTGTCATTTTGGACTGTTCTTTCCTTCTACTTTTAACATTTGATAAATCTACTTTAAGGGCAACTATCATATTACATATTTGATATATGTGATGACCAATTACATTTTTTGTTTACAATATGAAAAGATGTTGCTTTGAATATATATTCCCAGCACCTTGGGTGACTTTACTTAGCCCTAAATTACATAATTTAGAATTTCACACATTGGTACTAAGAGGGGAGAAACAGGATCCAAAGGGAATAATAGTGATCTTCACTGAGTGCCTCCTTTGCAAGAAGCATAAGATGAGCAGAACACAAGGTAGTCCCTACTCTTGAATTAAAAGAACATCATTGTGAATGTATCATTTTTCAAATTCTCAGAGCTGAAGATAAAAATGACCAGGTCTTTCACATTCTATACTTGTACTTTACTTATTCAAATGGTGATTCTTAAGCCCCAGAGGTTGCATCATTTCCCCACATTTCAGGAATGATGCCCCTGCAAATGTGTGTGGGGGGCGGGAGGTGGGAGGAGGAGGCAGGAGGCCTTGTTTTAACATACTGATTTTATAAAATATTTCTGAAGGATGCTTGCGATTTTATTGTTCACAGAAGCAGGGACAATGCTATTGTTTTTTAAAAAAATTTTAAACCAAAATGTCTAAAACAGGAACTGCACTGATTTTGCCCTGTCACAACAAAACATGTAAGACAGTTCAGATTTGAGACCTATGGAATTATAGGGTAATTATTGTACATTCCAGAACGGAGGCACGAACTGCAAATTGTTCCAAACTATTGAAATAATGACCACAGGAAGTGAGCATACTTTAAAACCCTATATGGTGTTACATTTCAGAAATGAGCTGGGCTGGAAAATGAAACCAGCTTCTCCTCTCGCTGCTGAGTTTTCCTGAATTTCCTACAAGTGGCTTGGAATTTTGCAAACAATTCACAGCTGATAAAATAGAAAGGCAGCGGAACTCAGGGTCTGTGATGAAGGACCCTAGAGGCAGCCAGCAGGACAGAAGGGTCACTGTCTGTCCCTTGCATTTCTGTAACCAAAAACTGTACAGTTTTTTTATTTTCTTTTTGTCCTCTTAAATAAACAGGAATCAGCTGAAGACCTACAGAAACGATTATCAGGGTAACCTGAGCTTAAACTGCCCCAGAACCTTCTTGGAGAGTTTAGTTTCTCCTTACAACTTTTATTTGCTCAAAGAACATTCACTGGCTACCCACTGTGTGCCAGACCTGATGCTGGGCACTAATGATTCAAGAACATGGTCTCTATCCATGAGGAAATCCGTCATCATGGGGGAGAGAGAGACCTGGAAACAGACACTTTTTTTTTTTTTTTTTTAAGATTTTATTTATTTGACAGAGAGATAGTGAGAGCAGGAACACAAGCAGGGGGAGTGGGAGAGGGAGGAGCAGGCTTCCCACCGAGCAGGGAGCCCGATGCGGGGCTCGATCCCAGGACCCTGGGATCATGACCTGAGCCGAAGGCAGACGCCCGACAACTGAGCCACCCAGGCGCCTGGAAACAGACCCTTTGAACATGGTGCGCCAAGGGCTGTGCAGAGGCTGGTTCAGGTGGCTGCCTGAGCAGAGTCTGAGAGACCAGATGCGTATAACTGGGAGTTTGCCCCTTAACAGTGGAGTATATTTTTGAGGACAAATTTCTACTGTTTTGAGGACTGCAGTACGACTAGTCTTAGGAGTGACAGGAAAAAACTGTGTGGGAAGAGACCCAAGATGTAGGCAGGGGCTAGGTCATCAAAGCCTTGAATGCCAGGCTGAGACTTAAAGTTTAGCCTGAAGGCAGAAGGAATTAAGGCAGGGTTTATGCAAGGGAGTAATATGATCACTTTTTTTATTTAGAACCATCGTTCTGTGTAGAGTATGGACTGGAGGAGGCAAGGCAGGGAGATTATAAGGAAGTTGTTGCAGAGTCTGATTAAAGATGATGAGGGACTCTTTGGTGACCTGATTTTTGGTTCAGCTTTCAGTGAAACTTTTTCAGGCTTGGAGCTAATCATACAGATTTGGGAAATAGAAATAAACAGGCCATATATTTAAATCAGGCGTATATAGGTTTGGGCCACCCAAATGTCACCACCTTTAGGAAGTCTTTACTCACCTGCAGGTGGGCAGAGATCATCACTGTTTTGGGCGCTCACATAGAACTTTGTCAATTTTTCTATTATAGCACTTACAAGCCTATAATTATTTATTCCTTTGTTGGCCCCTCCTCTATGGGCTCCAGACTCAATGTTAAGCACTCTGTTTTATTCATTTTTGTACCCCCAGTGTTTGGAAGCATCAATAAACATTCACTAAGTGAATGAAGGGGAGAGGGAAGCTGTGGAAAAGGTACTGAACTGGCTGTCAGGACCTGGGGCTCTAATCCTGGCTCTGCTACCAAGTGGCTGAGTGACTTTGAACAAGTCCCCTCACTGCTCTGGGGCTCAATTTCCTCATCTGTAAAATGAGAATAAAAATACAACCCTCCTCTTCAGGGCTATGGAGATTAAATGAGGTAACAGAGCTCACCAGCTGCCTGCCCTTTTTGTGCCCTGCCCTTGTCAAACAGCCTAGACTATTGTTTTTGTCGTTTGGATCTCATTTGCTCTCTCTCCCCTGGTGAGAACTGAGCTGAAAGCTGTTGCCTTGATGGAGGGGAAGTTTGCAGCAGCCGCATCCATACCATCCAGGTGGCCCCTGTGTTGCTGGAAGGGCAGACAACAAAAAGAGGGGAGTATGTTAGGCTAGAGTGAGAGAGATACCTGCTTTTTTGTGACCCCCTAAAGCTGCAGGAGGACCCAAAGTGGGGTAAGTGAGGCAGAGAAGATTGATATCATGTGCTGAGGGGTCTGAGGAAGCCCTCAAATGTGTCCCCTAAACCCAGGAGTTTAGCAGCATCTGGAGGAATGCCAGTTCTATGAAGACCACTCATTCATTCAATGTTTATAATTTTTCAGTGCCTTGGGCTGATATCATTAACACTATCATAGTTTCTTTTTTCTTTCCTTTTTTAAAAGTTTTTATTTAAATTCCAGTTAGTTAATATACAGTATAGTATTAATTTCAGGTGTACAATTTAGTGATTCAACACTTACATACAACACCTGGTGCTCATCACAAGAAATGCACTCCTTAATCCCCATTACATAGTTTTTCAAGTTTTAAGTAAGGTGTGCAGGAGAGAAAAAATTGTAAATGCTAAGTAAAAGGAATACCATTCTGAAAAAATGGAAAATCATGATTTTAGACACTACTATCTGAAGAGATGACTTAATTCCCAGGTGAGAGGTCTTTCTGGAAGATCCACTAACATTGGTCTTTTTACATTGGTCTTTTTACTTTTTACTTTTTACAAAAGTAAAGGCAAACTTTTCCATCAAAACTTGATATATGCCCAACTTACAAAGGCATATGGCTGAGGAGGTCTTCAAATCTGCAACTGATGATTTGTAGAGTTTTCTTGGGATACCATTTACTGAGTTTATTTAGCTGCTGGACTTGGCCTTATCATAAGACATTTGGTCAAGAAAGATGATGAGAGAGGGGAAAAAAAATAGGGGGATTGAGGCCAGTGATCCTTCCCCAAAGGCTAAAGTCAGTCCTGGCATTAAAGCTAGTGACCTTAAAAAAATAATAAAAGTGTGTTTCCATTTTGCAAGACTTTTAAAAAATATTGTGTGCTCAGATGGCACCTTTAATCACGAAGAACTTTTGGCTGAGTTCCAGGCTGATTCTGCTGGCACGGAGAGCTCTGAGGTCATACCCTATATTCAGTGCACAGGAGAAATATTTCATCCATCTCTGAAATAAAGAGGGGGAAATGGAGCATATTTGAACAGTTTGATAGCAAGACCATACCAGGGTGAAAAGTGAAGGACACCCTATTCATTTGGAGTTACAGAAAGGTACTATTAATTCTAAGTACATAAGTGGCATTTTTTTAATTCTCAGTGTTTCACAATAAGCTAAGAAGCTTGCATAAATCTGAATGCAATCTCATTTCACAGATACATAAATGAAGGCAGACAGATTTTTTGATTTACCTAAAACTACTTTAAATTAAAAAAAGAGGGGCACCTGCGTGGCTTAGTTGGGTTAGGTGCGTCTGACTCTTGATTTCCACTCAGATCATGATCTCACGGTTGTGGGATCCAGCACTGCGTTGGGCTCTGCACTTAGTGGGGAGTCTGCTTGGGATTCTCTCTCTCCCTCTGCCTGCAGCCCCACCTCAAATAAATGAATAAATAAATAAATATTTTTAAAAAGATTTTATTTATGGGACGCCTGGGTAGCTCAGTCGGCTAAGTGGCTGCCTTTGGCTCAGGTCATGATCCCGGGGTCCTGGGATTGAGTCCCGCATCAGGCTTCCTGCTCAGCAGGAGCCTGCTTCTCCCTCTGCCTGCCGCTCCCCCTGCTTGTGCTCTCTCTCTCTCTCTCTGTCTCTCTGACAAATAAATAACTAAAATCTTAAAAAAAAACCAACTTGATTAAAAAATTTTATTTATTATTTATTTGACAGAGCACAAGCAGGGGGAGCAGCAGAGGGAGAGAGAGAAGCAGGCTCTTTGCTGAGCAGGGAGCCCAATGCGGGGCTCAATCCCAGGACCCCAGGATCATGACCTGAGCCGAAGGCAGACGCTTAACCAACTGAGCTACCCAGGCGCCCCTAAATAAATATTTTTTTTAAAATTAAAAAAAGAAAGGGAGGCAAAGGGGAAAAAAAAATCCCAAAGTAGCAGGTTGTGACCCAGGAGTTAGAGCTCTTAGAGCTGAATTTAATCCACACCCAGGCCAAATATAATTCTCCAGGATGGAAATGGTCCAGGACACCAGAGCTAACATTCTCTGCCCTTGCCAAAGAGCCTGAGGTGGTATGATGACATGCAGTCACAACCTCACTTTTATTTCTCAACTGAAGGAAAGTAAGGCCAGCATCATATGACAGGCATTTCCCACCATAACAGGGCAGTGGTTCAAGCCCATCCAAAGGAAATGTACTTCCCTTTGATTCATCATTGCCTCTTGCATCACTGTTATTTTTTTGGAGATCTCCTATTCAAAGCTTTATTTGTTGGATAGTTGGGTCATATAATTTTAGGTGGCAAGGTTGACTCAAGCTTTACTCCATGTGCCAGTGTTGAGGAACAGATTATATACTGTGCTGCTGCTTTACTACATCTCTCCAGGTCTTAGGTGTGGAAAAGGCTGGGTGATTGCTCTGCATATTGGAAATTGAAACCCCACCACTAAATGATGAAAAGTGGTCCAGGCAAAAGCTGCTGTGGAAATCTGAAAGCCATTATCTTTTCCACACTTCCTCTCTTCACCTTCATTTTGTTTGGGAATGCACAGGGATACCCGTGAACAAAAATAAACCAACTTGCCCTTGACTGATTGTTCTGCCTTTCGAGTTATCACATGTGAGTACTTCTGGCTCCCAGATATGGTGAAGTAAAGAGACTGCTGGGAAGCCAGTCACAAATTAGAGTTGATTTTCCAGCATCTTCTACCTGGAGAAATGGCTCAGGACATTCAAATTAACATGCCCTGTCCCAAAGTTGATCTGGCTTCTGAATCAGGTTTGGATTTCAGAAACGTAAAAAAAGAAAGCATGTAAGAATCCTGATGTGTTTCCTCAGTTCCACCCTGTCCATTTATTCTTACTGGCTCTTTTTAATTCAAGACTCTACACAGAGCCCATACACATTTCGACTGTTGGCTCCCAGGAACTGTCTCAACTTAGAGCACCTTTAAGGAAGGCAGAATAACTTTAGAAGGTAGAGGGTGAAACGTGGCAACTCTTCCACAGGAAGGAATCAATATAGCAGATCCACTCAGGGTAGGAGGTTTCACTAGGGCTTAAATCAGGTTGTCAACCCAAACACAATGGGCTTTGTTACTCCTGTGTAAAGAGGAAATGGAGCAGTTTTTGGCCTCCCCAGATTATATTGTAGAGTATGCAGGATGGCAATTCCAGGCATAACCTTCGGGAGACACAAATCTGCTTTTGGCTATTCAGTGTTCCCCAGCAAGTTAATTAGCTGTTTCTGAAATGCATGGTAATATTCAGCATTTTCATAGTGAAGCCTATCATAATTTTAAGCTTGGGGGAGGGACTGGGTGTATGCGGAAGGGGGTCTGTCGGGCAAACAGAATAGAGCCCTTTTGGCTGGGGATTCGAACACCTGTGATTTATCTCCAATCACACACGCACGGTAATTTCAAGGCATGTTTTCTGGCGTGAGCACCCGAGCTGAGGGGCCTGCTGTGGCTCCCTATTTATTTCAGGTGTGGGGAGTTACCTCTGGGTTCAAAAGTCCTCGGGTGGGACGCGCAGAGGAACTGCGAAATGCCTCCTTAAGAAGAGCCGAGCTGCTCAGAGGAAGAAGCCAGGACTGGGTTCTGGTAGCGGCCTGGGAAGGCTACAGGGGGCCATGGGCATCTCCTCTCACCGAGTAGTAACGGTCCTACCAGTGGGCTTAGGGACCTTTCCTTTATTTGACAACTTATCGCGCGGGCTGGGGCGCTGTCCCAGCCCAGTGAAGAGGTCTGTGGGGAGGGACTCTGCCTGGGGACTTCCTAACGACCAGAGGAGCGCACGTCCCGCCAAGTGACAGCACGCGCCCCTCTTAGTTCGCTCCCCTCCCCCGCGGCCAGTCTCCGGGCAGAGGTGTCTCGCGCCAGCTCGTCCTCCCTCTCAACCCCTCCCCCCCTCGTCCGGCCCGACCGAGCCTCAGCGGGAGCCCCGCCTGTCTCCGGGCAGCCTGAGCCCCTGAGCGCTCGCCCAGCCTGTCAGTAACCGCCGTTTGCGCTTTCTTTCTTTCTTTCTTTTTTTTTTTCTCCTCTTCTTTTCTTTCCCCCTCTGCCTTTGTCCCGCTTAGTAACTGGGCTCTGACCAATCGCCGGCTGGCCGGCCAGCGCCGGCTGGCTCCTGATTGGCCCGCTTGGGGCGCGCAGCCGTCTCCCGCTCCTTTGCTGGAGGAAGGCAGACAAAAGACGCAGGCTCCGGGCTCCGGCAACCCGGATCAGCCAATCACCACTCACCTTATCCTCTCTTTCTACCCCCTCCTTCCCTCTCCCCTCTCCCTCCCGGCCGGGCTCGCGTGCTCCCGGCTCTGACTCCTGGCGTGCGGCCAGCGCCCGGACCGTACCATTCTGATTGAGGCTGGGGGGAGAGAGGATGAATGATTAAGAAGTCGAAACCCAGAGAGTGTTGGAGAGAATTGAAAGCCGAAGTGGAGGACAGTTTTCTGAACACTTTCACAGGCACCTGATAGAATCCCCAGTACATCGAGTCGGAATAGAGGGAAAGGAGCAATAGTGATGTCGCTTGTCCCCCCTGCCCGGTGTGGTTGGGTGGCGCCTCAGCGGGGGAGCGTGAGGCGGGGGAGGGTGTCCCCCTCCGCGCCGTTAAAATGAAACTCTAGTGGCTGGAGTCAGGGCAGAGCGTGAGGGGAGCCGGCACTGGCGGGCTTGCTTACCGCCCGGCGGGAGCGCCCAGTCGGGTAGCGCTAACTGGACTTTCCGACGGGCCCTCATCCCGAGGCTGCAGCAGCTTCGGTTCCGAGCTTGACTGAAACGGAGCCCGAGTCCCGGCCCCTGAGGGGATCGCTCTCTGCAGACCAGTGGGACCCCGAAACTTGAACGCAATACCCACCCCCCCTTTTTATGCCTTCCTTTGTCACTTCCTCACCTTTCTCCCAGCGCGTTCTTTTTCTCCCCGCTCTTCATTCTCCCTCCCTCGAAGGACACAAAAGTGGCTGCCGAGGAAAGATTTGGAGGCAGTGGGAGCTTTTCTCTTTGGAGAGCGACTGTGTGGAAGGGATTTTTGGGAAGCTGCTTTTTAACACCTCAGCCCTCTGCCCCCCCAAGCCTCCCTGTACCTCTCTGAGGAGAAAAAGCCCGTAGACTGAAAGTTCGGGGGGCATTTTGCTGGGTGCTGTAAGAGGAGAGGGGGGAGGACCCCATCCTCGTTCTGGTAGTTGGCTGGACTTGTACCGGCCGTTGGAAACCCCGAAGTACATATCCGTGTGGGACTTTACAGATCTATATTTTTAGATTTTTAAATATCAGATAAAAAAATATATGCTTTCTATATATTTCCTGACGACCTGCCCCTGACTGCGCGATGTACAATACGGTGTGGAGTATGGACCGCGATGACGCAGACTGGAGGGAGGTGATGATGCCCTATTCGACAGAACTGATATTTTATATTGAAATGGATCCTCCAGGTACTTGGGAGAGAAAAAGAATCTTGTGATGGGTCTGATTTGTATATAACGAGACGTTGGTGGTGGTTTCAGGGCATAAGTGTTCCTGGGAGCGCTAGGTCTGGGATGAGGGGCAGATTTGCAGTTAGAGCTGCAGTGAAACTGCTTCTGGTTTATCCGTTTAAAGTTTGCAGTTAGGACCCTGATCCTATTGTCCTGCGAGGGTGGGGGTGGGGGCTGGAGTGGGGGTGGGAGGAAAGACCCATTTCTTTTACTTCTTCGCCTTTGCGTGTCGTTCAGGTTTTTGTTGTGCCCCCTCCCCCCCCTTTTTTTTTTCCAATTAAAGATTCTTCTACCTGCAAAGGATGCTTTATATCCGAGCCTTGAAGTCAGTCTTTCCCTTTGAGGGAATTCTTTAAAGCTTGGCATTTCATACGTTTGTCTTATTTGGTTCCTTGTGTTTTACCTTCGTTAACTTCTGAAACTGGGTTGCCTATGTGATTATTCCTTTTAAGACCCCCTTTTTCTCTTACAGAAACCAAATGCCGATTAGTGATTTTCAGGGATTGGGCGTTTTTATTCAGTCATGGTCTTAGTCAGGTTTTTCTTCTCAGGATATACTCTAGCAGAGAGATCTACGTGCAGTATTTTATTACTCTTTAATTTATGGTGATTTAATTTATGGGATAGGGTTTAATGTAACTTCAATTCTTAGAGCAAAAAAAAAGGAACCTTCCTTTTTTGTGTGAATATATGTGATGTGTACATATATGTGATAGGTTTGAATGCATATAATGTAAAGTATACATATACAGTATTTTTACTTCAGAGCTTTGTCTGAGACCCTTACAGACATTTTGTGTATCTGGTAGGAAAGGAAAAGGAAGGGAAAATGGAAAAGTTGGGTGATTGTTTTTCTTTAAATTCTAACCCCATTTTATGATTTTTAGCTGTCAGATTTTCAAACCCTTTTTTGTAGCTATAGATGCTTTACGTAATGATTTTGAATAAGTAGAGGGCCTTTGTGACTCCTTATTTTTGTTGAGGTTGAATTGATTATGTCTTTTAAAAATGTGTAAATATGTTAAGCTTACAGAATAAATTGTGTGTCATTGGGGAACCTCAATTATTATAAGACTATTTTTGGAAACCTTTGAAAGGATTGGAGCCCATGCAAGTGTAATGAAGTATAACTGTCTTGTAGAATGTATATAGAAATTATTGTGTCCTTGTGAGCTGTAAATCATCCTTTGTTTTTTTTTCCAATTAGAGTGTTAAATAATGCTATATCAAAAACTCCTATTAAACCAACCTTTTTTACTCTTAATGATCACTTAACATTTTTCTCTTTTCCCTTCATTTTGGAGCCTTCTTTATTTGCTTTTGTAATTGTGACTGCAATCCAGATGCAGCTTTTCAGTGTTTTGCAAAGTTTGTAAGATTTGCCACCCATCTATTGTGTGTATTTCCCCCTTTGTTTCCCCCTAACGGTAAAGCATCATTTCTATTAGATGCATTTGTCATTCATGTAAATGGAAATTTAGTACATCATTGGTTCCTCCTGCAAAAAGTAAAGTTAATAATTCTAGATTTCTATTATAAGAATTATATATTCAAACTGCCTCAGAATCACTGTATCATAGTATCTTGCTTTGCAGACATACAAAGGGAATTTGTTGGGTGGAGAGGTGAGTAGGGAGGAGGGGAGAAAATGAAGCAGGCACTAATGTTTGAAAAATATTTTTCTATGAGGCCCATATTGGCCAAGTTGAGTTGTCCATAAGTGAATTAAAAAAAAAAAAAGTTGACTATTATAATTATGTAGCGATGTGGGTCTTACAAGGTTGTATAGAAAATTCTGATCCAAACTTTGTGCATTTACAGAGAAATAAACTTTTGAGTTTAAAATGTTCATTCTTGGATGAAGTTTTGCATACTGAGATTCTATTCAGAATATTGGAAATATGCATATGCTGTTCTTTATTACCCATTTTGTAGCTTTAATGTAGATTATGGCTAGTTATGCCTAACAGCTTTTTGGAAGCACACTTGAATATGCTGGAATATTGCCTGTGATGCGAATGGTTTTTAATGGAAATAATATGAATGCCAGTCTTGTTTTGTGTGATAAATTAAGGTTTTGAAACATTTAAAACTAAGTAAATTATTAGTGAAGAGGTTGCAGCATGTCTTGTGTCTGTCTTCCTACCTCCTATCCCAGCTCAAACCTCTTATTTCCTGACTGGACTGTTTTGATAGTGTTCTAACTATTCTTACTGTTCTCCCTGTTTCTACTTTGTTCAATCCACAGTATTATTAAAGCACCGTCTGAAGATTTGCCTTCCAGTGGTAAATCTTCAAATGACTCTGAAAACCTTCCGGTGGCTTTCCTTTGCTTATTAAAGAGTCCCAGATTGCTTACCTTGTCATATAAGTCCCCCCCCCCCCCCCCCCCCGCTTTTTTTTTGCTTGCAACCTAATTTTCCAGTCTGGTCTCTTCCTAGAGTCCATCACAGGTACTGTGGAAAGCTATTTTATGGTTGCTGTTTCTTGAATGTATGCTTTTTCCTCTTCCTAGGATGCTTTTCACTACCATTGGTTACTTGCTGTAATCTTACATATGTTTAAGGTCTACCCTTAGATGCCTTCTTTGCAAGGATGTATGTTTCCCGATCCCTCCTGTTAGAAGACATCCTTCCTTTCCTTTCCTTTTCTCTTCTAGCACTTCTCAGAACTTCTTTTCATTCTGTCTATGGAGTAGCTTCTGTGTTTATGTATACTCCCTCCCCCCTACCCCCATGGAATTGTCTTCCCATCAAGTTATGAGCTTCTTAGCTTGCTCAATTCTTGCAAGCAGTAGACAATTTAATAAATATGTGTTGAATTAATAAATATCTAAGGAGCACCATTTCTTTCTAGCCTCTAAGTGCTTTTCTACTTATGGTCCTTGGTCACCTCATTCCTTGCCTATTGCAATAGCCTAGAGTTAAATAACTTGATTTAGACAGTTGTTGACTTAGGGCCCTTAACTGTAATGTTAATATTACAGTTTTAAAAATGATTTTCATCTTCATTTAAGACTGAACCATAAATGCAAAATTGTTATCCATTATTGCTTCCAGTGGCCTCAAAAACTGTTTTCCAAAGGTGTTTCCCTCCAGCCTATTTTTTAAAAAACCACCATTACCATGCATCCTAAAGGTTTCTAATAACTGCATGGATTGCTACATCTACTGTAATTCACTGACAATGTAAGGATTGGATCCAAATGCTCGATATCTTAATCTTTATTTCCCAGAAGCAGTAGAAATAGTGAACTTTTTAGATGAAACAAAACTTTTTATTTTGGAAATGTTAAGAGTGTGGTACAAAGAATTGCTTTTGAGTATCTTGGTTAGTCCTGTTGTGATTTGGGAATCAGGATTATTCCGTAATAGAACAGTTGCTGGATAGGCCTCTCAAAGAGCCCTGTCTCTTGTATGGGAGCTATTGGAGGATTACAGATATACAGCTGATGATAAACTCATGCCCAAAGCTATAGACAGTGGTCTGTAGGCTAGCACTTTAGTTTTGACATTGTTGTTGTTTTTATTTTGGGAAGATATAACAGGTGATTTCTTTTTATAATTAATGGATACATTCTTTTAAAGATTGTCTATAGACATTTTTCTTATCAAAACAAATTTCTGAAATTATCTGTAGGGCAGCAACATCTCTTCAGTATAATTAGAAAATTAGAAGTTTTTGTTGGCAAAATATAGGAAGGTCTAGAAAAGTGGTTCTCGGTTTTTTTTTGGTCTGAGTACCCCTTTTATAATCTTAAAAATTATTGAGGATCTCAAAGAGCTATTTACTAATATTTACTCTATTAGAATAAAATTAAGAAATTTAAAAATTTGATTCATTTAAAAATAATAAAATATTACACGTTAACATCTTTTTTTTTTAAAGATTTATTTATTTATTCGAGAGAGATAGAGCACCAGTAGGGAAGGGCAGAGGGAGAGAGAGAATCCTCAAGCACACTGCCCACTGAGCGTGTAGCCTGACAAGAGGCTTGATCCCAGGACCCTGAGATCATGACCTGAGCCATAGTCAAGAGTTGGCTGCTCAACCAACTGAGCCATCCAGGCTCCCCTAACGTAATCTATTTTAATGAGAAAATAACTATATTAAAAAGAAACAAGTGAAGAGAGTGGCCATTGTTTTATATTTTGCAAATAATTTTAATGTCTGGCATTTTAATCTTTAATGTCTGGCTTAATGGAAAACCTCTAAATTCCCGTGTCTGGGGTGCCTTGGTGGCTCAGTTGGTTAAGCGTCTGCCTTTGGCTCAGGTCATGATCCCGGAGTCCTGGGACCGAGTCCCACGTCTGGCTCCCTGCTCAGCAGGGAGTCCACTTCTCCCCCTGCCCTTCACCCTGTGTGTGCGCTTGCTCTCAAATAAAATCTTAAAAAAAAAAAAATTCCCATGTCTGCTCCTGTATTCAATCTGTTGAGATACCACAGGTTTTAGCCTCTGGAAAGCTCCACTGTACAGATGTGAGAATGAGTGCAAAAGGCAAATAATGTCTTAGTAATACTATGAAAATATTTTTGGCCCCTTGGATCCTCTGAAAGGGTCTTGGAGACATGCAGGGGGTCTATGGACTACACTTTAAGAACTAGTCTAGAAGTTACATGGTTTGTGACTATATAGTTTGATGGTCAATCTAGGAAAGTATTTTCTGACTTTTTTTGAATACAGATGAAAAGGTTGTTTCAGGAAACTTACTTGCTTACTCTGGCATACTTGGTATTTTCATCCTAGTGAAATTTAGATTGACATTCTGGTGGAGAACTAGCACACTGGCCCTGTGGTTGGGGAAAATATTTGCTGAGAAACACACTGAAGAAATAGGTCACCTGCCACCATGTGGTCCTTACTGTTAGCAGGTTGGGCATTCTACTGTGGTTGAATTTTTGTAACTGAACATTTGATGGGTTATTATATAAATGCTTCTCCTGTGTGTGGTAAGATATTTTATGAGCTTAGTGTCATTTTTAAAATGATATTGTAGTGTGGGACAAATGTTAATATAATCAAATGATGGGAAAGCCATGCCAAATTTGTTTGCATCTTCTTATTGAAAAAGATTAGTCATTGCTTTCATTTAACATATTATAGTTTATAGTATACTCAGCTATATTTCATTAGAAGTATGATAATTCTCCATTTGATAATGCTTTTAAAATTCATTCTCATCATTGTTTCATGCTGAATACCTTTATATTTTTCTTAGAATATAGGAAAGAGGGGCGCCTGGGTGGCTCAGTCGTTAAGCGTCTGCCTTCGGCTCAGGAAATGATCTTAGGGTCCTGGGATCGAGCCCTACATCGGGCTCCCTGCTCGGCTGGAAGCCTGCTTCTCCCTCTCCCACTCCCCCTGCTTGTGTTCCCTCTCTCGCTGTGTCTCTCTCTGTCAAATAAGTAAATAAAAAATCTTTAAAAAAAAAAAAAAATATAGGAAAGATTGGACATGTTTATGGTCACCATATTTAAGAAAGTAGGTAGAAAAATAATTACAAGTATGTTTATGTGATATAATTTTATTGATATTAAAGGGGGATGCAGTGTGAGTGAAGTAGAAAGAACACAGGCTTTGGAAACATGATAGGGCTTCCAAACCTAGCTTTGCTTCTTACCATTACCAAGGTTATATGGCTCGTATTTAACCTCTTTCTGCATTGAGAAGCAGGGTGGTAGTGCTCTTTTGTAAAATTGATTTAATACTGTACCTTTCAGAGTTTTTCTGGGGATTAGATATACTATATCAATATCTAGCACAGTGTTTGGTACATGGTGTAGACCTGATTCATTGTAGCTTATATCTTTTTTTTTTAGTTTATTAATTTTTTTTTTTTAGCAATCTCTATATCCAACATGGGGCTCAAACTCACATTTCCAAGATCAAGAGTCACGTGCTTCTCTGAATGAACCAGCCAGGTGCCCCTTTGTAGCTTATATCTTAAAGCATGTTGTTAACATGTAATTATCCCAAGTCTACCTCTTTGAATACTCTTGCAGTCAGAACCTTTTGAGTTATCTTGCTCCATCTTTTTCCCCTTCATCCCTGACATTTAAACTGGAGTAATTTTGTTTTTGGAAGAGTTCTCTAGGGTCTTTTTATATTATAGCATCTCATGAGTCTATGGAAATGTCATTCCAAGTCATCCTTTCTTTTTAGTTTCTATTGCCCTGGTCTAATTCCTCATCACCACATATTTGAAGTGATTTATAATGAAGGTAATAGTTACTAACATTTGTTGAATGTATGGACCAAGCATTATGTTAAATGTTTTTACATGTACTATTACTGTTTGCCACACCAACAACCTTATAAAATAGGTACTATTATTACCTCACTTTACAGACAGGAAACTGAGACTTAGATATGTTTAATAACTTACTCAGTGCCTCACAGCTAGCAAGTAGCAGAGCAGGTCTGTCTTGCTAACACCCTGGTTCTTTTTTTTTTTTTAAGATTTTATTTATTCATTTGAGACACAGAGATACGGAGAGAGAGAGAGCATGAGCAGAGGGGAGGCAGAGGGAGAGGGAGAAGCAGGCTCCCTGCTGAGCAGAAAGCCCGATGCGGGGCTCGATCCCAGGACCCTGGAATCATGACCTGAGCTGAAGGCAGACGTCCAACCATCTGAGCCACCCAGGCGCCCCAACACCCTGGTTCTTAACCAGTAAGCACCTCCTAACTGGTTGCTCTGTTTCTAATTTCTTCTTCTCTTCCCCTATAAATGTATCCAGAATTCTTCAGCCAGGTTAATCCTACTCAAATGTTATTTTGAAATAATTTTTAAATACAGGAAATAATCAGAAGCTATCCATTTCTTTTAAGCAGAGGCCATATTCTTAAACTAGGCATACATGATCTTTAGCACCAATTTACATTTCCAACTTATTAATCCTCTATTCTCATTTTTTAAAAGTAAACACTACTGTCAACATAGGGTTCAAACTTACGACCCCGAGATCAAGAATCACCTGCTCTACTGACTGAGACAGTCAGGTTGTCCCCCCCGCCCCGCCCCATTCTCATTTTTACTTTTAGCCCAGTTCCTTGCTATCCACTGCATACCCTTTCCTATTCCAATCTTCAGCCTTTTCCTTATGCTGCTGCTTATGTTAGATTATGCCCATCCCACCCCCATCTTCAAATTTGGATCCTTTGCAGGTCCCCTTTCTTTTCTTCCTCCAAAATTTCTAGCACTGAGTCCCATAATTATCTAGGACTACAGTCTATTGTTTTGATACAAAATCATGTTATGTTAAAGACATTTAGTTATTTTGTGAATATAATTTGTCTCCCCAAAACAAGATCAGTTTCTTGAGGTCAAACTATATATTTCTTTCTTTTTTCTTTTTTTTTTCCCCCCTCAAAATACCCTGTTCTCAAATATTTTATTGAAGTCGTAGGCCTGTGGATGTAACCAGCTTCATTTTGTGACTTAAGTTTTAAAATGTTGATAATATTTATTAAACAACATGTGACCTTTAAGCTTATAAAGATTATTTATTTATTTATTTTAAGATTTTATTTATTGGGATGCCTGGGTGGCTCAGTTGGTTAAGTGTCTGCCTTCAGCTCAGGTCATGATCCCAGAGTCCTGG
Organism: Halichoerus grypus; assembly: GCF_964656455.1. Taxonomy (NCBI): domain Eukaryota; kingdom Metazoa; phylum Chordata; class Mammalia; order Carnivora; family Phocidae; genus Halichoerus; species Halichoerus grypus. The sequence goes on from NC_135716.1 coordinate 151,847,230, forward strand.
GATCGAGCCCCACATCGGGCTCCCTGCTCAGTGGGGGGCCTGCTTCTCCCTCTGCCTGCTGCTTCCCCACCTTGTGCTAGCTCTCTCTCTCTCTTTCTGACAAATAGCGAACAAGTAAGGGGATCATCAGAGGGTGAGGGGAGAAGTAGGCTTCCCACTGAGCAGGGAGCCCGATGCGGGGCTGGATCCCAGGATCCTGGGATCATGACCTGAGGCGAAGGCAGACGCTTAACCAACTGAGCCACCCACGTGCTCCAAGATAATTTATTCTAACAAGGGAAATAATGAAAAAGTACAATCCTTAATGTTAGCAAAATTTTATGGTTTTGAGTTAGTCATTTTTGAAATTTTGAAGAATTAGAAGTGAGTAGTAAATTTTGAAAGTTTGTTAGGCTAGTTGTACACAGCACTGTGCCAAATGTAGATTTAAATTACCCAATGTGTTATACCAGTTAAATTTAGAATGTGTAGGACTTGATTTGGGATAACAAGGTAAGGTCAGCCAAGTAGCCTCATAAGATTAGTTTCCAAATTGTTTGCCGATATATGATCTATTTGTTGTTCTTTGTGAATATTTGTAAATTCATATAAAGTAAGAGGGTTATCTTATTTTTTAATATAAAAGAGGCAGTAGGCTACGTCCAGCCTGCCACATCCTACCATTTTGCATGTGTCTTGTCAATATAAAAACTGCCTTGTGCCCTGTGAATATAAGCAACACAAAGCTAAAGTCAATACCATGATGTCATACCATCTACCATTATCCAGCCTTGGATTGTTTGTGGGCCAGATTGTTTACCTCTGTCTAAGGGTATAGGGCAACAAATCAAGAGCTTGTGTCTGTGTCATCTTAAATACTTTATAGTTTTTGTTTTTAAACCTAAGAAAAAGTAAATTCAATCACAAATCAAAATTTAAAATTTGTGTATAAATTGTTTTGGAGAATGCCTTATTGAAATGAATTGTTTATGCTTGAAAAATACCACTTTGGAGTTTTTTTTCATGTGCACTATTCTTTTTAACTTTCTAACTCCACAAGAACACTTAGTATAGTATAATTCATATTGAATTTCTAATATGCATTTGTGGAATTAACCACGAACCTTTTTTTTTTACTTTAAAGATTTTATCTTTAGGTAATTTCTACACTCAGTGTGGGGCTCAAACTCAACCCCAATATCAAGAGTTGCACACTCCACAACTGAGCCAGCCAGGCATCCCAACCACAAACTTTTTTTGAGATTAGTTCTGGGATATCTTTCATAAAAAAAATAGTATATTTTCAGCTACAAGCAGCAGGAATCTAATTCAAAATGGATTAAGAAATAAGAAATTCTATCTTCTCATATGAGCAGCTTCAGGTGTTGGTTGATTATATCAGTTCAACAATGCCAGTAAAATCTCATATTCTTTCCACTGTTCAATTCTGCTCTCCTTGGAATTGGCTTCATCCACAGACTAGTAGCAAAATGGTATAGTGATTCCAGGTGTCATATCCATACAGAAGAACTTTTTTTTTTGTAAATACAATTGACCAAAAATTTTTAAGATTATTCTAGTATAGTTAACATATAATGTCATATTGGTTTCAGGTGTACAATATAGTGATTCAACAATTCTATATACCTACCCAAGAACTTCTAAAAGAAGAAAGAGGTATCTTCCTATGCTTCTTTACAGAGAGAAGAAACTTTCTCTAAAAACTTCTAGCAGACTTCTTTCACCTCTTTTTGGCCAGAATTGAGTCCTATGCTTATTCCTGACTCAATCAGTAGTGACTACCCTTGAACTAATCATGGCCATGCCCCTGAATTTGGGAGTGGTAATAACTTCCCCTGAGGTTTTGTATTGGGGAGGGATTCTATTAGGAAGGAAGGAGGGGATGAATGCTAGCTAGGTAGATAATAGTGGCCATTTTGGAAAGTAGTTTGGAGAACCATACTTCCTTCCAGAGTTCTTTGTAAATAAAAAGAATTAGCATTTTTTTTTCCTTTTTCAAAACTGTAATCTAATTGTGGGAAATACGTTTCCTTATTCTAAATTGGAATTCACAGAGTCACATAGTACTGAGAGTTAATATAAAGTTAAGCAGTCATGCTTGATTTCGGCTTGCGTCATGATCTCAGGGTCCTGGGATGGAGCCCCACATTGGGCTCCATGCTCAGCGGGGCAGGGGGAGTGTCTGCTTGAGGATTCTCTCCCTTCCTCTCCTCCTCCACCTGCTCACGTTTTCTCTCTCTCCAAAATAAATAATATATATATTTAAAAAGACAGGTCTTTTTGTCAGTTGCTTACTAGAAGATGAGGAAGCTAACTTCTCTGGTTGACCATTTCCTTATTTGAAGCATGTAGGTATTGGGAATAGAGTATATTAGTGTGTCAGTTAATGAGTATGAGAGAACATTTTGCCAAACCATAAAGTCCACATTCCAAAGTTTAGTAAGTTAAGTAATAAGCTTGACCTGTGGCATGATTTATGATTTGAATGACTAGCCTTAAAAATTAGGACACTACTGGGGCGCCTGGGTGGCTCAGTCATTAAGCATCTGCCTTCAGCTCAGGTCACGATCCCAGGGTCCTGGGATCGAGCCCTGCCTCGGGCTCCCTGCTCCGCAGGAAGCCTGCTTCTCCCTCTCCCACTCCCCCTGCTTGTGTTCCCTCTCTCTCTGTCAAATAAATAAAATCTTAAAAAAAAAAATTAGGACACTACTTTAACCTATAGATCATGTCTTTCAATTAAAATGTACTGTAGCTAAGTATTGAGTTTTCAGTATAAATTGTATAGTGGGGTGGTTAAGAGCGCTGTCTCTGGAATCAGACTGCCTGAGTTTAGATTGTGTCTCTGCCACTTTCTAGTATGTGTCGTTGGGCAACTTATATTTTCTGTGTTTTGGTTTCTTCACCCCCAAATTAGGGCTGATAACGGGTCCCTACTTCAATGGGATTGTTGTGAGGATTTAGTAAATTCATAACTGTAAAGCACTTAACGTGGTGCCTGTAACATATTAAGCACCCATAAATTTTTTTTTTTTTTTAAAGATTTTATTCATTTGACACAGAGTGTGTGCGCACAAGCAGGGGGAGTGGCAGGCAGAGGGAGAAGCAGACTCCCCGCAGAGCAGGGTGAGCCCAATGTGGGACTCGATCCCAGGACCCCGGGATCATGACCTGAGCCAAGGGCAGTTGCTTAACCAACTGAACCACCCAGGTGCCCCCCATAAATGTTTTTGTTCATGTATTAATTCATGTTTTTCAACAAATATTTGATGGTCAGGCACTGTTCTAGGTATAACAGTGAACAGAACAGCAAAACTTGATAAATTCATGGAATGTTTTAAGGGAGGGGAGAAAGTAGAGAATAAACAAATTTATGGGGTACCAGGGTGGCTCAGTTGGTTAAGCGTCTGACTTTGGCTCAGGTCATGATCTCAGGTCCTGGGATTGAGCCCTGAATCAGGCTCCCTGCTCACTCTCTCAAATAAAATCTTTTAAAAAAATCGTAACATGCTATTTAGGGGTGCCTGGGGGGCTCAGTTGGTTAAGCGGCTGCCTTTGGCTCCAGTCATGATCCCAGGGTCCTGGGATCAAGCCCCATGTGGGACTCCCTGCTCAGTGGGGAGCCTGCTTCTCCCGCTTCCCCTGCTTGTATACACACACACACTCTCTCTCTCTCTCTCAATCTCTCAAAATCTTAAAAAAAAAAAAAAAAAAAGTCATAACATGCCTCTTAAAAAAACAAAAAAACAAAACCCCCCACAAATTTATAAGTAAAATACATAGTGATGGTTATAAATGATAGGGAAAAAAAGCAGAGAAGGAAAATAGGTTTGGGAGGGAGGGGGCATTATTTTATTTTTACTTTTTTTAAAGTTTTTTTAAGATTTGTATTTTTATTTGACAGAGACAGCATAGAGGGAACACAGCAGGGGGAGTGGGAGAGGGAGAAGCAGGCTTCCCGCTGAGCAGGGAGCCTGATGCAGGGCTTGATCCCAGGACCTTGGGATCATGACCTGAGCCGAAGGCAGATGCTTAACAACTGAGCCACCCAGGTGCTCCTTTTTTTAAAAATTTAATTTAAATTTCAGTTAACATATAGTGTAGTATTAGTTTCAGGTGTACAGTATAGTGATTCAGCTCTTCCATACAACACTCGGTGCTCATCACAAGGGTGTCTTCCTTAATCCCCATCACCTATTTAACTCATCCTCCTGCCCACCTCCCCCCTAGTAACCCACCCATTTGTTCTCTATAGTTAAGAGTCTGTTTCTTGGTTTGGCTCTCTTTTTATCCCTTTGTTTGTTTCTTTTGTTTCTTAAATTCCACATGAATGAAATCATGTGTTTGTCTTTCTCTGACTTACTTTGCTTAGCATAATACTCTAGCTTTATCCATGTCATTGCAAATGGCAAGATTTCATTACTTTTTATGGTTAATAGTCCATAGTGTGTGTGTATCACATCTTCTTTAGCCATTCATCAATCAGTGGACACTTGGGCTGATGCCATAATTTGGCTATTGTAGATAATGATGCTATAAACATTGGGGTGCATGTATTGCTCTGATTTAGTATTTTTGTATTCTTTGGGTAAACACCTAACAGTGCAATTGCTGGGTCATAAGGTAGTTCTATTTTTAACTGTTTGAGGAACCTCTGTACGGTTTTCCACAGTGGCTGTACCAGTTTGCATTCCCATTTCCCAACAAAAGTGCAAGAGGGTTCCCCTTTCTCCACATCCTCACCACCACCTGTTATTTCTTGTGTTTTTGATTTTAGCCATCCTGACAGGTGTGAGGTGATATCATAGTTTTGATTTGTATTTCCCTGGTGGTCAGTGAAAGACATTCCATGCTCCTGGATTGGAAGGACAAATATTGTTAAAATGTCTATACTACCTAAAGCAATCTATACATTTAATGCAATCCCTATCAAAATACCAACAGCATTTTTCACAGAGCTGGAACAAACAATCCTAAAATGTGTACATGGAAGCACAAAAGACCCTGAATTTAGCCAAAGCAACCTTGAAAAAGAAAAGCAAAGTTGGAGGCATCACAATTCTGGACTTCAAGTTATATTACAAAGCTGTGGTGATCAAAACAGTATGGTACTGGCACAAAAATAGACACATAGATCAATGGAACAGAATAGAAAACCCAGAAATGAACCCACAACTATATGGTCAATTAATCTTCAACAAAGCAGGAAAGAATATCCAATGGGAAAAGGACAGTCTCTTCAACAAATGGTTGGGAACACTAGACAGCAACATGCAAAAGGATGAGAGTGGACCACTATACCATATACAAAAATAAATTCAAAATGGATTAAAGACCTCAATGTGAGACCTGAAACCATAAAACTCCTAGAAGAGAACACAGGCAGTAACTTTTTTGACATTAGCTGTAGCAACTTCTTTCTAGGCATGTCCCCGAGGCAAGGGAAACAAAAGCAAAAATAAACTATTGGGACTATATCAAAATAAAAAGCTTCTGCACAGTAAAGGAAACAACAAAACTAAAAGGTAACCAACAGAATGGGAGAAGATATTTGCAAATGACACATCTGATAAAGCATTCATATCTAAAATATATAAAGAACTTCTAAAACTTAATACCCAAAAAAACAAACAATCCAATTAAAAAGTGGGCAGAACAGACATTTCTCCAAGGAAGATATCCAGATGGCCAACAGACACATGGAAAGATGTTCAACATCACTGATCATCAGGGAAATGCAAATCAAAACCATGATGAGATATCACCTCACACCTGTCAGAATGGCTAAAATCAACAACATAAGGAGTACTATTTTATTTCATTTTATTTTTTTAAAGCACTTGTTAGCATTTAATGAACCCCCCCCCCCCAATGCAGCTTTAAGCTACTAGAACGCAGGCTCCCCCGACACCCTTAATCTTCTCCTCTGCTCTTCTACTGAAGAATTTGGCCTTCACAATGACAGGCTGTTTTGGGAGTTTTCCCTTTCCCAAAACTTTGTAGTAGCCCGATCGCACCACGCAATGATAGGAGCAGCTCCAGTCTTGTTTTTGGCGGCATTTACCCGTGTCTGCTCACTGACCAAGGTCCACAGTTTATCAAGGTTGACAGTTGGGCAGAAGCTCTGGTTCCTCTTTAAGTGGTAATGTCTCAGGGGCGCCTGGGTGGCTCAGTTGGTTAAGCAACTGCCTTCGGCTCAGGTCATGATCCTGGAGTCCCTGGATCGAGTCCTGCATCGGGCTCCTTGCTCAGCAGGGAGTCTGCTTCTCCCTCTGACCCTCCCTCCTTCTCATGTGCTCTCTCTCATTCTCTCTCTCTCAAATAAATAAAAATCTTTAAAAAAAAAAAAAAATAAGTGGTAATGTCTCATACCAACTTTTCCAAAGTAACCTGGGTGATATTTGTCAAAGTTGATCCTGTGGTGATGCATGCCACCAGCATTACCCCGGCCTCCTGGGTGCTTCCAATGCTTGCCGATGCAGCCGTGGCCGTGGCTCACGTGGCCCTGAAGTTTCTGGGTCTTCCTCAGTCTGGATGGCATGTCGGCAGCCCAGATGGAAAAAAGGAGTACTATTTTAAATAGGAGGACAGGGAGGGCCTGACTTGAAGTGAGGGAGCAAGGCACATAGATCTTTGGGAAGTGTGAGGTTGGGGAATGTGCCAGGTGGAGGGAATACCAGATGGCTTACTGTGAGGAAGGAGCATCTCTGTCTTGTGTTCAGGGATCACCTAGGAGACTAGTGTAGCTGGAGTGGAATAAGGGAAAAGTAATGAAGATGAGTAGGGGCCTCTGGCTGGCTCAGACAGAAGAGCATGTGACTCTTGCTCTTGGGGTCATGAGTTCGAGCCCTTGTTGGGGGTAGAGATTATTTAAATAAATTAAAAATTTTAAAAAGTGTGATACGTATTTAAAAAAAATGAAAACAAGTAATGTGGGTGGCAGGGAAGACCATATAGGACATTGTAAGAACTTGGCTTTTAAAAACTTGACTGAGATGAGAAGCCATCCAAGTGTATTAAACAGTGATGTATTATGATCCTTGGCTTAAAAGGATCATTCGGGCTGCTGGTGGAGGATAGGAAAAGGTGGAAGTGGAGAAAGTGGTTAGGAGGCTACTGAAGTAAACAAGCTGAGGGTTGATGGTGTCTTGGACAAGGGTGGAAGTTCCAGAGGTAGAAAAAAGTAGCTGGCTTCTGAACATTATTACTAGTTATATTAACTATTTTATAATTTCTTAGTTTTATATTTCACCATATGCTTTAATAATTAAAAGATTTAACTTTTAAAATAATGCCAAACCATTTTTATATTTTTTTATGTATTTTTCTCTTTTTTAAGATTTAGTAGAGAGCGAGCTTGGGGGACAGGAACAGAGGGAGAGGGAGAGAGAATCTCAAGCAGACTCCCCGCAGAGCACGGAGCCTGACACAGGGCTAGATTGCAGGAACCTGAGACCATGAACTGAAACCAATAGTTGGATGCTTAACTGACTGAGCCACCCAGGTGCCCCATTTTTCTCTTTTTTAAAGTGTTTTGATTTCTGATCTCTGACATCTGGGTGTAAAGCAGCATAATCTGTGGAGTTAGTTACTTGATAAAGACCTAGTCATGAGTTACTTTTATGAACATTACTGTATAAATCTGGACTGTACTATAATTTACTTTCAAAAGTAACTTTGGAAAGGAAGCTATCTTAAGGTTTTTAGTTTCTGGGGCACCTGGGTGGCTCAGTTGTTAAGCATCTGCCTTCAGCTCAGGTCATGATCCCAGAGTCCTGGGATCGAGCCCCTCATCGGGCTTCCTGCCCAGTGGGAAGCCTACTTCTCGCTTTCACACCCCCGTTTGTGTTCCCTCTCTCACTGTCTCTCTGTCAAATAAATAAATAAAATCTTATATAAAAAAAAGGTTCTTAGTTTCTATGGTGGGCTCTGAAGGGGAGAGGAAATTTTTTTTTAAAAGATTTTATTTTTAACTAATCTCTACACCCAAAGGGGTGGGGCTCGAACTCACAACCCCCAGATCAAGAGTTGCATGCTCTACTGACTGAGCCAGCCAGGTACCCCAAGGGGAGAAGAAATTAAAGAGAATTAAAGTCATGCCATACATGTTTCATTTTATTTTATATGCTAAAGTTGTTGGTATTTTAGAATAATTAAACTATTTATGTGGTTTTATTAGTGTAATGCTTAAGTGCTTGAGTATAGAGAATGCTATAAAATAGGGAAGTGTTGCTCACTGTTTAGGAGCTCTAGACTCAGATTGCTTGAATTTCTAATTCTAGCCCTGTCTACTTACAGTTTGTGACCCTGGACAGTTTCCTAATCTGTATAGCAGGAAGAAGAATATTAACCCCATTGTAAGGCTATTGAGAGAATTATATGAATTAGTACATGTAAGACCCTTAGTGCAGGTATCTATTGTTTTATTATTTTCATTATTAACCTGGGTTGCTTTGTGATATATCTCCTCTCTTCCATTCAGAGGAAGCACCAGCCTAACATTTCAGTTAGGTTGAAAAGTAATTTAAATCTTTATTCCAGCCTCTCAAAAATGCCAAAGGGGATAACATTCATACCATACTGTAATACTACTTAAAATCTGATTTCTCCATTTTTGATCAATGTCTTTGCATGGTTAATCCCAGACTTCCTTTTCTTTTTTAAAACTTGCCAAACTCATAATTTGAATGGTCTCGTTCTTTTTGTCTTTTCCTCCCTTTCTCAAATTTATTCTTCCCTTTTCCAGGAGTATCTGTCTCCCTTTAACTCTCTCCTTTGCCTGTTTCATTGCTCTGATTTGTATAAGAGTCAGGAACCAAGGGAGTAAAGAAAGGAAGTTATGAATGCTCACATAACAACGTTTTTTATTTTGTCACACTTAGCTGTTGTACAGAGTATAATATGTTTTGGCTTTTAGAATAAAGTCTGCTTAGCTTTAAAAGGACTATCAGGTGGTACAGACCTGTTGCAGGACATTAGTTCAGGACTTGGATTTAGTCTTTTCTCCTCCTAGTCATAAACCACAGGAGCAGCTATGACATTGGTCTGACTGAAACTGACCCAGGCCTCCCTTTTGATTACTAGGGATCAGCAAAAGGCATTTAGAGTAGAGTTGCTGGATAAAATACATGCAATGTCCCATGCAATATTTGTGATGTACTAATACTGAAAAATTGTTTATCTGAAATTCAAATTTAACTGGCTGGCCTATATTTTTATTTGCTAAATCTGGCAACCCTAATTTAGAGAGAGGCTAGACAGTTGACTAGATAGTATTTCCTAGTATACTTTCCCTATGGTGTTTAGGGATAGATGTGTAACTTGATATAGTGGCTCTCAGGATACTTTGTTTCCATGACAAAAAGTCCAACTGAAATTGGTTTAAACAAAGAGAATTTATAGTTTCATGTAATTGAAAAGTCCAAAGGGAATAAGGAAGGGCCCCTGACATAGTTTGATCAAGACTATCAGGCTTTGGCCCTGTTTTTCTGCATTTCTCTTGGCTCTCCCATCTATTAGTTTCTTTCTCAGGCAGGCTTCCTTGGTGTAGTACAAGATGACTATAGTACAGATGACTGGGATTACATGTTTCCTAATATCTGGGGGAGAAAAAGGATGCTTCCCACAAATACAACACAAAAATCCTGAGCTTGACATAAGACTATCCCCATATTCCAAAGGATCACTCTTAAAATCTGAACTATTAATTGTAGCTTTCTGTCTAGACCAGTGACTCTTAAACTTGAGCATGTATCTTAACCACCTGGAGGACTTGTTAAAACACAGATTGCTAAGCCCAACCCCTAGATTTCTGATTTTAGTAGGTTTGGGGCTGGGTTCTAAGAATTTGTAGTTGAAACAGGTTTCCAGATGTTCCTGATTTGGCTGGTCTACAAACACTTTGAGAAACACTGCTGTGTCAAATCAGGGCCTACAGCTGGAGCTGGGGAAGGGGTCAGTCCCACCCAAATACCTTACTAGTGTGTGGAAGAAACAAGATACCTTTTTTTTTAAAGATTTATTTATTTGAGAGAGAGAGCAAGAGCGAGCATGAGTGTGGGGAGGGGCAGAAGGAGAGAGATAAAGAATCTCAAGCAGACTCCCCACTGAGCACGGAGCCTGATGCGGGGCTTGATCTCACGACACTGAGATCATGACCTGAGCTGAAATCAAGAGTTGGATGCTCAACCAACTCAGGCACCCAGGTGCCCCGGAACAAGACATGTTTTGAAGAGATAATTACAATGTCCACTAAGGAGAGGACTGCTGTTTTTTTTCTATCCAGCTTTCCTGCCCTCTTATGTAGGTAACAGCTTCCTATTCTCTTAACCACTCATTCCCCATTTGTAATCAATGTGGCTTAGGTAGAGTTGATCTAACCCATTGGCTTTAATGGTGGGCACATGACCCAGGCCTGGCCATTAAGATTATTGCATTCACCTGACCTCAGTGATTAGGGCAGCCATCTTTGTAAACAGTCAATGCACATTACTATACATTACTATTTACTGTCCTGGCTATTGATAAAAGATGGCATAATTGCGGTCTTTAAGAAGCTCAGACTAGGCTTTCCTTTCCGATCTGCCATCTGCGGTGGAACCGTCTCCAAGATGCAGATTTTCCTGAAAACCCTTGGAAGACCATCACTCTTGAGGTTGAACCCTCGGATACAATAGAAAATGTAAAGGCCAAGATTCAGGATAAGGAAGGAATTCCTCCTGATGAGCAGGGATTGATCTCAGCAGAGGCACGCACTTTGACTACAACATTCAAAAGTAGTCCACTCTTCATCTTGTGTTGAGACTTCGTGGTGGTGCTAAGAAAAGGAAGAAGTCTTATACCACTCCCAGGAAGAATAAGCATAAGAGAAAGAAGGTTAAACTGGCCATCCTGAAATACTATAAGGTGGATGAGAATGGCAAAATCAGTCGCCTTCATCGGGAGTGCCCTTCAGATGAGCGTGGTGCTGGAATTTTCATGGCTAGCCACTTCGACAGACATTATTGTGGCAAATGTTGTCTGACTTATTGCTTCAACAAACCAGAAGACAAGTAATTGTATATGGGTTAATAATAAAAGACATGAACTAACATTAAAAAAAAAAAAGCTCAGACTAATTGAGGAATACCAACGTGTAAACAAATGCGTGTAGTATTTCTCTTTATAACTCCCTCCCTTTCTCCTGGCTTCCATCTAATACACATTTCCATTATATACTGTATTACTTCCTTTGTAATCCTTAACCACATTTATTATCAGTTGTTTAATGTCTTTAGTCCTCATTAGATTATAAATTCCATCAGGATAAGGACTATAATTAACTGCTGGATCTCTAGTACCTAGCACTCTGGCACATAGAGGTGCTCCGTAAGTGTGGGTTGAATGAATGTTTTAACTGTAGTAATAGAAAAATATAGAAAATGAAGAGGGAATGATTGGTTTACTGATGGGGTAGTGGAGACGTAACAGCCTGGATAAATGCACAGGATTGTTGAAACACCTTGGTGTATTTTGGGAACTGTAAGTAATTCACTTTTGTTGAAACATGATGTATGAGGTGGGAAGTGGTGGTAGATGAATCTGGAGAGAGGGTGAAGGCCAAATCATGAAGAGCCCTGAATGCTACACCTACAGGTTGGGGAGCCATTGACTGGTTTTAAGTAGGGAAAAGAATATATTAGCTGCAAAAATGATATATGGATTGGAGGAGAGTGAGCTTAAAGAAGAGAAACTGGTTAGGAGGCTATTTCAGTACAGATGAAAGATACTATGAAAGCCTAAGGTGAAAAAGAAAAATATGGAAGAAGCGGGGAGATGGAGACCTGGTGTGCAGAATTCATGTGGACTCATGGAGATTTCCATTGTAAATTTAATTTTGTTTTAGCAGTAGAGACATTGTATTAGCCACTTTTTTTTTTTTTTAATTTTATTTATTTGACAGAGAAAGACACAGTGAGAGAGGAAACACAAGCAGGGGGAGTGGGAGAGGGAGAAGCAGGCTCCCCGCTGAGCAAGGAGCCCAATGTGGGGCTCGATCCCAGGGCCCCGGGACCATGACCCAAGCCAAAGGCAGACGCTTAATGACTGAGCCACCCAGGAGCCCCCCCCCCCTTTTTTTTTAGATTTAAAAGATTTTTAAAGTAATCTCTACCACCCAGCTTGGGGGTTGAACTCACAACCCAAGATCAAAAGTCCCACACTCCACCAACTGAGTTAGGCAGGTGCCCCTGTATTAGCCAGTCTTTTTTTTTCTTTTTTTTTATATAATTTTTTTTTTATTTTTTAAAAGATTTTATTTATTTGACAGAGACAGAGATAGCAAGAGCAGGAACAAGCAGGGGGAGTGGGAGAAGGAGAAGCAGGCTTCCCGCTGAGTGGGGAGCCCGATGCGGGGCTCGATCCCAGAATCCCGGGATCATGACCTGAGCTGAAGGCAGACGCTTAACGACTGAGCCACCCAGGCGCCCCTTTTTTTTTCTTTTTAATATTTTATTTATTTGACAGAGGCAGAGAGAGAGAGCACAAGCAGAGGGTGTGGCAGGCAGAGGAAGAAGCAGACTCCCTGCAAAGCAGGGAGCCTGATAAGGGGCTCGATCCCAGGACCCTGAGATCATGACCTGAGCCGAAGGCAGACGCTTAACCAACTGAGCCACCCAGGCGCCCCTCTATTAGCCAATCTTAACTACTGATCTCTAGTTCTGCATCCACACCCACTTAATATTTGTAACTGGACATTGTATTTTTATTTAATTTTCTAATCATTAAAAAAGAGAACCCCCCCAAAAGCCTAAGATAAGGTAGTAGTAGTGAGAATAAATAGAATTGTTTAAAAAGTAGAATTGATGGAACTTAGAGACTATCCTGAGAAAAATGAAAGAATCTAGAATGACTTTTAGTTTTCTGGCTTGTGAGATGATGGTACTATAAACCAAGAGACACAGTTTAAGAAGGAAGGACAGGATTGGATCATATGGCTTCTTAAATCAAAATGAGGTGAATTGGAAAAGATTTTCTCCTTTTGGAGGAGTTCTTTTTCTCTTAGGCTTTATTGGGGGAGGAAAAGGGAACAGTTTTTACTGCTTCTAGGTTTGAAACCTAGAGCAGATAGTAGTAAATCAGATACTATTAAGTTCCTAAAGGTGTGGGAGAGATTGCAGTGGGTCCTTGACTACTCCCAGGGTATTAGTTGCTGAGGTCGATTTAAATTTCCAGAAGTGGGGCACCTGGCTGGCTCAGTTGGTAGAGCATGGGACTCTTGATCTTGGAGTCATGAGTTCGAGCCCCACATTAGGGATAAAGTTGACTAAAAAAAAAAATTTCCAGATGTTTAATTTGCTTCACCTTATTTAAGCACCTTTTTGAAAGCAAGTGGGCATAAACTTTATTTTGTATGTTCTTTTTAAAAGTTTTTATTTTAATTGCAGTTAGTTCAATACAGTGTAATATTCATTTTAGGTATGTAATATAGTGGTTCAGTACTTTCATACATCACCTAGTGCTTATCACAATGGTGCATTTCTTAATCCCCATCACCTGTTTAACCCATCCCCCTGCCCAACTCCTTCTGGTAACCATCAGTTTGTTCTCTGTAGTTAAGAGTCTGTTTCTTGGTTTGCCTCTTTCTCTCTCTTTTTTCCCCCCTTTGCTCATTTGTTTTGTTTCTTAAATTCCACATATGAGTGAAATCATATGGTATTTGTCTTTGACTTACTTAGCATAATACTCTCTAGCTCCATCCATGTTGTTGTAAATGGCAAGATTTCATTATTTTTTATGGCTGAATAATATTTCATTGTATATATATAGTGCATCTTCTTCATTCATCAATTGGTGGACACTTGGGCTGATTCCATAATTTGGTTATTATAGATAATTCTGCTGTAATCATCAAGAAGCATGTATCCCTTTGCATTAGTATTTTTATATTATTTGGGTGAATTCCTAACAGTGCAATTGTTGGATTGTAGGGTAGTTCTATTTTTAACTTTTTGAGGGACCCCTATATTGTTTTTCACAATGGTTGCACCAGGTTGCGTTCCCACCAACAGCGCAAAAGGGTTCCCTTTTCTCCACTTTCACACCAACATCTGTTGTTTCTTTTCTTGTTGATTTTAGCCATTCTGACAGGTGTGAGGTGATATCTCATCATGGTTTTGATTTGCATTTCCCTGATGATCAGTGATGTTGAACATCTTTCCATGTGTCTGTTGGCCATCTGGATATCTTCCTTGGAGAAATGTCTGTTCTGCCCACTTTTTAATTGGATTGTTTGTTTTTTTGGGTATTAAGTTTTAGAAGTTCTTTATATATTTTAGATATGAATGCTTTATCAGATGTGTCATTTGCAAATATCTTCTCCCATTCTGTTGGTTACCTTTTAGTTTTGTTGTTTCCTTTACTGTGCAGAAGCTTTTTATTTTGATATAGTCCCAATAGTTTATTTTTGCTTTTGTTTCCCTTGCCTCGGGGACATGCCTAGAAAGAAGTTGCTACAGCTAATGTCAAAAAAGTTACTGCCTGTGTTCTCTTCTAGGAGTTTTATGGTTTCAGGTCTCACATTGAGGTCTTTAATCCATTTTGAATTTATTTTTGTATATGGTATAGTGGTCCACTCTCATCCTTTTGCATGTTGCTGTCCAGTGTTCCCAACCATTTGTTGAAGAGACTGTCCTTTTCCCATTGGATATTCTTTCCTGCTTTGTTGAAGATTAATTGACCATATAGTTGTGGGTTCATTTCTGGGTTTTCTATTCTGTTCCATTGATCTATGTGTCTATTTTTGTGCCAGTACCATACTGTTTTGATCACCACAGCTTTGTAATATAACTTGAAGTCCAGAATTGTGATGCCTCCAACTTTGCTTTTCTTTTTCAAGGTTGCTTTGGCTAAATTCGGGGTCTTTTGTGCTTCCATATACACATTTTAGGATTGTTTGTTCCAGCTCTGTGAAAAATGCTGTTGGTATTTTGATAGGGATTGCATTAAATGTATAGATTGCTTTGGGTAGTATAGACATTTTAACAATATTTGTTCTTTCAGTCTAGGAGCATGGAATGTCGTTCCATTTTCTTGTGTCATCTTCATTTCTTTCATGAGTGTCATATAGTTTTCCGAGTATAGATCTTTCACCTCTTTGGTTAGGTTTATTCCTAGGTATTTTATTGTTTTTGGTGCAATTGTAATGGGATTGATTCCTTAGTTTCTCTTTCTTCTACTTCATTATTGGTGTACAGAAATGCAGCAGATTTCTGTAAGTTGATTTGTATCCTGCAACTTTATGGAATTCATTTATCAGTGGTAGCAGTTTTTTGGTGGTCTTTCAGGTTTTTTATATAGAGTATCATGTCAACTGCACTAGTCAAAGTTTTACTTCTTCCTTGCTGATTTGGATGCCTTTTATTTCCTTTTGCTGTATGATTACTGTGGCTAGGACTTCCAGTACTTTCCTGAATAAAGTGGTGAGAATGGACATCTCAGTCTTGTTCCTGACTGTAGAGGAAAAGCTCTCAGTTTTTCCCCATTGAGGATGATACTCGCTGTGGGTTTTTCATATATGGGCTTTATTATGTTGAGGTTATGTTCCCTCAAAACCTACCTTGTTGAAGGGTTTATCATGAATGGATATTGTACTTTGTTAGATGCTTTTTCTGCATCTATTGAAATGATCATATGGTTATTATCCTTTCTTTTATTAATGTGGTATCACATTGATTTGTGAATATTGAACCACCCTTGCAACCCAGGAATAAATTCCACTTGATCATGGTGAATGATTTTTTAATGTATTGTTGGATTTGGTTTGCTAATATTTTATTGAGGATATTTGCATCTATGTTCATCAGGGATATTGGCCTGTAGTTCTCTTGTTTAGTGGTGTCTTTACCTGGTTTTGGGTAATGCTGGCCTTAGAGAATGAATTTGGAAGTTTTCCTTCCTTTTCTGTTTTTTTTGGAATAGTTTGAGAAGAATAGGTATTAACTCCTTTAAACGTTTGGTAGAATTCACCTGCGAAGCCATCTGGTCCTGGACTTTTGTTTGTTGGGTGTTTTTTGATTACTGATTCAATTTCTTTATGGGTTATTGGTCTGTTCATGTTTTCTGTTTTTTCCTGTTTCAGTTTTGGTAATTTATATGTTTCTAGGAATTTATCCATTTCTTCTAGATTGTCCAATTTGTTGGCATATAGTTTTTTCATAATGTTCTTATAATAGGGGGCACCTGGGTTGTTCAGTTAGTGAAGCATCTGCCTTCAGCTCAGGTCATGATCCCAGGGTCCTGGGATCGAGCCCTGCATTGGGCTCCCTGCTCAGCGGGGAGCCTACTTCTCCCTCGGCCCCTCACCCCACTCGTGCACACACTCTCTTTCTCTCTCTCTCAAATAAATACATAAAATCTTTAATAATAATATTCTCTTTTAATTGTATTTCTGTGGTGTTGGTTATTTCTCCTGTCTTATTTGTGAATTTGTTTATTTGGGCCCTTCCTATTTTCTTTTTTGATAAATCTGATCATCAATTTTGTTAATTTTTTCAAAGAACCAGCTCCTGGTTTCATGGATTTGTTTTTTTTTAGTTTCTATATCATTTATTTCTGCTCTAATCTTTATTATTTCCTTCCTTCTGCTGGCTTTAGGCATTGTTTATTGTTCTTTTAGGTGTAAGGTTAAGTTGTTATTTGAGATTTTTCTTCTTGAGGTAGGCCTGTATTGCTATATACTTCCCTCTTAGGACCACTTTTGCTGCATTGCAAGTGGGCATAAATTATAAGAAAACTGTTAATACCCTACAACCCAGCAATTGCACTACTTGGGTATTTACCTCAACGATACAAATGTAGTTATCCTAAGGGGCACTAGTACCCCAGTGTTTATAGCAGCAATGTCCACAATAGCCAAACTATGGAAAGAGCCCAGATGTCATATACACACACATACACACGCACAATGGAATATTATGCAGCCATCAAAAAATGAAATCTTGCCATTTGCAATGCCATGGATGGAAGTAGAGGGTGTTATGCTAAGCGAAATAAGTCAGAGAAAGGCAGTTATCATATGATCTCACTGATATGCGGAATTTGTGAAATAAGGCAGAGGATCATAGGGGAAGAGGAAAAAATGAAACAAGACGAAACCAGAGAGAGATCAATCATAAGAGACTCTTTTTTTTTTTTAAGATTTTATTTATTTATTTGACACAGAGAGAGAGAGCACAAGTGGGCAGAGCAGCAGGCAGAGGGAAAGGGAGAAGCAGGCTTCCCGCCGAGCAGGGAGCCTGATGTGGAGCTCGATCCCAGGACCCTGGGATCATGACCTGAGCTGAAGGCAGAGGCTTAACGACTGAACCACCCAGGCACCCCAAGAGACTCTTAATCTTAGGAAACAAACTGAGGGTTGATGGAGGGGAGGAGGTGGGGAGATGGGGTGGTTGATGGACATTGGGGAGGGTATGTGTTGTGGTGAGCGCTGTGTGTTGTAGAAGACTGATGAATCACAGACCTGTACCCCTGAAAGAAATAATACATTATATGTAAATAATTTAAAAAATTTAAAAATATTAATAATTAAAAAAATTTAAAAAAAAAACTTAAGATTCATGAGTTAGGTTCAGTATTGGTAAAAATATGAATTGCTATAGCCATTTTGGAAAGTTTGGCAATTATAATTAGTCAAATTTCTCTTCTGGAAATCTATTCTGTAGAAATGAAAGTATGTTGTTTTTAATGGCAAAAACTGGAAATAGCCTGAATGTCTATCAATAGTGGGCATGAATATAGATTGTAATATACTTATATTGTGGAATATTATGCAACCCAAAGAGAATGAGTTAAATCTGTGTATCTTGACCTAGAAGGATATCTGAGAGGTTATAGATTAAAACAAGCAAATTATAAAGAAATGTGTATAATATTTTTGTAAAATAAAGATATAAATATGTACTTTTTTTTTTTAGCATTATATGCACATAGAGAAAGGTGTAAAGGTGTATTTTATTCCAAGTACTCTTCTAATGGCTGGGAATATAGTCCTTGTTTTATGCAGGAGGAGGTATGACAATAAATTAAGAAGTAAATATATAATATGTTAAGCGAAGATAAATGGTATGGAGAAAAAACGCAACTGGCTAAAGGGGATGGAGGACAGAGAGGAATTAACTGTTTTATTCTGGATAGAGGCCTCACTGATATGGTGGTTTAACCTTCTTATTGTGAAATAAAATACATGCTAATAAGTGTATAAAACATACATGTAGTTTATATAGTATATAAACATAAATGTAGTTTATTGACATTTGTGAACAACTATGTAACTACCACATAGATAAAGATGTCGAAGATGGCCAGCTTCCCAGAAGCCAAAAGCATGCCCTTTTGGCATATATCCCTCTTCTTCCCACCAGAGTAAACCATTGACTTAATTTTTATGGTAATTATTTTCTTGTTTTTCTTTATAATTGCATTCCTAAATAATATATTTTAGTTTTGCTTGTTTTTGAATTTGCTATATATGGAATTACATTGTATGTATGCTTTTGTGTGTTTTGCTCACTATTATGCTGAGTCATCTATACTGTTTTTATGTAGCCGTAGTTTCTTTTTTTTTATTATATGGTATTTCGTTGTAGAATAGTTTATTTCTACTTTTATTTATTTATTTTTTTAAAGATTTTATTTATTTATTTGACAGAGAGAGACACAATGAGAGAGGGAACACAAGCAGGGAGAGTGGAGAGGGAGAAGCAGGCTTCCCGCCGAGCAGGGAGCCCAATGCGGGGCTCGATCCCAGGACCCTGGGATCATGACCTGAGCTGAAGGCAGACGCTTAACGACTGAGCCACCCAGGCACCCCTATTTCTACTTTTAATAGACATTTGGATAGTTTCTATCTTGGCTGTTATGGACAATGCTGTTATGAAGATTTTGCACATATGTCATATGTGAATGCATTTCTCTAAGGTATATCTAGGATTGAGAATTCTGGTTTATAAAATATGTGTATCTCAGCCCTTCTAGAGAATGCCAAATTATTTCTATCTGTAACGGTATCTGAGCGTTAACTACATCTACTAGCCCTAGGTGTTGTCAGACATTCACGTTTTTGCAAATCATCTAAATGTGTAGTGGTATCTCATTATGGTTTAAATTCATTTGCATTTTCCTTATTCCTAATGTGGATCATCTTCTCACATGTTGGCCATTTGGTTATTCTCTTGTATGAGACACCTTTTCATGTCTTTTGCCCATTTTTCTATTGCATTGTCTTTTTTTCTTATTGGTTTGTTGGAGTTAAAGATTCTGGATATTCTTGTCTTTTACATGTATTGCAAATATCTTAAGATGACATTTTGAGCAGAGACCTGGAGGAAGTTGAAGGAGTGAGTTGTGGGGAAAGCTGAATGAAGGGTATTAGAGGAAGAGTGAACAGCAATTACAAAGGACTTGATGCAGGAATGTTTTTGAAATGTTGCGGGAGCAGCAAAAGATGCTTACCTGAGGTTAGAAAGGAGAACGGGTTAAGAGGTCTCAGAAAAAAATGAAGCAAAATGGGAAAGAATTCATGGAGTAAGCATTACTAGTAAAAATATAGATTACAAAATCCATTCCTTGATATTACCACAAGTACATAAAAATAGAATATGGTGAAGGAAAAGACCTAGAATATGATCAAATGAAAACATTGATTTGATAACAGGATTGTGGACAGTTTTTGTCCTAGATTTATTATTATACAGCAAAAACAATGTCAAAAGTACATATAAAAAATTAAAAGATTTACAAATAAATACTAAATTTAATACAAAAAATTAATCGCCTCTTACTCTCAGGCATTGATAAGTAGAAACTCTTATTAGTTTCCTATTATTGCCTTAATGAATTACCATAAATTTAGTGGCTTAAAACAACTCAGATTTATCATCTTGCAGTTTTGGAGGTCAAATGTCCTAAAATCAAGATGTCAGCAGGCTGTATTCCTTTTGGAGGCCCTAGAGAAGAATCCATTTTGTTCTAGGAGCTGCCTGCATTCCTTGGCTGCTGGCCCCTTACTCCATTTCAAAGCCAGTAATGTTGCATCTTTAAATCTCTCTGTCTTCTACTTCCGTTGTCATATCTGTTTCTCTGACTCTGATATTCTTGCCTCCCTCTTATAACGACTTTTTTGATTTCTCTGGCCCACATGGATAATCCAAAATAATCTTTCTGTGTCAATGTTCTTAACTTAATCTCCTCTGCAAAGTTCCTTTTGCTATGTAATATAATATATTCACAGGTTCCAGGGATTGGGATATAGACATCTTTGTAGGGCTATTATTCTATCTACCTTACAGACTCTAAATTTGAGAATAAAATATTCACTAACCCTGTTTCTTAGGGTTTGATGAACGAGGAATTGGAAGTACGGATAAAAGAGAGAGGACCCTTACTAGCAGAGAATGAATTTGGTGAATGTCTTGTGTTGAATTTTCTACAACATCTGCTGTAGAAGTTAGCCTTACACATGATGTAAGGGTGCCTGAAAGACAACTGGAAACTTTCAGATCATATGTTCATTTCATGTAGTTGCTGCCTTGAGAGATAATTATACTTTGTTAGAAGACTGGTTTGAATTTAGTCTGCTTAACAATGATGTGGCATTGAACGGTTCTCATCTATAAAATGGGAGTAGTAATACTTAATTCACAAAGATTTTTATAAGAATTATAAAATTATTACATATACATACATATACATATAATGAAATTAATACTTAGCTTGTATCTGGCATGTAGCAGGTACTCACTTTTCTGGAAGGTCTGTGTTTTTGTGATAACAGTGAGAAAATTTTAGAGAGGCGGGTGGTTTATTCTAGAAGTTTCGCTGGAGGCTGCTGTATATCTTACTTGCTAGAAGCTACCTGACTCTATTGTGTATTTGGCTCTAAGATCCGTATGGGTAAAATTTTGGGCAAAAAGAAGCAATGAGTTAATATTTGTAGCAAGTGTGGCTGATTATCATTTTTTTTCTGTTAGCCTATTTTACCTTTTTCTATGGGAAATTTCAAAATTTTTTTTCTCTCTCCAGGCTGATCATTTTTTTTCCCCCTGCCTTCAGTAAAATTCCATGCTGTACTTACAGCATTATTATTCTTGGATCTTCACTTCTCTCTGGTAAGCCTAAATGCTGATCATCTCATGTATTAATTCAACAAATATTATTGAGTGCCTTCTCTCTGTGAGACACTCAACACTGGTGGTATAAAAGATAAATAAGAAAATGTGTATCCTCAAGGAGCTCACAGTTTAGCACAAAGACAAGTCAATAGCTAAACTATAATGAATAAGCTTTATATTAGAAGGTTGAGAAAAGCTCTGTGGAATCGAAGTAGTGGTGTTTAGACTAAAGATGTGAGGGAAGGTTTCACAGAAAAAATTGTGTATGACCTGGCCCCCCGCCCCCCCGCAAAAGTAGCTGGTTGTAAAGGAGTATGGTGAGAAAAAGGGGTGGAGGGGAGGGAGGAAGGAATGGGTATTCTGTGAAGTACAGGGAACATAAGTACAAAGGCATGAGAAAGTGTTGTGTGTTTGGATGAGCTGTGGGTCTTTTTGGTGTGGCTAGGGTAAAAGGTGCCTGTGGGAAAGTAATAGGAGAATGAGCTTAGAAGAGTAAGCAGAGGGGCACCTGGGTGGTACAGTCGGTTAAGCATCCAACTCTTGGTTTCAGCTCAGGTCATGATCTCTGGGTTGTGGGTCCATGCTGCTTGAGTTTCTCTCTCCCTCTGCCCCTCCCCCTTGCTCTCTCGCTCACATTCTCCCCCTCTCTCAAATAAATAAATCTTAAAAAAAAAAAAGAGGCCAGACCATGAAGGGCCTTATATGCCATGCTGAATGAAGAGTTTAAGTTTGGACTTTATCCTATAGGTAGTTGCGAACTCTTGAAATACTGTATGCTAAACCAACATGACTAGATTCAAGACTCAAAAGCAGCAGGAAAGGTAGGAAATGAACAAGGAAACTGGTCTCTGGGGAAATCCAGGGAGACCCTTTCAAGAAGGAAAAAATGGCTAACAGTGTAAAATTTAAAGTGATTGTGAAATATAGAAAAGTTTCTGCTGGACTCTGTTGCTGAGAAGACCTTAACAAGATTATATTTTGTGAATGGGGTAGAAATCAAATTAGATTCAAGAGTTGAGTGGGAGGTAAGAAAATAGAGACTACAATTATAGACCACTCAGAAAACTTGCTGTGAAGCAGAAGTGAGAGGTAGCTAGAGAGAGATGTAGATCTGAGAAACAATTTTTTTCAAAGATAGAAGAGTTGTATGTATATTATGTTTTGGCGGAGATGATAAGGTAGAGATAAAGTTGAGTTATATGGGGTGTGATTTGATGGAACAGGAAGGATGGGTTTGGTGGTGAGAAGAGATTATAACCACAGGGAAGGAGGAGAGATACTTTTGTCTAACACTTGGAAGGAAGAAGATGGGTTCAAAGAAGAATGTAGATTGGAAAATTGGGTGAGGTCAGGTTTCTTCTTTCTGGCAGATGGCAGTTGTGAGAGAAGAGGTGTGTAGGGTTAGGCTTTAGATATGGCATAGCCACTGATCACTGTGGAATGGAGTAGGTCACTGATCAGAGGCATGTAGATAAATTACTAATAGGATAGTTGATCTCAAAATTAGAGACTTGTAAATTTGTAGTGGCACAAATTGCCAGCTTGTGATTTTCTTCAGAATTCAGCAGATGGTTGGATTGATTCCCCATGGCTGAGAGATTTACTGGGCTGGTGTGGTAAAAGAACAAGAAGCTGGGTGGAGATACTGACAAGAGAGTAGTTGATGCACAACTTTGAGGGAATAGTTAAGTAAATTATGACACATTCGTATAAACTATTTTCTAGCTATTGATATTTATGTTTATAGTTTATAAAGTGCTTATTTTATAATGGTAAGGTAATAAAAGTGTTGTATGTTGTACAAAGGGTTAGTAATGGTCAACTGTAATAGTCAAGGATTGTGTTAGGCATAATGATGAAAAAATGCTCTGAAAACCAAAGAGTATTGGTCATCCCTATTAGCGCATAGACAATCATTTGTCAGGGATCATTATTTCTAGTTTAGAGATGAAGAAAATGAGAGTTAGCAAAAGTGACTTGTTCAGAGTCATAAATTTGATAAATGGCAGAGAGAGAGGTAACTTTTATAGTACTTATTGAATAGTTATTGTCTCAGGTATTGTTTTATACGCAGTCTTACTTAATATTTTCCTCATTTATTGCTCTAATTTTTATTTCCCAGTTAAGAAAACAGATTCTGAGGTGAGTAATAATATGAGCAATAGATAACTATCAAAAGAGTGATACCAACAAGTGCTTTAGAAGTTCAGCCGAAGGAGATGTTGTGGACTAGGGTAGAAGAGAGACTTTGGAGATGATTATATTTGAACTTGGACTGAAGGATATGTAGGCTAGTCTTATTTTTTGGTCTCTTTGACTTGTTTTTTTCACGTTAAAAAAAAGATTCTTTATAATAGTCTATATCATGTTTCTGGAGCCTTTTGCTCCGATAAGAAAAAAAAATACTATTCTTGCTTTTTTTTTTTCTTGCTTATTTTTTTTCTTTTTCTTTTTTTAAAGATTTTTATTTATTTATTTGACAGAGAGAGACACAGCAAGAGAGGGAACACAAGCAGGGGGAGTGGGAGAGGGAGAAGCAGGCTTCCCGCAGAGCAGGGAGCCCAATGCGGGGCTCGATCCCAGGACCCTGGGATCATGACCTGAGCCGAAGGCAGACGCTTTAACGACTGAGCCACCCAGGTGCCCCTCTTGCTTATTTTTAATGAAAGACCAAGCCTATCTGTAGATGTCATAAAGGGACCCAACATAATTTCTGGATCTCTAGTGCATCACTTTTGAGACTGCTTTGGAGGGAATGGAAGAAATAATGTCTTCCAACTAACTTTGCAAGTTGAATCATGAACTCATTGGTAGGCCTTCTAGAATAGGTTTCAAATATAATTATAAATCTGTCTATCTAGTTCTTTTCCCCCTTAAACAATCATTTATATTTGAGTGCTTATTATGGTTAATGGAAGAAAACACTTCATTTGAAACAGTAGTTAAAAGGCGACTGAAACCAGGGATTTAGCTCTTCCATGCTGAGCTGAAAGGGGAAAAATAAGGACTTTTTTTAGGGTTGTTAAATTTCCACTTACCTTTTTCTCCAGTCTTGGCACTTTCATTCTGTGGTTTTAGTGGAAGAAGCATTTGAATATAAAACATTTTACATATGAGGAATCTTCAAGAATTATCAGAAAGGACTTAATAAGAATGATCTCACTTTACTCATAAAGTAGGGATTGCCATGTATAGATATATTATTTATCAGTTTTTATATTTGGAGACGTCTATAATTGGCATCTGTATATTTCTACAAGAAGTAGTCACCATTATAATTTGTCTAATTTTAGGATCAAGTCCATATATAATGGCTTATGGCTTTAAATGAATACTTGATACTTTCTAATAGGGCCCATCTGGTAACTACAAAGAAGTAAAGATAATATAGACATTTTAATGAGCTATGAAAAGGTAGCTTCAGTAGCAAAAGCACATTCTAAAAACAACTAAGAATAACTTACCAAAACTGACTTGAGAAGAAATTAAAAATCTTTATACTCTTTTAGCCATAAAAAAAACTGAATTAGTAATTTAAAAAAATCTACCTACCCAAACAATATCAGGCCCGTATAATTAATTACAGTTTTAAAACCACCATAAAATTCACCAGCATAAACATTTTTGAGTGTGCAGTTCAGTAGCATTAAGCATATTCACATTGTTGTGGAACATATATGTAGAGCTTTCTCATCTTGCAAATTTGAAATGCTATCCCCATTAAATAACCACTCCCTTTTCCACCTTTCCTCAGGCCCCAATAACTACCATTCTATTTTCTGTTTCTATGTATTTTACTACTTTGGTTACCTCATATAAAGTGGAATCATACAGTGATTGCCTTTTTGTGACTGGTTTATTTTACTTAATATAATGTCCTCAGGGCTCATCTCTGTTGTAGCATGTGACAGGATTTTTTTCTTTTTTTTAATTTAAATTCAGTTAATTAACATATAATGTATTATTTGTTTCAGAGGTAGAGGTCAGTGATTCATCAGTTGTATATAACACCCAGTGCTTATTACATCACGAGCCCTCCTTAATGTCCATCACCCAGTTATCACATCCCCCCAACCCCTCCCCTTCAGTAGCTCTCAGTTTTGTTTTCTATGATTAAGAGTCTCTTATGGTTTGTCTCCCTCTCTGATTTCATCTTGTTTTATTTTTTTCCTCTCTTCCCCTATGATCCTCTGTTCTGTTTCTTAAATTCCACATATCAATGAGATCATTAATTGTCTTTCTCTGATTGACTTATTTCACTTAGCATAATACCCTCTAGTTCCATCCACATTGTTGCAAATGGCAAGGTTTCATTTTTTTGATGGCTGAGTACTATTCCATTTGTGTGTGTGTGTGTGCACGTGTGTGTGTGTGTATACACACACACCACATCTTTTATTTTTGTGGAATCACTTTATTTATTAATGATCATATATCATTTATGTTGGTTGCCATTTAGAAAAAATACAGACCTCCAGTGGGGAAAGAGGAACTGACAGGTTGGGAAAGGAAAGTAGAAAAAACTCTGAATATACCACATCTTCTTTATCCATTCATCTGTCATTGGACATCTGGGCTCTTCCCATAGTTTGGCTATAATTGGACATTGCTGCTATACACTTTGGGGTACAGGTGCCCCTTCGGATCACTACATTTGTATCTTTAGGGTAAATACCCAGGAGTGCAATTGCTGGGTTGTAGGATAGCTCTATTTTCAACTTTTTGAGGAACTTCCACACTGTTTTCCAGAGTGGCTACACCAGTTTGCATTGCCACCAACAGTGCAAGAGTGTTCCCCTTTTTCCACATCCTTGCCAACATCTGTCATTTCCTAACTTGTTAATTTTAGCCATTTTGACTGGTGTGAGGTGGTATCTCATTGTGGTTTTGATTTGTATTTCCCTCGTGCCGAGTGATGTTGAGCATTTTTTCTATGTGTCTGTTAGCCATTTGTATGTCTTTGGAGAAATGTCTGTTCATGTCTTCTGCCTCTTTCTTGACTGGATTTTTTGTTTTTTGGGATGTTGAGTGTGAGAAGTTCTTTATAGATTTTGGATACTAGCCCTTTATCTGATACAACATTTGCAAATATCTTCTCCCATCACGTAGGTTGCCTTTTAGTTTTGTTGACTGTTTCTCTTGCTGTGCAAAAGCTTTTTATCTTGATGAAGTCCCAATAATTCATTTTTGCCTTTGTTTCTCTTGCCTTTGGAGACGTGTCTAGCAAGAAGTTGCTGTGGGATTTCTTTCTTTTTTAAGGCTGAGTAATATTCCATTGTATGCATATGCTACAGTTTGTTTATCCATTCATCTATCAATGGACATTTGGGTTCCTTCCACCAGTGGCTATTGTGGATAGTGCAACTATGAACATAGGTGTCCAGATGTCTCTTCTAGACCCTGCTTTCAATTCTTCTGGATATAAACCCAAACTGGAATTGCTGGATTTGAGATACCTCCATACTATATTCCAGATTATTGTGCCATTTTTACAATCCCACCAACAGTGCACCAGGGTTCCAGTTTCCCCACATACTCACCAACACTTTTTATTTTCTCATTTTTTTAATAGTAGTCACCCAAATCAGGCTTATATAGTTTTTTATAAGTGAGTATAAGATATTTATGGATAATCATAACTTAAGATAAACTCTACCTGAGTCTAGAGAAATAATTATGAATTTGCCTGTTCTAGGTATTTCATAAACATAGAATCATAAGTTTTTGTCCTTTTTTTGGTCTGGCTTATTTCACTTAGCATGTTTCTAAGGTTTATCCATATTATTATTATTATTATTATTATTATTATTATTTTAAGATTTTATTTATTTATTTGACAGAGAGACACAGCGAGAGAGGGAACACAAGCAGGGGGAGTGGGAGAGGGAGAAGCAGGCTTCCCGCGGAGCAGGGAGCCCGATGAGGGGCTTGATCCCAGGACCCTGGGATCATGACCTGAGCCGAAGGCAGGCACTTAATGACTGAGCCACCCAGGCGCCCCAGGTTTATCCATATTATAACATGTATCAGAACTTTTTTTTTTCAGAACTTCATTTTTTATGGCTGAATAATACTCCATTATGTGGTGTGTATGTGGTGTGTATACCACCTTTTGTATATCTATTGGTCTGTTGATAGACACTTGTGTTTTTACAACACAGGTAATTTTATTTTTTTATTTTTTATTTTTTTAAGATTTTATTTATTTATTTGAGAGGGAGAGAGCACAAACAGGGGAAAGGCAGATTGAAAGAGAGAAGCAGACTCCCCGCTGAGCAGACAGCCCGATGTGGGGCTCGATCCCAGGATCCTGGGATCAGGACCTGAGCTGAAGGCAGACGCTTAATGGACTGAGGCATCCAGGGGCCCCACAATACATGTAATTTTAAAAAGATAAAATTTATTAGAGCAACAACAACAATTGAAAAATTACCTTGGAACCCAACAAAAGATGCACATGACCGTTTATGGAGAAAATTATGAAATTTTATTAAAAGACATTAGAGAAGATCTAAATAAATTGGGATACCATATTAACGGGTAGGAAGACTCAGTATCATGAACACATTAGTTCTTTCCAAATTAATTTATACATGTAATACAATTCTATTTAATATAATGATAGGATATTTCATATAATGCAACAAGTTCTGTCCAAAATTTATAATAGGAGAGCAGACTGCCAAAAAAACTGAATTTACTTATTCAGATAGTATAACTTATAAATAAAGCCATACTAATTAACAGTGTGCTGGGGTGTGCCTGGGTGGCTCAGTCAGTTAAGCGTCTGCCTTTGGCTCAGGTCAGGATCCCAGGGTTCTGGGATCGAGCCCCACATCAGGCTCCCTGCTCAGCAGGGAGTCTGCTTCTCCCATTCCCTCTGCCTCTCCCCCTGCTTGTGCTCACTCTCTCTTTCCCTCCCTTCACTTGCTCAAATAAATAAATCTTTAAAAAAAAAACCTAACAAAAAACAATGTGCTAATGTGTTAACAACGTGTTAATTAATGGCACAGGATAAACCAAACAATGGAGCAGAACAAAGGCACAAGAATCTGAACTCCTTCATATAAGGAAACTAAAACATATGATAGTGAGAGCTTTGCAGACGAGTGAGACAATGATGGACTGACTAAACAATACATGATAATGAAACAGTTGGTTATATGGGAAATAATAAAATGGAATTTCTATTCACACCATATATGTAAGTTCCTAATGATTAAAGATGTAAATGTGAAAAGCAAAACTTTTAGAAAAAATATGGGAGAATATTTTAATTTTTTTATATTTATTTTTTTTTAGAGAGCAAGAGTGAGTGGTGGGGGAGGGGCAGAGGGAGAGAAAGAGAGAATCTCAAGCAGGCCCCATACCTAGTGCAGAGCCTGATGCCGGGGTCGATCTCACGACCTTGAGATCATGACCTGAGCCAAAACCAAGAGTTGGTTGCTTAACTTATTGAGCTACCCAGGTGACACTGGAAGAATATTTTTATGATATCAGGGTGGAAAAGGTAGGAAAGATTTCTTCAATAAGGTTTCAAATTTGAATTGTAGAGGAAAAGATCAATAAATAGGTCTAGATCAAAATTAAAAATGTGCAGTTATCAAAAGACAAAATGAAATGAAAAATACTCTGGGAGAGAATGTTTGCAGAACATTTAAAAAGGATTAATATCCAGATGGTATAAAGAATATTTTATAAACCAGTGATAATAATAGTGGGTTGGAAATTCATAGAAGAGGAAACACAAATGACTTGTAGGTATGAGTGTTCAATCTCCTTAGTTGTTATGGAAATGCGAGTTAAAAATCTCAATATTTTATACTCACCATTTTGTTGAAGATGTGGAATAATGAGAACTCATCATACACTGCTGTGGGGAGTAGAGTATCATTTGGAACCCCATTTTAGAAAAGGATAATTTAGCAGTATCTAGTAAAGTATATACCCTATGGTAACTCTAGGAGGTGGGCAAGAGTTTGTACCCATGACAAATAGAAGAAAGTTCATAGCAATGTTATTTGTTAAAGCAAAAAACTGGAAACAACTAAAGAATTCATCAATAATAGAATGAAGAAATTATAGAATAGTCATGTAAAGATAGCAGTGAACATAACTATAGTTATGTATCAATATAAGTGAACCTTAAAAACAATGCAGAATGAGGGGTACCTGGGTGGCTCAGTCAGTTAAGTGTCTGCCTTCGGCTCAGGTCATGATCCCCAGGTCTTGGGATCATGCCCTGTGTCAGTCTCCCTGCTCAGCAGGGAGCCTGTTTCTCCCTCTCCCTCTGCCGCCCCCCACCTCATTGTGCTTGCTCACTCGTGCTTTCTCTCTCTCATGCTCTCTCTCTCAAATAAAATCTTAAAAAAAGCACAATGTAGAATGAAATATTATGGGGTGGTTCCTCCTCTGGAAGTCATAAACTGATAAAGTATGTTGGGAGAGACAGAGCTCCTGGGGAAAAATAAGGGAAGTTGGAAGGGGTGAAAAACAGTGGCAGAGGAAGAAAAGTGAGGCTAGGAGCTTAAAAAGGAGCAACCAAAACATATAACTAAACATATAACTAAAAAGGTTCAGAACCAGGTAGTTTTTCTGTTACATATAAAATTGTGGTAATGGGTTGAAAGTAAGCCCTGAATTGAAACTCATCCTCCTCTCTGTGATTGGTCTTTTTATGTATTTTTATTTTTTCTTTGCCATGACTTTAAAAGGTCTGATAAAAGTCTGTTTTAAATTAGGTGGAATTTTATTTTATTTTATGTTTTAAAGATTTATTTATTTTAGAGTGCATGAGTGGAGGGGAGGGGCACAGGAGGGGGGAGGAAGCAGACTCCCTACTGAGCGCAGAGCGCGATGATGATGATGATACGGGGCTTGGGGCTCCTCCCATGAGCCCGAGATCATGACCTGAGCCAAAACCAAGAGTCAGATGCCTAACTGACTGAGCCACCCAGGTGCCCCAAATTAGGTGGAATTTTATTTAATTTAATTTATTTATTTATTTATTTAAAGATTTTATTTATTTATTTGAGACAGAATGAGAGAGAGAGAGAGAGAGAGAGCACATGAGAGGGGGGAGGGTCAGAGGGAGAAGCAGGCTCCCCGCTGAGCAGGGAGCCCGATGCGGGACTCGATCCAGGGACTCCAGGATCATGACCTGAGCCGAAGGCAGTCGCTTAACCAACTGAGCCACCCAGGCGCCCCTAGGTGGAATTTTAAAAGTACCTTTGTTTGGCTACTTTTTCTCTCTTTTATTGAGATCTAATTTACATGCCTTAATATTCATCATTTTGAAATATATAATTCAGTGGGTTTTAAAAAATTTTTACTTATTTAATTTTTTTTTTTTTTAAGATTTTTATTTATTTATTTGACAGAGATAGCAAGAGCAGGAACACAAGCAGGAGGAGTGGGAGAAGGAAAAGCAGGCCTCCCGCCGAGCAGGGAGCCGGATGTGGGGCTCGACCCCAGGACCCTGGGATCTTTATCAGTTGATGGATATTTGGCTTTTCCCCACTTTTTAGCTGTTATGAAGAATGCTGCTATGAACATGTACAAATTTTTGTATGGACATTTTCAGTTCACTTGGATATATAGCTAGGAGTGGAATTACTGGATCATATGGTACCTTTTTAGCTTTTTGAGGAACTGCCAAACTGTTTTCTATGTTTGTGTTGTGGCTACGTGATTTTACATTTTTTGCCAGCTTTTGTGAGGGTTTTGCTTTTTTGTATCCTCACTGACACTTGTTATTTTCTTTTTGTATTTTTTAGTCTATTGTCTTTTTTTATTATAGCCGTTCTAGTGGGTGTGAAGTGGTATCTCATTGTGGTTTTGATTTGTATTTCCCTAATGACTAATAATGTTGAACATTTTTTCAAGTGCTTATTGGACATTTGTATTTCTTCTTTGCTGAAATATCTCTTCAATTTTTTTTTTTAAGATTTCATTTATTTGACAGAGAAAGGCACAGCAAGAGAGGGAACACAAGCAGGGGGAGTGGGAGAGGGAGAAGCAGGCTTCCTGCTGAGCAGGGAGCCCAATGCAGGGCTCGATCCCAGGACCCTGGGATCATGACCTGAGCCGAAGGCAGATGCTTAACGACTGAGCCACCCAGGCGCCCCATATCTATTCAATTTTTTATTCTCTAGGGGGGCTATTGTAAAGAGAATTGTTTTCTTAATTTCATTTTTTTGTGTTTTTTTTTAAAAGTCGACTCCATGCCCAATGCAGAGCCCAGTGTGGGGCTTGAACTTGTGATGCTGAGATCAAGAGATGGACACTTAACCGACTATGCCACCCAGGCACCTCTTCATTTCATTTTTGGATTGTTAATTGCTAGTGTATAGAAATTCAACTGATTTTTGTGTTGATCTTCTATCCTCCAATCTTGCTGAGCTTGTTTATTAACTCTGTGTGTGTGTGTGTGTTGTGTATTCTTTTTAATTTTCTATATGCAGGTAGAGATAGTTTTACTTTCTTTCTAATCTGGGTGCCTTTGATTTATTTTATTTCCCTAATTGCTCTGGCTAGAACCTCTAGTACAGTGTTGAATAGAATTGGCAAGAGAAGACATCCTTGTATTATTCCTGACCTTAGAAGAAAGCATTCAGTCTTTCACCATTATGTATGATGTTAGCTGTAGGATTTTTGTAGATGCCCTTTATCAGGTTGAGGAAATGCCCTTTCCTCTTTGTTGAGTGTTTTATTGGGAAAGGGTGTTTGATTTCTGTGAAATGCTTTTGCTGCATCTATTTTGATAACCAAACCTTTATTCTATTATTCTGTCAATATGGTGTATACATTATTAATTTTTGTTAGTTGAACTAACCTTGCATTCCTGGAATAAATCTCACTTTGTCATTGTATATAATCTTTTTTATGTGTTGTTGGAGTTGGTTTGGTAGTATTTTGTTGAGGATTTTTGTGTTTGTGTTCCTAAGGGATATTGGTATTGGTCTGTAGTTTTCTTCTCTTGTATTGTCTTTTTTTTTTTTTAAGAGAGCATGCACACGAGTGGTGGGGGAGGGGGGAGGGGTAGAGGGAAAGGGAGAGGGAGAATCTTAAGCAGGTTCTGTGCCCACCACGAAGCCCCACACAGGGCTCAATTCCACAACCCTGAGATCATGACCGGAGCCAAAATCAAGAGTCGGATGCTTAACCATCTGAGCCACCTAGGTGTCCCTTTCATATTGTTTTTTTCTGATATTGGCATTAGGGTAATACTGGCCTCATATAATGATTTGGAAAGTGTTCCGTCCTCTGTTTTGTTTCTCCACTCCCCTACCGCTAAATCTAATACCAGTTTTCCTTAGTTTTATTACTCATTTGAAAAAATATATTAATGCTTTTCTTTTTGGTTCTGGTCTTTTTATGAACACCCAGAAAAACTTAGTGGTCTTCGTAATTACATTTAGGTTACCAGTTGAGAATATGACTTATGGTATCCAGTCAAATTTTTTAGAGATTTATTTATTTATTTTAGAGAGAGGGAGAGTGAGTGCAGGGGGGAGGG
This sequence comes from Halichoerus grypus, assembly GCF_964656455.1. Classification (NCBI taxonomy): domain Eukaryota; kingdom Metazoa; phylum Chordata; class Mammalia; order Carnivora; family Phocidae; genus Halichoerus; species Halichoerus grypus. The sequence goes on from NC_135716.1 coordinate 151,879,891, forward strand.
GCAAATGGAGAGGGAGAGAGAGAATCACCAGCAGACTCCCTGCTGATCGAGGAGCCTGATAGGGGCTCAATCCCAGGACCCTAAGATCAGGACCTGAGCTGAAACCAAGAGTTGGATGCCCAACAGACTGAGCGTTCCCCCCTCCCCACCCCAGTCAAGTTTTAATGAAATTTGTGAAATTTGCCTAGGATACTATCATTCTTGGATGGCCAATTATAAGAGCCCATTTAAAATGAGAGACAGGAGGGACTGTGTAGATGTAATCAAACATTTTATAGATAAGCAGTCACGAAAGTGTAAGAGAACTGTCCAAAATTATATTGCTAGGTTATGGCCGAACCAGGAGATTTTATTTTAGACCAATAGCTTTCATTCACGTGATTAGTAATCTGTGAAAAGGGTAAGTTAAAAAAATTGTTTCAATTCCATCTATGTGTTTGTGAACAATGCTAAGAAACAGTATTCTGTTTATTTGAATGGAATATGTCTAAAACTTATCATGCCTTAATCATCCTATTCTCCAACTGGAGAAGTCCTTGAAAATATAATTAATTCATCGTTATTGGGAGGAAATTATTATTAGCATTTTGAAATCTTCAAAGCAGTTAATTTTAACTGAACAGACTGCTGTTTACCTAAATTATATCAAGTGAGTGGGCAAAAAAAGGCATTGTCAAAAATAAATTGAAATCTGAAGGAGCTCTGTTCTAGTTTGAGGAGGAGCACAGAGGGAGAGAAAATCATATTACTATTCCAACCCAAATGTTTTAACTTTTAATTAATTAAATATTACAGACTATTTATCCTAATTGTTGAAATCATTGCTTGGGTTGTGAGACAGTCTTTTAGAAAAACATACTTTCAGTATATGTGCTGCTGAAGCGAGCACAGAAAAACATACTTTCCAAAAAAAAACCCAAAACATATTTTCCAAGAAAAAAATCAGCAATATAATTATAAGAAAATATCATATATGTCTCCAAAGATGATATTTCAATTTTGCTGAGCCAAGAAACCTGACTAAAACTACCTGCTGGAAACTGCATAGTTTTCTCTCTCAACGTCAGTAACATACGATCCAAATTCTGTGTTCTGATTGGCTGTTGTACTGTTTTCATTCAGAGATTAGTTTTGCCAACAACATCTGATTTGGGATTGGGATTTAGCTCACAAAGCAGGTTGGTTGTTGGAACATAGGAAAGGGGGTTAGTGTTACTAATGAGTGTGCTACAGATAAATCATTTCAGTGGTGAAAAATAGCATTTGTTCATGCATGAGCAAAATTGTTCTGTAATTCGATGCTGCATGCCTAATAGTCAGTGAAGTCGATTTGAATGTGGCAGCTCACCGATGCTGAGGGGAAATTTTGTTTAATCGTCTTTTAAAAAGAAGTTCCTTAAAGCTGTCAGTTTTTCCCTTTTATTTTTTATTTTTATTTTTTATTAGTTTCAGAGGTAGAATTTAGTGATTCATCAGTTGCATATAATACCCAGTGCTCATTATATCAAGTGCCCTCCTTATTGCTTATCACCCAGTTATCCCTTCCACCATCCGCCTCCCCTTCAGCAACCCTCAGTTTGTTTCCTAGAGTTCAGTGTCTCTTATGGTTTGCCTCCCCCTCAATTTTCATCTTATTTTATTTTTCCTTCCCTTCCCCTATGTTCATCTGTTTTGTTTCTTAAAGTCCACATATGAGTGAAATCATATGGTATTTGTCTTTCACTGTCTTATTTTGCTTAACATAATACCCTCTAGTTTCATTCATGTCATTGCAAATGGTAAGATTTCCCTTTTAGAGAGCTAAAATGTTGTTTTTGTTTCTCTCCTCCTGTTTCTATAATTTCATTTTTAGTGTTTCAAAAAGCTGAAGATTTAATTTAAATAAAATTTTTTTCTTTCCCCTGAAGATAATTGTTATTTTCTTCTGGATAGCTTCATCAACCAGTCATTTTTTCCTAAGCATTTTTCTGCATCTAAGATTATATCATAACATCTAATTATTATTTAATTATTTAGTTATTTTTGTTTTATTCTTCTTATTAGTGTTATTTGAGTATAATTAAAATACAGTATTATATTAGTTTCAGGTACATAATTATTTTTATTTGTATTCCTCTAAAATAAAATAGATTATGAGTTTAGGAAATGTATTCTAATAAAACTAGTTTTATTGGTTTTTGTATATGAAACCTTGTATAATTTCTGATTATTCACAAATATATGTACTGGGTTTTTTGTTTTCTTGTTCCCTGGTTCCTTAGCAGTAGTTAGTAAAAGCTGTACTAATTTACAATAAGTAAATTAATGTTTCCAGAAATCCAAGCTACCTTTCTGCTAATGTGGTCAATCAGAGTACCATGGTTAAAACTTTCTATTAAGGTAATCAGAATTTATCATCTGATGAAATATTTCAGGGTTTGTCATGTGTCTTTGATAATATCATTTGATTTTAGCAATATTTAACAGGATAATCTTTTTATGTACTTAGTATTTAGACACAATACCACCAATACCATATAGCAAAGGTTTATATAAATGAAGTAGTTTTCTTAAACTGAGAATTTTTATGTCAAGGATATTTGTAGAAGATAGGATTTACTATTTGGAGGGTAAATATTAGGAATTGAAACCAAGGACACCTGGGTGGCTCAGTCGCTTGAGCCTCTGCCTCTTGATCTCAGCTCAGGTCTTGATCTCAGGGTCATGAGTTCAGGCCATGCATTGGGCTCCATGCTGGGCATGGAGCCTACTTAAAAAAAAATTAAAACCAAATTTAAGAATTTGAAAAAGAAAAGGAGATATTAAGAGAGCATTGCAAATTCCTTTGTTTCTTTTTGATTGATCAGAACCAGTAACTGAATGTAGTTTATTTTTTTTTATTTTTTATTTTTTTAAAAGATTTTATTTATTTATTTTGACAGAGAGAGAGACAGCGAGAGAGGGAACACAAGCAGGGGGGAATGGAAGAGGGAGAAGCAGGCTCCCCGCCGAGCAGAGAGCCCGATGCGGGGCTCGATCCCAGAACCCTGGGATCATGACCTGAGCCGAAGGCAGACGCTTAACGATTGAGCCACCCAGGCGCCCCCTGAATGTAGTTTAAAGGAGTTAACCTCAAAAAGGAGACATAAATTTCTTTTTCTTCCTCTTCTTTATGAAGTTAAAGATAATTTCTGTTCTACTAGTTCATCATTTCTAGTAAGTAATAGCTGACTAAGCCAGAAGTGTTAGGGACTTTTACTAATATAGAGATGACTGCTTTTTTATGTTTTTCATTTTGGTTCTGCATGTGTTACTTAGGTCCTGGTTTAGTGATAACTGAAATATCCTATGAATGACTAATATTTTTGGTGTCTACGTGTCACCTTTGCTTAAGTGTAGGGCAGAGAAGAAAAAACTTTTCCTCTACTCTCATAGGCTCAGTTTCTGAGGTCTGCAAATTAAACTGATAAACACCAGGTTAACAGGAGAAAAGGTGTATTACTCATATACCCAGGAAGCTTCACAGGAAAGAAGTGAAACCCAAAGCAGCAGTTAAGCTTGATAGTTAGTATGCCATTTTTTTCTTTTTTATTGAGCTATAACTGAATATAACATGTTAGTTTCAGGGGTACAGCATAATGATTCAATATATGTATATATTGCAAAGTGATCACAATAAGTCTAGTTAACATGGATCATCACATGTAGTTACAAATTTTTTTCTTGTGATGAGAATGTTTAAGATTTATTCTCTTAGCGACTTTTTAAAAGATTTTATTTATATTAGAGAAAGAGAGTAAGCAGGGGGAGGAGCAGACGGGGAGGAAGAAAGAGGGAGACAGAATCTCAAGCTGACTCTGCACTGAGCACGGAGCCTGACACGCAGCTTGATCCCATGACCCTGAGATCATGACCTAAGCTGAAACTAGGAGTTGGACACTTAACCAACTGAGCCACCCAGGCACCCCTCTTAGCAACTTTCAAATATACAATACAGTATTACTAAATGTAGTCACCATGATGTACATTATATCCCTATGACTTATTTTACAGCTTCAAGTTTGTACCTTTTGACTACCTTCACCCATTTCACCCATCTCCCACCCCCTGCTGGCAACTAACAATCTGTTCTCTGAGTTTTGTTTTTTTTTAAGATTTTATTTCAGAGAGAGAGAGAACACAAGCTGGGGGGAGAGGCAGAGGGAGAGGGAGAAGCAGACTCCCTGCTGAGCAGGGAGCCCAATGCAGGGTTCGATTCCAGGACCCTGGGATCGTGACCTGAGCCAAAGGCACTTAACCGACTGAGCCACCCAGGCACCCCTCTCTGTTTTTTTAGATTCCATATGTAAGTGAGATTATACAGTATGTGTCTTTCTCTCTCTGACTTATTTCACTTAGCATAATGCCCTCAAGGTCCATTCATGGTGTCGCAAATGACAAGATTTCCTTTTTCTTTTATGATCAAATAATATTCCTGTGTGTGTATACACACAGATGTGGTGTGTGTGTGTGTGTGTGTGTGTGTGTGTGTGTTTGTGTATAAAATCACATTTTTTTTTTAAAGATTTTATTTATTTTTCAACAGAGACAGCGAGAGAGGGAACACAAGCAGGGGGAGTGGGAGAGGGAGAAGCAGGCTTCCCGCTGAGCAGGGAGCCCGATGTGGGACTCGATCCCAGGACCCTGGGATCATGACCTGAGCTGAAGGCAGATGCTTAATGACTGACCCACCCAGGCGCCCTAAAATCACATTTTATTTATCCATTCATTCTTAGGTTGTTTCCATATCTTGGTTATTGTAAATAATTCTGCATTGACCATGGGAGGGCAGATATCTTTTTTAGTTAGGTTTTTTTTTTTTTTTTCCCCACATAAATACACGGAAGTGGAATTGCTGGCCTATACAGTAGCTCTATTTTTAATTTTTTTGAGGAATGTCCATACTGTTTTCCACAGTGGCTGCACCAATTTGCGTTCTCACCAATAGTGCACAAGGGCTCCCTTTTCTCCACATCATCTTGAACACTTGTTATTTCTAGTCTTTTTGAGAATAGCCATTCTGACAGGTGTTAGGGGATATCATTATGGTTTTTATTTGCATTTCCCTGGTAATTAGTGATGTTGAGCACCTTTTCATGTACCTATTGGCCATCTGTATGTTTTGGAAAATCATCTATTCAGATCCTCTGCCCATTTAATCAGATTGTTTTTTGCTATTGAGTTATATTAGTTATATATTTCAGATATTAACTTTTTGTCAGATACATGATTTGCAGATATTTTCCTCATTTGGTAGATTGCTGTTTCATTTTGTTAATGGTTTCCTTTGCTATACAGAAGCTTTTTAGTTTGACGTAGTCCCACTTTTTGTGGCCTTTGCTTTTGGTATCAAATTAAAAAAATTACCACCAAGACTGATGTCCAGGAGTTTACTGCCTATGTTTTCTTCTAGGAATTTTATGGTTTTAGGTCTTACACTCAGATCTTGAGTCCATTTTGAGTTGATTTTTGTGTATGGTGGAAGATAGTGCTCCAGTTTCATTTTTTTTTTTTTAAGATTTTATTTATTTAGGGGCGCCTGGGTGGCTCAGTCGTTGAGAGTCTGCCTTCGGTTCAGGTCATGATCCCAGAGTCCTGGGATCGAGCCCCCCGTCGGGCTCCCTGCTCCGCGGGAAGCCTGCTTCTCTCTCTCCCGCTCCCCCTGCTTGTGTTCCGTCTCTGGCTGTGTCTCTCTCTGTCAAATAAAATCTTAAAAAAAAAAAAAGTTTTTATTTATTTGACAGAGAGGGAGACACAGCGAGAAAGGGAACCACAAGCAGGGGGAGTGGGAGAGAGAGAAGCAGGCTTCCCGCGGAGCAGGGAGCCCGTCCCGGGGCTCGATCCCAGGACCCTGGGATCATGACCTGAGCTGAAGGCAGACGTTTAATGACTGAGCTCCCCATGCGCCCCGCTCCAGTTTCATTTTTTGGCATGTGGGTGTCCCAATTTTCCCAGTACTGTCTTGAAGAGACTGTCCTTTACCCACTGTATATTCTTGGCTCCTTTCTCATAAATTAATTGACACATATATGTGGGTTTATTTTTGGGCTCTCTATTCCATTCTGTGGATCTGCGTGTCTGTTTTTATGCCAATACCGTGCTGTTTTAGTTACTTTAGTTTTGTAATATTGTTTGAAATCAGGAAGTGTGATGCTTCCTTTTCTTTCTCAAGAATGCTTTGCCTATTCAGGGTCTTTTATGCTTCTATACAAATTTTAGATTGTTTGTTCTGTTTCTATGAAAAATACCATGGGAATTTTGATAGGGATTGCATTGAATCTATAGATTGCTTTGAATAGTATGGACATTTTAAATATTAATTCTTCTAATCCATGAGCATGGAATATCTTTCCATTTATGTTCAATGTCTTTCATCAATGCCTTATAGTTTTCAGTACAGAGATCTTTCATCTCTATGGTTAAATTTATTGTTAGGTATTTTATTCTTTTTGATGCAGTTGTAAATGGGATTTTCTAATTTCTCTTTCTGATAGTTATTAGTATATAGAAATCAACTGATTTTTATATATTGATATTGTAGCTTGCAAATTTACTGAATTCGTTTATTCTAACAGTTTTTTTGTGGAGTCATTAGGGTTTTCTATATATAATGTCATCTGCAAATAGAGAGTTTTACTTCTTCCTTTCTGATTTGGATACCTTTATTTCTTTTTCTTGATTAATTGCTCTGGCTATGACTTCCAGTACTGTGCTGACTAGAAGTGGTAAGAGTGGGTGCCTGGGTGGCTTAGTAGGTTAAGCGTCTGACTTCAGCTTGTCATGATCTCGGGGTCCTGGGATCAGGCCCTGCATCAGGCTCTGTGCTTAGCAGGGAGTCTGCTCCTCCCTCTCCCTCTGCTTCTTCCCCTGCTCCTGCATGCGTGCTCTCACTCTCTCATAAATAAATAAATAAATAAATAAATAAATAAATAAATAAATTTTAAAAAAACGTGGTAAGACTGGGCATCTTTTTTTAAGTTACTTTATATATATGACCCCATTTCTAATTTTAAAAAAGCAAAATATAAGTAATAAAACAGCTGTGTTAAGAGTTGGACATCTTTGTCTTATTTCTGATATGAGAGAAAAAGCTCTCAGCTTTTCATCATCAAATGTGATATTAGCTATAGACTTATCATATATGGCCTTTATTATATTGAGTTATGTTCTCTCTATTCCACTTTATTGAGAGTTTATTGAATAGATGTTGAATTCTGTCAAATGTTTTTTCTTTGTCTATTGAGATGATCATATGGCTTTTATCTTTCATTTTGTTAATATCACACTGATTGATTTGTGCATGTTGAACCATCCTTGTATTATGGTGTATGATCCTTTGAATTGAATCAGTAATTCTTATTGATTTAGGTTTGCTAATACTTTGTTGAGGATTTTTGTGGCTTTGTTCATCAGGGATATTGGGCTGTATTTTTCTTTTTTTAAACCAGTTTTTAAAAAATATTTATTTATTTGACAGAGAGAGAGATAGCAAGAGCAGGAACACAAGCAGGGGGAGTGGGAGAGGAAGAAGCAGGCTTCCCGCCACACAGGGAGCCCAATGTGGGGCTCCGTCCCAGGACCCTGGGATCATGACCTTGAGCTGAAGGCAGACACTTAATGACTGAGCCATCCAGGCACCCCGGGCTGTAATTTTCTTTTCTTGTAGTATCAGGGTAATGCTGGCCTTGCAAATTGAGTTCAGAAGTCTTCCCTCTTCTGTGTTTTGGAAGAGTTTGAGGAGTGGTATTCTTCTTTAAATATTTGGTAGAATTCACCAGTGGGGAGCCATCTAGTCCTGGACTTTTGTTTGTTGGGGGGTTTTTGATTACTGACTCAGTCTCCTTACTAGTATCAGTCTGTTCAGATTTTCTATTTCTTCATGATTCAGTCCTCGTTGTATATTTCTAAAAATTTATCCATATTTCTGGGTTGTCTAATTTTTTGTCTGTAGCAGTCTCCTGTGATCCTTTGTATTTCTGTAGTATCAGTTGTAACCTCTCTTTCATTTCTGATTTTTTTTATCATTTCTGATTTTATTTGAACTCTCTTTTAGCTCTAAGTCTAGCAAGGAAGAGTGGTAAATTGTGGAGAAGTGATTAAACAAAGTAAAAGGGGTTTAGGCTTGTGTGGGCCATAAATTATGGGAAGGCAAAATGTAGGAGAAACTAATGGAAGTTAACGGTTATTTTAGTAAAGTTTGTCTTATGCAGACACAAGTTGGCTGACACCTGTGATAAGAATAATCCCCACTGGTTAAGAATCATTCTCCTCTTCTTGGTATGAGAGAGGGAGACATCTTTATAAATTGAAATATATGCCCTGCTTTTTAGGCAGAAAGAGGGAAGGCACAGAATTCCTTCTGTGTTTGCTATTTCTTAATTGCCTTCAGCTCAAGATAATCCTTATGCCAAAGTGACATATTTTGGGCTGGCATATTCTCATTCCCTTCACTGAACTTGCTTTGTTCCTTAACAAATACGGCTTTTTGAATAGATTGTAGGATCAGAACTTGAGCCTCTTCTTTATTCTAGCCCTTTTTTTGTTTGTTTGTTTCAGGGTACAATTCAGTTATACATAAATCCTTTTTGTACCTGAACAAAGGGGGTAATGAAAAAGTCCCTTTTTGAAACAAAGATCAGCGGTTCTCAAATTTTTTGTTTTTTTAATTTATTTTTTATTAAAAAAAATTTTTTTTTTAAGTTTAAGCAATACTCAGTGTGGGGCTTGAACTCATAACCCCAAGATCAAGAGCTGCATGCTCTACTGACTGAGCCAGCCAGGCAATCTCAAACTTTTTGGTTTGGGACCCTCTATACTCATAAACGTTATTGCAGGCCCCACAGACTTTTTGCTTATGTGACTTATATCTGTTGTTACTATATTAGAAATTGAAACTTAGAAAGTTTAAAAATGTTATTTATTTAAAAATAACAGAACTGTTACATGGAACATATATGGCACATTTTTAATGAAAAATAATTTAATTTCCAAAACAAATTTAGTTAGAAGAATGGCGTTGGTTTACATTTTTTTTCAAATCCCTTTAATCTCTGGTTTAATAAAAGGCAGATGGTTTCTTATAGCTGCTTTTTTCAATCTGTTGTGATATGTTGTTTTGGTTGAAGTCCATGAAGAAAAATTTTGCCTCATACAGACACATAATTGCAAATAGGAGGACTATTTTAATATCAATTAATATTAATATTTAAGTTCTTCCTTGATACTACACCAAAACTTGACAAGTGGTAGTTTCTTAAAGGTTATTTGAAACATGGAATCAGAAACTATATCGAAGAATTTTTCATACTCTGTTATATTACAATTCGTTGGTCTGTCTTACACTTTAATTGAATTTCTTACCCATGCATGAGTTGTAGTCCATTTGGGCTGCAGTAACAAAAGTACTGTAGACTGTATGGTTTATCAACAGCAGACATTTTTTTTTAAAAAGATTTTATTTATTATTTGTGAGAGAGAGAGCAAGCAAGCAAGCATGAGCAGGGGGGAGGAGCAGAGGGAGAGGGACAAGCAGACTCTGCGCTGAGCGTGTAGCCTGGCACGGGGCTTGATCCCAGGACCCTGAGATGATGACCTGAGCTGAAATCAAGAGTCGGACACTTAACTGACTGAGCCACCCAGGTGCCCCAACAGCAGACATTTATTCACAGTCTGGAGGCTGAGAAGTCCATGATCAGGGTGCCCCTCAGATTTGGTATCTGATGAGGGCCCACTTCTCACTATGTCCTCATGTGGTAGAAGGGACAAGGGAGCTCTCTAAGTTCCTTTTGTAAGGGTGCTAATATCATTCATTAAGGCCCTACCCTCATGACCAAATCACCTCTCAGAGACCCCACCTCCAAATAATATCACTGTGGGAGTTAGGATTTAACATATGAATTTTCTGGGGATACAAACACTGCTATAGCATCCTTTTTGGAAATAGTTGACTGATTTATGTGGATCTTCCGGATGTTTTCACATGTTATTCTGCAACATGAAGTAATCACATTAATTTCACCATTGATCTCAGTAGAACAGTTTTTAAGTTATTGGGAAGCTTTCAAGTTTTGCAGAATTCTAATATTTTTTTGAAAGCTTGATTTTATCAGTGACAACAAACACTGTAGTTTTCTGTAAAGTGACAGGCGTACTTTATTTTTAAGAAATATGTCTGCCAAAAGCCAAATCTGAATAATTACAGTTTGTCATTTTTTTTTAAATTTTTTTATTGTTATGTTAATCCCCATACATTACATCATTAGTTTTAGATATAGTGTTCCATGATTCATTGTTTGTGCATAACACCCAGTGCTCCATGCAGAACGTGCCCTCCTCAATACCCATCACCAGGCTAACCCATCCTCCCAACCCCCTCCCCTCTAGAACCCTCAGTTTGTTTTTCAGAGTCCATCGTCTCTCATGGTTCTTCTCAGTTTGTCATTTTTTTAAAGATTTTATTTATTTATTTGAGAGAGAGAGAATAAGAGAGAGCATGAGAGAGGGAGGAGGATCAGAGGGAGAAGCAGACTCCCTGCTGAGCGGGGAGCCCGATGCGGGGCTTGATCCCAGGACCCTGGGATCATGACCCGAGCCAAAGGCAGATGCTCAACCGACTGAGCCACGCAGGCATCCCAGGCTGAGCCACTCATGTGTCCCAAAGTGCCATTGACTTTTTAAAAAAAAACTCCAGGTGTGTGATAGTCAAGAATAGAGTACATATAATGATGAAATAGTAGTTTGATGCCACTGCTTTATCTTTTATCCAAGGTGCTTTTACACTATCACTGAACCATATACATTGAAAAAAGGAAGTATTAATATGAGAATAGTTTTGACCTTGTATATTCCCTGAAAAAGTCTCAGGGACTCCCAAGGATTTGTGGAACACACTTTGAAAACTGCTGCTCTATATCAAGAGAAGAGTGCTTTATCTATGTCATGACTGTTTTAGTGAAAATCACCCTGGCCATTTATTTAGTACTGTGTAGGAAGACAAAAAGAAAAAATTCTGGTTGTGATTTTTGTAAAATTGTTCTAATAAATACAAAATGTAAAATTTATTTTAACCATTTTTAAGTGTGTAATTCAGTGGCATTAAGTACATTTATGATGTTGTGCAACTATTACCACTATCCATTTCCAGAACTTTTCATTGTCCTTATCAGTAATTCAGTACCTATTAATATTTCCCCATTTTCCCTACATTGTAGCTTCTGGTAACCTCTGTTCTACTTTCTGTTTTTATAAATTTATTCTAGGTCCCTCAGATAAGCTGAATCATACAATATTCTTTTTTTTCGTCCAGCTTATTTACTTAGCGCATAATGTTTTCAAGATTCATTCATGTTGTAGTCTATCAGAATTTCATTCTTTTTTAAGGCTGAAGAATTTCATTATATGTATATACCACATTTTGTTTGTTCTTCTGCTCATATGCATGAGGTTGTTTCTAGTTTTTGGCTATTGTGAATAATGCCGCTATGAATATTGGTATCTTGTATCTCTTTGAGTCTCTGCTTTTAATGCTTTGGGGCATATACTTAGAAGTGGCATTGCTGGATCATATTGTAATTTAATGTTTAACTTTTTGAGGAATCATCAAACTGTTTTCATACATCTGCACCATTTTTACATTCCCACCAGTTATGCACCAGGGTTACTATTTCTCTGGATCTCACCAGTACTTGTTATTTTCCATTATTTTGATGATAGCCACCATCCTAATAGTTACGAACTGATAACCTATTGTGGTTTTGATTTGCATTTTCCTAATAGCTAGTGATGTGGAGCATCTTTTCATGTGCTTATAAGCCATTTGTATGTCTTCTTTTGGAAAATTCTGTTCAAGTCCTTTGCCCATTTTTTGACTGAGTTGTTTTTGTTCTTGATTTGTTCTCTATATATTCTAGGTATTAAACCCTTATCAGATTTATGATTTACAAATACAGTTGACTCTTGAACAACCCGAGTTTGAATGGTGTGGGTCCATGTATACATGGATATTTTTTGATATAGTACAGTATCGTAAATGTATTACTTCTTCCTTACGGTTTTCTTAGTAACATTTTCTTTAGCTTACTTTATTGTAAGAAGGCATTATACAATACACATAACATATAAAATATGTGTTAATCAAATGTTTATGTTATCAGTAAGGCTTCCAGTCAATAGTAGGCTATTAGTAGTTAAATTCTGGGGGGAGTCAGAAGTTATACATGGATTTTTAATTGCATGGAGTTGGTATTTTATTATTTTGGATGCTGTTGTAAATGGAATTGTTTTTTTAAATTTACTTTACAATTGTTCATTGCTGAAGTCATTGCTATTTATGGAAACACAGATTTTTATGTGTTTATCTTGGAACCCCAACATTTTTTCATTCTTTGGGATTTTCTGTGTTTAGAATCATGTCATCTGCAAATAGAAATAGTTTTGCTTTTTCCTTCCTAATTGGGATGCCTTTTACTTCTTTTTCTTGCCTAATTACTTTGACTAGAACTTCCAGGCTCCATTTTTGCATCATTTTGCTCAGGTTTCAAAGTCATGTAAGAAAAGATTCAATTTGCTCTATTCAGATTATGTGCCCATCCCTTAGCCCCTTAGCCTAGGGGATAGGAAGAGACCTTGATTTACCAAGATGTACATATGGGGAAGGAGTTATTCTACTAGATGCAATGTGGTACTGTTACCTGAGAAGGGGCGATGGATGCTAACTAGCCAAAAAAAAAAAATACCTTTTGGCTCCAAGGCCCTATTTGGTTATTATCAGTTGTGGCAAATCTAAGACTGAAGCCCAGGTCCCTTGATTCATAAAACAGTATTTTTGTCTGGTGTTCGAGTGGTTCTTTGTTACATTTTAACCACAGATTTTCTTAGAATACTCAGTTCAATAGGTTTGAATTTTCACTGTTACCAGTTTCCACAATTTAATGAGACTGCTTTAAAACAACACTTTCTATTACATAGAAAAACTTAATGGGTAATATTGAATGCTTTCAAAAATCCCTAAATTAATCTACAAATTTATGTTGAAAATGTATATACAGCATTTTATGTTTTAAGTTTTTTACTCTCCATCCAGTAAGAATTGCTCAGGCATTCTTGTAGTAGCAAAACTTCATTTTGGTACTCATGTTTATTTTTTTTTAAGATTTTATTTATTTGAGAGAGAGAATGAGAGAGAGAGCATGAGAGGGGAGAGGTCAGAGGGAGAAGCAGACTCCCCGCTGAGCAGGGAGCCCGATGTGGGACTCAATCCTGGGACTCCAGGATCATAATCTGAGCCAAAGGCAGTTGCTTAACCAACTGAGCCACCCAGGTGCCCCTTGGTACTCATGTTTAAACATTTTCCTAATTATTTTATTTGCTCAAGATGTTGACTTATGAAGGGAGGACCACTTTCATTCAAAATCATCTCCCAAAGCATGTTGTAAATTATTGGCTTAGAAAAGGATCATTCATTTCTGTATGAGTAAGAAGTGGTCTTCAAAGTGGTTAAAATGATAGAATCTAGAGCAAAGCAAGACTGCTTGGGTTTATTTCCCAGCTCCAACTCTTACTAGTTGGGCAAGGGCTAGTTACTTAATCTCTTTCTCTTTGTGCCTCAGTTTTCCATTTGTAACATGGTATAAATTAACTAATAATATAAATCCCTTAGAACAATGCCTGACATACAGTATGTAAACATTCAGTAAATGGTAGTACATGTCCCCACTGAAGAGGAATATTGGTCCACATATTTTTAGTAAGCTCTGTACAGTGGATTTTTAGTCATTGTTTGCTTTAATAAACTAAAGGTTAATTAGTATATCAGGAAATTCCATTACTAACTCTACAAAATACTTGTGGAGATTCAGCACTATGTTAGGTACAGAGGTTATAATGATGACCAGTATACACTGCTTTCCAGGATCTTATAGGCTAGTAGGGACTACAAAAAAGAAATTCTTTTTTTTTTTTTTTTAAGATTTTATTTGACAGAGAAAGAGACAGCCAGAGAGGGAACACAAGCAGGGGGAGTGGGAGAGGGAGAAGCAGGCTTCCCGCAGAGCAGGGAGCCCATTGTGGGGCTCGATCCCAAGACTCTGGGATCATGACCTGAGACGAAGGCAGATGCCCAAGGACTGAGCCACCCAGGCACCCCAGAAATTATTTTCACAGAGACTGACAAGTACTATAATAGGGGTAAGTAGGGAATGCTTATGGTATCAAATAGAGGGTCACTTTAGTTTGCAGGGGAAGGGGGAATCTGAGAAGTTTCCCTCATGAAGAGGTACTGAGAATGAATTACACGGAGAAAATAGCCAGGTGGGGGCTGAGTGGCTGGAAATAAGATTTGGAGGTCTATAGCATGAAATTACCCCAGGAAAGTGTACAGAGCGTAGTGTTGCAAACTTGCATGTCTATAAGTAACATAGAGTGAAACAGGCCAGATATTTTTAAAAAATGCTACACCAGCAAAATGAAAATAACAACTGATACTTCACTTTAAGTATTTGGGAGCCTCTAAGGAATATTGCTTTGTGGTAATGGGCTCAGAATTTCCAGACCTTCCAGTTTTTTGAGAGAAACAAGAGATGAAGATTTTGATGTGGAATTCCCTAACTTTTAAGTGTTGGCAAATCAAAACATTCTGAGAATGGAGTTGGTGGGGGAGAATATGCATTGTAATAGGTATAGAGTTCTGACCATTAAAATCAACCTTGTGGACTGCCAGTCTGTGATGTCTTTGCTGTGTAGAGTGGTGGGTAAGGAGGCAACCTAATGATACCCTGACTGGCCTGGGAAAAGTTGCTTCTGGCAGATTTAGAAAGAATGTCCAGAGGGGAACATGGGTGGCACAGTTAGTTAAGCTTCCCGACTCTTGGTTTTGGCTCTGGTTGTGATCTCAGGGTCGTGGGATCAAGCCCCGTGTCGGGCTCCGCACTCGGTGTGGAGTCTGCTTGAGGTTTTTTCTTCTTCTCCCTCTGCCCCTCCTGCTCATGCTCTCTTTCTCTTCTCTAAAATAATAAATGAATGAATCGAAAGGAAGGGAAGGAGGAAATCCAGAGAAGTAGAAAAAGTACAGAGGAATTAGAGGGTCTCAGATGCTGAGTAAAGATAGTGTTTCAAAAAGGAGGGAATTATTAGCATCACTTTCTGCAGATAAGGACTGAAAAATGTCTACTGAATTTAGCAACAAGGGTCACGCACCCTTGACAAGAGTGTTTTAGTGGAGTTGTGAGGTTGGGAGGCAGGATTGCAATAGACTCAGTAGAGAATTTAAGTGGACAGAGACAGTATACAGCTATTTGATAAAGCTTGGGTATGAAGGAGAGAAGAGAAGTTATAGAGTATTGGGGTGCCTGGGTGGCTCAGTCGGTTAAGCATCTGCCTTTGGCTCAGGTCATGATCCTAGGGCTTCTGGGGTTCTGGGATCGAGCCCCACATTGCGCTCCCTGCTCGGTGGGGAGTCTGCTTCTCCCTCTCCCTCTGCTGCTCTCTCTCTGTCAAATAAATAAATAAAATCTAAAAAAAAAAAGTTATAGAATATGGGTTCTTAACCAGGTATTTATGGACATCTCACCCTCAATATTATATGCAAACTCTGTGTGTATGTACATTTTTTGGAGAGAAGCCATCAGCTCTTCAAAAGAGTTTATAATCCAAAAGAACAACTTCTGTCAGGGGACCTGTAATTGAATGAATTGGGCATACTTATAAACTGGTAGGAAAGGAGCCAGTAAAGCAGGAGAGCTAGAGAATAGGAATAGGGTTATGGAGGACTGAAGTCTTTCTAGTGTAAAAGGAGATGAGATCCAGAGCATTTGGTAGAGGGACTAAATTTAGACAAGAAAGAAAAAAAGTGAGTGTAGATGCAATTACATTTATAGGCGAATGGCAGGAAACTGAAGTAGTTCTCTGTGCACAATTTAAATTTTTTAATTTTTTTCAAAGATTATTTATTTGAAAGAGAGAGAGAGCACACAAGCTGAGGGGCAGAGGGAGAAGCAGACTCCCCGCTGAGCAGGAGCCCAACATGGGTCTGGATCCCAGGACCCTGGAATCACAACCTGAGCCAAAGGCAGACACTTAACCGACTGAGCCACTCAGGTGCCCCAGGAAAGATATTTGGATCGTGTGGAGGGTCTACTTGTGAGTGAAGATTATTACTAATGAAACCATATTGAACATGGTTCCCCCACCCCCCTCTGGTAACCCAAGGAGAGAGCAGAAAAAGCATGAAAATGGATTGAGCTGTGATTGGGGTCTTGCCAGGCAGGTGCAGTTGGGAAGATGAAAGGGACAAAATCGAAGTGGGTATTAGTTTGAGACAGAGAGGGCGTGAAGACCAGTATAGTATAGAAAGTAATGAGTTTGCGGAATCGGAGGTCTAACAGAG
Source organism: Halichoerus grypus (assembly GCF_964656455.1). Lineage (NCBI taxonomy): Eukaryota > Metazoa > Chordata > Mammalia > Carnivora > Phocidae > Halichoerus > Halichoerus grypus. Next base: position 151,896,290 of record NC_135716.1, read on the forward strand.
GTGAAAGAACAGGGGGAGTATTGGAGTAATTGGGAAAGCTGTGTAGAGATAGAAATCGGAGTATGTTTGTAGGATTAGGCAGGGTTCTCTTCCCAAATACCCAAAGCAGTCTTGAGAAAACAAAGCAAAGCTGGAGGCATCACAATTCTGGACTTCAAGTTATATTACAAAGCTATAGTAATCAAAACAGTATGGTTCTGGCACAAAAATAGACACATAGATCAATGGAACAGAATAGAAAACCCAGAAATGAACCCACAACTATATGGTCAGTTAATCTTCAACAAAGCAGGAAAGAATATCCAGTGGGAAAAGGACAGTCTCTTCAACAAATGGTGTTGGGAAAACTACACAGCAACATGCAAAAGAAAGAAACTAGACCACTTTTTTTAAATTAAAATTTTATTTTATTTTTAAGTAAACTCTACACTCAACATGGGGCTTGAACTCATGACCCTGAGATCAAGAGTAGCATGCACTACTGACTGAGCCAGCCAGGCGCTCCCTGGACCACTTTCTTACACCATACACAAAATTAAATTCAAACTGGATTAAAGACCTAAATATGAGACCTGAAACCATAAAAATCCTAGAATAGAACACAGGCAATAACCTCTTTGACATTGGCCATAGCAACTTTTTTCTAGATATGTCTCCTGAGGCAAGGGAAACAAAAGCAAAAATAAATTATTGGGACTACATCAAAATAAAAAGCTTCTGCACAGAGAAAGAAACAACAAAATTAAAAAGCAACTTGTGGAATGGGAGAAGATATTTTTGAATGACATGTCCGATAAAGGGTTAGTATCCAAAATACATAAAGAACTTATAAAACTCAACACCCCCCAAAAATGAATAATCCAATTAAAAAATGGGCAGAAGACATGAACAGACATTTCTCCAAGGAAGACATCCAGATCGTCAATAGATGAAAAGATGTTTATCATCAGTGATCATCAGGGAAATGCAAATCAAAACTACAATGAGATGCCACCTCACACCTGTCAGAATTGCTAAAATCAACAACAGAAGAAACAACAGGTGTTGGTGAGAATGTGGAGAAAAAGGAACCCTGTGCACTATTGGTGGGAATGCAAACTGGTGCAGCCACTGGAAAACAATATGAAGTTTCCCCAAAAAGTCAAAAATAGAACTACCCTATGATTCAGCAATCACACTAGTAGGTATTTACCCAATGAATACAAAAACACTAATTCAAAGGTATACCGGCACTGCGATGTTTATGGCAGCATTATCTATAATAGCCAAATTATGGAATCAGCCCAAGTGTCCATCAACTGATGAATGGATAGAGAAAATGTGATATATATATATATATATATATAGCCATAAAAAAATGAAATCTTACCATTTGCAATGACATGAATAGAGCTAGAGAGTATAATGGTAAAAGTGAAATAAGTCTGATAAAGACAAATACCATATGATTTCACTCAAATGTGGAATTTAGGCAACAAACCAGCAAAGGGAAAAAAAGACAAATCAAAAAATAGGTTTTTTTAAAAAATATTTATTTACTTGACAGAGAGAGAGACAGCAGCAGTGGGAACACAAGCAGGGGGAGTGGGAGAGGGAGAAGCAGGCTCCCCACTGAGCAGGGAGCCCAATGCTGGGCTTGATCCCGGGACCCTGGGATCATGACCTGAGCCAAAGGCAGACGCCTAGTGACTGAGCCACCAGGTGCCCCCCAAGAATAGATTTTTTTTAAAGATTTCATTTATCTATTGAGAGAGCACGAGCGTGGGGTTGGGGGGAGAGGGACAGAGGGAGAACATAATTCCTGCTGAGCAGAGAGCCTGACTCAGGTATCTGAGGACCCTGGGATCATGACCTGAGCCAAAGGCAGACACTTAACTGAGCCACCCAGACACCCCAAGAAATAGATTGATTATAGAGAAGAAACTGATGGTTACCAGAGGGGACGTGGGTGGGGAGGATGGGTTAAACAGGTGATAAGCACTGGGTGATGTATGGAATTGTTGAATCACTAAATTCTACAACTGAAACTAATATAGCACTGTATGTTAATTAACCAGAATTAAAATAAAAAAACAGTTTTGTTTTTTTTAATCAGAATTTCCAGCTGTGTTTAAAAAAGCACAGATGCTCAGGTCCCATTCTGGATCAACTGACTCAATTCCTAGGGAGTTGGACTGAGGCATTTTCATTTAAAAAGTTTCACATGTGGGGCACCTGGGTGGCTTAGTTAGGCGTCTGCCTTTGGCTCAGGTCATGGTCTCAGGGTCGTGGGATTGAGTCCCACATCGGGCTCCTTGCTCAGCAGGGAGCCTGCTTCTCCCTCTCCCTCTGCCTGCCGCTCCCCCGCTTGTGCTCGCTCTCTCTGTCAAATAAATAAATAAAATTTTTAAAAAGTTTCACATGTGATTTAAAGAAAAAATTTTTTAAGTTACATATAGTGGGGCGCCTGGGTGGCTCAGTCATTAAGCGCCTGCCTTCGGCTCAAGTCATGATCCCAGGATCCTGGGATCGAGCCCTGCATCAGGCTCCCTGCTCCGTGGGAAGCCTGCTTCTCCCTCTCCCACTCCCCCTGCTTGTGTTCCCTCTCTCGCTGTGTCTCCCTCTGTCAAATAAATCAGTAAAATCTTTAAAAAAAAAAAATTACATATAGTTAAATTTGTTCTCTTTAGTGTATAGTTTTAAGAGTTTGACAAATGCATAGTGATGCCCTTTATCAGGATAGAGTAGACCGGAGGAATAGGTTTGGTGAGGAAGGTATTTTTTTTAAATTTTATTTTATTTAAATTAGTTAACATATAGTATATTATTAGCTTCAGAGGTAGAGTTCAGTGATTCATCAGTTGCATATAACACCAGTGCTCATTACCCAGTTACCCCATACCCCCACCCATTCTCCCCTCCAGCAAACCTGTTTGTTTCCTAAGAGTCTCTTATGGTTTGTCTCCCTCTCTGATTTCATCTTATTTTATTTTTTCCTCCTTTCCCCTATGATCCTCTGTTTTGTTTCTTAAATTCCACATATGAGTGAAATCATATGATAATTGTCTTTCTCTGATTGACTTATTTCGCTTAGCATAATACCCTCTAGATCAAAACCACAATGAGATACCACCTCACACCAGTCAGAATGGCTAAAATTAATAAGTTAGGAAATGACAGATGTTGGCGAGGATGTGGAAAAAGGGGAACCCTCTTGCACTGTTGGTGGCAGTGCAAACTGGTGCCACTCTGGAAAACAGTAGGGAGGTTCCTCAAAAAGTTGAAAATAGAACTACCCTACGACCCAGCAATTGCACTACTGGGTATTTACCCTAAAGATACAAATGTAGTGATCGGAAGGGGCACCTGCACCCCAATGTTTATAGCAGCAATGTCCACAACAGTCAGACTATGGAAAGAACCCAGATGTCTAATGACAGATGAATGGATAAAGAAGATGTGATATATATATACAATGGAATACTACTCAGCCATCAAAAAGTGGAATCTTATTTGCAATGATGTGGATGGTGAGGAAGATATATTTGTTTTTGAACACCATCTAATTTCTTACTGCACTAAAGCTGTAGCCATAGAGTTAAGATTATTAAGCTGAATTGACATTTTCTCTATTAAGTTTAGATCAGGGACAGGTGCAATTTTTTTTTTTTTTGTGGAGAGCCAGATAGTGAATACTTCAGGCTTTGTAGCTCACATATGGTCTCAGTTGCATATTCTGTGTTTGTGAGTGTGTGTGTGTGTGTTTCCAACCATTAAAAAATATAAAAACCATTCTTTGCACTGTATAAAACAGGCAGAGGGCCATAGTTTGCTGACCCCTGGTAGATAATAAATACAATAATAAATCAATCTCTGACTTGTAGCATTTGCTGGTTTCTGAAGTGTAAATACTCCCACTGTGGCTGATTTTAAGCTACCAATGTGTTATACTGAATGAAGAGTTTGAAAGAGATGTGCAGTAGAACAGAGTATTTCTGTTATATAAATACAACAGTTTTAGTTAGGTAAATAAAACATAGTAAAATATTAATGTAGAAATGAATTTTGAGTGTTTATTACCTTTTTTCTTCTTTTTTTTTAAGATTTTATTTATTTGAGAGAGAGCAGCATGAGCAGAGGGGGAAGGACAGAGGGACAAGCAGAATTCCTGCCGAGTGAGGAGTCTGATGTGGGGCTCAATCCCAGGACCCTGAGATCATGACCTGAGCTGAAGTCAGACATTTAACCAACTGAGCCACCTAGGTGCCCCCTCTTCTTTTAAGTAATTCCTACAGCCAATGTGGGGTGGCTCAAACTCAAGACGCCCAGATCAAGAATTAGGTGCTCTACTGACTGAGCCAGCCAGGCACCCCATCTTTATTTTTAATATAACTTCATTGTGCATTTATATGATTTAATTTTTAATGATTGTGTATAACCTTGGCTTGCAAAATTCCTGAAAATGTATCAGCTTTTGCTAGCCTATATGAGTTGGCTTTAACATATCATTGAAGTGAAGGCTAGAGAGGTGAGATAATTTCCCAAATCAATTTTAAGTGCCAGAATCAGATTAAACTGTTTCTTTTAATTTGATTTTTCTTTTTAAAGATTTATTTGTGAAAGAGAGAGAGAGCACGAGCAGGAGGGGCAGAAGGAGAGGGAGAGAGAATCTCAAGCAGATTCCACACTGAGTGCGGAGCCCGATGCTGGGCTCAGTCTCTTGACCCTGAGATTACGCACGACCTGAGCTGAAACCGAGTCAGATGCTTAACCGACGGTGCCACCCAGGTGCCCCTGATTTTTATTTTCATTAAAACAATATAAGTTCATAGTTTAAAAAGTTAAAAGATACTTCAAGGTTTATAGTGGGAACCCCCCGAAAAAAACAGCAGTTCCCTGATCTACCCTCTCTATCCCCAATTTCTAATCTACAGTGCTAAAATTTAACTCTTAGTTTTTTTCTTCTGGTTTCTACCTCCCTATTTTTCATAATGTGCTTACACTTTTTAAAAAAATATTTCACTTTTTGATATTATTGATTCCTTCTAAGGCAGATGGGGATTTAGTTCTCTTATGCTTTACATGTTCTTCTTATTTACCCATTTTTCTAATATATGACAATTATAATTGTTTCTTAAATTAACCTTTTTTTTTTAAGATTTTGTTTTTAAGTATTCTACACCGAAAGTGGGGCTCAGATTTACAACCCTGAGATTAGGAGTTTCATGTTCTACTGACTGAGCCAGCCAGGTGCTCCTTAAATTATCTTTTAGTATTTACATGTTATGATCATGTAAACAGTGCATACAGACAAGCCATTAGTATATTATGATTACATCTTTTTTGATTACATCTTCTTATATAATTTTTTGAAATTAATAATTGCCATAAATAATTGCCTGATTTTTAAAGGTACTTATGACAGTATTATCCCCATACTCTGTGACAGAACTATAAAACTCATCTCAGTATGGTTAAACATTAGATAATTATTTCCATTTTTTCCCCCTTCAACATACTCACTAAGTTGCCCTTCATTCTATTGCTGGAATCCCAACTATTATTTACAACTGTCATCCTGGTACTCCTGTTCACCATTACCCTGGGGATTGCCTTTGCTTTTCTCCTTAGCATTGGCATCCATTCTCTTTTTCTCTTAGTATTGACATCCATTTTCCTGAATCCTATACCATCTTTTCATTCCTAGGTTTATCTCTTCATTTTGCTAGAGCACATCATTCAGGAGCTTCCTTTTTTTTTTTTTTTAAAGATTTTATTCATTTATTTGACACAGAGAGAGAGAGAGGGATCCCAAGTAGGCAGAGCGTCAGGCAGAAGGAGAGGGAGAAGCCGAGCAGAGAGCCCGATGCGGAGCTTGATCTCAAGACTGTGGGATCATGACCTGAGCCAAAGGCAGACACTTAACCGACTGAGCCACCCAGACACACCCATTCAGGAGCTTCCTAAGAAAGGATTCCAAGAGATAGGTTATAAGTTGCTTGAGACCTTGTATGTCTGAAAATGTTAATTCTACCTTCATATAATTGATAATTTGGCAGGATATATAATTTTAGGTAGAAAAATCATTTGCCATCAAATGCAAAGGTTTTTCTCCAGTGTTGTTAGTTTCCAGCCTTGCTGTTGAGGAATTCAAAGACATTCCAGGCCTTAGTCCTTTGACTTTTTTTTTTTCCCCCTTATGATAGATTTTTAGGACTATCTCTTTATCCCTGATGTGATTTTCCACAGATGTACTTTGATGCGGGTATTTTTCATTTATTATGTGGTGTGGACTTTTTTTTTTTTTTTTAAGATTTTATTTATTTGAGAATGAGAGAGAGAGAGAATGAGCGGTGGGAGGCAGAGGGAGAGGGAGAAGCAGACTCCCTGCTGAGCAGGGAGCCTGATGCAGGGCTTGATCCCAAGACCCCTGGGATCATGACCTGAGCAGAAGACAACCACTTAACTGCTTGACCCACCCTGGCGCCCCTTTAGTGTGGACTTTTATTCTGGAAATCTATGTCCTTCATTTCTGAACATTTTTTCTCATATTTATTTTAAAAGTTTCTTTCTGCTTTCTGGAACTTCTGTTAGTTCAATGTTGGGTCTTCTGGGTTTATCCTCTAATTATTTTATCTTCTGTTTTCATTACTTTCTCTTTTTTTTTTGTACTTCTTGGGAGATTTCCTCAACATTATTTGCCACCTTGTCAGTTGAGGTTTTTTTTTTTTTAAAAACCTCTGTCGTAATTTTAATATGTAAGGGCTCTTGTTCTTTAATGTTAATTTATTATAGATCTTGTTTGTGTTTCATAGATGCAGTATTTCCTTTCCTGAGGATGTTATACTTTTTTGTGTGTCTGTTTTCTTCTCCTTTAATTCTTTGTTTACTTTTAAGTTCCTTTGTTTTGTTTGGTTTTGGTTTTCTTTAATTTTGATAGCTTTCTTTTAATGTCCTCTGGTTCTTTTTTAAAAATTGTGAGAAATATACATAACATAAAATTTATCATTTTAATACTTTTTAAGTGTAGAATTCTTTGGCATTAAGTACATTCACATTGTTGTGTAACCATAGCTATCATTCATCTCCAGACCTTTTTCATCTTCCCTAACTGGAATTCTGCACCTGTTAAACTAACTTCCCATTCCCCTTCCCCCAGCCTCTGACAGCCACCGTTCTACTTTCTGTCTCTGAATTGGACTACTCTTGCTACCTCATATAAGAGAAATCACACAATATTTGTCCTTTTGTGACTGGCTTTTCTGTCCTTTTGTGACATGTCTTTAAGATTCCTCCATGTTGTAGGATGTGTCAGAACTTCCTTTTTAAAGGGTTTGTTCTTATTTAAGAATGATATACTAAAAAGCTGATTGGAAACTCCACGTCAGTGGTCAGGCTGTGTTAATTGGAGGCCTTCACTGAAAGTTGATAAGATGGTGAATATCTTTTTCATTGGTAACCCCCAAATACCCATATTTTTAGGTCTTTTTTGAATTCTTGTCAGTTTCCCCAGAGAAAAATCTCCCTGACTCCTCCCTGGGAATATAAGCTTGGTGGTTCAGTGTTCAAAGAACTGAGGTGGGGAAGGGAGTTGGGACATCTATCTTTTCTTCTTAATTCTGCTATTTTCAATAAAGGACTTACCCCAAGTCAATAAAGGACTTACCCCTAGCTGTGGTTGGTGTTCCCTGAGTCCAGAGCCTCTCTAATTGTTTCTCTGGATCGATAAGTTGACAGGCAGCCTTTGTGTGGGGTGGAGGAGGGGTAGTTGACTGGTTGCTTGGGGTTTGGGGTGGAGAACTAGGGATCTAACTGTTCTTTCTGTAGACTGTCAGCTGGTTCTTCAGGTTATGGCCCCATCACTCAATCCTCCCTTCAGAGATGTGTTGTGCCTTCAATTTCTGGCTTCCCAGAGTACAGTGGTACGATTTAGATTCTTTTTTTTTTTATTAGACTTTCTCTTTTCAGGCTTAGGTTTCAATTTTTGCACTCTACCAAGTCAAATTCATCTGTTTGTTTTTTCTGTATTAAAGTTTTGTTGCTATCATCTGCTGTTGTTTCCTCTCCTCATCTCTTTGCTATTGTGTATTTGTTCCGTTGAAAATATATTTTATTGCCAATCTGGAGTGATGTTAAAGGTAGTAAAGAGCGACATGTATTAAATCAACTGTATTTTAGCTATTGTAATCTACTTGCCTAATTTTTTTTTTTTTTATCCCATAGAAGCTTTCCAAAGAGAGACCTCTATAAGCTTCTTGCTACTCAAAGTTCGGACCAGCAGCATCGATATAACCTGGGAGCTTGGTAGAAATGCAGAATTCCAGGCCCCAACCCATACCTAGCAAACCATATTCTACATTTTTTTTTTTTAAGATATCATTTATTTATTTGACAGAGAGAGACCGTGAAAGAGGGAACACAAGCAGGGGGAGTGGGAGAGGGAGAAGTTGGCTTCCCACTGAGTAGGGAGCCCGATGCGGGGCTTGATCCCAGGACCCTGGAATCATGACCTGAGCTGAAGGCAGACGCTTAATGACTGAGCCACCCAGGTGCCCCTTTATTCTACATTTTTATAAGATCCCTAGGTTATTTATAATTTATTAAAATGTGAGAAGCATTGGTCTAATTCACTGTGCCTGGCACAGTGCTTGACACATATTAGGTGTCTTCTGTTGGACACTCAGATATTTAGAAAAGATCCTGTAGTTAGAAATACTATTTTGGGATCAGAGTATAGGTATTATTTGAAGCTATGGGAGTAGATGCAAGTATAGAGTAAAAAGTGGGTCAAGGAAATATCAGTTTTAAGGTGTGGATGAAGGAAGAAAGGGCCTTCTAGGAAAATTGAGAGCTAAGGAAGAACAGAGGCCCAGAGTACGTGAGGTGTGGGAAAATGAGCAACCTACCAAGAATGAGGGCTGCAAGATTAGTAGTGTTCTTCGGGAAGAGCCAGATTTCAGAGTAGGCTAGGAAGTGGGGAAAAAACACTTTCTGGGAAGATATTGAAATTATAAAATAGTTTAATTACAATCTAGGGAGAATGATCAAGGAGGAAGCCCCAGAAGACAATGGAATAATGAGCAATGAGGAGATGGTTTAGCGGGGAGGTGGCTACATTGGGGTGAGAACACAGTAGATGACAAGTGGCTAAAGTGAACTTCCACTATTCCCCACCTTGTAATTCTCCATGTTTCAGGCATTTCTTTAAATTTTCTCTTGGACTTTTTTTTTTTGGATATACATGCTGTTCCTTTAGTCTGGGACACTATCTTGTCTTCCTTCACTCTCTCAAGATTCAGTGCCCTTATTTTGTGCTCCACGGCATCCTATTCTTTCTGTCTGTCTCTCTCTTTCTCTTTAAAGATTTATTTATTTGAGAGAGAGTGGGTGGGAGGGACAGAGGGAGAGAGAGAATCTTAAGCAGACTCCTGTGGAGCCCGATGGTGGGCTCAATCTCACAACCCTGAGATCACGACCCAGCCAAAACCAAGAGTTTTGAACACATTTCATGTTCATGTGTTGAATGAACACATTTATTGTGTGTACTGTGTACCGGGCCCAACCAATTGTGCCACCCAGGGGCTCCCATCTCTCTTTTTATTTAAAATTGAGATATAAATCAGGGGCACCTGGGTGGCTCAGTCGATTAGGCCTCTGCCTTTGGCTCAGGTCATGATCCCAGAGTCCTGGGATCCCAGGACTTGCATTGGGCTCCCTGCTCAGTGGGGAGTCTGCTTCTCCCTCTGCCCTTCCCCCCTTCTTGTGATCTTTTTCTGTCTCAGTCTCTCTCTGTCAAATAAATATATAAATTCTTTTTTAAAAATTGAGATACAAATCATATACTATAATATATACCCTTTAAGATATACTTTAAAAATACTTTAAAAAATACTTTTACTGTGTTTAATGATAGCACGGTAATTATATGTTTTACTTATTTAAATTGCCCACTGGACTGTCTTGTTACTATCTTTGGCATCTAGCCTAGCACCTATATTTAACAGCTAATATTTATTGATTGCTGTATGTCATACACTGTTTTAAGTTTACATATATTGAATCATTTAATTCCCATACCATGTAGGTACTACTTTAGCCCTATTTTATGGATGGAGGAAACAAAGGCCTAGAATAAGTAGGTCAGCACTGTTGAATGAACACATTTATTGTGTGTACTGTGTACCAGGCACTGTGATATATATTTGGGTTACAGAATTAAGAACGTCTTTGGTCAGAGTTTCAGACAGAATGTTGGTTAAAACTTCACCCTGAAATGAGGGATATATAGCCGGCTCCTGGTTTTGTGGGGTACTTGGAATCAAAAGGCTTGGCACTCTCTCTGATTGCTTATATACTTAGGTGTGCCTCTTCTCCCCCTAGCACAGACTGGAGACCTACATTCAAATGTTGTTTTAGCCTTTTTTCTTCCATTTTTTATTTAAAGCCATCCTTACAAAGTCAAACCCTAGCGTGGACTATAAGGGCTGAGATCTGCCATTCCTCCCTGGTTTTATTTTTTTATTTTTTAAAAAGATTTTATTTATTTTTTTGACACAGAGAGAGAGAACAAGTAGGGGGAGTGGCAGAGGGAGAGGGAGAAGCAGGCTCTCCGCTGAGCAGGGAGCCTGACGTGGGGCTCGATCCCAAGACCCTGAGATCATGACCTGAGCTGAAGGCAGATGCCTAACCGACTGAGCCACCCAGGCGCCCCTCCTCTCTGGTTTTAATAAGTACCTAACTCTGATTCTTAATTTTTTTTAATTAAATATTTTATTTGGAAATAATTTTAAACTTACAGAAAAGTTTCAAAAATAAGAATACAAAGAACAATCAGGTTCACTTATTAACATTTTATTCCATTTTTTTTATCATTCATGTTCTCTCTTTATATAAAGTCATACTGCTTTTTTCTCAACTATGCAAATAAGTTACAATCATCCTGGCCCTTAACCCCTAAATACCTTAATATGTATTTCCTAAGAATAGGAATGTTCCTTTATATTCCACAGTTACCACAGTTATCAACTTCAGTACATTTAACTTTGATATGATACTTTACTGTTTATAGGTTGTTTGTAGATTACGACTAAAGAAATAATCTTTTTACAGTGCTGTAGCGCCTGAATACTTTCTTTAATTAAAAAATACCAAAGTGGGCGCCTGGGTGGCTCAGTCGGTTAAGCGTCTGCTTTTGGCTCAGATCATGACCTCAGGGTCCTGGGATCAAGCCCCACATCGGGCTCCCTGCTTAGCAGAGAGTCTGCTTTTCCCTCTCCCTCTGCTGCTCCCCCTGCCTGTGTTCTCTCTCTCTCTCTCAGATAAATAAATAAAATCTTTTAAAAAAAATACCAAAGTGAATTTTTGAAAGTTTTTCTAAAAAGTTGGAAAACACAATGGATTAAAATGAAAAATTACTCATAACCATCATTTTTGTTTTTGTTAAAACATACATAAAGGAAACATACACACATAAAGTGCTCTCCTGTGCTGCTCCCCCATCCCTGTTATATAGAGTATTAACAGTTTCTGTATTTTTCCAGATGTCTTTATGCATATATACACACATGTGCACAACAACACACATGTATTTGTGTGTATATGTTCACATATCTACATATTAAAACTGAATTTAACAATCATTGTATATGTTGATTTTTAAAAACTTGTAATATAGTGTCTGAAATGGAAAGAGAAATCCTTTTTTTTTTTTTTTAAAGATTTTATTTATTCATGAGAGACAGAGAGAGAGGCAGAGGCAGAGGAGAACCAGGGTCCCTGCTGAGCACGGAGCCCAACGCGGGACTCAATCCCAGGAGCCTGGGATCATGACTGAGCTGAAGGCAGAAGCTTAACCGATTGAGCCACCCAGGCATCCCAAGAGAAATCCTTTATATCATCTACTAAACAGAAACAAGTGCTAGGTATTTTACAGATACTTATTGAGGAAGATATTTGTTCAGGTGCATTTAACATCACTCAGCACTTCAGTCCTCACCCCGTGCAAGAACTACCTTGTCAAGTGGTTGAAAGATAATTAATGTACCCTAATTAGCTTTTCTTACTATGTTGCACTTGACCTACTTAAAATATATGTGATTTGGAATTTTTTTTTTTAAGATTTTATTTATTTTTCAACAGAGAGAGAGAGCGAGAGAGGGAACACAAGCAGGGGGAGTGGGAGAGGGAGAAGCAGGCTTCCCGCTGAGCAGGGAGCCCGATGTGGGACTCGATCCCAGGACCCTGGGATCATGACCTGAGCTGAAGGCAGACGCTTAACGACTGAGCCACCCAGGCGCCCTGTGATTTGGAATTTTTTAACTTTATTTATAATATAATCTGGAAACAACATATGGATACAAATCTGCTTATCCATATAATTAGAAGGTTAAGATGAATTTTTGTTTTTGTTTAGTAAATTCTGCAAATTACATGGAGATGGGGATCAAATACCAGAGAAATCAAAACACTTAGTTTGAAGACTCTAGTGGAGCTAAATTTGAACATACTCATGATTTTAGGAATAATGAATTACCTTGAAATCTATCCTTTTGGACTGTAGAGTCCTTAAGTATAGGGACTGTGTCTATCTAGTTTATTGCTGTTATTCCCAGCTTTTAGAACATAGGAGGTATTCAATAATTATTTAATATATGTATAGAATGATGATAGATAAGAATGTATAAATAGGCCAGTATTGTATTCATTTCAGATCTTACAGTTCATTATAGTTGTGTTGTTTTAGGAACATCATTTCATTCTTATTTCTGCAGATGAGAAAAGATACAAGGAAGCTCTGGGCAGCCCTTTGTAATAGATGAAATGGTCATTATATGTTTCTTGGTGGTAGAGCTATCAGTGAACTATTATTATCCATAAATAGAGTCTTCCCATGCAGCTTGGTCAACTCAGTTTAGCATAGAGTGTCTCCAGAGAAGGGATATAGCTAACAGCAAGTCTCTCTGATTCCTTTTGGTGATTAGGGTGTAACCCACTGCTAACTCAAGGAGGTATATTGGTTCTTGTTGGGCCCTGCTGGTCATGGCACTCAGTTCACTAAGGACTAGGTTTGAGAAGCTTAGTGTTTGAATTAAAGTTTCCACAGGAGGGGATCAATTGCTCCTTTTGCTGGGTTTCCATTACGCTTTGCTTTTACCTTTATTATAGTATTTACTTCATTCTGCTGAGTGTTATGGTTAGGTGTTTCTATATGTCGTTCCCTGTAGGTTTGTTCTTTTGAGTGCTGGAAACACGTTGTCCTTGTACCTTTCATAGCTATAGCACAATGCTTTATATAGCATAAGTTTAAACTGTTAATCCTTATAACATGGATAAGTAGAAGAATTTTAAATTTTGCAAAATTATAGGTCCAACTGTAGTTACTTTCTATAAGCCACATCAAGTCCTTTTCAAACAAGATAGGTATAAATAGCATTTAGAAAAAAAGTATGGATTATAGCAAGCTCTTCCCTCATCTAGTAATTTCAGTAGCCTGATAGTTTTTTTTTTTTAAATAACAGCTTTATTGAGATAAAATTCACGTAGGATACAATTCACCCACTTAAAGTGTATAATTCACTAGGTTTTAGTATATTCACAGAGTTTTGCAACATCACCACAAACAATTTTGTAATATTTTTATTACCCCACTCTGCATACATTAGCTGTCCTTCCCTTTTCCTCTTTAATCCCACCCCCAGCCCTCGGCAGCCATTAATTTACTTTCTGTCTCTGTAAATTTGCCTGTTCTGGATAGTGGAATCATCTAATGTGGTCTTTTATGACTGGCTTTTCACTTAGCCTAAATGTTTTCATGGTTCATACATTTTATAGAATATTTCTTTTTTTTTTTTTTTTTATTTATTTATTTATTTATTTATTTATTTGAGAGAGAGAGAATGAGAGAGAGCAAGCACATGAGAGGGGGAGGGTCAGAGGGAGAAGCAGACTCCCTGCCGAGCAGGGAGCCCGATGCGGGACTCGATCCAGGGACTCCAGGATCATGACCTGAGCCGAAGGCAGTCGCTTAACCAACTGAGCCACCCAGGCGCCCTTTATAGAATATTTCATTCCTTTTTACCGCTAAATAATATTCCACTGTATGGATATATACCACATTTTATTTACCCATTCATCTGTTGATGGATATTGGGTTGTTTCTACTTTTTGGCTATTATAAACAATGCCATTATAAACATTCATATACAAATTTTTGTGTAGGTGTATGTTTCATTTCTCTTGAGTATATAACTAGGATTGAAATTGCTGGGTAATATGGTGACTAGGTTTAACTTTTTGAGGAACTGCTAAACTTTTCAGAACAGTTGCATCATTTTATATTTCCATCAGCAGTGGAAAGTTCCAGCAGTGAGAGTTCCAGTTTCTCCACATTCTCACCAACACTTGTCTTTTTGATTACAGTTTACCTTTGAATAATGTGGGAGTTAGAAGCACCAATCCCCTGTGTAGTCCAAAATCTGTGTATAACTTTTGACTTGCCAAAAACTTATCTAATAGCCTACTGTTGACCAGAAGCCCTACTGATAACAGAAACAGTTGTTTAACACATATTTTGTATGTTGTATGTATTTATATACTGTATTCTTACCATAAGACAAGCTAGAGAAAAGAAAATGTTAGTAAGAAAATTAAGGAAGAGAAAATACATTTACAGTACTGTATTTATCGACTGTAAGTTCATGTTGTCTGTTTACAAATTGAATCATCTGTCTTTCAGTACCTACATCAATATGATATGATACAAAACACTATAAGATGTTATACATGCAACTAACATTAGACATCAAAAATGAAAAGATAATGTGAAAAAATTCATATTTATTTACAGATATAACAATTCATGCATTGATAATAAAGCATCAATATGATTGGCAATGATGATGATGACAAAAATGTCTCATGCAGTTCTTGCTATATAGATCAGATTTTCATATCAAGACACATGTACAACAGATAAGTTTATTAACTATACAGTATGATGATTATTTGCTGTTAAGAGGAATTGGATCATCGTAAGATCTTCATCCTTGTTGTCTTCATGTTGAGTAGGTTGAAGCGGAGGAGGAAGAGCTGGTCTTGCTGTCTTGGGGTGGCAGAGGCAGCAGAGGTGGAGGAGATGGAAGGCGAGGCAGGAGATGCTGTCACACTTGGTGTCACTTTATGGAAATATGTAGTAATTTCTATCTGACATTTTTGCTTTTTGATTTTTCTAAAAAACTGTTCTATATGGTATCAATCCTTCCACCATTTGCTTTGTTTCAGTGCTTGTATCATACAAGGGTCCATATCCTAAATGAAGTCAAAAGCAGTTTTGAATATTTGGAACCCTTCTGCCAGACTATCTAATGTCAATTTGTTTTCTGGAACTGCTTCTTCACCTTATCATCTGACACCGTTTCAGTAGCATTCATCTCCATCATGTTGTCTTCTGTTAATTCCTCTGGTGTGATGTCACTTAGCTCTTGAATTTCTCCAGGATCCATATCTTGAAACCCTTCATTCCCCATCTTTTTCTTTTTCTTTTTCTTTTTTTCCCCCATATCCACAATCTCTTTCATGATTTCCTTGATTGGCTCTATTGTAAATCCTGTGAAGTCATGTACAACACCTGGACACCATTTTCTCCAACAGGAATTTATTGTTTCGGGCTTGATGGCTTTCACTGCTTTTTCTGTAACAGTGATGGCATCTTTAGTGATGTAATCCTTCTAGACTTTCATGATGTTCTCTCTATCAGGGTTCTCTTCCAGAGCATTGACAATCCTTTCCAAAGAGTATTGTGCATAATGATCCTTATGACCCCCTGATCTAAAGGCTGATTTAGAGATGTGTTTGGGGGCAAGTAGACCATTTTAACACTTTTGGTGTTGCATTTGTGGGGTTCTGCGTGGCCAGGGACATTGTCCAATATCAAAAGAACTTTAAAAGGCAAGGTACTTCCTGGCTTCAGGGACAAAAAGCATCAATGGAACTAATCCAGAAAAAGGGTTCTCGTTGTCCAGGCCTTCTTGTTGTATAACCAAAAGCCTGGCAGCTGGTGTTTATTTGTTCCCTTCAAGGCTCAGGGGTTAGCAACTTTATAGATAAGGCAGTCCTGATCATAAACCTGACTGCATTTGTGCAAAATGGTAGAGTTAGCCTATCCCTTCCTATCTTTTTTTTTAAAATTCCTTCCTGTCTTAAATCCTGGTGCTTGCTTCTCTTTCTTATTAATGAATGTCCTTTGTGGCATTTTTGTTTTTCCAGAAAAGGGCACTTTTGTCTGCATTAAAAACCTGTTCAGGTAGACATCCTTTCTCCTTCATGATTTTCTTAATGGCCTCTGGGAACTTGTCTGCTGCCTCTTGGTTGGCAGAAGCTGCTTCTGCTGTTTTATTTATTTATTTATTTATTTATATTATTTATTTTTAAAGATTTTATTTATTTATTTGACAGAGAGAGACACAGCGAGAGAGGGAACACAAGCAGGGGGAGTTGGAGAGGGAGAAGCAGACTCCCTGCCGAGCAGGGAGCCCGATGCGGGGCTCGATGCGGAGCTTGATCCCAGGACCCTGGGATCATGACCTGAGCCAAAGGCAGACGCTTAACGACTGAGCCACCCAGGCGCTCCCTATCTTGACATTTTTAAAGCCTCTTTCTAAAATTATCAAACTATCCTATGCTGTTTAAATTCTCCAGTTTTAGATCCTTCACCTTCCTTTTGCTTTAAGTTGTCATATAATGACTTAGCTTTTTTTTGAATAATATTAGAGTCTATAGGTATCTTACAGCAATCCTGCACCCACATAAAAGCTGCATTTTCAATATAGGATAAAAAGGTATTTCCTAAAAGGTATAAGGTTTTTGCACTTACTGGCATAGCCACAGGGATGGTTTCACAAATTTCCGTTAAAAAAAAAACAAAAACCAATGAACAAAAAAAAACCCCAATGGTCCTTAGGCTGGTGGGCAACTGCAGACTTCAGTCAAACAATTCAACTTTTTCTTGTAATGTCATGACTTTGCTTCTTGGGTGCTTCCAGTATCACTAGTGGCACTTTGTATGGGTCCTCTGGTGTTATTCAAGGATTATGGTAACACAAAAAATATGCAAAAACCATGGGAGATTACTTTTTACTGCAATATACAATTCACTGGAGAGATGAACACACTTGAGCTCATTGAAATAGCAACAGGAGATGGCTACAAAATTATTATATTAGCACAGTATGTACTACAGTTTTATGCAGTTATGATTTAGTACTGTATCTTTACCTTTGTTTACATTTCTCTCAACTGCAAATGGGGCCATGTACGGTCTGTATGTGTTTGCATAAAATTTTGATAAATTTTAACTTTTTATGATTTGTGTATATTTTATGGTAGTAAATGATAAAATAGACTAGCATATACATATATTTTATGCATTCATGATATATCTAACTTTTTCTTAAGCTTTTCGATATTTCTAGGCTATGTGCTTTGTCTGCAAGGTTTTTCAAACTGTTGCAAATTTCCAAGAAATTTTCTAACGTATTTATTGGGAAAAAAATCTGTGTAAGAGGACCCTGCATGCAGTTCAAACCCCTGTTGTCAAAGGGTCAGCTGTATAGTCATCCTAGTGGGTGTGAAGTGGTATCTTTTCTTTTTTTTTTTTAATTATTTGTTTGATAGAGAGAGCACTCTAGCAAGCAAGGGGAGAGGCGGGGGGCGGGGAGAGAATCCCAAGCAGACTCCACGCTGAGTGTGGAGAGCCACACGGGGCTCGATCCCATGACCCTGAGATCAAGGCCTGAGCTGAAACCAAGAGTCGAATGCTCAGCTGACTGAGCCACCCAGGCACCCCTGAAGTAGTATCTTACTGTGATTTTGATTTTCATTTCCTTGATGGCCGATATTAACTTTTCATGTGCTTGTTGGCCATTTGTATATCTTCTTTGGAGAAATGTCTATTCAGATCCTGTGCCCATTTTTAATTCAGTTACTTGTCTTTTTATTAAGTTGCAAGACTTCTTTATGTATTCTAGATACAACTTTATCAGATATATGATTTATAAATATTTTCTGCCATTCTGTGTGTTGTCTTTGCACTTTCTTGATGATGTCATTTGAAGCACAAAAATTTTTAATTTTGATCAAATCCAGTTTATCTGTTTTTTTTTCTTTAGTTTGTGCTTTTGGTTCCTATCTAAGAAACCAGTGCCTAGTCCAAATTTATGAAGATTCAATCCTGTTTTCTTTAAAAAGTTTTACAATTTTGGGATGCCTGCGTGGTTCAGTTGGTTAAGCATCTGCCTTTGGCCCAGGGTCCTGGGATCGAGTCCCACATCGGGCTCCTTGCTCCGGGAGGAGCTTGCTTCTCCCTCTGCCTGCCGCTCGCCCTGCTTGTGCTCTCTCTCATTCTCTCTCTCTGCAAATAAATAAATAAAATCTTAAAAAAAAAAAAGGTTTACAGTTTTAGCTCTTACATTTAGGTTTTTGATCCATTTTGAGTTAATTCTTGCATATGGTATGATATGGGGGTCTGACGGGTAACCAGTTGTCCTAGCACCATTTATTAAAAAGACTATTCTTTTACCATCGAATTTTTTGACATCCTTGTTAAGAACATTTGACAGTAAAGAGTTTCTTTTTGAAGAATATTTTCACATTTTTCCCCTTCCCCCCATATTGTCTCTAATTTTTTTATTAATTAAAAGAAATGTAGAAGCCATCTCAAACTTATAGAAAAGTTGCAAGTACAGTACAAATAACTTATTTTCTTGAACCATTGAGAGTAAGTTGCTAACATGATACCCCGCAATGATCATGTTTGTATGTATTTCCCACCGATAAGAACATTTTCCTACATAACTGCAATAGAAAATCAGAAAATTAATGTTGATGCATTACAATACCAATCTTATCCTCAGATTCCATTCAAGTTCCAATAATATCCTTTATAACAAAAAGGATCCAGTCCAGAATCACACACTGCATTTGTCATGATTCTCTAGTCTTTTTCAATCTGAAACAGTTTCTCAATCTTTCTTGATTTTCATGACCTTGACAATTTTGAATATTACAGGCCAGTTTTTTTGTAGAATGTCTCTAAATTGTGAGTTGTCTAATGTTTCCTCATGATTAAATTCAGTTTATGCGTATTTGGCAAGAATATCCCAGAAGTGATATTAATGTCCTCCTCAGTGCATCCTATTGGGGGCCCAAGATTTTATCATTACTGGTGGTTTTAACTTGATTGATTACTTGATTAAGGTAGTGTTTGCCAGGCTTCTCCACTATTACTGTCTTTTTACTTTTGTGACTAATAACCATTTGTGGGAAAGCCGTTTGAGATTACATAAATCCTCCCTGTTAATCTTTTGGGTTTTTTAATTTTTTTATTTATATCTGCATGGGCACATGGATTCTTACTTTGTTTGATGGTTTATATTTCCTTACTATCATTATTTGTATTGATGCTCCAGTTGTTCCATATTTGGTAGTGGAAGCCCCTTCAAGCTAGCTTCTTTATTCTTTTGTCATGGCCCCTCATTCTTTGAGCACTTGCTTTTTACTTTTTGGTATAATATGATGTTTGAGGTTCATTTGGTTCTTGCTCTACCCTAGCTCTAGCCCAGCTCTACCCCAGCCCTGGAATCAGCTTTTCTTCAAAGAGCCCTGGGTCTTTTTAGTAGAGAATAGCATTAAAAACCAAGATCTGGGGGCGCCTGGGTGGCTTAGATGATTGAGTGTCTGCCTTCGGCTCAGGTCATGATCCCAGGGTCCTGTGATCGAGCCCCGCATTGGACTTCCTGCTTGGCGGGAGGCCTGCTTCTCCCTCTCCCACTCCCCCTGCTTGTGTTCCTGCTCTCGCTATCTCTCTGTCAAATAAATAAATAAAACCTTTAAAAGCAAACAAACAAACAAAAAACCCAAGATCTGGGTGCTAGTTGTGCATATTGGGGGTACTGCTCATCTTAGGACCTCTCAGGGGACAGAGCTAGGGAATAGTTTTATTCCCTATATGTATAGACATATCTATTTTTCTATTAAATTTCTTTCTATTAAATTTCTATTAAAATTCATCTTTTTATAAAATTTCATGAGTTCATATCAATAGCTGTAATTCCAGTTCAAACCAGAGGGATCGTTCTGTTTTTTTCCGCCTTTCCATATTTGTAACTTCCTTTTTAGACTATGAGAAAGCTGGTTCCTATTATTTTTAACAGTTGTACTTATTTGATCTATCTCTCTGTATGTACCCAATCTCTTATAGCCATTGCTGCATTCCCCCTGATACCTCTCAGCCTCCCCTCCCCCAAGTAGAAACTCTTCACCCTTATCTGGCTTTGTCCCATTGTATTGGTATGCCGTCTTCTGAGGCCTGTGTCCTCATTGGCTTGGTCTCCACTACTCTGTGCCACCCGGGCCCTGTGCCACTGCCCTTTTTCCTTCATTCAGCTTTAACATCTCATGCCAGGCTGCACCAGTGAGGATCTCCTCCTCACCCTCCTGAAGCTCTGAGATCCTGTGCTGTGCTGCTGCCCTCCTATATGGACATAATCCTCCTTCACCTGCTTTAGGCTCTGATACCAACTCTTGGCCATCATGACCCGTCTCACTTAATGGCTGTTGGACTGAATTATTTGTGAAGGGGTGTCACATTGTCTTTTGAGAGACGATGAAGTTTTTTTGGATATTTGTTTAGAATTAAAAGCACTTTATAAGAAGGAAAAAAAACCCAAGTAACTTGAAAATTTTACCTTTTAGGCAGTGATTGGTAGAGTTCTAGAAGGATTCCTTCTTTGGCTAACATTTAACATAAAATAACACTATTGAATTTATAATTATTTGAATCTTAATGTACATTGGTTAATGAGCTGTTCCTGACTGAGGAAATTAGAAAACAAATAGTAATTTACATCTACAAAATAATATTCATTTTTCTTCTAGCTCTTCCACCAAAGCCACCTAAGCCAATGACTTCAGCCGTTACAAATGGAATGAAGGACAGTTCTGTTTCTCTTCAGGATGCAGAATGGTACTGGGGGGATATTTCAAGGTAACTAGAATGCTACTATAATTCAATGCAGTTTAGAAACAAATCATTTTTGAGAAGTGCCCTACTAGTTGTCATTTAAAGATTACCATTTTAAAAATTGTGCGAATTCTTCAGAAGTTTCTAAATGCTGTCCTTCCACAAGAAAATGACAAGAAAATCTTTAAATTACAGGTGTGATTATTACTTTTAATTCTGTATTAAGGATAGATTTCTGAATAAATGAAACAAAAGATTTAGGATAGCTACATGTGTTTTTCTATAAAAGATAGTTATAGGTACTTCATTTTCTTTACCTTTCTGTGTCTAAGGCAATGGTTCCACAATCTTTGCACGCACAAGAATCAATTGGGGTGTGGCCCAGGAATCTGCATTTAACCTCCCTAGGTGATTTTGGTGCACTCTTCACATGCCTCATTTTGAGAAACAGGACTCTAGAGCAGTAGAATGCTTTTTAGGTAAAATGTGGTTTTGGGAAATGTTGAATCTAGAGAAGGGAAAACATATATATTGAATTTGAATATTCAAATTTCTTGTTTTTCTTGAATTTTGTTTTAAAAAAGACCTATCCATTTCTGTCAAATTGAGTTCAAGGTTGATGCTGTATTCTTCAATATGCTTGTGTTTCTCTTTCTCTTGTCTGTTCTCTTCAACTACCAAAGTGGTACTCATTTCTTTTTTTTTTTTCCTTTGTTACCATTTTAACCATCTTTAAATGTACAGTTCAGTGGCATTAAGTACATTCACAGTATTGTTCAACCATCACCATCATCCATCTCTGGAACTATTTCATCTTCCCCAAAGCGAAACTTTGTACTCATTAAACACTAACTGCCTTTTCCTCCTATTCTCCCCAGCCCTGGGAAGCCACCATCCTGCTTTCTGTTTCTATGAATTTGACCACTCTAGGTACCTCACATAAGTGGAATCATACAATATTTATCCTTTTGTGACTGGCATATTTCACTTAGCACAATGTCTTCAAGGTTCATCCATGTTGTAACATGTATCAGAATTTCCTTCCTCTTTAAGGTTGAATAATATTCCATTATGTTTATATACCACATTTTTATTTATTCATTCACTTGGACATTTGGCTTTGAACATTTGGATTGTTTACAGCTTTTGGCTATTGTGAATAATGCTGCCATGAACACTGGTTTAGAAATGTTTATTCAAGTCCCTGCTTTTATTTTTTTCATTTTTATTTGTTATTTTTTAAAGGGTGGAGGGGCAGAGGGAGAGAGAGAATCTTTTTTTTTTTTTTTTTTTAAAGATTTTATTTATTTATTTATTTGACAGAGAGAGACACAGCGAGAGAGGGAACACAAGCAGGGGGAGTGGGAGAGGGAGAAGCAGGCTTCCCGCAGAGCAGGGAGCCCGATGCGGGGCTCGATCCCAGGACCCTGGGATCATGACCTGAGCCGAAGGCAGACGCTTAATGACTGAGCCACCCAGGCGCCCCGAGAGAGAGAATCTTAAGTAGGCCCCCCCGCCCAACGCGGAGCCCATATGGGCCTTGATCTCACAACTCTGAGATCATGACCTGAGCTGAAATCAAGAGTTGGCTGCTTAGCCGACTGAGCCACCCAGGTGCCCCTCAAGTCCCTGCTTTTAGTTCTTTGGGGTGCATACCCTGAAGTGGAATTTCTAAGTCATATGGTAATTCTATGTTTAAGTTTTTGAAGGAGACTTAATATATTTTATATTAAAATGGATCGGAAAATTTTTGTTATAATTGTACAATAAAAGGATCTATTATATGTAAATACCATTTAAATTTATATTCTAAGACCTTGTGGGTCTATAACTCAAGAGTCTTCTGTGCCCTGCCATATCCTGAGTGTTCTAGTGTTTTTTCTTAAAGTCCTAAACTAACTTTGCAGGAGGACTTTATCATCAGTATAAATTCAAATTGGAGAAGATTATATTGAAAGGTTGTGAACTTAGTGAATTTCCCCCCCTCTGATCAGACACAGCTGCCACTGTTGCTTAAACACAACCTTCTTTCTAAACAGCTGCTGGTTTTTCCTGAAACCCTACAAGTTTAGACCTGCCTAAGGAAGCCCTAAAGGCTTAATGGAAATACTATCCCCTACCGACGGGTTGAAATCTGGAAGAGTTTATTTTTTTTTTATTATTATTTTTTTTTATTTATTTTTTAAGATTTTTTTTTTATTTATTTGAGAGAGAGAATGAGATAGAGAGAGAGCATGAGAGGGGGAGGGTCAGAGGGAGAAGCAGACTCCCCACTGAGCAGGGAGCCCGATGCGGGACTTGATCCTGGGACTCCAGGATCATGACCTGAGCCGAAGGCAGTCGCTTAACCAACTGAGCCACCCAGGCGCCCAGAAATCTGGAAGAGTTTAAAAAGCAAATAGCCCTTCCTTAGATTGCATAATACTGAAAATCAAAACAGAAAGATCATATCTAGGGGGAGGAATTAAATGACCTCTGAAGGCCCCCATAATTCTATGATCTTAGACATACTCACCTCTAACTAGCCTTAGTAATATTTGAAGAGAATAATTGATGATTAATTTTTTTTCATTTTTCCTGTAATTCTATTTTTCAGGGAGGAGGTAAATGACAAATTACGGGATATGCCAGATGGTACGTTCTTGGTCAGAGATGCCTCAACAAAAATGCAGGGGGATTACACTTTGACTTTGCGGTGAGTATTTTTCAGCATTTTGACTAGTGTTCTACTAGCGTTATTTATTTCTGGGTATACAGAGATTTTTGTATTTATTTAAATGATTACACATTTTAAAATATTTTTACTTAGATACACAATTTTTAGTTGTTTGGCTAACTGACCTTTCTCCATACGTTAAATATTTAAATGTCTTATATAAAGATGGCAACAATTTTAATTTTTATGTAGGAATAAAATCCCTAAAAGTAAGTTATGAAGTAAGAATTATACTGTTGACCTTGTGCGAGAAGTAGAAGTCATGGGCACAGCCTGAGGTTATTAATGATATGTTGGGAATCCACCCCTCTAATAACCCTATTATTTTCCTCAATGCAGACTTCAGAGAGTAAAACTTAGCATAGTTTAGGCTGATGAGGATATGTAGAAGATACAGCAATTCTTAGCCTCTGTCATGCCATCCATGTAGAACGGGTGTAGAATCCATATTAGAATTTCCTAAGTGGTGGTGGATGTATCACCTTTTATATTTACAAAGATGGGACATATAATTTAAAAGATTAGGAAAACTGCATCAGATATTTTTACATTTAATTTTAACAATTAAAATAGCCTAATTATAATAAAGTACTGTGATTTTTAAAAAAGGGACTATCTAAAGAAAAATATAATGAAAGCAGCAGCGATAACAACTCCCTTGTACTACACATTTTACATGCAGTATCTTATTATTCCTCACAACAACCTTTGAGGTAGGTATTATTAATATTTGCATTTTATAGACGAGGCAGCTGAAGCTTAACCTGGTTAAGAAACTTTCCTAAAGACCTATAGCTAGTAAATGGCAGAGGATATGTTCAGATCCAGATTTATCTGACTCTTTTCTGCCTTTCTGCCTACTATCTTTAGGAAAAATCATTTATTTTATGCTAGAAATTTGGAGTTTCTGGTAAAGACATTATAAGAAGTTAATACCTTGGAACTTTAGTTGTGTTGAGGAATAATCAAAGTTCTGTAATGATTCATTTGACTCAATTTTCTCCCCCCTGCTCCAGTCAGGCTTCTGTCCTTACCACTCTTACAAGGACTGCTAAACCAATGACCACTTCCGTCTTCTTACCTCACCTGACCTCTTAGCAGCATTAGTCATAGGCACTTCTTCCTAGAAACAGTTTATTGTCTTGGCTGTTGTGACATCACACTCTCCTGATTTTCTTCCTAACTCTAGGCCAGCCATTCCTTTGCTCAATATCTAAATGTTAAGTGTTCCAAGCTTGGAGTTGGGCCTCCTTCTCTTCTCTGTATTGGTTCTCCCAAGGTGAGCTTACCCAGTTCCACGGCTTTAATATACAATTACATGGTGGTGATCCATAAAGCCCATCTCCAGCTCTGACCTCCAGAACTCTACATGCATATATCCACTTCCTACTTGATTTTGCCACTTAGATAACTAGGGGACATATTAATTTGAACATGGTCAAAGAAGAATTCTTGATTTCTAACCCAACTCCTCCTACCCAAACTGTTTCTCTTCTATTTACTTTTTTTTTTCTTCAGAAATAGAACCACCATCTCTATAGTATTCATGTTACAGCTCTTTTTTCCCCCTCTCTTTTCCCTCATCTTCACATCCAAATCCATCATTAAACAAGTTCTGCCAACTTTACCTCCAAATCTATATTTGTAATCTCATTATACTTCTCTACCACCCAACAGTAAGCCACCATCATCTTGCTTGATCTTTTGCAGTCATTTCCTGACAGGCCTGTCAACATCTTACAATTTCTAACCTTCCCCACCCCTGCTGACCATTTTCTGCACAGAAACGAGAGTGATCATTTTAAGGTATGAGTCTGATTACTCTTTTGCTTAAAATTCTTTTAAGAGTTTCCCTACTGCACTTAAGGTAAAGAATTTGGATTTTATTCTAACTTATCTATTTGACCTGGACTTGGTCTACTTCTTATACTTCATTTCTTCCCTCTTCCCTCCCCCCACTACCTTCAGCCTCCCTAGCCTTTTAGTACCTCAGGCAAGTGAGCCTTATTCCTGTCTCAGGGCCTTTGCAACAGGCCTTTCTGATCTTTGAATCCTTGTTTCCTTTTTGTCATTCAGATCTTTGCATAATTGCCACCTCTTCAGGGCTTCCCCAACCACTCAGTCCAAAGTAGCGATCCGAGGATATATATTGCCTCCATTTAATCTTCTGTATGGGCTACTTCTGTATCTTCTCCTTTCCCACCTTGTAGGTCTCACCCCACTAGAATTTAAGTTCTCTGCTATTGGGGACTTTGTTTAATCATTGTTACATTTCCAGACTCCAGTGTGTGATAATGGATAGGCATTAGACAATGGATGCCTAATAAATATTTATTAACAGAATGAATGCCCTCATTTATCTGAAAAATGGTTTTGTGTGGTTTTTTTTTTAAGATTTTATTTATTTATTTATTTATTTGACAGAGAGAGAGACACAGCGAGAGAGGGAACACAAGCAGGGGGAGTGGGAGAGGGAGAAGCAGGCTTCCCCCCGAGCAGGGAGCCCGATGCGGGGCTTGATCCCAGGACCCTGGGATCATGACCTGAGTGGAAGGCAGATGCTTAGCTGACTGAGCCCCCCAGGCGCCCCTGAAAAATGGTTTTAATCCCACACTAAGGCATTATTTTATGATGGTTAGATTCCTAAATGCAACTAACTAAAAGCAACAATTTTTGTATCTTGGGATGAGGAAAAGAGCCTGCAAAAGTTCCATTACTTACCTGAAGTTGCAGCGCTGTTCAGGAACAAAGGCTGGCAAGGGGTCCCACTCACAGCCACCATGAGAATTCTTCTGCTAGAGACCTACAGCTGGAAGGGATCTTTAATACTACCTCATTCAACTGGGTTTCTGCAGATGTTGGAACTCCCTGCATAACATTTTTCAGAGTCATTGAACTTCCATGTTATCTTTCAGTCAGTGGGAGCTGCATCTTCCTTTTGAGGCAGCCCATTTTATGGTTGGGCAGCTTTAAAGTTTAGAGCGTTATCTTTGTGCTGGATATTATGGTAGGACCAGGAATAAGGACATGAATAAGATACAGTTTTACCCTCAAGAGTTCATAATCTCAGTGTGTAATGGTGGAATAGGAGAGATACATATATACTATACCTTAATGCATTGTAGTGTCATGTTAGCGTTCTCCCCATTCACCCCTTCCCCTAACTCCTGGTAACCATTGTTTTACTTTCTGTCTTTGTGAATTTGATTATTTTAAGTATCTCATATAAGTGGAATCATACAATATTTATCCTTTTGTGTCTGGCTTATTTTATATAAAGTAATGTTTTTAAGGTTCATCCGTGTTGTAGCATGTCAGACTTTTCTTCCTTTTTAGGGCTGAATAGTATTCTATTGCATATGTATACATTTTGTTTATCCATTGGTCAATGGACATTGGCAAGAATATTTTAAAGTTTTTGTGCATCTAGCAAAAGGTCTGACATGTAGGTACTCAGTAACTATTTGAAAGGAAAGAATAAATGAGAGAAAGACAAAGAAAAGTTTTCTCAGAGGGAATGACAGTTTAGCTGGGCCTTGATAGATTTTGTTAGGCAGAAAAGTGATGATCGGGGCACCTGGGTGGCTCAGTCGTTAAGCGTCTGGCTTCGGCTCAGGTCATGATCCCAGGGTCCTGGGATCGAGCCCCGCATCAGGCTCCCTGCTCGGCGGGAAGCCTGCTTCTCCCTCTCCCACTTCCCCTGCTTGTGTTCCCTCTCTCGCTGTCTCTCTCTCTGTCAAATAAATAAATAAAATCTTTAAAAAAAAAAAAAGAAAGAAAAGTGATGATCTTACTAGGGTTTAATAAATACTCATAGCTCAGTACTAGTTACTCTGCAGAAGATCTGACAAAGAGTTAACATTTTTGTCTCAAAGAAGCCATAGTCTGGTGAAGGCAACAGGAATAAGAAAACTGCCTTGAATTAAACCAAAATAATAGAAGTTCAAACTGTGCTTTAGGGGCTGAAAGGAAGGAAAGAGATAGCTTGTTGAGAGGATATAGAAAGCTGCCCTTCGTGGAAAAAATTGCATTGCCATGTATCTGGAAGAAGGGGATAGGTTTGGCCATGTCGAAAGAGGGAAGGGAGGTTGCAGGATTAGGTAACAATAGGAACAGAGATATGGAGGTGAGAAACTATTGTGCCCTGTTCTCTGAGCGGCAGTCCCATTTGGCTAGAGGGTTAAGTCCGCAAGAGGAACAAGTGATAGGGGATGGAGGGTTGGAAAAGGGTCATGTTAAGGAGGGCCTTGAATTCTAAAATGTGGAGTTTGCATTTAATATTATAGGTAGGCAGAGGAAACCATTGCATTTTTTTCAGCAGGGAAGCATATGATCAGACTCTATTTGAATAGAAAGAATAAAAGAGGATAGATACTAGTAAAAGGTTAGAATATCATGAATCATTGGGGTGCTTGGCTGGCTCAGTGGGTAGAGCATGCTACTCTTGATCTCAGGGTCATGAGTCAAGCCCCGCTTTGGGCGTAGAGCTTACTTAAAAAAAGAAAATTTAAAAACATAGAATATTATGAATTGAGAGGTAATGGTGATCCAGAATAGAATTTATTCTTTAATCATTTAATATTTATGGAGTGCCCACAATGTTCTAGGTACTATTCTAGGAAAAGGAAATGATGAACAAGCTGAACATGGTCTCCTGTCTATAGTGTTTATATTTGGAGGTGGAGATAGGAGTAGAGGAGAGGAAGACACAATAAACACATAAAAAATAACTTCACAGTATATGAAATGCTATATAGGAAATATACCTGATTATGTGATAGGGATATAGGGAAAGGGAATTTAAGATAATTTTGAGAAGGAGGTCTTCTGTGAGGAAATGACCTCTGAAAACTGAAGGATATGTAAGAACCAGCCAGAAAAGTGTTCCAGGAAGAGGGAACAGAAAATGCCAAGACACTGATTTTGGAAAGATTTGGTGGATCCAGTGAATACAAAGACTGCTGTGGCTGGCTTATAGTGTGAACCACAGAGTGGTAGGAGATGAACTTGAAAGTGGGAAGGAGGCAGATGCATAGAGCCTAATGAGCCATGGTAAGGAATTTGAATTTTATTTCTAAGTGAAAAAAAAAAAAAAACTCACAAAAACCACCACCAAGAAAGCGTTTTAAGCAGGGGAATGAAATGATGGAAAGGTGGAATACACTATTAGCCAGGATAGCAGATCTAGGAAAGGAGTTGAGGAGTCAAAGTAAGAGGCAAAAGACAGCTAAGAGCACAAGGGATTTAATAATAGAGTAGGTATGAGGTTGAGGGGAGAGTTAAAGATGACTGGTTTGAGCCTGCTGGGCTTAGAATGAATGTGCCATTTATAGAAATAGGCAAGCCAGGAACAGTTGTTTTATAGAGAACAGGGGAAAGATGTTGATTTTTACCTGCTCCAGAACTTCCAGGTAAAAATATATCTAGAATATAGCTAGAAATGCAGATTTAATGCTTTGAGGAGAGCATAAAACTGGAAAAAGATTCAGATACCATCTACATAGAGTAAATGGAATTTTGAGGAAAGAGTATATAGAGGGAAGAAAAGGTAGAGGCTGAAGACAAATATTTTTAGGGACTGGCTGTGTTTAGCAGCGGGAAGGAGCAGAGGAAGAATAGTCTAAGAGTTTGAGAAAAGTGTAATGTCATAGAAGTCATGGGAGGACAAAATATTAAAAACAAATGGGGGAAGGAGGAAGGGAAAGTAGAAATCTCAGCACTGCAAAGAATCTGAGCCTGGGGTAGAGGGAGGAGGCAGGCAGAGTCTGAATCAAGTAAAAGTTGTTGGTGACCCTCAGGGTGCCTGGGTGGCTCAGTCAGTTAAGTGTCTGACTCTTGATTTTGGCTCAGGTCATGATCTCAGGGTTGTGAGGTTGGGCTCCGTGCTTGGCATGGAGCCTGCTTCAGATTCTCTCTCTCCCGGGACGCGTGGGTGGCTCAATTGGTTAGTCGTCTGCTTTCGGCTCAGGTCATGATCCCAGAGTCCTGGGATCGAGCCCAGAGTTGGGCTCCCTGCTTGATGGGAAGCCTGCTTGTCCCTCTCCTCCCTGCTTGTGCTCTCTCTCGCTATCCCTGTCTCTCTCTTAAATAAATAAATAAAATCTTAAAAAAAAAAAAAAAAGATTCTCTCTCTTCCTTTGCCATCCCCCCTCCCACACTCGCTCTCTCTCAAAAAAAAAAAAGTTGGTGACCCTCAAATGAGAGGAATGAGAATTAAATCAGACTGTGAAGGGTAGGTGATAAGGAAATAGAAGTTTTCCAATTCAGTAACTGTTTTTTTGTTTTTTTTTTAAGATTTTATTTATTTGAGAGAGAGGGCACGCGTGTGAGTCAGAGGAGGAGCAGAAGGAGAGGGACAAGCAGACTCTGTGCTGAGTTCAGAGCCTGATGTGGGGCTTGATTCCATGACCCAAGATCATGACCTGAGCTGAAACCCAAGAGTTGGATGCTCAATCTACTGAGCCACCCAGGCGCCCCCAGTAACCATTTTTAAAAATAGTATTCATTGTAGAAAATCTGCACATTTAAATCTTTTTTTAAAAGATCTGTTTATTTGAGAGAGAGAGAGAGAGCAGGGGTTAGGGGCAGAGAGAGTCATAAGCAGACTCTGTGCTGAGTATGGAGCCCAATGTGGGCTCGATCTCACAACCCTGAGATCACAACCTGAGCCGAACCAAGAGTCAGGTGCTTAACCAACTGTGCCACCCAGGTGCCCCTGGATAATTAAATCTTTAGGAATCTGCTATATGCCAGGCATTAGGCCAGGTTATAGGATATGAGAAGGAATAGCGTGATTCTTCTGTTTAAGAAGAGTACAGTGAGGGAGAGAGACATATAATTGAAAATTCACCATTCTTGGGGCACCTGGGTGGCTCAGTCAGTTAAGTGTCTGCCTTCAGCTCAGGTCATGATCCTGGAGTCCTGGGAGTCCCAGGATTGAGCCCTGCATCAAGGCTCCCTGATCGGCAGGGAGTTTGCTTCTCCTCTGCCCCTCACCTCACTGGTGCTCTTTCTCTCTCATTCTCTCTCAAATAAATAAAATAAAATAAATCTTTAAAAAATTCACCATTTTTTAGTTCTTTCATGTGTCTACTTCCCTCCTTCTCTGCTTAAGAGTCCATGATCTATTACTAAAATTAGTCTTGTGAATATATCCTCAGTAAACTTGTTCCTCTTTTCCTACACTGTAGTCATCCAACTCTGTTCCAACACTGTTAAATTAAACTCTGTATCTGTTTCTTGCCTGTACCTGGGTAGCTAAATGTGGAGAATACACTGTGCTCACTGGTGACTACTAATCTTAAGTGGGCCTTTAGTATAGTTCAGCTAAGTTTCTGCATTTCTGCAATTGGCTTGCTCTCCCACTTTCCAAGATGACAATTTCATGTGTTCTTTTTTTTTTTTCCCCTTCAAATCAGCAACTCATCTCCCCCCCTTCTAACTAAAGAAATTGCTTCCTGGGGCGCCTGGGTGGCTCAGTTAAGCGTCTGCCTTCGGCTCAGGTCATGATCTCAGGGTCCTGGGCTCAAGCCCCGCATCAGGCTCTCTGCTCAGCAGGGAGTCTGCTTCTCCCATTCACTCTCCCTCTGTGCTCTCTCTCTCTCAAATAAATAAATAAAATCTTAAAAAAAAAAAAGAAATTGCTTCCTGTTTCACTGGTAACTTTGAGGTAGTCAGAAGATATCTAACTCCCTCATGGTCCTGTTGCCACAGCTATCAACATATATACACCTGAATGTGAATACCGTCTTTCTCCTGTTCCAGTGGATAGACTGTTCAAGTTTTTGTCTAGGATCCACATCATTACTTGTGGGCTAAATCCCATCCCTCTATTCTGTTCAAGGACATAACCCTAGTAATTGTCCTTTTTCTTTGGCGATCAGTAGTTTTTGTCTCTCTACTGAGCCATTCTTGTCAGCATATAAATATGTGATACTATCGCCCATTTAAGAATAATAAAGAGGGGCGCCTGGGTGGCTCAGTCGTTAGGCGTCTGCCTTCGGCTCGGGTCGTGATCTCAGGGTCCTGGGATCGAGCCCCGCATCGGGCTCCCTGCTCGGTGGGAGACCTGCTTCTCCCTCTCCTACTCCCCCTGCTTGTGTTCCCTCTCTCTCTGTGTCTCTCTCTGTCAAATAAATAAATAAAATATTTAAAAAAAAAAAAAATACACCATGCTTGGGGCACCTGGGTGGCTCAGTCGTTAAGTGTCAGCCTTCGGCTCAGGTCATGATCCAGGGTCCTGGGATCAAGCCCCACATCAGCTTTCTTGCTCAGCAGGGAAGCCCGCTTCTGCCTTTCCCACTCCTCCTGCTTGTGTTCCCGCTCTCACTGCCTCTCTCTCTGTCAAATAAATAAAATCTTTCTTTTAAAAAAATATACCATGCTCTTAGTTCTCTTTTAACTTTATTAATTGCTCTCTCTTGGTTTCCTTTGCTGGTTCTTCCTCATTTTCCTAACTGCTAAACATTGGTGAACCCCAGGACTTAGACCTTGGACCTCTTCTTTTGTTCAGCTATGCTCATTTCAAGTAATATCTATAGGCTGACAGCTCCTGAACTTTAGATTCTTCAAGTAGACTGCTGGATCATCTACTCTCAGATGTTCACTAGGCATCTCAGACTTAACATGTCTAAAAACAAAATATTTTCCCCCTTTAAACATGTTCTTTTTATATAGCCTTCTTCATTTCAATAAAAATTCCATTCTTCTAATTGCTTAAAGTAAAAAACTTGAAATCATCTTTATGTTGTCTTTCTCTTATACCCATCCACGTCCATGTCCATGTCATCGGCATGTCTTGTCAGCTCTCTCTTCAGAATATATTCAGAATCCCACCACTTCTCACTACCTCCTCTGCTACTATCCTTGTTCAGGATGCCATCATCTCTTGCCTAGATTATTTAAATAGTCTCCCAGCTGATTTTTCTAATTCTACCCCTGCTCACTTTGACAGGTTTCTTCTTAACCCAGCAGTTAGAGTGAGCCTTTTAAAATACATGATAGATGATACTATTCTGCTCAGAATCCTCCTGTGTCTCCCCATCTTACTCAGTAAAAGCCAAAGCTTACAGACTGTTACATGATCTGAGCTCCTTTTACAGCTCTTCTCTCCTACTAGTATTCTCCCTTTGGCTCATTCAGCCCCAGCATCACTGGCCTTCTTGCTGTTCTTTGAACATGCCAACCATGCTTTTACTTCAGGGGCTTTGTTCTTGCTGTTCCTCCGCCTGAAACCCTTTCCCCCTAGGTATCTGCTGTGCTAGTTCCCTCACTTCATTTAAGACTGTGCTTAAATGTCACCTGAATAGAGTGGTTTTCCTTGTGCAACATATAAAATAGCAAACCCTCTACCCCCAGAACTATCTCTTTCCTTTACTCTGCTCTGTTTTTTTCCATAGGACCTATTACCATTTGATATATCTAGTTGTTTATTGTTATGTTTTATCATAAACTAAGTCTGGCTTGTTCATTCCTATGTGCACCGTACCTCATACAGTTCCTGGCACATAGTAGATATTCAAAATAAAGTTTTTTGGGTTTTGTTTTGTTTTTTTTTACTTTTTTTTTATTTTTTATTTTTTTAAAAGATTTTATTTATTTTTTTGACAGAGAGAGACATAGCGAGAGCAGGAACACAAGCAGGGGGAGTGGGAGAGGGAGAAGCAGGCTTCCCGCAGAGCAGGGAGCCCGATGTGGGACTCGATCCCAGGACCCTGGGATCATGACCTGAGCCGAAGGCAGACGCTTAACGACTGAGCCACCCAGGCGCCCTGTTTTGTTTTGTTTTAGAGTGGGGAGGGGCAGAGGGAGAGGGAGAGAGAATCTTAACCAGGCTCCATGCCCAGCGTGGAGCTGGATGCGGGGCTCAGTCTCACCACCCTGAGATCATGACCTGAGCTGAAATCAAGTCAGATGCTTTACCAACTGAGCTGCCCAGGCACCCCAAATAAAGTTTTTTTGAATGAATGAGTGCCTTTTAACTTTTCTGTAGCAGAGAGACCAGCTTGCATTTATTGTGAGTGTATGTATGGGTGTACCTACCTATAGTAACTACATGTGATTAGGTGGTTCTTCTAATGTACATTTTATAGGAATAGTTCTTCATTCATCTAAATACTGACTTTCTATAAGCATTATTAAATCATTCCATATATTCAAAGCTATTGTGTTTGACCTTTCACAAATCCCGATGCCTCATTTATCATGTGTAAATAGCATGGCATAAAGAGATGTGGAGATGTACTTTTCCCCCCATTAAGTCTGCATGCTGTTATAAGAAGAGTTGAATGGGAATGGTGCAGTGTTTTGCTATGATAGAATGAATCAACCTGTTGTGGTTTGATTATACTATGTGGGACTTGGAAAACACTGCCATTTTAAGCTTTGGGTATAAATTATCTTTAAGGGACCATTGTATATGACTCAATAAAAGTGGTCTAAACTATTTAAGCATCAAATTACCTCATTCTAATATAAATGGCTCTTCAAAAGCTATGCTTTATAAAACAGTTGAATGACAGTTGAATCATTTACTTATTGTGATGGTCTAAATAAATAGTCATTTCCAAGAATTATAAGCAAATATAAAAGACAAAATAATGTAAGGTGCTAGATTAATTACTCAGTCATAAATCATTCATGTTTATGCATTCACAATAAAACCTTGAGGGTGTTGGTGATTATGTGTGACACATGTTTATCATCCTCCTTCATACAGAGATGGTCTGCTTCTCCTCACAGACACACAACCTCGTGTCTTTAGGTCCCAAAGAGATTGCCTCTGTTCTTCCTGAAAAAATATAAATAGGATTTAAATTAGAAAATTCATTCAGAAAATAAACAAAAGATATAATTTACTTCTGTTTTAGTTATTTTTCTTAAGTGACTATTTTTGTTAATTTTGTTGATACTGACTGCTGGTTAGGAATATTTGCCTTTAGTAACCAAGATATTTTATAGACAAATGAAATAGTTGTAAAAATAATAAGATACTGTATATACTTTTACATAATTATATATGCCTTTTCACCTGTTCCAATCTGATTAACCTAGTAAAACTTGTTTATTACGAGACACTATACTTTTATATCTCCATATGAAAGTAGTACTTTGATAGAATTTGGGGGAAGAAAATCTACAGTTGCTGTCTTGTTCACAGGAAGGGAGGCAATAATAAGTTAATAAAGATCTATCATCGAGATGGTAAATACGGCTTTTCTGATCCTCTGACATTTAATTCTGTGGTGGAGCTCATTAACCACTATCATCATGAATCTCTTGCTCAGTACAATCCCAAACTTGATGTGAAGCTAATGTACCCAGTGTCCAGATACCAACAGGTATGATTATAGAAGTTTCTTTTTTTTTTAAGATTATTTATTTATTTATTTGAGAGAGAGAGAGAATTAGCAGGGGGGGTGGAGCAGAGGGGGAGGGAGAAGCAGACTCCCCACTCAGCAGGGAGCCCAATGTGGGGTTCGATCCCAGGACCCCAAGATCATGACCTGAGCCAAAGTCAGATGCTTAACCAACTGAGCCACCTTCATGCCCTATAGAAGTTCTTGATAGCTATTCAACAAGTCATTTTTAACATCGTTTCATTTTAATTTACCAGGCTTATCAGTTAAAAAAAAAAAAGAAATCTAGTCATTTTAAATTTCCTACTTAAGATTTAAGATATTTTTGGAGCTTATTTTGTGACTACTAGCCCTTAATAGCTTGTTGCATGTACTTATTAACTTTATATAAAAATACTTCTGTTTCTGTTTCCTATTTATACTTCATTTCTTAATTTTTCAAGTATTAATTATTTTGATGTGATCTAAAGGCTGAGTGTTAACAAAAGGATTTAGTGCTTTTGCATGCTTACTATTAATACAGTGGCTTAAACTTACAGTAGAAATGCAATTTAAAAATAAATAGATGTGGAAAAATTCATGTGTCAGAATTGTTAACATTCTTTATTTCTTTTGTTTAACTGTACAGGATCAGTTGGTAAAAGAAGACAACATTGATGCAGTTGGTAAAAAACTGCAAGAGTACCACTCTCAGTATCAGGAAAAGAGTAAAGAGTATGACAGGCTATATGAGGAATATACCAGAACATCCCAGGTTAGTAAATATTTGTTGTTTAGGCCAGTAAGTATGCAATGCTACAGTTACATCAGATTTTCTATAATTCACCTGACAGTCCTTAACTGTCTTAATATCTTGAACAACCTTTTTGAGACTGTGATGATACAAATTCTTCTCCCATTCATAAATCACTTTTTTATTGGTTAAAGGTATAATTTTTTTCAGTTAGTATTAACTAGGATAAGGTTTGACTGCAAATGACAAAAAATAACAATAGCAAAGGCTTCAGATAGAAATTTTTCTTTCATGTATAGGTGCAGTACCAGGGATATTGTGTCAACTACACAGTCATTAGGGCTTAGGGTTCTTCTGTTTTGATGCTTTGCTATCTGTAGAAGTTGGCTTACTCCAATATCAGCCATCACAACAATATTCTAGCAAACACGATAGAAGAATAAGAAGGAAAGTTTCCTGTTTTTTTTTTTTGAAAGTTTCCTGTTTTTAAGGCTACTTCCTAGAAGTACACACTGCATCTACTTTCATCCCCCTGGTAAGACATGGCTGCAGATTACAACTAGCAGCAGGGAGGCTAAGAAAGCTAATTTTTATTTGGTCAGGTATACTCAACTAACATTTGAGAGTTTACTGAGGAAGAAGGAATTAATGGGAATTATGAGACCACTAGTAGTCTTAACCACAGTTTTTAGATCATAAATCTTTTTTTTTTTTTTTAAGATTTTATTTATTTATTTGACAGAGAGACACAGCGAGAGAGGGAACACAAGCAGGGGGAGTGGGAGAGGGAGAAGCAGGCTTCCTGCCGAGCAGGGAGCCTGATGCGGGGCTCCATCCCAGGACCCTGGGATCATGACCTGAGCCAAAAGCAGATGCTTAACGACTGAGCCACCCAGGCGCCCCCATAAATCTTTTTTTTTTTAAGATTTTATTTATTAGAGAGAGAGAGAGAGAGAGCAAGTACAAGCAGGGGGAGGGGCAGAGAGAGAGGGAGAAGCAGACTCCCCTGCTGAGGAGGGAGCCCAACGTGAGGCTTGATCCCAGGACCCTGGGATTATGATCTGAGCTGAAGGCAGACGCTTAACCAACGCCAGCCAGGTACCCCAAGATCGTAAATCTTAATAATATTTCTTTTATCATATATATGCGATAGAACAAAATTCTGAAGAATACTCTAGTTCTCTTCCTAGAACTTGTTTTCTTAGTTCTTTTCCTAGAACTACTTTTTTATTTTTATTTTTATTTATTTATTTATTTTTTTAAAAGATTTTATTTATTTATTTGACAGAGAGACACAGCGAGAGAGGGAACACAAGCAGGGGGAGTGGGAGAGGGAGAAGCAGGCTCCCTGCAGAGCAGGGAGCCTGATGTGGGACTCAATCCCAGGACCCTGGGATCATGACCTGAGCTGAAGGCAGTCGCTTAACCGACTGAGCCACCCAGGCGCCCTAGAACTACTTTTTTAAAAAAATATATTTTATTTATTTGAGAGAGAGTGGGAGAGAGAGTGAGCACAAGAAGGGGGAGGGGCAGAGAGAGACGCAGACTCCCCGCTGAGCAGGGAGCCCTTGGGCTAGATCCCAGGACTCAGGGATCATGACCTGAGCCAAAGGCAGACACTTAACCAACTGAGCCACACAGGCACCCCTCCTAGAACTACTCTGATTCTTTTTTAGTTACACTTGAATTGGTTTAATTTGCCCTGAGTCATTACCTAATATATAAAAGGTGCTGGGAATTTTTATGAAGGTGCAGGTCTTCAGGGAAGTTTATCCATTGCAATATTTGGGTCAGTAGTGGCCTAAGAAAATATGTCTAACTGGGTTTCTTATCCACAGTCTTTTGATTATTTATTTATTTTAGGATTGTTTATTTATTTTGGAGAGAGATTATTTATTTATTTTAGAGAGAGAGAAAGTGAGTGAGGGTCCACATGCTCAGGGTGAGTGGCGGGGGGGTGAGGGGGGGTGAGGAGCAGAGGAAGAGGGACAAGCAGATTCTGTGCTCAGCCATTGCAGGGCTCAGTCTCACCACCCTGAGATCATGACCTGAGCTGAAATCAAGAGTCAGATGCTTAACCGACTGAGCCACCTGGGCTCCCCTTTTTTGCACATTCTTTTGAAACACGGGTTATTACTTTGAACATCAAATAACTTATAGAAGCATTAGTCTGTGTTGATTAGTCCATGTTATGGTAGCATTAGTCCATTCTACTAAATTCATATTGAATTCTCAGTGCCATAATAACTTGGCTGAATCCTTTATTGGACATAAGAGTAATGGATTTTTTCTAGTGTTTGTTTTCTGTTGTGTTTGTTATTATTACTGCTTTTTATTATTTCCTTTTTTTTTTGCTTTCAATTTATTTTTATTTTTTTTAAAGATTTTATTTATTTATTTGACAGAGAGAGACACAGCGAGAGAGGGAACACAAGCAGGGGGAGTGGGAGAGGGAGAAGCAGGTTTCCCATGGAGCAGGGAGCCCGAGGCAGGGCTCGATCCCAGGACGCTGGGATCATGACCTGAGCTGAAGGCAGATGCTTAACGACTGAGCCACCCAGGCACCCCTGCTTTCAATTTAATTTGCTTTTCTTTTACTATCTTAAGGTGAAAATTTTGTTCATTGGCTTTAAAACTTTCTTATTTTCTAAAATAAGCATTTAAAGCTATAAATTTTCTTCTAAGCACTGCTATAGGTACATCCTACAAATTTTGTTGTACTATTATTTTCCTAATTCAGTTTTAAATATTTTCTAATTTCTCTTGTGATTTCTTCTTTGACCATATGTTCTTTAATTTCTAAATATTTGGGGCTTCTCTGGATACTGTGTTATTTCTAGTTTAATTTTTTTGTAGTCAGTGAACATAATTCATTAAGGTTGCCATCATTTGAAATTTATTGACTTATGACCTAGTACATGCCTTATCTTAGTTAACTTGCACACTGACATAGACTAATAATGTTGTTGGTATAGTGCTCTTTCAGTTGTTAGTATAGTCCTCTATAAATATCAATTAGGTCAAAGTGATTTATGGTGTCATTCAGATATTCTATATCTTTACTGATTTTTTTTTTTTTACTAGTACTGTCAGTTAATTAGGAGTCTTAAAGTCTCTAGTTACCATTGTAGATTTGTCTATTTCTCTTTTTAGTTCTGTTAGCTTTTGCTTTATATGTATTGTAATTCTATTAAGAGCTTACACATTAATAGTAAATTTACTCCTTTATAATATGAAATATTCCTCAGAGCGCCTGGGTGGCTCAATTGGTTGAGCGCTGGACTCTTGATTTCAGCTCAGGTCATGATCTCAGAGTCGTGGGATTGAGCCCCTCCTCCTCCACACTGAGTTGGCTTGAGATTCTGTCTCTCCCTCTCACTCTGCCCCTCACTCCTCTCTCACACACGTTCTCTCTTTCTCTCAAATAAATAAATAAATCTTTTTAAAAAATATGAAATAGTCTTCTTTATATCTGGTAATCTTCCTGGTCTTGAAGTCTACTTTTTCTAATATATCTCCATCAGCTTTTATACAATTAATATTTGCATGATATATTTTTTCTGTCCTTTTACTTACTTATTTTCTGTCCTTTTACTTTCAATGTATTTGTGCCTTTATAGTTAAAGTGCATTTCTTTTTTTTTTTTTAACATTTTTTTTTTTTTAAGATTTTATTTATTTATTTGACAGAGAGAGACATAGCGAGAGAGGGAACACAAGTAGGGGGAGTAGGAGAGGGAGAAGCAGGCTTCCCGCGGAGCAGGGAGCCCGATGTGGGGCGTGATCCCAGGACCCTGGGATCACGACCTGAGCCGAAGGCAGACGCTTAACGACTGAGCCACCCAGGCGCCCCATAAAGTGCATTTCTTATAGATAATAATATATAGTTGGGTCTGGCTTTTTAAACAATCCAGCCTAACAATCTCTGCCTTTTAACTGGAGTGTGTAATCTATTTGTATGTCTTGTAATTATTGATATGGTTGGGTTTATATTTACTTTTTTGCTATTTGTTTTCTTTTTGCTCCATCTGTTTTTGTTCCTCAGCAACTTTTTCATGGTTGTCTTTGCGTCAAATGTTTTTTAGTATTCCGTTTTGATTCCTCATCTGGCCTTTTAGTTATGTCTGTCTCCTTTTTTGTTTTCCTATAGGAAGTTGCTCTAAAGATTACAACATGCATTCTTTCCAATTTTAGTATATGTGCTGCCAAAGTGAGCACACAACATGCATTCTTAATCACAGTTACTTAAGTTCATACTGTACCATGTAGCATGTGAACATAATAACTGTGCTATTATATAATTCTATTTCCACCTCTTATTACTGTCATGTATTTTATATCTACATGTTAACTCCATAATTTATTGTTATAATATTTGCCTATTCTAGGTACTTTATATAAATGGAATCATACAATATTTGTCCTTTGGTTACGTCACTAATTATAATGTTTTCAAGGAAAATCCATGTTGTAGCATATATCAAAGTATCATTTTTTATGGCTGAATAATACTGCATTGTATGTGTATGTGACATTTTGTTTATACATTCATTTATTGATGGACATTTGGGTCCAGTTTCTGGCTATTGTGAATTATACTGCTTATGAACATTGGTGTACAAATAACTGTTCAAGTCTCTGCTTTCATTTCTTTTAGATATATACCTAGGGGTGGAATTGCTGGATCATATAGCAGTTCTATATTTAACCTTTTGAGAAACTGCCAAACTTTTCCATACTGGCAAAACTATTTTACATTCCTACCAGCAATGCATAAAGATTCCAGGTTTTCCACATTCTCTCTAAGACTTGTTATTTTTTGTGTTTTTACTTCAATTTTTTATAGCCAGCCTAGTAGTCATGAAGTGATACTGTTTTTGTTATTGTTGAGTTTTAGGTTTTTTTTTTTTTTAAATCCCTTATCAGATACATGATTTTCAGATATTTTTCCCATTTTGTAGGTTGTCTTTTTGCTTTATTGATATCCTTTGACATGCAAATGTTCTTAATTTTTATGAAGTCCAATTTGTTTTTTCTTTTGTTGCATATGCTTTTGGTATCATATTCATGAAGTTGTTCCAAATCCAGTGTCATAAGGATATTTTCCAATGTTTCTTCTAGGAGTTTTTTGTTTTTACTCTTAAATTTGGATCTTTGATCCATTTGGGTTAACTTTTATATGTGGTGTGTTAAGGTTCCAGCTTTATTTTTTACATGTGAAAATACATTTTCCCGGCACTGTGGTCCCAACACCATTTCTCCATTGAATGATCTAGGGATATTTGCTGAAGTGAGACATTGATCATAAGTGTGAGGGTTTATTTTGGGGCTTTCTATTGTATTCCATTGGTCTATATGTCTATCCTTATGTCAGTACCATATTTTGATTACCATAGCTTCTTAATATTGAAACCAGGAAGTGTGAGTGTTCCAAGTTTGTTCTTTTTCAAGATTGTTTTGGCTATTCTGGGTCCCTTTCAATTCCATATGAATTTGAGGTTCAGTTTTTCTATTTCTGTAAAAAATGTGGTTGGGATTTTGATAGCGATTGCATTGAAACTATATATCACTTTGGGTAGTATTATCATCTTAACAATATTAAGTCTTCCAATCCATGAACAAGGATGTCTTTCCATTTATTTATGTCTTCTTTAATTTCTTTCAGCATTTTTTTTTATTATATCTTTCAGCATTTTTTTGTAGTTTCCAGTATATGAGTTTCTTACCTCCTTGGTTAGATGTATTCCTAAATATTTTATTCTTTTTAATGTTGTTGTAAATGGAATTATTTCTTTAGTTTCTCTTTCAGATTATTCATTGCTAGTGTATAGAATACAGTTGATTTTGTGTATTGATTTTGCATTCTGCAACTTTGCTGAATTTATTAGCTCTTACAGTTTTTGGTGGATTCTTTAGGGTTTTGTACCCATAAGATCATATCATTTGAGATAGTTTCACTTCTTCTGCTGCAATTTGGATGTCTTGTAATTGCTTTTCGTTGCCTAATTGCTCTGGCTAGAACTTCAGGTATTTTGTTGAATTAAAGTGGATATCATTGTCTTGTTCATGATCTTAGGTGGAAAGCTCTCCCATTTCACCATTGAGTATGATGTTAACCTTGTGTTTTTCATATATGGCAATATTAGTTTTCTATGTCTGCTGTAACAAAGAATGACAAACTGGATGGCCTAAGACAACAGAAATTTATCATCTCACTGTTCTGGGGGCTCTAAGTCCAAAATTAAGTTGTTGGTGGGGCCCTTCTCTTTCTGGAGGCTCTGGGGAAGAACCTTCATTGTTTTTCTTAGCTTCTGGTGGTTGCTGGCAGTCCTTGGCATTCTTTGGGTTGGACACATCACTCCAATTAATGCCTTCATTATCAATGATATTCTCCCTCTGTGTCTCTCTTTTCCCTTTTTATAAGGATATTAACTAATCATTGGATTAGGACCCATCCTAATCCAATATGATCTCATCTTAATTCACAGAAGACCCTATTTCCTAATAAGGTCACATTCTAAGGTCCTGAGGATTAGGACTGATCATATCTTATGTGGGAACACAATTCAATCTATAACAATGGCCTTTTATCATGTTGAAGTTTCCATTTCTAGTTTATTGTTTTTATCATGCAAGGGTATTAGATTTTGTCAGATACTTAGTCTGCATCAGTTAAGATGATCTGATCATGTGGGTTTTTTCCTTCAATATATTAATGTTGTGTACTGACTGATTTTTGTATGTTGAACCACCCTTGCATTCCTGGGATAAATTCCACGTGGTAATGGTGTATAGTTACAGTACTTTTAATATGCTTTTTAATATTTGCTAGTATTTAGTTGAGGATTTTGCATCTATATTCAAATGGGATGTCATTCTATAGTTTTCTTTTCTTGTAGTCTCTTGATCCAGTGTCAGTATCAGAGTAATGATGGCCTCATAGAATGAGTTAGAAAGTGTTCCCTCTTCCCTCCTCTTCTAGTTTTTGGAAGTGTGAGAAGGATTGGTGTTAATTCTTTTTTTTTTTTAAGATTTTATTTATTATTTGAGAGAGAGAGTGCACAAGAGGGGGTAGGGTCAGAGGGAGAAGCAGATTCCCCACTGAGCAGGGAGCCCAATGCAGGACTTGATCCTGGGACTCTAGGATCATGACCTGAGCCGAAGGCAGTCGCTTAACCTACTGAGCCACCCAGGTACCCCTTAATTCTTTTTTTTTTTTTTTTTTTTAAAGATTTTATTTATTTGACAGAGAGAGACACAGCGAGAGAGGGAACACAAGCAGGGGGAGTGGGAGAGGGAGGAGCAGGCTTCCTGCTGAGCAGGGAGCCCGATGCGGGGCTCGATCCCAGGACCCTGGGATCATGACCTGAGCCGAAGGCAGACGCTTAACGACTGAGCCACCCAGGCGCCCCCCCCTTAATTCTTTTTTAAATGTTTGGTAACTTCACTAGTGAATCTATCTGGTCCTGGGCTTTTCTTTGTTGGGAAGTTTTTATTTTTTTTTAAGAGATAATTTTTTTAAAGATTTTTATTTATTTATTTGACAGAGAGAGAAAAATAGCAAGAGTGGGAACACAAGCAAGGGGAGTGGCAGAGGGAGAAGCAGGCCTCTTGCCAAGCAGGGAGCCTGATGCGGGGCCGATCCCAGGACCCTGGGATCGTGACCTGAGCCGAAGGCAGACGCTCAACAACTGAGCCACCCAGGCGCCCCTGTTGGGAAGTTTTTGATTACTATTTCAATCTCCCTATGGGGTTAGAGGTCTGACTGTCTGTCTGTCTGTCTGCTTTTGT
The DNA here is from genome assembly GCF_964656455.1 of Halichoerus grypus. Lineage (NCBI taxonomy): Eukaryota > Metazoa > Chordata > Mammalia > Carnivora > Phocidae > Halichoerus > Halichoerus grypus. The sequence continues at coordinate 151,939,881 of NC_135716.1, forward strand.
AGTCTCCATGCCCAGTGTGGAGCCCAGTTCGGGGCTTGAACTCACGACCCGGAGATAAGACCTGAGCTGAAATCAAGAGTCCGATGCTTAGGGGCACCTGGGTGGCTCAGTCAGTTAAACGCCTGATTCTTGATTTTGGCTCAGGCCATGATCTCTGGGTTGTGAGACTGAGCCCCGTGTCAGGCTCCACACTGGAGCTTGCTTAAGATTCTTTCTGTCTCTCTTCCTCTGCCCCAACCCCCACTCTCTCTCTCAAAAAAAAAAAAAAAAGACACTTAACCAACTGAGCCACCCAGGCACCCCATTGTAGGTCTATTTAGATTTTCTGTTTCTTTTTAAGTCAGTTTTGGTAATTATGTGCTACTAGGAATTTGTCCATTTCATTTAGGTTATCCAATTTATTGGCATACTTTTTTTTATAGCATTCTCTTACAATATAAATTTCTGAAAAGTGGCTAGTATTCTCCCTTTAAACTTAGAATTTAGTAATTTGAGTCTTTTTTTTTTCTTAGTCTAACTAAAGGTTTTTCAATTTTGTTATCTTGTTAACTAATTTTTAGGGGCACCTGGGTGGCTCAGTCAGTTAGGTGTCTGCCTTTGGCTCAGGTCGTGATCCCACGGTCCTGGGATTGAGTCCCATATCTGGTTCCCTGCTCAGTGGGGAGCCTGCTTCTCCCTCTCCCACTCCCCCTACTTGTGCTCTCACTCTCTCTCTCTCTCATCAAATAAATAAATAAATAAGACTTTGTCTATAAAAAAAAAAATAATTTAAAAAAATAAAATTTTTTTTAAAAAGAACCAATTTTTAGTTTTGTCAATTTTTCTCTATTTTTCTGTTTTCTATTTCATTTATCTCTCTAATCTTTATTATTTCCTCCTGCTAGCTTTGAGTTTAATTTGCTCTTCTTTTTCTAGTTTTTTAAGGTATACAATTAGATTATTGATGTGAGATTTTTTCTTTTTTTAAAATGTAGGTATTGACAGGGGCGCCTGGATGGCTCAGTCAGTTAAGCATCCGAGTCTTGATTTTGGCTAAGATCATGATCTCTGGGTCATGGGATCAAGCCCCGCATCAGGCTCCACGCTCAGTGGAAAGTCTGCTTGGGATTCTCCTCCTCTCCCTCTACCTCTCCCTCTGCTCATGTGTGTGCTCTCTCTCTCTCCCTCTCTAAAATAAATAAAATCTTGGGGCGCCTGGGTGGCTCAGTTGTTAAGCATCTGCCTTCGGCTCAGGTCATGATCCCAGGGTCCTGGGATCAAGCCCCACATCAGGCTCCCTGCTCAGTGGGAAGCCTGCTTCTCCCTCTCCCACTCCCCCTGCTAGTGTTCCTGCTTTCGCTATGTCTCTTTCTGTCAAATAAATAAATAAAATATTAAAATAAAATAAAATAAAATCTTAAAAAAAAAAAGCAGGTATTGACAGCTATAAATTTCCCTTGAGCACTGCTTTTGCTGTATCCCATAAATTCAGTATGCTGTGTTTATTTCTTAATTATCTCAAGGTATTTTCTAATTTCTCTTCTCATTTCGTCTTTGATCCATTGATTAAGAACGTGTTGATTTCCACATATCTGTGGGTTTCCCGGTATACCTGAGAAGAATGAGTATTCTTTGCATCTGAAGCAAGTCTCTTGTAGACAGCATATGGGTAGATCATAGGTTGTTTTTAATTTTTTTTTTTTTTAAGTAGGCTCCACGCCCAGCGTGGAGCCCAACATGGGGCTTGAACTCATGACCCCAAGATCAAGACCTGAGCCGAGATCAAGAGTCAGATGCTTAACCGACTGAGCCACCCAGACAACCCGGGTTGTTTATAATTTTTAATCCATCTGCAGTCTCTGCCTTTTAGTTGGAGAGTTTAATCCATTTACATTTAAAATAATTACTGATTACTGGTAAGGAAGGACTGACTTCTGGCATTTAGTTATTAGTTTTCTATATGTCTTATGTGTCTTTTGCACTTCAGTTCTACCATTACTGGATTTTTTTAGTATTTAATTGATTTTTTTGTAGTGTACCTTTTTTTCGATGCCCCGCTTCTTTCCTTTTCTTTATTTTTTGAAGTTTTTCTTAGGAGATACCTTCGAGATTATAATTAACATGTAACTGCACAACAATCTAGTTTCAATTACAACTTATTATTCATATTGGCAGTGGTATATAAATACTTTGCTCCTATACATAATTGTTCTTCTTTATATTGTTATTGTCATTGATTACATTTTCATATATTGTATGTCCATTAACATAGATTAATAATCATTGTTTTATGCATTTGTCCTTTAAATCTTATAGAAAAAAAGAGTCACAAACCAAAAGTACAGTACTACTTGACTTTATATTTATTTATGCAGTTAGCTTTACCAGTGTTCTTTATTTCTTCATGTGGCTTTGAGTAACTGTCTAGTGTCCTTTAATTTCAGCCTGAAAGTCTTTAGCATTTCTTGTAGAGCAGATCTAGTGGTAACAAACTCCCTCAACTTTTGTTTATCTGGGAATATCTTAATTTCTTCTTCATTTTTGAAGGATGGTACTACTTGGATATAGAATTCTTGATTGACAGTCTTTGTCTTTTAAGACTTTAAATATACCATCCCACTGCCTTCTGGCCTCCATGATTTCTGATGGGAAACCAGCTATTAATTTGATTGAGGATCCTTTGTACATGACAAATTTCTTCTCTCTTCCTTCTTTCAAGATTCTCTCTTTGTCTTTTGACAATTTGAGTATAATGTAAAATACATGTTTCTTATATCTTTGTCCATAGTTTATAATTGTTACCTGTGGAAAGGTCAGCCATGAGCTATTCTAGTATTACTGTAACTCATGGTTTCTTGTTTTGGCCCTAGTATTTATACTATTGATTTTCCAGCCCAAAGCCACTGATCTTATTTCCAAGCTAGTGTCTGTGGTGGGCAGTGTTAAGATAGAGACTACACCTGGATCTTCAAGGCTGTGGGGCTCACTAGGGGATACTGCCCTATGAGGATTATCGATTAGGAATGAGATAGTACTGACTGGGGAAAGATGTGGGATTCCAGTGGCCAGAAATGCTCTAATGGTCTATTTTCTATGTGAGATGTTTAATTCCATTTTATTTTCAGGTTTTATTTTATTAGTTAGTTACTCAGAGTGATCTTAGTAACTTTTTCTTTCTACCTGATACTTGAGCTGTATCTCTGGTGTGCCTGTGTACATTTTTAAACACTGCTCTGTATTCCTTTAGCTCTTCCAGATGAATTACCTGTGATGAGGCCAGTGTTTGGGGTAGAATGGGGGAAAAGTCACTGATGCTTCTTCAGATTGAATCAACATAAATGGTCAACATCAGGGGATGGTGAAATGATCATACATATAATAGAATGTTATACAGCTATTAAAATAGGTTTCCAGAAATTATTTTAAAACTTTAATTTTTAAAAAGTATAAAAGTTATATAAATATTTATGTAAAATTCAGTATAAATTATTGCTGAATTCTATGTGAATTATTGCATACAAAGTAAAAATTCCCATGCCCTAGAGGCAACTGCTATGACTAAGTGCTTTTTAGGAATTCCTGATGCCCTGAGAAATGCTTATGATGTAGTTTCAGGCAATGGAGACAGCATGTAGAAGTGTGTGAACAGAGTGATTTCATCTATGAGTATACCCAGTAACCTGAAGGGAACACTTTATGAAAATATTCTGGGATGTTTGAGGTGATAGAATTAAGGGGATTTGGGAAAAATATAGTTACAAATAGAAAGGAGGAAATAATAGAAATAATAGTATGCACATTAATAACAACAATAATATATATAACACAATGACCTTTTTTAAAACAAAATGATACAAAATTATTCTATAACCATCAAAAAATGATGGCCTATATTTACTGATTTTGAGTAATTTCTTTTTTTTTAAAGTTTTTTTTTTTTTTAGAGCATGCATGAGCATGAGCGGGGGGAGGGACAGAGGGAGAGGGAGAATCCCAAGCAGACCCCACACTGAGCAAAGCCAGATATGGGGCTCAATCTCATGACCCTGAGATCATGACCTGAGCTGAAACCAAGAGCCGGACGCTCAACTGACTGCGCCACCCAGGTGCCCTCTGATTTTGAGTAATTTCTAAGATAACATTACACAAAAAAAACAAGGTAGGGAAAAATATATGTGGTATACTGTCATCTATGGTTAAAATATATCATGACTAGACTTAAGGTATTCAATAAATGTTTTTGGATGTATAATCCCCCCCCTTTTTTTTCACCTGATTCTCTCTCTCTGTCTCACACACACACACACACTCTCTCTCTCTCTGTCTCTCAAATATAGCTGGGGTTGCCATTATCTCCATCTTATAGATGGGAACTTAAAGCATAGAAAGACTCTCTTAAGGGACTTAAACAATTTTTAGCATAATCAGGATTAGAATATAAATCTCCTAAATTCCAGTTTAGTTCATTTGTAGTATCCAGGTGTGATACTGTGCTTGACTTTAGAAACACAGAGGGAGAGAAGAGACTATTCCACAAAAGGCTGAAGTACTCTGACAACATTTGTCAAACACAATGTGCATTTGCCAAAATGGCATACTTTAATCCCTTTTCTCTGCATCAAACAAAGCAATGGTGGATTACTGTATTCCCGTGCGCATATTTATTTAAAGGGCAACATACAACACTATGTTTAATCTTACAAAGACTATTGAGTAAAAGATGCAAAAGAATACATATACTATGAGTCTACTCATAGAAGGTACAAAACCAGGCAAATGTTAATTTTTTTTTTATTTTGGATGGGTATATAAAGTGGTAAAATCATGAAGAATAACAAGGAAATGATCATCATAAAGGGCAGGGTAGTGTTATCACCAAGGTGGAGGAGGTGGAGTGGGAAGAAGCAGGGAGTTACGATCCAGAAAGGACACACAAGGAATTTCTGGGGTTGCTAGTAGTGGAAGTTCATTTTATAATAATTTGTTCAACTGTGTATTTGTTTTATGCACTTATTATATCTCACACTAAAAACATGGCTCTATGCAGAAACAATATGATTATTTCTATAGATCAGAGGTAGAACAGGAAACCATAATAACAATTATAAATGGAACTTCCAGATCTAGAAATAAGTAGAGACAACTGGGAATTTGACCTCCCTGGTAGTTCTTTCTTGGACTTCTTTGCTGATTTCTCCTCTTTGACATTGATCCTCTTCTTTTTTCTGGTTACTTATTCACTCTGTTGATCTCAAACAGTCTCATGATTTTACATACCATCTATATGCTAGTAACTCCCAAACTTACATCTCTGCTTCTTCTTCTTCTTCTTCTTCTTTTTTTTAAATTTATTTATTTGACAGAGAGAGAGAGAGCACAGTAGGCAGAGTGGCAGGCAGAGAGAAAGGGAGAAGCAGGCTCTCTGCTGAGCAGGGAGCCCGATGCGGGGCTCGATCCCAGGACCCTGGGATCATGACCTGAGCTGAAGGCAGCCGCTCAACCGACTGAGCCACCCAGGCGCCCCTCTGCTTCTTCTAAGTTAATTCTAGACTCATATATATTCAACTACCTTTTCAACAGCTCCACTTGGATATTTAATAGGTATCTCAAATTTAACATGTAAAAACTGAATTCATGAACAAAATTGAACTCAAGGCTGTTCTACCCTTTGCCTTCCCCATCTCAGTTGAGAGCAATCATATCTGTCTTGCTCGGGTCAAAAGCCTTGAAGCCATCCAAGACTCTTTCTTTTACATCTTCCATCTAATCCATCAGGAATTCCTGTTTACTTTACCTTAGAATACAGCCAGAATGCGACCCCTTCTTGCCACATCCACTGCTACTACCTTGATCGAAGCCCACTATCATTTCTTGCTTTGATTTACCACAGAAACCTTCTAACAGATCTTCTTGCCCTTATCCATGCTCCCCTCCCCATGATCAATTCTCAGTAGAGTAGCTGGTAATACAGGTATCTCCTGCATTTTGCAAGTTCACGTTACACCACTTGGCTTTTATGAAGGACCTACATTAGTACTTGTTTTCACTAACTGGAAGAAATCTGAAGACTTCTGCTTTTACAAAAAAGAGTGAAAAGTGACAATAACGTTCTGAGCTTGTTTTGCAGCGAGCTTTTAGAAGCAGTGCACATCCTCGAGCAGTGAGAGTGGTGCCGTTCCTTCCCTGAGAACTGCATTCAGCCTCTCAGCATCAAGCCACCATAACTTTGAACTGTGTCTGTGAGCATCTGTACTTTATCTCCATTTACTTTGTGCATCCCTTAGCAAGATGTGTCCTAAGGTATCAGAAAAAAAGCCTAGGGGAAGTTATTTTTTGACTCTAGGAACACTAAAGATTTTTGCCACATAAATTAATGGTAATTGCTTCTTTGCTTTATGCCATTTTGGCTTATGAAAATTTTAATAGGAACTGTGTACTTCGAGAATGCTGGGGAAACCTGTACTTGTAAAACATAGGTCGGATCACAGTACTCCTTTGTTTAAGACATATCTCTGGTTCCATGGTTTACACAGAGGAAAAGCCAGAGTGCTTTTTATAATGCCCAGTATGATTGTGCCACTCTTCCTCTTTGACCTCATTTCTTCTCTCTTCCTCAGTATACTCCAACCACACTAGCCTCTTTGCTGTTCCTCGAATATACTAGGCCTGCTTCCTACCTTTGAGTGTTCGCACTGGCTGCTTCCTTGCCTGAAACACTCCCCACCCCCCACCCCCCACAGTCACCTAGCTGGCAGCTTGATTTAAAATTGCAACTCGCATTTCAGTCTTCCTTTCCCACTCTACTTTTCTTTTTTCCATAACAATTCTTATAGATTCTTAATAATTCTAACAAACTACGTGAATTACTTACTTATTATGTCTATTATTTATTATCTGTATAACACCCTAAACTATAAGTTCTGGGAGGGCAGAAATATTTATCTAAGCTTGCCTACTTATATATCCCAAATGCTTCAAGTAATGCCTGGCATATAGTTAGCATTCACTTATTTTTTGAATGAATTTATACAAGATAATGAACCAAAAGCACTCCATCTTGGCAGGGCCCTGGAGTCAGCCTCATGGTCTGAACTAGAGTATAGGCGGGCACTAAACCTCCTGTGAAAAAGGCTAGAAAAAGTGGCCACTGATGCCTGCAGCTTTGGCTTGTATAGAACTGCATTTCTGTTTTCTTGTCATGGCTAGAGGAAATGCTGCCCATATGCTCAGTAATACTGAGGATTTAACAGCAGAATATGAGTTCTGAGCAGCTGATGTGAGACTGGGTTCTGGACTTGGAATCCTTGGTTGGGGAGCCAGATATGGGAGTAGATGGAGGCAGCCAAAAAAGCCCCTGGGTCAAAGCTGGGAGAGGGCTAACTGTGTGAGAGATGAGAGCAAAACGTGAGATGGCTGAGCAGAGAAGAGCTGTGGAGGCTTAAAGCTTTGGGAGGTGGGGGGAAGAAAGGGAGGGATGCAGTGATTAGCAGTACAGGAGATGTGCTGGGATGGTGAGTGTTAGAGGGAAATTAAAGAATTTATCTCCTCTGTTTATAAGTATCTGTAAGTGTTATAGACCTCCTCTGTTTTTTCTGTAAAATCTTAGATAAAATTTGGATTGCTTTGATGTAAGTGAATTCTTCCCAGAGAATGGAAAGACATTGTGTATCCTGAGTCATAGTTGGCACAGGGTAAGAATAGACTGCATGTGGGGATATTTGACATCTGGATTACATGTAATTAGGAGGAAGTGATAGGACTTAGTGATGGATTGGGATAACGGACAGGAATTTGGCAATGAGATCATTGGTGACCTTGGAAAGAGCAGTCTCTGTGGAATGGTAGGTACAGAAGCCAGAATAGAGTGAGCTGGAGTGTGAGAAAGACAGCCCATACAGACTATTTGTTCAAGAAACTTAATTGACTGGAAGAGAATTTAGGGTTAAGGGATTATTTTTTCAAAGTGCTGTTACTAGAACTTGTTTGTATGCTGATGAGAAGGAATCATAAGAGGGGTTGGAGAAAAGAAAGGAGAGAAGGGGGTGTAGATACGGGTAGATTCATAGTTTTTGCGGTATATATAGGTATAGTGGCATTGTTTATGGGGCAGCTACTGCTTTGGCAATGCTGTAAAACACACCAGCGTTAGTAAAGTGTAGATTATTAGTGTCTTCTTTAAGGATACAGGGCCAGAGCTTCGTAGGTAATTTTTGACCTTGCAAGGGAGCCAAGACTCTCCACTGTAATTTGAGAGTTGTAGAATTTGAAGCTATTTAGATGTGGGCATTCCAATAAGTTCACAGTACTATTTGAGATGTGTATGATATAATCTCATCCATATGGAGCAGCATAAGGTTCTTGTCTCCTCCATGAAGCCTCTGTAAAGCAGTAAATAACTAATTCACCCTAACTTGATTGCTTCTACCATGACATGAAACAGAACTTTATTGGAGTTCAGAAATCAATTTCACCTATGTGTTCTAAAACTGCAGAGCAGGCTTCATGTTTTATTAATCTCTTTATCACCAGATTATACTTTCTGTACAGTGGATTCTCAGTAATAATTTGTTGAAATTAATCAATGCTAGATAGTTTTGAGGAATTATCCCATAAGCAGCAAAACTTTTAAAATTGTAAACATTCAGGATAGCAATTTTCTAGACGTTTATGCATCGTTCTTGACTTTCTAATATAAATTGAACAAAGTTTAACCCTCTGAAGATTTTGGGGAATCAGAGTTCAGATGCTAAAGTCTACAAATAACCTCAGAGCTCATCAAAATATATAGGACTACTTATCCTAATGTTGAATGGCTTAGCCTACTGGGCATTTGTTTTGTGAAGTTTTAGTTTTTCATTTTATTCTGCATCTGATTTTAGCTGCTATTTTTCCCCCTTCATTTTCTGCTGCTTCTTTGTTTTCATTTTAAAGATCTTTTTTATTTTTAAGTAATCTACACCTAATGTGCAGCTTGCCTTACAACCCCAAGATCAAGAGTCCCATGTTCTACTTACTGAGCCAGCCAGATGCCCCTCATTTTCTGCTTCTAATCAGATTAATCTATTGATGAATCTGTTTGGAAAATTACATATTTTAGAACTGATAGAATAAATAGACTCTAAAGGACTCTTCTGGGAATAAGGCTATGCACACTGGTGTATGGACTTCTCCATTCTATTCTTTCACTTCTTTAGCACCTTTTGGGGGTCAGCAATATAAGTGCAAAGGCATAACTTTATCCTTGTCTTCAAAGAGTTCAGGGTTAATCTCTCTTAGCAACTCAGGCCTTTTTGTGGTGATTCTCAGCTATATTTCAAGTAATAGTTCTTTTTCTTTTATTTTAAGGTTTGAATGATGTATTTTGCATATAAGTAATAAGGGTAGGAGTTAAATAGGAGTTGTTTTAGGAATCTTAATTCAGTCTTGTATGGAATTTTAACTGGAATTTTAAGATTTGTTTTAAGACCAAGGTTACAAAAAAAAAAATAAAGATAATAAAGTGTATGTCTTTCCTTTTTCTCTCCTATAGGAAATACAGATGAAGAGGACCGCAATTGAAGCTTTTAATGAAACAATTAAAATATTTGAAGAGCAGTGTCACACACAAGAACAACATAGCAAAGAATATATTGAGCGATTTCGCAGAGAGGGGAATGAAAAGGAAATTGAACGGTAAATCTACCTAACCCTTCCAAGTGCTTCAGTGAGACGAGACTTCTTTTATTCCCCAATAATCTCTTTTGTGTTTGCTTTTACCCCCTTAAATGTCATATATGGAACTATTTGCTCTTCTGACTAATGGCATCACACTGAACCTTCTCTTTTCTGTGTTCCTTCTACATCCTTCCAAATTTTTAACTCCTGCTCATCCTTTGCATGACTTTTCTAAGAAAAGTCAGTGATGCTCACTGAATTTTTGTTGAACTGAAAATCAACAGCACTCTGAGAATAAATTGGAGGCTGAAAAAATCCATGGGCAGGAAGACCAGCTTGACTGTTGCGGGTGACGGCAGTGTTGAGTGGTCATCAGGTTAAATGAGGGTGAGGGCCTGAACCAGAGCAATGGCAGGAAAGGAGGGGGAATTAATGGAAATGCTGAGGACTTGATACCTGACCAGATATGATAGGTGTGGGAGAAGTCAAAGATTATTCCTAGATTTCTGATATGAATGAATAAGGAGTGATGTTATTTACCACAATAGGAAGTGCATGAGGAAAGTTCAGGGTTGGAACCAATGAGTTTGAGGTTCCTGTGAGAAAACAAATGGAGTTGTCTGAGAAGCAGACAGCTGGTTATTTGGTTTTGGAACTCAAGGTACAGAAAGGATTTGGGAGGCATAAGTGTGTAGGTGATAGTAGATGCTAAGAAGATTATAGAGAGTGAGCAGCATGAGAAGTATTGGGTCTGGCAACTAAAATGATATTGGAAGTCTTCACCATAGCATATTTAGTGGAATGTTGGGAGACTGAGCCAGATAACAGTGGGCTGAGGAATGAAAAAGTGGATAATAAATAAAAATGAATCATCTGCAAGGGAAAAGCAAAATTATTTCTCATATTAGCACCAAAGTGTCAGTGAACTTCTGTGTGCATAAGAATAGGGCTAAGAGCTGTTGCGGCAGTATAGCTTAATGGTTAAAACCATGGGCTTGAATTCTGTATTGATCATTTACTAGCTGTGTGACCTTGGGTAAGTTACTTAACTCTCTGAGCCTGTTTCCTCCTCTATAAACTGTAGATAATAACTTTTTAAAATGCTGTGAGAATCAGGTGATAGATACACACATGCATATTTATGGTACAGAAAGGCATGTGTGTGTATGTATGAATGTATCTTGGCATATGATATCAATAAATAGCTATTATTATTAACAAGGAATAGAAAAGAACTTGTAGTTTTGTTGCAAAGGAAGGTAAAGTAGCTGATGATGAAGTTTTAATAGTAATATAAAACCATATTTTTTGAGTGACAAATGAGTGATGTGGACAGTTATTGCCTTCAGAGCACAGCAAAAGTTTGTATGCTGGAAAGCTTATAGTCATTATCTGCTGAGTGCTTGCCAAGATGTACCAGGCACTGTTTGGTCCTTTTACATGTATTATCACATTTAATTCACATAATAATTTAGTGAAGTAGGTACTATTGTAGCTACCCATTTTAAACAGATGAGGAAATGAAGGCACAGAGAAGCTGAATAACTTGCCCATGGCCATGCAGTAAGTGGCAGGGCAGAGATTCAGACTTAGGCAGGCTGACTGCAAAGCTCTGCTCTTAACTGTTGTATCGTGCTACCTCTTGAAGATCATCCATACAGCTTTACTTGTTCATTTGTGTCTGGATCCAGGGCCCAAACAAGGTCATCAGGATTTTCTCTCATACTCTGTCTTTTGCCTTTGTTTTTCTCTGTGTTGGCGTCATCCTCAGGCAGGCTTTCCCTATGGGGTAGCAGTATAGCTGCTGGGAGTCCTAGAATCACATATTTATAATTTAGCAATCTCAGTGAGAAGAGAGAATCTCTGTTTACAATAGTTCTAGCAAACCAGAATTGATTCTCGTTGGGTCAGTTAGGGTATTATTCCCATTCCTGAATCAGTCACTGTGGCCTGAGGGTAGCGATAGGATATAATGGAATACTCTTAATGGCTGGGCTGGGTTGTATGAATATTCACCTGTGACTCTGAGATGGGGGCAGGGAGCCCTTTCCTACAGGGAACATCAAGGTGCCATTACCGAAAGAATGAGAATGGATATGGGCTAGGCAAAAACAACAGATGTCTACCACACTTAAGATATTAGGACTATGCTCACATTATAGGATGTTTCTGCTTGGTTCCTGTTTTAGCCTTAATATGTCAATATTTTCACAGAATTATGATGAATTATGACAAATTGAAATCACGTCTGGGTGAGATTCATGATAGCAAAATGCGTCTAGAGCAGGATTTGAAGAAACAAGCTTTGGACAACCGGGAAATAGATAAAAAAATGAACAGTATCAAACCTGACCTGATCCAGCTGCGCAAGATCCGAGATCAGCACCTTGTGTGAGTAGTCTGGGCCTGTATGGGAGGAAACACCAGCACCAGATTACTGCTGGCACTAGACTTGTTAGAGGTAGAAGAGATTTGTAATTGAGAACTGGCCAGTGAGATTTGTAAGAATTTAGGAAAGCAAACTTGGTAGTACTTGGTGGTACCTGAGTTTACCTAAAGTCAACATGTGGGGCAAACCACAATGTAGCATTCTAGATTCCAGTCCATACAAATGGGAAATCTCAGAGGATGGGTGTGGCATGAGCAATGTGGTATAGCTTAAAAAGGACAGGTTAATGTTTGCCTAAATACAAAAACCAGAATCTTTGATTACATAGAACCACAGAAATAGAAATTACCCCTCATGAGCACAGACAATAACACTAATAGTGGGGGCCTACAAATAAGTCTACAGGACAGTCTCCTAAAGGGTTTTTATATATAAGAAATGAAATTCTGTATTCAAGTAATAGAAATGTGCCAAAAGCAGGCATGCAAGATAATCTAACCTGAGGAATGAAACTCAGCTCTTTAATATTATAAAAAACTGTATGATTTAGATAGATATAGGGATATTACTCAAATATAGATTGGAAGATATATTATCAGAACAAGATGATAGATTTTTAGGACAAATGACTGTCTTATAGGAGAGAATCCATGAGAAACAAAAATATGTTTTGTTCTAGGTAATGAATAGACTGCTACAAAATATGTTTATAGGTGGGCGCCTGGGTGGCTCAGTTGGTTAAGCGACTGCCTTCGGCTCAGGTCATGATCCTGGGGTCCCGGGATCGAGTCCCACATCGGGCTCCCTGCTCAGCAGGGAGTCTGCTTCTCCCTCTGACCCTCCTCCCTCTCATGCTCTCTGTCTCTCATTCTCTCTCTAGCAAATAAATAAAATCTTAAAAAAAAAAAAAATGTTTATAGGCGACTTTCATGCATGTAACACAACTTGATTCAAACTCTTCGTAGAACACAAAATAAAGACCTCTGACTGGATTTTCCATAGACTTCAGGGTTTCTTTGTATGAGAAAAGGAGAGGGGAGAAAATAAAAGCTTAGAGGTGGGGACAGTGGCTATTGAGTTTCAGTAGAATAAAATTTAAGGTGATAAGTTTTGGGGGCAAACAATTAGAACTATGCTGTGCTGAGTAGTTTTTAATAACTCCTTTCTAGAGATCATTTCAGTTTGCTATTGTGGACAAAAAACAAAAGTCAAGCAAGTACACATAGCATACAGAAGAGCCTTGGAAACAAGGCAAGGAGGTACCTTGTCTAAAATCAGGGTGTGTCTGCTCTCAGAAAGCTTGTGTGATTCTGGTTATATAATGAAGCTGAAGAAAGGCCCAAGAAGACGGCTTATGCCACGGACCAAAGGAATGAATGGAAGCTCTTGTTTGCTCTGGAAAGTGATGAGATTATTAAAAAATACACCATCCCAAGAGGCATGATAATAAGAGTGGCAAACTAGACCTTGAAAGTTCCTTTAACAAATTATGTAAACTGAATATAAAAGAGAGTTTAGATAACATCATGGGTGATAAATCATGATCCGCTAGCAAAGATAACTGGGGTGTTTAGGGAGATATTTATTGAGTATCTACTATATGCTGGCACTGTTTTCAGCATTGGGAATAGCCATGAACAATAGGACAGACCCCTTTCTTACATTTTAGTGGGGGAGACAAACATAAGTGAAAATATAAAATAATGAATTTCAGGCAAGTGCTATGAAGATGATAAAATAAGGTAAAATATAGAAAATGAGTGACAAGGGGACTGCCTTAGTTGGGATAATTAGAGCAGTCCTCCCTGAGGAGATGATGTTTATGATGAGACCTGAATGATCGGAGCCTGGTTGGAGGATGGTGATGAGTGAAAGAGTTTTTATACTCACTTAGATTTTTAGACCAGTGGCCATGTCAGTGGAACTAAATTTAATGGTATGTTGTTTTACATCTAAAGTTTTGGTATATTTTAAAATACTATGATTTGCCTAGTGATGAGGTAAATTTATATTAATTACTCAGATTGCCATCCTGAATTTCTTGTGGCTTGCTTAGGTACAAGAATAGACCTTGAAATTGTTTCAGAATGTTTAACTCAATGTAGTGGGCCACACAGGAATTGAGTCTTCTGGCTTAGTGGAGATTGCAAATGTGACACCATGCTCACATAACTAATGATTTCAGAAACAGATGTCCCCATGTGTTTAAGTGAAAGTATATGTGTGCTTATGGTGGTACAAACTTCTAGAAAAGGAAAATGAAAAATGAGAGAAGTGCCTAATTTCAGATAACTCCCTGTGTTTCTGCTTTTTTTGGAAAGTTGGAGGAAAAGTTAAGGAGAAACTAGTTTAAGGAAATCTCTGGCCACTTTTAGTGGGAGTGGGTTAAAATAAGAGGTTCCTGGACTCTGGAAATTTGGTTGGCTTGGACATGTCTACATTAGGCAGAGTTTGCACAGATACTGACACTGGTGTCTTCCTTCTGGCAGATGGCTCAATCACAAAGGAGTGAGACAGAAGCGCCTAAATGCCTGGCTGGGAATCAAGAATGAGGATGCTGATGAGTAAGTTCTCTACCTTTCTATCAGAGGGGTTTTGTTCCCAATCTAAGATGTGGGGCTTCTTTATACGTGCTAAATGTTGGCTCTCATTGTCACTTGAGGACATTGAATCAAGAACTTTGCCACCTCTTTTAAATTGAATTGAATTGTAGAGTAGAGTACCCTACAGGCACCTGAGGTCAGAGACCTGCTGAGCCACGTGAAATCTGGGTGCCTAAGCATTGCTCATTCAGACATTCTTTGTCAGCTGATTGGATGAGAGGTGTGAATTTCGTGTTTTCTGCACCATAGCAAATAAAGTTGTTAAAAAATGTCCCAAGTAATTGTAGTTTTACTTTGTCATTTCGTGGTTAAAGATTTAGAAGAGTGTTTTATTCATGGGTTTGTGTTTAGATGTAAGTAACCTGATTGTTAGAATAATATTTTAACATTTAATTTTTAGGACCTATTTTATCAATGAGGAAGATGAAAACCTGCCTCATTATGATGAGAAAACCTGGTTTGTTGAGGATATCAATCGAGTACAAGCAGAGGACTTGCTTTATGGGAAACCTGATGGTGCATTTTTAATTCGTGAGAGTAGCAAGAAAGGATGTTATGCTTGCTCTGTGGTGTAAGTCTTCTCTGCGGTTTAACCTTTTGAAAATTTCTGCATTGATTAATAGAAACTCAACCCCTCATAAAATTCAAAAAATTAAAAATTACTTGAAGTACAGTAATGAGGACCCATGACTTAGACCTTTAATATTTGTATAAAGAAAACAGTTAGTTGCTTTAGGAGAAATGATATCTGAAATTATTTGGGGGATTTTAATTTCAAATGGTAAGCAGATTAGCCCTGCAATGTTGCTGTTGGATTTTCAGGTACTTGTGAAAAGTAATGAGATCTTCAATTGAAAGATCGCCTAAGGAGGGGTGCCTGGCTGGCTTAGTCAGTAGAGCGTGTGACCCTTGATCTCAGGATCATCAGTTCAAGCTCCACATTGGTTGTGGAGCCTACTTTAAATAGATAAATTAATTGAAAAAAATTTTCTAAAAATCACATAATTTTGTAGTAGTCTCCTGTATGTCTAATTTGGGCTTCAGTGTCTGTTTAAGTAAGGCTTGATTAAGAACTGTTTTTACTTCAGAAGAAAAGCTATCTAAATTTTGTACTTAAGTAGTTTTCTTTTGGGGTAGTGATCGAAAATGTTGGTATTTTCCATAAGATGATCTTATGACTTTGTTTGGAAAAGCCTATTTTATTAGTTTCCATCCATCCATCCATCCATCCATCCGTTTATTTATTTACTTATTTATTTAGATTTATTTATTTGAGAGAGAGAGCAAGTGCGTGGCAGAGTAGGGGGAGGGACAGAGGGAGAGACTCTTCACGCAGACTCCCTGCTGAGCACAGAGTCCGCCATGGGGCCTGATCCCACACTACAACCCATGAGATCACGACCTGAGCTGAGATCACGAGTCCGATGCTTAACTGACTGAGCCACCCAGGTGCCTCTGTTAGTTTCTTTTTAATGGAAAGTGAAATTCTGGGGACAACTAACCATGTCTGTCACATTTTGCCTAAGTGTTGTGTATACTCCTTCCTTGACAAAGACCACACTTAGAGTGAAGGTATATTACGATTGTTATGAGAGCAAGCTTTGGTACCAAATATATTGCATTCAAATCCTGACTCTACTTACCAGATCTGTGACCTAGGGTAAATTACTTAACCTTTCTTTGTCCAGTTTCCTTATCTGAAAAATAAGGACAATAATATGTACTTGAGGGTTTTTATAAGTATTAAATTAGTTAATACATGTAATGTGCTTTGATCAATGTTGGTACATAATAAGTGAATGTTGTCTACCAGTATTATTATGATAATGATGCTACTGATGGACATGGCAGAAAGCAAGCAAAAATAACAAAATGATTTTGCCCTCAAAGAGGGCAAGGTGGTGAGAATGGACAAAAGACACTCATATTAACAGAGTGCTCAGTGTTTTACTTGATCATCTCGTCCTTAGTTGGTCTATGGAGTCGGAGTTTGAATCCAAGTTTACCTGGTTTCAAAGCCCACGTTTTTCTGTTGCACCATATTTTTTTCATTTCACAATTAAATATCCAAGATAAATAGAATCACTGTGAAATAGGTATCATCAGTAGGCTGTACACATGAAGAACTATTAATTCTGGTGGAGAAGGAGAGGGTTAGGAGATTTTGTGGAAGAGGTAGCATTTGAACTGGACTTTGAAAGGATGAATAATGGGATATCTATGGACAGAATATGGGGGAGGACATGAAAAGTGCATTGGATTACTGTTTTACAAAGATACAATTATTTTATTTTATTTTATTTTATTTATTTTTTTTTTTTTTTAAAGATTTTATTTATTTATTTGACGGAGAGAGACACAGCGAGAGAGGGAATACAAGCAGGGGGAGTGGGAGAGGGAGAAGCAGGCTTCCCGCCGAGCAGGGAGCCCGATGTGGGGCTCGATCCCAGGACCTGGAATCATGACCTGAGCCGAAGGCAGACGCTTAACGACTGAGCCACCCAGGCGCCCCAAGATACAATTATTTTAAATATTTTTTAAAGATTTATTTATTTGAGAGAGAGAGTGAGAGTGGGAGTGAGTGAGCACGCAAGCAGGGGGAGAAGCAGACGGAGAGGGGAAGCAGACTCCCCACTGAGCATGGAGCCTGACTTGGGGCTTGATCCCAGGACCCCAAGATCATGATGTGAGCTGAAACCAAGAGTCAGATGCTTACCGGACTCAGCCACCCAGGTTCCCCTACAATTATTTAAAACATTTCTTTTTTCTCTTACCCGGGCTGCTTAAGTTACCTGAGTGGAAATGCCCAGACAGGGTGGTTCTTACAGAAATTGAGATCTTTTAAAAATAAAAAGAAGAAAGGCAATAAGCCCAGTGCATTGGTACCCTCACCCAGATCATTGAGTGGCAGCCTGTGGGTCAAGGACTTGGCTGGTGGAAGATACTGCCCAGCAGCTCAGCTAATTCCTGGGAGACCAAGGAGCAGCTTGAGTATCTTGAGGAGGTGTATTCTTTTTTTCCTTCCTTTAGCCACAGACTTGACCATTAAGTCCACAACAATGTGGAATTCCCTTGCTTATGAAAAACATCTGCAGTCATATATCATGTTGGCATTCACACTGAGGATGGTTGGAAGCAAAAGAGTCTGGCATCACAAAGACTCCCACTTGTTTGCCAGCCATTCTGGCTATAGGAAGCCTGCCTACAGTAATCTCCCAGGATACTTAGAACATTTGCTGAAGTAAGAATATGAATATGTTCAGTTTTTTAGGAGATTCTCATAGCAGAATTAACATGATCATGTAGGAAATCACACATGGAACTCATTTGTTCTTCCATTTTAATTTGTTAATGACATCATCAAGAAGCCTAAGAAGAAATTGCTTAACTCTACAACCTTCTTAGGCTAAAGACCTGCAGCCAGCAATGCCTGTATTTACTAGGTTAAGGATTCAGGTAGTGAACACTTGTGATCCTTATTGCCATTTGGGATAAGAAATTTGATTAGGGATAGAACTAGACAGATCAGAAAGGTAGCAGAAGATTTGAACGATATTATAAAACAACTAGACCTAGCAGACCTATCCAGAACACTCCACCTAACAACAGCAGAATACAGATTCTTCTTAACGGCACATGAAACATTATCCAGGATAGGCCATAGGTTAGGCCACAGTCTCAATACATTTAAAAGTGTTGAAATCCCACAAAATACGCTTTCTAACCACAGTGGAAAGAAACTAGAAATCAAAAACAGGAAATTTGGGAAATCCTCAAATGTGGACAGTAAACAACACATTCCTAAATAACCAGTGGATCAAAAAAAGAAAACAAGGGGAATTAGAAAATACTTTGAGATGAGAAAAAACAGAAACACAACTTATCAAAACTCACAGAATTCAGCTAAAGCAGTGCTAAGTGCTAAATTTATAACTAAACATTTATGTTAAGAAAGGGAGATCACATATTAATAAAGTAACCTTCCACCTTAAGAAACTAAAAAAGGAAGAGCAAACTAAACCCAAGCAAAACAAAAAAGGGAATAATAAAGATTAGAATGGAAGTAAATGAAATAAAGAGTAGAAAACAATTGAGAAAATCCGTGAAACCAAAAGTTGGGATGGAACTGAATTACAACCTCAAGCTAAACTGCCCCCATCCCCACAGAGAAGAAACAAATTACTAAAATCAGGATGAAAGAGGGGTCATTACTTATAGTCCTTATAGAAATAAAAAAAAAGATAATGAGGGATTATGATAATCATATACCAAAAAATTAAAACCCAGATGAAATGGACAAATTCCTGGAAGCACACAAACCACCAAAACTAGCTTAAGAGGAAACAGAAAATTTGAATAGAAGTATAACAAGAAATTGGGTTATTAATAATAAAAAAAAAAACTACCCACATAGAAAAGCCCAGCCCAATTATGTTCACTGGTAAATTCTGCCAAATATTTTCAAAAAGAATTAAGGGAAGTCCTTCACAAACTCTGCCCCACAAAAAGAGGAGAGAGCACTTCCCAACTCATTTCATGAGGGCAGTATTACTGTGATACCAAAACCAGACAAAGATATCACAAGATAACTATGGACCAATATCCCTTAGGAACACAGACACAAAAATCCTCAACAGAATACTAGCAAGGCAACTCCAGCAGCATATAAGGATTATATACCATGACTAAGTAGAATTCATCCCAGGAAGGCAAGGGTTTTTTCAATATAAAAAACCCCCAAAACCAAAAAACAACAATGAACATAATATATTGCATAATAGGATAAAGGACAAAAATCACATGGTTATTTCAGTAGAATCACAAAACCATTTGACACAATCTAGACACTCTTTCATGTTTAAAAAAAGTTTGAACAACCTAGGAATAGGAGGGTACTTCCTCAACTTGATAAAGGGTAACTATGAAAAACTCAGAGCTAGTATACTTAATGGTGAAAGATAGTGCTTTCCCCTAAGATCAGGAAGAAAACGAAGATGTCCACTCTCACCACTTCTCACCATCATTGTACAGAAGGTTCTAGTTAAGGTAATTGGACAAGAAAAAGAAATAAAAAGCATCCAGTTTGGTAAGGAAGATGTAAACTATTAGAGCTAATAAGTTCAGCAAGGTTGCAGGTTAAAAGATCAGGATTCAAAAATCAGTTGTATTTCTAAATACCAGTAATAAACAAACTGAAATGAAATGAAGAAGGCATGCTACATATAATATCATCAAAAATACGTAGTAGGATTAAAACAAAAAGAAATGCAAGAGCTGTATGGTGAAAACTATAAAACATCATTGAAAGAACTCAAAGGGAGACCTAAGTAAGTGGAAAGACACCCTGTGTTCATGGATTAAAAGACTTAATATTGTTAAGATAGAAATAACCTCCCAAATTGAGCTACATGTTCAATGTAATCCCTATCAAAAATTTCAGCTGGACTTTTGCAGAAATTAACAAAATGATCCTACAATTTATATGAAAGTACAAGGGTTCCAGCACAGCCAAAATGATCTTGAAAGAATAGAGAAAGTTGAAGTATACCTCCTGATTTCAAAACTTAAAAAACAAAGGTGTAGTAATCAAAATTGTGAGGTGCTAACAAGGATAAACATGTAGATCAATGAATAGAATTGAGAGTCAAGAAATAAACCCTTACATTTATGGTCATTTGGTTTTCAACAAGGGCCTCAAGACCATTCAATGGGGAGGAAATCATTTTAACACATGAAGCTGGGACAACTGGAAAGCCACATGCAAAAGAATAAAGTTGGACCCCTACCTCACACCATATATAAAAATTAACTCAAAATGGATCATAGACCTAAATGTAAGAGCTAAAAGCATAAAATACTTAGAAAACATAGGCATAAACCCTTGTGACTTTGGATTAGTCAGTGGTTTCTTACAAACCAAAAGTACAAACAACAAAAGAATTAGATAATTTGGATTTCACCATAATTAAAAACATTTTATATCAAAGGGCACTATCAAAGTGAAAACACAACACACAGAATGGGAGAAAATATTTGCAAATCATGTATCTGTTAAGCAACTGGTGTCTAAATCATAACCCTTAACAGTAAAAAAACCCCAAGGGCCTCAATTTAAAAATTGGATGGACATTTAAAAAAATGGTAAAGGATTTTGGATAGACATTTTTAAAAATTCACGTACAATTAACATAGTGTTATATTAGCTTCAGGTGTGCCACATAATTCAACAATTCTATACATTTCTCAAAGCTCAGCAAGGGGCGCCTGGGTGGCTCAGTTGCTTAAGCGACTGCCTTCGGCTCAGGTCATGATCCTGGAGTCCCGGGATCAAGTCCCGCATCGGGCTCCCTGCTCGGCGGGGAGTCTGCTTCTCCCTCTGACTCTCCCCCTCTCATGCTCTCTATCACTATCTCTCTCAATAAATAAATAAATAAATCTTTAAAAAAAAAAAAAAAAAAAAAAAGCTCAGCAAGATAAGTGTGCTTTTAATCCCCTTTATTTATTTCACCCATCACCCTACCCATCTTCTCTCTGGTAACCACCAGTTCTCTGTATTTAAGAGTCGAGGGTTTTTTGGTCTTTTTTCCCCTTGTTTGTTCATTTGTTTGTTTCTTTAGTTCCACATATGAGTAAAATCATATGGTATTTGTCTTTCTCTGACTGATTTCACTTAGCAACATACCTTCCAGGTCCATCCATGTTGTTGCAAGTGGTAAGATTCCATTCTTTTTTATGGCTGAGTAATATTCCTCTGTGTGTGTGTGTGTGTGTGTGTGTGTGTGTGTGTGTGTGTGTGTGTGTATCTCCCGTATCATCTTTATTCATCTATCTTGATGGACACTTGGGTTGCTTCCATATCTTGGCTATTGTAAATAATGCTGCGGTAAACATAGGGGTGCATGTATCTTTTTGAACAGTGAAGGAAATCAACAGAACAAAAAGGCAACCTACTGACTGAGAGAAGACTTCTGCAAATGATATATCCAATAAGGGGTTAATATCCAAAATATATAAAGAACTTAGACAACTCAACACACAAAAAACCCATATAACCCAATTAAAAATGGGCAGGGGACCTGAACAGACATTTTTCCAAAGAAGACATACAGAGGGCCAACAGACACATGAAGAGATGCTCAACATCACTCATCATCAGGGAAATGCAAATCAAAACCACAATGAGATACCACCTCATACCTGGCAGAATGGCTAAAATCAACAACACGTGTTGGCAAGGATGTGGAGAAAAAAGAACCCTTGTGCACTGTTGGTGAGGATGCAAATTGGTGCAGCCACTATGGAAGACAGTATGGAGGTTCCTCAAAAGATTAAAAATAGAATTAATATGACTCAGTAAGTGGACTACTGGGTACTTACCTGAAGAAAATAGAAATTCCTTTAAAGAAGATCTATAAATGGTCAATAAACATATGAAAAGATGCTCCACATCATTAGTCCTTAGGGAAGTACAAATCAAAACCACAATGAGATACCACTAGGATCATTATAATAAAAAAGATGGACAATAACAAGTGTTGACATGGATGTAAAGAAATTGGAACCCTTGTACACTGCTGGCTAGAACATAAAATGGTACAACCACTTCGGAAGACAGTTTGGCAGTTCCTCAGAAAGAGATACCATATGACTCAGCAGTTCCACGCCTGGCTCTCTCTATATACAAGAGAATTAAAAACGTACGTCCATACAAAAAACTTGTACACAAATGTTCAGAGCAGCATTATTCATAAATAGTCAAAAATTAGAAACAAGCCAAGTGTCCATCAGTTGATGAATGGATAAACAGAATGTGGCTCTCCGGACAGAATATTATGCAGCCACAGATGAAGTACTGATGGATCTACAGCATGGATGAACTTTGAAAATGTGCTAAAGGTGAAAGAAATCCGATACAGAAGGTTGTGTGATATTGAAGGCTTCCATTTATGTGAAATGCCAAAAGAAGCAAATCCACAGAGACAGAAAGTTGTTAGTGTTTGTCAAGGTCCAGGGGGAGGAGAAATAGAGTGACTGCTAATGAGTACATGGTTTCTTTTTAGGGTGATGAAAATATTCTGGAATTAGATAGTGGTGATTGTTCCACAACCTTGTGAATATTCTAAAAATCACTGATTTGTATACTTAAAAAAAAAAAAGTGTTCTCTTTCCAGTGCATTCTTGCCTCATGAAGGTGCAGAACTGAGTGATTAAATTCAGCCACCCATTTTCATTCCACCAGGTCTTGGTGCGAGGTGAAAGATATCTCCGTGATAAGTTTGTAAGGGGGCGAGGGGACACACGTGGACGTGACATTTTACAAACTTTGGCAAAACACTTCTACACCTCCTCCTTTGCAGAAAAATTGTTCAGACTTCTGGTCATTTGGGGGTCTCTTTATCTATCGTTACCTGCCTTAATCCCCTGTGGTGTCTGTGTGTTGTGTCTTTGCAGTGCCGATGGGGAAGTGAAGCACTGTGTGATCTACAGCACTGCTCGGGGCTACGGCTTTGCGGAGCCCTACAACCTCTACAGCTCCCTGAAGGAGCTGGTGCTCCATTACCAGCAGACGTCCCTCGTCCAGCACAACGACTCCCTCAACGTCAGGCTTGCCTACCCTGTCCACGCACAGATGCCCTCACTCTGCAGATAAAGAGGGAGTGGGAAGAGAGGTCGCTCTCTAGCATTTTTTTCCTACAGTTTTTATTAGACTATGAGGGCATTCTTTCTACGTAGACTGCTTGTTTTGCACAAGAAGTGATTCTGTGAATGTGGAGAGGCTGAGCGGCAGCTGGCCAGGATGGGGGCACAAGAGGCCTGAGGTTCTCTGAGACTCAGCTGGGCCGCTGCACTGACATAGGAAGCTGGAAGCAGATGTTTTTTTGGAAAGTCTGTTTCATTGGGGCTTTTGTTTTGTTTAGCCAGGCACCCTCAAAAGAACACATTAGGTTTGATGGGGGTGGGGGGTTGGAAATTTCTGAAGAGTCCACGTCCTCTCTTGGTCTTTGTCTCTGGGAATGTGGCAGGGGCATGGCTCTGTGGGGAGTTCTGTTTTGATCTGGCGGTCTCTCTTAACTTCCTCCTAAAATGAAGGCTGTTTTGGTTCTGTGGTAGAATGGCATTTGGTGAAAAAGACAACCAAAGGAAAATGGGGAGGCTTGGGATTTCATTGAGAGAATCTTAGTCAAGGGGGTAAAAACACCTTCAACTGAAGGTACTTTACTAACTAACATAAGTTAAGCGTCCACATCTCAGTAGCTCCTCCCTCTAAAGAAGCATTATGTTTAGAAACCAAATTGATCTCAGCAGAACAATGTTTGTTGCCAGACTAAGGTCTGATGGAAGAAGACAGCACTAGTATCTGAATGCACACTTCTGTACCAAAACTTGAAAGTGAAAGGAGAACTAGAATTTGTTAGTTTTAGCAAACACTAAAATTGGTCAGTGTAACTCCTGCCCTGCCCTTGTTTCTCAGAGATGAGGAATAGTGTTCTTTTTGTGGGCATGGTGAACTTTGAATCATAAAATGAAGTTGGTGCTTGTGTGGTGTTTCCTTAGCCTAAAGAATGATCTGTTGTTGAAAATCTTTGTAACTTGTTTGTATGAGTAAAGAAAAGGTGCAATCCAGTGCTTTTAGATGGCTTGATATACCAAATAATGATATAGGAACAACAGTCTTATATGTGCTTCCCAAATTTAAAGGCCCTGCAGAAACAGTAAACACGGTTTAATTTCCCTTCCTCTCCCTGTCCTCTGCTGGGTAGGGCTTAGGGGAGCCTCGGTGGCGAAGCTTGCAGCGGGAAAGGAGCCTGACTGTTGTCAGGGACCGCGGAGGCTCTGGTGTCTAGGGTGAGGGTCATCCACGTTACCCGTGTGCTTCCACGGAGGGGTTTCTGAAACTTTTGTAAGGAGAGGAAATAATGGCTTGGAGTTTATAGACTGTTAGTAAAAGCCATCTGGAAGTTTTTCTCTTTGCCATTTTTGTGAGCCTGCCATTAAGATGATGTGCACAGACGGTCCTCATGCTCCAGTGGCCCTGATTTTAGGCCAGGAATCTTCCGCGCCATGTGGTTTAAGCCTTCCAGCTGAGTGAAGCTAGGCGAATGGAGCTGGGGGCAGGCGTGTACTCCTACCTCCTTTGTGCCCCACCCCCATCAGTCAACACTCATTCGACAAATAGAGTTCAGCTGCCTCTGAGCCAATGCTGGAACCATAATAGGCTCAGAGTGAGTCAGCTGTTTGAGTCCAAAGCTGTGCAGTCAGGCGTCCTGGCTGAACTAGAGAAGCAGCCAATACCTGGGTCTTGGTACATAAGGTTTACAGCTAGGAAAGCTGTAGTTATGGAATGAAAAAATAAATACTGCTTTCCCTGAGCACTTATCTTGGTGACAGGGTCTAGAATGGACCATGATATAAAAATAGATTAAAAATTTTGGAAAAAGCTCTAGAGTTACTAACAATGCGGATAGGAAGGAAAGGGCCTATCTTCGGCTTTTCTTTGGTTCCATTGCAGTTTCAGGATTAGGCGAGGCAGACAGATGAACCCATCCTTCCAGTGTCATGTTCGGACTTAAGCCCTTAGCTGAAAGCCAGCTGCACACCTCTTCTCCACATTGCCAGGCTGAAATCTTGAAGGTTTTACTGAGTAATGTCAGGCTAGTTGCTGCCGGATGGCCTTCCACCTGGTGTTGAACCTGCTTAAGCAGTTGGATGCTCCAGATTGGGTGCAAGAAATCCCTCCTTTCTGGTATTAAAATTTAGTGTGTTCTGACTCTCTTTAAAATAGAATGGGAGTAAGGATGCACGCCTGTGACCTTGAGCCGTGTGTTGCTCCTTTTTAGGCAGACACAAAGGGTGTGTGGGGAGGGAGCTAGGACCATCTAATACCTAAACTTACATATAAGGACTGGCTTGTGGAGAAGCACTGCTCTTTTTTTAATCCTATATTCCTTCACTTTTTCTTTCCTATTTTTCATTCTTGAATTTGTTGCTTTGTGGGAACTAAGGCCTAGGGATCATTTGAGAAGTTGGAAAATATCTCTTCTGACTAGTTGCCATATGATTTGCTTGATCCTGAGCCAGTGGAAATGGCATAGGGACCAATCTGCTAACCACATGGAGGAGTAGTATGCAGCTCCTATACTTCATGGTCTTGGCGGCCTTCATCTGAGCCTAGCTAGCTCTGTGCCCTGTCCCATGATTTAGGCCCTCGGACTCTCTCTCTCTCTCTTGGCATCCTAACTGCAGCTTCACTGAAGCAGAGAGTAAAGAGACAGACTAAGACCAGGGGGCTCATTGTTTTTCTGGCTGGGGAAGCCAGCCACCAGCATGGAAGCAGCTTGAAGCTGGCCGAACACAGGTCCTAGGCCCATCTTTTCCGGGTGGAGATTTCATCACAGAACAATGGTCTCTGTCTCTTCCTGATCATAGATGGTAAATCTTGGCCAGGGCTCAGGACTGTATAGGCTAACTGTGTCCTTACCACTGATTTGGCCAAGGTTGAGGACTTCCTAATACCTCCCCTACTCCATCTCCAAGCCTTGATGGGACCTCCCACTTACTTTGGACCTCATGTGCTCTAAAGAAGCATTGATAGCCAATGTGGCGTCTTCCATAGGTCTCCTCTTCTTGCTGCAAGGAACCAGCCTCATGGGTCCTCTTGGCCAAGAATTGCATCTGGACAATTCCTGGTTACAAGGTGGTCTCTGTTGCCAGTTAAGACTCCAGAGTAGGCCTCTGTGAGGCTTCTGTGGCCTCAAAGCAGAGGGTGCAGATGGGGGCCTGGCTGGGCTCCCTGCTGTCAGCTGCTCATCCTTGCCCTAGCTCTAGCCACTTGTGACAACCTTGTTTCCTTACAAATTCCAGCATGTGACTTTGGTGCCCTGTTGTTACTTGTGAAAAACCTATTCTTCTGTTGTCTTTGATGTAGTTAAAAAAAAAAAAAACCACGTAGTTTACGTAAAAATATCTGATTCACAAAGAAGCCAACTATATGTCTTGTGTTGGGACAGTTCATAACGTAGTTCCTAGGCCACTTTTGCAAATTGTTCTTGTCACCAGATGTGTTCAGACATTGCTGTGCAGTTGTGGGGAGGGTGGGGGGGAAGTGAGGGGAGATACTTTTTGGTCTTTTGTTTTTTTATCTTCCCCAAGAGGGGACAGTCTGGCCAACTTGCTCCAGTAATGCAATAAAGACATTGCAATAAAGCACCTTTTTGTCCTCATGCTATGGAGGGGTGGGCTAGGGGTGGGCCGCAAGAGGAGGATTAGGCTATTGAAAGCCCTGAAACTCCCAAACCTCTCCCATGAGCACCAAAAGATTGGTCCCGGGGCTGAACTGGGGCCATCGTCCATCCAGCACAGGACACAGTGAGACTCAGAAACTAGTCCTGAGAAAGTTAAATCTGAGAGCGCTTTCCTCCTCACCCCATTCTGAAGTATTAGAAAGCCCAGCTTACTGATTCTCATCACATCTTTCTGTCTGGAAATAAAAGTATTTCCATAGTCTATTCTGGGGGCAGGGAAAATGTTTGTTGCCCAAGGCCCTTGTCACCCTCCTGCCACGGCACTTTGTTACAGTTTCTATATGTCAGAACATAATTAACAAAATGTGGCCACCTCTTTGCATAGGACATTGTAGTTCTCATGTAGTTTCTCAGGCTCCACCCAGGTGTGTAGTGAATTATAAATCAGACTGGGTAGGGGATAGTCCATTACTCCAAATTATCTTGCCTATGTCCTTTCTCCCCACTCCTAGGAACTATAGAGGATTTCCCCATATCCCAAGAATTGTTCCTACTCTTTGCATAGGATGCTCAAATTCCTGTCTCCAGCCTAGTCCTGTCTTCTGAACTCCACCTGTTGGCTGGATAGCTCCACTGGGGCCTTGAGTGTCCCACAGGCATTGCAAACTTTTTGTTTACAGAGAAAACATATGCGTGGCTATGAATTTCCTTACTTTTCTACCACCAAACCTACAAACCTGCCTATATCCACATAACTCCTCTGCCTCTCACCTGTTAAAGTAGCCCCCCTCCAACTAAAAGCCAGCCTTTCCACAATCTGTATAATTTTGTACCGTTTTCTCCCTTCTCCTCAGGAATTTCCCATGATCAGTTGTCAATTCTTTCACTGTTGTTTTCTCTCAGCCGGATCATCCATTGACATTTAAACATGGTTGAATGTGTCTCACTCCACTTCCTAACCTCTACTGAATTCTGTATCCCTTTATCTCTTTGCCCCTCTTCAAAGCGAAACCTTTTTACAAAAACTGTTTAAATTTGTCTTTATTTTCTCTCCTCCACCATTTCGGTACAGGTCCCACCACCAGCTGAAACTGCTCTCCTTCCTTGAGGTCTTCAGTAACCATCATCCTTGACTCCTTGCCATGAAAAACTTACCCGTGGACTCCATGATGACTCAACATCTGGTTTTCCTCCTAGATCTCTGACTGTTCCTTTTAATTCTCTTGGACGAGGTCTTTTTCCCTGGCAATTTTATCCACATCCATGATTCCGTCTACCATCTTTAGGCCATTTATGTCTGTGTTTCTCCTGCTCAATCCTCTATTGGGAGGTACCTCACAGCATATTGAATGCAGGGTTACCACCTAGCCCAGGTTCTCTTTCATTATTTCACATTTCAGTGGTAGCACCATATGCCTCATTTGGTTATGTAAGTCAGAAATGCAGTCATCATCCTTGAGACCTTCCTATGTTTCAGGATGACATAATACACACCGACAACCTATATCAATTTTATTTCCTAAATGTCAAAGACATTACTTCTCCCCAACTTCATTTCTTCACTACTTAATACTGAACAGGCCTCTCTTCTTCCATAGTTGCCCCCCTCAAGCCCATTCTCATAACAACCAGTTATCTTTTCAAAATACAAATCTGAACCTGTGTAAAACCATTAACTTTCAATCACTCTTAGGGTAAATTACAAAATTCTTAAAGTGGTCTGGTTTCTCCCAAGTTTAGGATCTCATCCCCTACTTCATTACTCTTCCCTGGATCCTTCCCTTCAGCCAGTCCCAATGTTTTGGGTTTTTCTTCTGCATATTCTCCGTACAATTGCCATCTATTCCTATGGCCTTACTGTCTATTTGCTGATGGCTGCCAAATCTGGGTCTGGCTCCTACACGGTTCATCCTCAAGGTTGTCCTAGTTCAGATCACTATAACGCATCACTACATCATTTTCTCTCTGCTCTGCGAATTCCACTAGAGCCTCCTTACGCTGCAGCCAGCGTCTTCCTAAAACATAAATGTGATTATACCACTTCCCTGCAGTTATCTCAGAAACCCCTCACGCTAATCTGGCGGTGCTCTCAAAGGGAGCACCACTGGCACTTGGGGCAGCTGCCCTATGGATTACAGGAGGCTTAGCATCTCTATGCCTCCTCCTTCCCCCACCTCCCCACCCCCCATTTCCAACCCCCTAAGGGGGCAGTTCCTTTCTCACAGGAACTGTTGCAAGATGTGCCTACCCCACCTCCTTCACCTTTGCTATGGTGCTTCTAACCAGATCCTGATAAACGTGGGAGGCTCCCCAAAGCAACCAGTTACCTGTGTTCCCAGCATCCAGTACAGGCTGGCTGAGGGTCTGCTGCCAGTGAACGACTGAAGGAAGAAGTGAGTTCAAGAAGGGACTGAAGGCTAAGGAGCCGGACATCTACTTGTAGATTCTGGCACCATGGGCAGGGCACGCCCTCTGGCGGCCACAGCCTTCTCCATGCAAGGTTACAGAGGCTGCGGGGTGCAGGAGGCCCCCAGCCAGTGGCCCTGAGGCATCCCCCGCACCCTGTCTCCAGGCCTCTGGACGCCTCTCTTTCAAACCTAAGCATTGGATTATGGAACAGTTAGTGCAACACCACAGTTTGAGAAAGTCCTGCATCACCATGGAGGTACTCCACCACAGCCCTACTCCTGCCCCTGTGATGCCATCTCCTGACTCCTCCAACACAATGGTCCCAAGATGTCCTCCCCACTCCCACACCATCCACTCACCCACCTGCCAATGCTGAGGTGTCCGCCTCAGCGATGTCCACCTCCATTGGTAAGGCCTGCCTGACAAAAGCCCAGGAAGGGTTCAATGGCTACAAACATTAAGGCAATTCTGTATTTTCATCTTAAGTGGGCCTTCAACATTTTAACAAGTAACTTCTCCATCCATTTCAAAACTCTTCCCTCTCTTGGATTTTAGGACTCTTTTCTAGATGCTGCTAAGTCTTCTCTGACTTAAATGCTAGTGTTCCTCAGTGTACCACTATTGATTACATTGATGGCTCTCAAATTTCTATCTTCAGTCTAGATTTTCCTATTGAGTTCCAGGCCCATGCATCCAGTTACCTTCTGGATGTCCATCAAGTACCTCAAATATATTTAGTTTAACTCCCAAGTTTAACTCCACCTCCTTCCATCTTTTTTACTCATTTTCTGGCTACGAAGCACTCCAACTAAGAAGATAAAGGTGGTTTCTGGAGTCAAGAGAGACCTAGGTTCTAATCCTAGTTCTGCCCAAGCTATGTTACTATCTGAAAACCTGAGTTTCCCTCCTCTATAAAGCAGAGATATTAGTTGCTACGTGGTCTTCCATGGTTCCCCATCACCGACAGAAAGTCTAAACTCTAAGTATCATTAAATATGGCCCTTGCCTAACTCACTAGACCCATTTCCACTTTGGTTTCAGTTCCTTGAATATACCAGGTATATGGTAAGTGCTATACTCGTTGCCTGGATACTCGGACTAATCCCCTCTTCTAACCCAGCAAACTACTACCTATCGTCTGTTTTTCAGGTTTGAGCTCAGATGTCATAGTCTCTGGGAAGCCAAGTTGGGCTAGGTAACCCTCCCCTGACAGTGGAAAGTGTGTTATTCACCACTGTATTCCCAGCAGCAACAAAGACCTTGAGTTACATTTGTGTTGACTGAAAGAACGAAGCAGAAGACAAAGATGGTTTCCAAGAGCATGTATTACACAGGTCTGAGTGCAAGAAATGGCAAACAATGGCTATGTTTGCTTTAAAAGCTCATCAGGTACCAATGCCAAGTCCTGATGCTTTTGAGGGCCCCCTGGCTCTCGGCCCCTCCAGAGTAGGCTGGGCCCAGGCTCCTGGGTGAGGGGGCAGCTTCTGCATGGAACGTCCTGCCTCCTGTCACCTGAGGCATCAGGCACTTCGGTGATGCCCAGGGCTGGCTCCTCTTTCTCTCTCTCTGCACCCGCGGGCTCCCACAGCCAGCTCTGGTGGGGAAACTCACGAGGTGGATGGACCAGCCCAGGAGCACCAGGTGGCCAGGACTTCCCCTCCTGTCTGGGAGACAGGTTCTCAGGGTGGGCTGGAGTTATGGTTTCCAAATCCTGGGAGCTGGCCATCCCACCTTCCATTGCTGCCTTTCTGCTTGGGGATGCCCTGTCTGCACCCTCGATAAGAAATTTCCAAGACCATGGGCCTGGCTCTCCAGAGGTGGAGGAGGCAGCAGAGTGACTGGTGGAGATAAGTCCTGAAGAGCCGGGACAAAGTGCTGTTAGTGCCTGGGTGTGGAAGGGCTGGGCCTTCCAGCAGCCTTCAGGAGGGATGGGGTCTGTGCGGCCAGCCTTACGTAGGCTGGGGGCCGCTGATGAGGCGCTGGCAGCCTCCTCAAAGGCTTGTGGGATCCCAAGCTTCCTGTGGGGGACACTAGGGCCTTCCATTCTGGGAGGCTTCAGTGTGACCTCTGTCAATAGGCCTGGGACCACTGGGCCCTGACTCTTGGGGCCCCTGGACGAGAAGGCATCCTCTTCCTCACCCTCTCCCGCTCCTGTGAGGGGGGGCACCCGGCCCACTGCCGGGCTTGGTGCCAAGCTGGGCTCCTGTACACCTTGGCCGTTCTCGGGCCCCTCCTCGGCGTCATCCTCGGAGGAGTCAACCTCACGGATGGCTTCCTGCTTCTGCAGGGACTCTCGCCGTTCAGCCCGGTCCTGTCGGAGGGTGCCGAGGGCCCACGAGGGAGAAGGCTGCAGCACCCCCTTCCCAGACAGCACACTCCTGGTCCCGACCGCCTCCAGAGGGCTGACTTCCCTGGGTGGCGGTTCCTTCTTTAGCTCGGGGTGGGGCAGGTCCAGGCTATGCTTTCGAGCAGTGCCGAGCTTCTTCTCGGAAGCAGCAAGCGCGGCTGCCAGTTTCTCAGCGGACTGTACTCTCTTTAGCAGTGGTGAGCGGGGCGGCTCCGCACTCTTGGGCCGTGAGAGCTGCCTGCCCAGAGGAGGCGACAAGTGAAGCTTGGCGGGCAAGGCCTGGGCTCCATGGCCAGACAGGGGTGATGGGGAGCGCTGGGGTGAAGCTGCTGGCGGTGGGGAAGGGGTGTGGGCCAGGGGTGACAGTGGGATGCTGCCGGCCGACTTGCGCCGCGGAGAGCGGTACTGGCGCTGGAGCTTGGGTGCCAGGCCGTGCAGGGAGCTGGGCCGTGTGTGCCCAGAGCCGGCTGGAGAACTGGGCACGCTGGAGCTGGGGGAGCTGCTCTGTGACGAAGTCCCTCCCACTGTGCACACACAGACAGACACACAGACAAAGGCAGAGCAATGTTATTAGCTGATACAAGTGACTGAGGGGCAAGACAGGGCTAGCCCTGGAATGTCCCAGGATCAAGGTGACCCCAGCAGTGATCCAGAGCCCAAGCTACAGAAATAAGGTCATCTCCACCCCCGTCCCCTCCTCCCTAAGACTGCTGGGTCTTTCAGGGGGTAGGGTGAATGAGTTTCAGAGTGGGGCCACAGAGAAGCACAGAGGGCCTAGGCTCTTTCCCACCTCCCAGGGGCTGTCTCTGCGATCTGCAGGGAGCACTTCATACCTGAATGCACAGCATCGGGGGTCACCCGGTAGCCCTGAGTGGGAGATCGGGGGGAAAGGCTGTGGCTGTGTGTGGGAGAGCCTGGCCCGCTCTCCCCTGATGATAAGGATCGGTTAAGGGAGGAAAGGCTGCGGCTGGTGTGGAGCAGGGATGCCTGCTTGGTGATCTTCCGGAACAGGGAGCTCCTTTTTCTGCTGCAGAAACAAGGGTCAAGGGCTGAGTTGGGGCACAGGGCACAGCATATACTGGGCCCAGTGGCCAGGGCCCCCAGCACACGCTAGCCACCCAGGTGGCTCAGTCTGGCTCACCTTTCTTGCCCATCTTTGCCCCGGCTCCGCTTACTCCTTCGGGCCATCTTGGCCTTGTAGCTGCCCTTCCGAGCTGGCCCCACTTTAATGGATGTGTTCTCCAAGGGTGTTGTTGAAATAGACACCTTGTTTCCACTCTGGGGAACAGAGCGTGAACCCAAGCTAAGGTAGTGAACATATTCTTGCCCCCGCCCTTACCCTCGGGCACGGCGACACCACAGCTCTAGCTTTTGCCCCTGCATTAACAAGTCTGAACCACAGGCCTTCCTTCCCTCTTCGCGGATTAGGAAATGGCTCCAAGTGGAGCCTGGGCAGTTTGGGGTTGAGAAGGTAGAGAAGAGGCTCATCTGCCTTGTTCTGCAGTCCTGTCCATGGCTCAGAAGGATGCCTGGGCCTTGGTCAGTGAAGATGTTGCTTTCCAGTGAAAACCCACTGTTTTGGGTGCCTCCGTCCTCAGTGCCACGTGTGCCCAACTCTCCCACTCCCCTATGGCCAGTCACAGACTCACAAGGCAGGGGTCCTCTGGGGACCAGAGAGGCAGCACACCCAGCACTAACCTTCAGAATCAGCTCCACCACTTCTGTGTGCACCAGCCCATGCACAGGCTCCCCGTTGACATGAGTGATGAGGTCCCCCTGACGAAGCCCCGCCTCACTGGCTGGACCTCCATCCTCCACGTGCTGCCCCAGGGAGATAACAGTCCTCAGCCTGGAGCCTGAGCGTGAAGTGTGGGGCCTGGTGCTGCTGGGACCCACCCTCCTTGGGCCCCTGAGGATAGTGTGGGCAGGGACAGAAGCAGGGACAGACAGGCCCTGGTGAGGGGAAGGCGGAGGAGTGATGAAAATGGGAGACAAACATACCCACACCATGTGGTGCACAGTGTAGACGTCCGAGTCACCCATGTAGACACGGATGGCCCGCAGGGTGAAGCCATACTTTTTGCCAGCTCGGTGGATGATGATGGGGGGCCTTGAGCTGCTGAGAGCTGGCAGGAAGTCCCTGCTTGGAGAAGAATCCCTGGATGATGGGTTGGATGACTGGGAATGTGGGGACATGGGGCTGGCCAATGGAGAGCAGGTGTGTTCTGGAGAAGGAAAGACAGGACTGAGCAGGTCAGAGGACCCCGGGCTGGCCATGCTCCCAGCCCAGCCCCATCCAGGCTGCTGATCCCAGGCAGCTGTAGCCATAGGCAGAGCCTAGGCCCAGGGACGTCCTCCCCACAGACTTGGAGCAGCCAAGCTCCTCATGTGCCCAGACCCTCCCCAGGAGGCAACGGCAGCTAGCCCTGAGGGCGTCCTTGTACCCCTGTACGTATTCAAACATCGCAATTGCCCTACGAGCTACCACTAGTTTTTTGATGAGGAACTTGAGACTCAGAGAGGTTAAGCAACTTTGTCAAAGTCAGGAGCCATTTGGGGATGGAACCAGGATTTGAATGTAAGCTCTCTGCCTCAGAGCTGGCACTCGTCACCCGGTGCCGTCCTGCCCTGTGGCACGTGCACAGGGCAACCCGACACCACTGCACACCCTTACAGACCTCTCACCTCCTAACACGGGGGCAGCCGTGACACACAGCCTCTCGGGTTCCCACTCCTCGAGGCACAAGGCACAGACACACCTGCCACGTGCAGACCCCTGCCACAGACCCACAGAGACTCCACGGCCCTTCCTGCGAGTTTTATCCTAGTTCCCTGGGGGCCCTACCTGCAGGAATGAGGAGGGACAGGGTTGTGGCTGAGGCAGACTTGATCACTTTGCTGATGGGGCGAGTGGTGCGCTTTTCCACAGAGTCCCCGGAGAGCAGCCGGTGGCGGGCCCTGCGCACCGCCAGGTCACTGATGGCCTTGGCTGTAGCTCCCTCGGTCAGCTGTGGGGTCCCACGGCCTCCTCGAGTCTCCACCGCTGTGGGCCCAAGTGAGCAATGAAAGCTGCAATGCCGCCAAGCCTCCCCACCCTGCCTGCCTGCAGTAGCCTCCACTGCAGGCCCTCTGGCCACCTGCTGGGCCACACCTGGGCTGGGACCGCAGCTCTGGCCAAGGGGCTCCTCGTCTAGCTTCAGCCGCCGCTCCACTGGCCCAGATAGCCCTTCTCCAGAAGGGGCTGTCAGAAGCCATGTACCCTCCTGCTGCTGTCTCCTGGGGGTGCTGCTGGCCTCGTCAGGGCCCTCAGGGAAGCGGGGAGCATCCAGGAGGCCTGAGCAGCGGCGTCGCACTGTCAGCGGAGGGCTCGAGTCGCTCTCCGTGTGGGATGACTCGGACACCGACAGCCGCTTCCGCAATCTATGAGACACCAGGCCCAGGTGAGACAGGCAGGTGGTCTTCCTCCTCCAGCCCAGGCTTCCGTAGGGGCTCACAAGGGTTATAAGTCACAGAACTTCTTCCCTCAGACACTCCTCTGGAAGCCGTGCTTGTGAGGCCCCCCCGCTCACTGCCACCAGCGCTCCGCCCCGCATCTGGATCCCGCCCATGACCTACAACACCTGACGGATGGCTGTGCTGCCCGCCCCAGGGGAGTTCTGGGTGCTCACATCTCAGGGGAGCCAATCACCCAGCTCCGGTCTCGGCCCTTCAGCCCTGCCAGGCCGTCAGAGCGGTCGTCCTTCTCCTCGCTCAGGCTGCGCTTGGTGGGGGGCGGTGCCCGGCGCTCCTCGAGCAGCGAGAGCCGCTCCATGCTACTGTACACCTGTGGGCACAGAGGCTGTGCTGGGGACAGGCCCCAGCAGCCTCACCTCCCAAAAGTATCCTTGGCACCTGACACCCAGGAATTGGAACCAGTTCTGCCCTTCCCTCCTCCACACCAGGTGAATCTTTGAGGAAGCAGCTCTTCCACTGAGGGGGCCTGGAGTGCTTCTTGCAGTCTCTGTCATAGGCAGGCCCAGCCCTTTCTTCCTCTTTTCCTAGGGGCAGCCCCGTCACCTGCTCCCCCCACCTGCCCCCCAGCCATGGCCCTTGACAGGCCCTCTTCTCCCAGTCCTCCTGTTCTGCCCAGCCTGGGCCTGTTCCGTCGCACCTTGCTGAACCTCGGAGAGCATGAAGAGAACTGGCGGATCTCCAGGCAGCCATCCTCACTCACTTCTTCCTCGTCCTCTGAGTCCACATGGTGGTAGCGCTCTGAGCGGGCTGGATCAGACACACAGGACGGGTCCCTTCAGAGGCCCCTGGTGGTGCCTCCTTTTGACCCTTATCAGACCTCAGAGGGCCTGGAGAAGTTGCTCCTGATGCCAAGTTCAGGGTGCACAGGTGTTTCTGGGCAAACAGAGAGGATCCCCACTCCTCCCTGTCCCATCAGTGGCCTTACTGTCAAAGTAGCTGGTATCATCCTCTGACTCCAGCTGAGGAATAAATTCAGCCTTCTGGCGAAGAAGTCCTGTCCAGTCCAGGCCGGTGAAGAACGAGTGCTGCTTCACCTCAGAGGCACTGCCTGTGGACAGGAAGGGCGTGGGCGAGGGCGCGGGATGCGCTACGCGGAGTCCGGAGCAGCAGGTGCGGTGAGAAGCCAGACCTCAGAGGCCAGTCCTGAGGGCCTCAGCCCCAGCACCTCTTCTTGCGCTCAGAGCAGGGCAGTCTCAGGATCACATGCACTGCCCACACCTGAAGCCTGAGCTTTCCGGATGCATAGACTCAATCTCCCTCTTCCAAGTTGTGAGAAAGCTCAGTGGGGCCGGTCCTACCTGTACCCAGTCTCTCCAGAGGGTTCTGATGGAGCAGTTTAGAGGTGAGGTCCTGGGCATCTGGCGGCAGAGCATCATCCCCCTCAGGCCACACAATCTCATCTGAGGAGTTGGGGGGAAAGAGGGAAGGAGTGGGTTAGAAGAGGGTCTCAGAGGCTGCAGGCAGAGTGGGGTCATAAAGAGGAAGGTTCTAGGATAAGATATGGGGAGGGAGGCATAGAGGGCCCAGCCCAGAGCCCCTGAAAGCCAACTCCTTAAGTTCTATAGGTTCCTGTCCTCCTAGGGGGTCTCACACCCGCTCACCCATGGCCCATCCTGTGATCCAGGACTCCCCTGTCCTGAAGCTCTAGCTCAGCCTGATTCTACACTTCAGACACCAGCACACTCACACACACACAACCTCATACTCACAGGACACACACACCACAGGCACACTCACGCCCACATGGGGGAGACATGAACTCAATCAGAACAAGCCCTGGGTGACAGAGTACATGCACGCGCACACACACACACACATCTAAGAAGCAAGCATACTACACACACACACACACACGAATTCACAACATAAGCCTCACAGGTGCATGCATAAATCATATTTGTGGATCCAGACTCTGTCTCCCCAGTGTGCCTGGGTGATGGTACCTACCACTGATCACTTGCCCAAAGAGCTCCTCCGGAGTATCTCCAAAGAAAGGGACGCAACCCACCAGGAACTCATATAGGATTATGCCCATGGCCCACCAGTCCACCGGCTTCCCATAGCCCTGACGGAGGATCACCTCAGGCGCGATGTACTCCGGCGTCCCGCATACCTGGGCACACAGAAACCAGGCTAGCTCAGCTTCCTGAGGCAGCTCACTGGCATCATGGCTGAAGGGCTGGGGATGGTCCCACCTCTGGAGAAATCTCTGAATGAAGACTCAGCTTACTTTGGTTAAAGAGCAAGATCAACAGGAACCCAGGGTATCAGAGTTGGAACTGCTGGTGGGGTGAGTTTATGTTCTTCCCAGTTAACCAAAACATACAATTCTAGCCTGGAACAACCACCCCCAGAGCGCTCAACACCTCTTTATGGCATCTAGTTCCCCCAACTGGCCTCTGCCCTCCAGTCTCTCAAAGGACAGCCCCTACAGTCACATGACTACTTACAGGGACTTGCAAACAGTTACCATCTGAACTGTCAAATCAGGGAACATCTAGAGGCTACTCTCAGGAAGCTGGGCCACAGCCCAGTGGAAACTTGGAGCCGTGTTCCAAGAACAACAGACTCCAGAAGAGCCTTGCCCTTGACTGAGGCTAGGAGGCTCAGGACTAATCTCACGTTAGTCTCAGAGAGTAACAATGGTTATATATGACCTATTTTCTCCAAACCCCAAGGAAGAAAATGATTTTGGATTTTATATTCATTATGATTCTTGAGCCCCACCCCGTTTTCCAAATATGCTCCCTTACCTCAATGCCTCCCTGGAACCAAAAGGAGGAAAAGATAGGAGCTCCCAGTCTCAACATGTAGCTACAGGGTTAAGTATGTGGCCCCTCACCACATATTCTAAAGTCTGGACCTCAACACCCAAGGTCTCAACCATTCTTCCTTACCTGCTTGTCCAGGAACTCCCGGGCATCCTTTTCAATGTGGCCCTCGTACAAGTTTGTTGTCAGGCTCATGAGGCCAATTTTAGAAAGGCCAAAGTCAGTAAGCTTGATGTGCCCCATGGATGTAATCAGGAGGCTGGGAAGTCAGAGACACAGAAGTATGGGGTTATTTCCTGGTTTTCCAAGAGTGCTGATTTTAGTACATGCCAAATTTTCCCACTCAGGCTTCTATAGGGTTCCTGTGGGACTTAAGCAGGGTAGCTTCAGCCGGGAGCCAGGCAGCTGTGAAAGAAAAGGCATCTCTGGCTTTGTGAGTCCTGCATTCTGCACAAGCAACTCACCTGCCTCTTGCCCATTCCCCCAACTCATTACCGTTTACTGCCCTCAACCGTATTCTCTGCTGCGGGCAGGTACCAGCAGCAATCAGCCTCAGCCCGAGGCTCTCCTCACCTGGGTGGCTCACAATACCCAGGCTCAGGGAGAGGGGAAAGGGGCGCATAATCTTGTGCCATGCCCACAGCTGGTTTTAAAGGAGGGCTGGTTGGGAGAAACCAGAGATAAGAGCTCACAGGAAATGGTCTCCTTCTTCCCCTGTCACATACCCTGACTGAGTCATTTCATTTCATGACAAAGGCTTCACCCTGCCACCCTTTATTCTGATTTCCAAATCAGCATCTGACTTCCTTTATGAGCTCCATGCCTACTAACTGCCCAGATGTCTTCCAGGCACCGTGAACTCAACCTGTCCAAAGCAGAGTCACACCTCCTACCTGGTACTCTTCTCAGAAAATGATTTCTGTTACCTCTGAGCTGAGAAGTACTTGATTATTTATAAAGATACTCTGGCTCCTGAAAGGTCTTACAACAGAGTAACTAACAGAAAAAGTAGGTATTATTATCCCCATTTTAAAGGGGAGGAACAGGGGCGCCTGGGTGGCTCAGTCGTTAAGCGTCTGCCTTCGGCTCAGGTCATGATCCCAGGGTCCTGGGACTGAGCCCCACATCGGGCTCCCTGCTCTGCGGAGAGCCCGCTTCTCCCTCTCCCACTCTCCCTTCTTGTGTCCCCTCTCTTGCTGTGTCTCCCTCTGTCAAATAAATATATAAAATCTTTAAAAAAAGGGGGGGGGACAAGAGGCTCAGAGGTTTAATTAACAGATCCAAGCTCACAGAGTTAACAAGTGGTCATTTGAACTCTGGTCTGTCTAGTGTCAAAGCCACTTTCCATGACAGAGGCTTATCCCCATGCACGAGTCCTGAGCTGGAAATCTGGAAGATAGCCCAGACTCTGCTCCCTTTTTCTCTCCCACGCACCCCTCCCCCACCTTTAGGTTTCCTTTCTACTTCCTAACGGTCTCCCCTCTCTTCTGCATCCTGCAGGCATGGCTGGTTCGGCCCGGTCTCCTGCAACAGCCTCACCATCTTTCCACTGGCAGAGTGATCTTTCTAAGCCTAAACCTGAGCGTGTCATTCTATCATACCTCTGGCTAACAGGCCCTTTGACGACTCACTAGGATCCTTTAAAATAAAATCCAAACCTAACAAAAAGACCCTTGGAGATCTGCTCCCTGCCTACCTCTCCAGCCTTATCTCTTACTACTCTGACCAATTAACGATCCCAGTCTCCGCATAATGTACTATTTGTAGTTCCAGGGTCCTGTGCTCTCATACCTGCGTGCCTTTTGCAAATCCTGCTTCCTGGCTTTAGAAAGCTCCTCCCACCTTTCCCCATCTGACTAATGCCTTCTGAGAAGTAGCCTATACTTAGGTAGTTCTGTGTCCCACACTGAAGTTCTATAGGTCAGGGACCATCTTACAGCCCAGATTACAGTGCTTGGCCCAGGGACGTCAGCAAATGTGAGAACCCTTGTTCAGCCTCTACTAGATGGTGCTGACGCTCTCCGGCTTGGTTTCTTTAGCTGAGCTCCTCAGTGGCTCTTCCATGTCACTGAGGCCTTACGAAGCCCCGGCCAGACTCGCTGGCAACCGGCTTTGCATCTGGGGTGGTCAGGGGCTGGAGTTCTAGGCCTAGACAGACACCCACATGAGCACTGTTTTCTAGCAGCCATTCTGGGATAGATTCAAACATGCTGTGTCTGCCTCCACTTATTTAGAGACCCAAGAGGGAGACCTTGGGCCGGGGCCCCGAGAGTGGGCGTACTTGTCAGGCTTGAGGTCACGGTGCACAATGCCGTAGTTGTGCAAGTACTCCAGGGCCAGCACGGTCTCCGCAAAGTACAGACGCACCATGTCCACAGGCAGGGCCCCAATGTTCTTCAGCAGAGTGGCACAGTCTCCTCCTGTAACAAGCCCAGGACACCATGAAGGAAGGACCCAGTTCCCTCGTCAGGACGGTCTCAGGCTTATGTCTCTGAAGCCTCGGGGAAACCCCTGGTGCTAGAGGCCGGGAGTCTAGCCCTCCCGCTGTGGTACGGGGGGCACACAGAGTGGAGAGGTGTAGGTGGAAGCGAATCTGCCAATGGCTGTCAAGGCCATCATTCAGGCCAGAGAGGGTAGGAACCCGGGCCTCCATGCCTGTGAGGGGACTGGCAGGGCTAGCGCAAAGTTATTTCGGGGTGGGAGTCCATCGGCCTGAGACTCCAGCATTTGTCCACTTATGTCCTTCCTGTTGGCTATCCTTTGGTTTTTGAATAAGGCAACATTGTAAACTCCCAGCACGTACTCTCTGGATGAAAAGGAGAGTTTTGTTCAGTTTCAACTTCAAGACTTAGGCCAAATATCTTTGGAAGCTGTACCCAGCAGTGCGAAGGGAAGAGTGAAGGTCACTGGGAAAGCTGCCGTCTCTCCCCAGGGGGGCCCCAGGATGCTCTTCGACTCCATCCCCAGAGCATTTTGTGTGGTCTCAAGGGGTGTCCCCTTCACAAGCCCTCAGTCAGGGCAATGGCATTCCTTTTATTCCTGAGGGTCCAGATGCAGTCCTCCCAGCATGCAACCCTTGTGTGGCTCTGCTACCTCCTTTGGTCCTGCCTGGCACCAGCAGTAGAGACCATCCAGGCTTTGGGGCGCAGGATTCTACAGCTGTTGGGCTGATACATCTTGTCCCAGAATGCCTCTCTTTGCACCTGACATGGCGGCCTCATGGCAGCTACTACTCCAGAAGCCTCTCCCTTTGAGGGGCAGGGAGCCTTGTGCCCACTGTGGCCAAATGGTCTCTGAGATCCTAAGGCAAAAAACCAATGCCGAAGAGAGATTGGGAAGCTGGGCCCTGAAATGTCACCCCTATACAAAGCTGTTGGTCCCAGCTCAGGGCTAAGCCTCACACGGTGCCTTGGCCTCCATGCCAGGCCACCTTTCCCCGCCAGTACCTTCAACATACTCCATCACCATGCACAGGTGGCGCTTGGTCTCAAAGGAGCAGAACATGCTGACCACAAAGGGGTTCTCGGCAAAAGTCAATATGTCACGCTCCACGAAGGCCTGCTGGATCTGGTTCCGAAGGATCAAGTTCTGCTTGTTGACCTTCTTCATGGCAAAGCGCTGTCGGGTGGACTTATGCCGCACCAGGAATACAGCCCTGGAAACACAGCCCATCCCATCTCCCATGGGCCCTCAGCACCTGGGCTGTGCTCCCCACCACCCAGAGCTGGGGTGTCCAAACTGCCTCCTATCCCACCTTATAAACGCACAGACCAAAGGAGCAGGGGTGAGCTTATCGATGAGAAGGATCTGGGCCTCCTGCCCACAGAACTCTTCAATTTCCCAATACACCAAGTCCTGAGGACACAGTTCAACCCTTCCCCAGAGTTCAGTGAGAGGAGGAGTACTACCAAGAGGAGTGGGGACCTTGTCTGGGAAAGAAACAACGCTCAGATGTCAGAGGAAACAACTCCTGTCTCTCCAGGAGGCCTTGGGAGGGAGAGGGTCTATCCTGAGGCATCTGCCCAGAGGATTAGGTATCATACGCTTCTAGAAGGAAGAGCCCAAGGGCTGACTTAGCTCCAGTCCTGGCCACACCCTCACCCCTGCCTTTACCCATAGGCGCCATTGCTGATGAGCTTAATAGTTTCGAAGTCCTCCTCAGAGGGTGTCTTTTTAGATGTCAGAGATGCCCCACGGCCCTAGAAGACAAGAACAAAGGCAGGAGGCAAGCGTGCATCTTAGAGCCCACATGCTTGGGGAAGCTGGAGCCCCAGCATCAGCTCAGCTCTTAGTCCTGCTGCAGCCCCCACCCATTCTTCCTGATGCAGGAGCTGAGTGACTTCGGAGATGGTAGGTGCAACGGCCCACTCCTCCATCCCGCCCTCAGATGTCCTCTCAGAGAGGACTCTGGCCCTTTG
This sequence comes from Halichoerus grypus, assembly GCF_964656455.1. Taxonomy (NCBI): domain Eukaryota; kingdom Metazoa; phylum Chordata; class Mammalia; order Carnivora; family Phocidae; genus Halichoerus; species Halichoerus grypus. Next base: position 151,982,206 of record NC_135716.1, read on the forward strand.
CTTCATAGGGCCCAGCCTCTGGGATTGGGGCAGAAGCTCTAGGTCTTTACCTCCACTGAATCATCTGTCTCTGGAGTGTCAGGACTGTCATAGCTGCTCAACTGGGCCATTTCTAGAAACAAAGCAAGGGCACAAGAGAAAGGTGTGCGCAGCAATGTCAGGCATCTCAACAGTCCACTCAAAGCCCACGACAGGTGCATGCAAGGTAGGCATTCGTATCTCCTGCATCAGTCTGGGGTGCAAATCCAGTCCCGTGGCTCCAGCCTCAGAGCAGTCACAGCTTTTGGACTTGTTTGCCAAATAATATTGCCACTCCTATTTCTAGAAGCCCAGTGCCATTCACAAGGCCTGACAAATTTTAAAAAGCTTCCCTCAAATTTAGGACAATTCCTGGAAAACAGGGCCCAAGGTTGGGCTATTGGTCCTTATGCCACTTTACCAGTGGGGTCGGGAAGCAGGGACGGTGGATGAATAGAGACCAGGGACTTAGAAGCCCAGGGTTCCTGCAGGGGCGCAGTGTGAAGCCCTGAAGAACGGAGAGATCTGTTGAAGCCTGGGGTCGGGACCACACCCAAGTCACAGGAAGGCTGGTAAGGTGGCAGAAGGGGAGGTAAGCATGCAGAGGAGGTGACCATTTTTGAAAATGTAATTGTGGTCCTTTGTTGTTGGCCTCTTTTGACATTAGGTTTTAAATCCAACCCAGCTGGGCTCACGGCAATCTGGGTTGGGTTATATCAGGTGGGTGTGAACAAATCTGAAGGAGGGGCTGCATTATGACAGAGAAGACGGGGTTTCTCTGACAGCCCTGAGGCCCCTGACGCTGCGTCGTGTCCATGTCCAATATAAGCCTCTTCTTCGAGTGGCTTCCCTGCGGTCAGAGCTTGTTGGCTGTGGGGCGTGTTTGCAGCCACCAGGCAGCATGCTCACCCTCTAGGGGATCCCGTGTGAGGCCCAGTTGACTAACGATGTAGCGGGGAATGTCACATTTAATCCCTTGTCCCTCTTTGGCATGGCCCTCAGCTGCTTCTAACAGGTGGTAGAACTCTTCAGGGTCAAACTCCTGCACCAGGGGAGAGAGGCAGTCAGTGGTGAGGGCTACAAGTGAAGGCCTCTTTGGTTTTTACAGCACATACCCCGAGGACGATGAACAGGACTTTTTCTGTGATTGGACACCCTTGCCCCCGAATACCTAGTAACATCATGATTCAGAGATCATAAGAACGGGGACAAAGCCGCCTTTCAGGCCAGCTCCAGATTGGACATCCTAAGCATATGCTGTCTTCCCGACAATAAGAACCAGACCTTTTGGTTTCAAGATAGCTCAGCCTCTTGACCTGGTCCAAAGCCTCCTGCCAGGCAGATGGCACCGTCACACACACACACACACACACACACACACACACACACACACGCACGCACACCTGCCCTCAGATATTTACCGAGAGCCTCCTCTGCTAGCGGCTGGAGAGCCATGAGGACGGCACAGCAGTCCTTGTCTGCCCCGAGCACGGAAGAATGAGGGTTCCATTTACTGAGTACCCACTAAGTGCCACACTCTGGGCTAAACCCTGCTATCACCAGGGTTCTATGACCTCCGTGAGGAAATCAAGCCCCACAGAGAGGCACCGACTTGTTCTCGTCACGCCTTGGACTTACCTCAGCTGCAGCGCTGCCGGCAGTACCCGAACTGTTACCTCCACGTCTCCAGCCTCCTCTCTGAGGCACGAAGACTGACTGCTCTACAGAGGGGGCACCTTAGGATCAGGGACGCTGTGTCCCCAGTGTCTGCCATAAGGTAGGTGCCCAGTAAAGTGCTGCCGCACGACCAAGTGAAGGACTTGACTTATGCCAACGGAACTGGCCCGTGCTCCTGACCGCCCGGATGCCCAACTCACCTGGGGCCTGCTCGGTGTGAGGGGGCCAGGCTAATACCCCTCAGGGGCGGCCATTTTCCTCACAGGAACTCGCCTGGGCCCCCGTGCTGGCAGGTCACGTTTAAACGAGGACTACCACACTTTTGCTGTTAGCAGGATACCTCCCCTCCGCGCCCCACCGCCTCCCAACCTTCCCGCGAGTCCACTCACCAGGCATTCCAGGAGTCGAGCCGGGCGGGCAATGACAATCATCAGCTTCTTCACCAGCTGCATCACAAAAGCCACTTCTGAACTCTGTGAGCGCTCATGAGCCTGTAGAGAAGACAAAGGTTGGTTAAGCAATCCACTGGCACAGCGTGGTTGGGCTAACGCAGGACGGGGCTGGGCAGAGCTGGCTCTGGGGAGCAACAACTGGGTGGTACAGAGACTTCCGCAAAATGAAGAAGTTAGAGAAGGCCAGTGCACGGTGAGAGGGAGCTTTAGGACACTACATGACATCAGGGAATGTCACAGAGCCACGTGGCTTTCCCTGTTCCTCCATCCAGACCCCAGCTCAAGGGGCAACTCTCAAGGGAGCTTTCACTGATCACTTCCCAACCCAGGCAGAATGTCAGGAATGGAAAGATTTCAAAGCAGGAGGGAGGCGACCCAACAGGTATTTTAGAAAGATCACTCTGGCTGTAGCGTGGACAGTGCACGGAAGAGCGCAAGCAGAAAAGCGGGAAAATCCATTAAGGGGCTACTGCGGTGATGTGCATGAAAAAGCCATAAACCCCGGCAGGAAGGATGGACAGAAACAGCCAGCCTGGGGCCATTTCCGAGGTAGATGAGGGAGTAGACGTGGGGGCTAGCAGAAGCAAGAAGAGAAGGGAAATGCAACTACAATTTTTGGGGCATTTCAGTGAACCCACAAATGAAATCAGAGCTGTAAGAAGATAAGTAGTTCAGGTAAGGGCAGGTGGAGAAGTTCTGTTTTGGACGTGCAGAGTTGGAGGTACCTATACTAGATACTTTCTTGGGTATTTACCCAGCCCAGGAGCCTTTCTCTCTTTTACGGAAACTGCTCTGACGTCTAGTAGCTACCTCTGTATTGTGTGGCTGCCCGTTCCATCCCACCTCGAGCAGCTGACCAGTGTGGATGACTCTCCTATGAATTTAAAAATGGACGGAAAGACAACTGTTAATACCAGTGTGGCAGAACTGTCGGGTGAAAAGGGATGGCCGCATCCACCAAAGACACAGAGGAAAAGCAGCACAGAGAAAAACAGCATGAGAGGAGAATGACCACTTCCTGAGCTTCCCACAGCTTCTGGTTTCTGGTTTTGGCCCCTTAGGGCCCGGTTGCATTCCTGTCTTCAATTCTCGAAGATCCACCCTTTTCATCTTTGTAATGAGTTTCCCCTTCCTGCTTAAACTACTCTGAGCTGGCTCTCTATTACTTGCAACCAAAGAATACTAACCAATCTGGGAAGTCAAAGTGGAGGCGTCTTTTTTGAAGCAGCTACAACACTGATCTGGAGCTAAGGAGAACAGGGAGGGACACAGCCAGGTGGGCGTGCTCAGTGTACGGACGACAATGAACGAGATGAAGCTGTCAGGGAGAGCGTGAAGAAAGGAGGAGGAGAACGACGCACAGGGTGGTGCCCTGCAGAACGCCAGCATTTAATACTTCTATTTTTTTTAAGTGTTTTTTTTTGTTGTTGTTGTTGTTGTTTTGGTAATCTCTACATCCAACATGGGGCTCGAACTTACGACCCTGGGATCAAGAGTCGTGTGCTCTTCCGACTGAGCCAGCCAGATGCCCCGCTTAAGCAACATGAAACACCAGCATTTAAGAGATGGGCAGAGAAGGAACTTGTGAAGGGGCAGCAAGACTGTAAGACTGGAGAGAAGAGTGTCATGACCCCCAGCGGGGAAAAAGGTCCAGGAGAGGTATTCATGGTGTAGAGCTCTGTGGACTTGTGAAGATAGATGAGGATGGAAAGAGGCCATAGGATCTCTTTGGCAATTGGTTGGTTTGTTCCTTGGTGACTTCTGCCTGAACAGTTTTAGAGGAATGGTGGGAAGGGAAAGTAGAAGGCACAAGACTGAGCAGTGAACAGGTTGTTAGGAAAGAAAAATAACAAATGAGGACCATTTAAGAAAAAAATGGTTATCAAATGAAGAGAGAAGCTGGGCACTTGGTGAAACTCATTTATTCTTTTAAGACTTAGCCCAAGTATCAACTCTGTGAACCCTCTTCTAAGTCCTCTGCCTGTACCCCATCCCCCACCAAACACACAAGAACAGGAAGTAACCGTTCCCTTTTCTATGTGCTGTTTGCTCAGACCACATGGTACCACGTTGTTGTATAACCAGTTGTCTACAGCTACACTGTAGAGCCTTGTGAACAGAGAGACTGTGTCTTTTTTTCTTCCCTTACGCCCTAAGACTAGCATAGTGCCTCTTACATAGCTGACTTCAGTGTTTGTTGATGAAGTGTTTGAAAATACGATCTCAGGCTCTGGAATAAGACAAACCTGGGTTTGGGTTCTAGCTCTGCTACTAAGAAATGAGTTACATTGGGCTCACCTAGCCTCTTTTAAAGCTTTGGTTTCCTCATCGGTAGATTTAGAGAATAGTAGTACCTTACTTACAGTGTTGTGAAGATTACATTAGATAAATTAAACGAGATCATGTATTGTCTAGTATGCACTGAGTGCTCGATAAATGATAGTGATATTTTCAATGTAAATCTTACCATGCCATTTTCCAAATTAAAACCATTCAATAATTTCCCCATTGCCTTCATGATAAAATCTAAGCTCCTCACGACACTTTAGCCTTTGCCCCTCCCATTCTAACGCTTCAAATTCATCTACCAACTCTTCCCTGCAGGCATCCTTCACCTACTTCATCTGCAATTCCTGGAATGCACCTAGTTCCTTTATACCTCTCAGAGTGGCCTGATTCCAGGGCCTGGCTAGTGCCCGCTCCTGGTGGGCAGACTGACCATAAGTGGTTGTTCCTGTGTATCCTTTGATTATTCTCATGCTACATTTACTGTTTACATTTGTTTTGTTGTACACAGGTTTGTAAATATTATTGCCTAAGATATTTGTATATAACTTGGGCTTTGTAGCTTTTATTTATTCAAAATTCACATGTTACTGACTTATGATGGTGGTCTACCCTGGGTACTATGTGGTTAAAAAAGAAAACACTTCCCTGCAAAAAAATTTTTAATGTGGAAACAATGAATTTCACGGAAAACAAAAAAAGGAAAAAAGAACAACAAAAAACTTTTTCCTAGGTCTGGTGAACTCCTACCTACTGTTCAAGACTCAAACTTTTCCCGAACTCTCCACGCAGAACTGTGCTCAGAACAGACCTCTACTATTCAGTGCTCATCAATCAAAATCACTATAATACATAAAAGTGAGATAATTCCTGTAGAGGGCTCAGGGTGGTGTCTGACACACAGTACACTTCAATAAATGATAAGTGTTCTTTTCACTTGTTGATGGGTCTGTAACCCCACTCAACAGCAAATTCCTTGAGGTGGAAACTGCAATGAGCTTTTTTCTGCATCCCCAGGGCCTAGCAAATTAGGGGACAGATGAACACACTGGCTCCGTATTCAGTGCTCTTATTGCACCAACCAAACTACTCCCAGAGGCCATGAGTCTGGGAAAATGCCTGAAGGTTTTGGGCAAGGCTCTGACTTTAGCATTTCACAAAATCAATCTTAGATATACAAGCAACCTGGGAAGTCACTCCACTTTGATCCTTTACCTGATGCCACAATCCTGGATTCCTATCCAGTGTTAGAAAGTTATTTTTGAACAGAAACAGAGCTGCCAGGGATTTGCATGAGAATTTAGTTTGCTTAAAATAATATTTCTACAATGTTTGAATTTAAGCATTACTCTTGAAATCAGAAAAAAACCATTTTTGTAGAAGGAAGCACTTTTTCATCTATTAAATCAAAACTTTCCTCACTGTAACTCTTATCCACTGGGTTAACAGGCCTTTTAGAGGACAGGGAACAATCTGCTACCTATTATGTATGAGAAATCCTCCAGTATTTGACAGCAATAATCATGGTCATCTTTAGTCATCTTTTCTCTAGATTCAACTGTTTCCTAATTAAAAACAAAACAAGGCGCCTGGGTGGCTCAGTCATTAAGTGTCTGCCTTCGGCTCAGGTCATGGTCCCAGGGTCCTGGGATCGAGCCCCGCATCAGGCTCCCTGCTCGGCGGGAAGCCTGCTTCTCCTTCTCCCACTCCCCCTGCTTGTGTTCCCTCTCTGGCTGTGTCTCTCTCTGTCAAATAAATAAATAAAATCTTTAAAAAAAAAAAAAACAAAACAAACAACTCCCTGCTCCTAATTTCTAGACTAACACACTAAAGTCCTGTTTGATCATAGCCCTGGGGTCTCAGCTCAGTTGGTACAACACCAGAGCAAGGTCATGTGTCAGAGGTAATAGGGGTCTGGATTAGGAAATACTCTAGTACATGAAGGGGCACATGTCCTCCCCACTGTACTAGTACTAATGGTGTAATATGGGGCAACTGTGATTTGAGGGGGGAAGGCAACTGACCACCTTATTGTAGAGGCTAAGAGGAAAGCAAACCCTAGAGCAGGAAGCAGTGGCTGAGAACTCACTGTATGGGGTGCCTGGGTGGCTCAGTTGCTTGAGCGTCCGACTCCTGGATTTGGCTCAAGTCACGATCTTGGGGTCCTGGGATTGAGTCCTGCGTCGGGCTCGCACTCAGCACAGAGTCTGCTTGGGATTCTTTCCCCCTCCCTCTGCTCCTCCCCCACCACTCGCGTGTACAAGCATGCTCTCAAATACATAAATAAATAAAATCTTAAAAAAAAAACAAAACACCTTACTGAATACTCTGGTCTTGACCATCTCTGGGTTACTTTATCTCTAGCTTCCCAAGAAGTCTTTTCATACTGGGGAGGATCAGGTCTCTAAACACCTAAATCCCTACTAGCAAACTTCTCACCACGTAAATACAATGTCAGGAAACAGAAAAACCCAGAGTGCAAGCCCTAGCCAGTTTCCCCCAGGCTGTGCAGAACCATTCTGAAGGCTCTGCTTACCCCAATATTTCCATTAGAAGAAAACTCACCACTGGGGCCACTTTTAGGCTTTGGGTTACAAATGCAGTCAAATATTTATGAATACTACCAATGTTGGTACTCAGGCAGAGTAAGTGGGATCAGAAAAAAGCCCACAGAACTGAGTTCTTTTGATACCAAACAGACTTCTCTTAGTAACGCAGGGGACTGAGGAGGAACCAAGTCCATCAGCACCACCCTTGGGGGTGCGTCCTGCATATGAGCAAGGAGGTGACAAGCTGGTCGAGAAGACTGGAAACACCACTAATGCCTTTATCTTAGCTTGGAATAAATAATCCACTACCTCATGGAGGATGTACCAGAGTTCTAGCACAAGGATACTCACATCTTGTAGAAGTTTCTCTAAATTCTCTTGAAGTTCATAGAAGTAATGTGATGTAATGAGACGATTCCGGGATTTATCCAGGCAGTCTCGGGCTATCTCAATCACCTGATGATGAATAAAGCTCAAGGTTCCATCTGCCAAGGGCAGCACACTGTCTGGCATGTTAGAGGAAATGAATTCTGCAAGATGCTCTTCCATTTGCGCAGTGGCCTGCAAATAAAAGCAGGAAAAGTGACACTTCCCTTCTAGTTGCAGCTCAGTCGGGAGCTCAGCCTGAAGGACTGTTAATAGCCTGAGGATACGCTCTGTGATCCTGGTTTCCTGATGCTGCATTTGGGGAACCCAACAACTACACATATGAAAAGATCACCCTGAAGTCAAATCAAAACATGGTCAAGGGGCGCCTGGGTGGTTCAGTGGATTAAGTGTCCAACTCTTGGTTTCTGCTCAGGTTGTGTGATCTCAGGGTTGTGGGATCGAGCCCCCCTAGGGGCTCTCCGCTCAGTGGGGAGTCTGCTTCTCCTCCCTCTCCCTCTGCCCCTCCCCAGGCTCGTGTACGGTCTGTCTCTCTTTCTCTAAAATAAATAAATAAATCTTTAAAACAAACAGAAACATTATAGTCAAGGTCCTCTCTCATCTGGCCTTGTCTATCTCCCCTCACTACTTGGAGGCTGTGCTCTTTTGCTCTGAGGACCTGGAAGTGGTTGCTGCCCCCCATCCCCCAGAATGCAGCCTCAGGCCTGTTGATGCTGTTCCCTGTGTGTAGCTTCTTCACCTGCCAGGTCTGCCTGGCAAACTCCTAGCATTCCTTCCAATTTCAGTTCCCACATCATCTGTCTCTCCTCTGGGAAGTCGTCGATTCCTCCAGGCCACCTGGGGCCTCCTTTCCTCTGTGCTGCCGCTGGCCCTCACAACTGCAGAAACTTACTGTATGGACACTGCTGCCTTTTTTTTTTTTTAAAGATTTTATTTATTTATTTGAGAGAGAGAGACTGAGAGAGAGAGCACATGAGAGGGGGGAGGGTCGGGAGGGTCAGAGGGAGAAGGAGACTCCCTGCCGAGCAGGGAGCCCGATGCGGGACTCGATCCACGGACTCCAGGATCATGACCTGAGCCGAAGGCAGTCGCTTAACCAACTGAGCCACCCAGGCGCCCCGACACTGCTGCTTTTTAAAGACTTCCCTGTACTGGGAATTTCATGTCAGAGAGAATTTGATTTATCTCAGGATCCTCTTACTTGACCTTAGGACCCAAATGGACTAAGCAGATGCTCAGAGAGTGTTTACTGAAGGTGTGAACCTGCCTCCTCATGGACCTGGACCCTCAGAAGAGCAGAACAGGTGTCTGGCTCAGAAGCCTCTTGGGGACCTAACTTCATAGTCATGCCAAACGATAAATTATCTACAAGTTTCTAGCTGCCTATCTAGGACTTGGCCTTCTTTCCTTTGCCACCAGGTGGCAATTTCTGATTTCCAGTGTTTGTTTAGGGGTGTGTGTCTGATATTTTCACCATAAGAATTTTTGCCACATTTTTACTGCATAACTAATTGGCCACAAGGCAATTTTGCTGTAAAAGAAAACAATAACTGGTTGATAGTTTCATTTGACAGTTTGGTTTCATTTCTCAATGATGCAGTACTCCCACTCTTCATATAAATCTTAGCCTTCGTAACAGTCTATACAGTGGCTCAGAGTTTTGAACCTACATTTCCCGTAGAAATTTGGAACGTCTATAAACGGACATGTGACAATATGCCAAGGACAAAGAACAACATGGAAGGCTTTCACAATGCAATACAAAGCTCAGTTATAAATATGTATCCTCGTGGGACGCTTGGGTGGCCCAGTCAGTTAAGTGTCTGACTCTTGGTTTCGGCTCAGGTCGTGATATCGGGCCCGCATCGGGCTCTGTGCTTGGCTTGGAGTCTGCTTAGGATTCTGTCTTTCTCCCTCTGCCCCTCCCACTCATGCTCGCTCTTTCTTAAATCAGTCAATCAATCTTTAAAAAAAAAAAAATACTTACCCTCGTATGTAGAAACTGATACTTCTCTTAATGAAGGAGGAAGTTTTGGTGAAAAAAGAAAAAGTGTGATGCCAAGCAAGAAGATGAATCAACAAGCAAAACCAAAATGTATAATGCTATGACCAAAAGACTTTGAAGATAAGTGCTTAGGTACAATCAACAAAACAAAATCAGTCATTTGTGCTGTCTTACCATGAATCTACACTATACATTTTGAAAGTATTAAAATATTCTGTATTTTGCAATAGTCTTTTAATTTTGTTATTTGTTTTTTTCTTTCATTATGCCTTTTTAAATAAATGTCTTTCATTTATCCTGGGGGACCTTAGTTTTTACAGCAAAATTGCCTAGTGGCCAATTAGCCATGTAGTGAAAGTGCTTATGTGAAACTACCTAGAACCGCATATATAAACACATATCTAAGTATATGTGCACATAGGTATGTGTTGTGTGGAGAATCTAAGTATATGTGCACATAAGTATGTGTTGTGTGGAGAGAGAGAGAGAAGCGGGGGGAGGGGAGAGGGAGTGGAAGGAAAGGAATCTTAATATATCTTCTCTAACAGTGCATCTTTACATTGATGGAGACAAGCATACAAAACACATGCAATGCTAGAATGACAATACGACACCTAATACATATAAGGAGGAGGAGGAAACATGTGAGGTGCATTTTAAACACTACACACTCCTAAACTTTTTAAAAAAATTCTTCATTTAATGGGCGCCTGGGTGGCTCAGTCGGTTAAGCGACTGCCTTCAGCTCAGGTCATGATCCTGGAGTCCCAGGATCGAGTCCCGCATCGGGCTCCCTGCTCGGCAGGGAGTCTGCTTCTCCCTCTGACCCTCCCGCCTCTCATGCTTTCTCTCTCTCAAATAAATAAATAAAAATCTTAAAAAAAAAAAAAAATTCATTTAAATTCAATTTAGTTAACATATAGTATATTATTAGTTTCAGGGGTAGAATCTAGTGATTCATCAGTTGCACATAACACCCAGGGCTCATTACATCACATGTCCTCCTTAAGGCCCATCACCCAATTACCCCAAGCCCCCCCACCTCCCTTCCAGCAACAACCCTGTTTGTTTCCTACTGTTCAGCGTCTCTTAAGGTTTGCCTCCCTCTCTATTTTCATCTTATTTTTCCTTCCCTTCCTCTATGTTCATCTGTTTTGTTTCTTAAATTCCACATGAGTAAAATCATATGGTATTTGTCTTTCTCTGACTGGCTTATTTCACTTAACATAATACCCTCTAATTCCATGCATGTCATTGCAAATGGCAAGGTTTCGTTCTTTTTGATGGCTTAGTAATATTCCATTTTATACATATATATATATATATATATATATATATATATATACACACACACCACATCTTCTTTATCCATTCATCAGTTGATGGACATTGGGCTTTCCATAGTTTGGCTATTGTGCTATAAACATTGGGGTGCATGTGCCCCTTCAAATCACTATGTTTGTATCCTTTGGATAAATCAGTAGTGCAATTGCTAGGTTGTATGGTAGCTCCATTTTTAACTTTTTGAGGAACTTTCATACTGTTTTCCATAGTGGCTACACCGGTTTGCATTCCTACCAACAGTGTAGGAAGTTTCCCCTTTCTCCGCATCCTTGCCAACATTTGTTGTTTCCTGACTTGTTAATTTTAGCCATTCTCACTGGTGTGAGGCGGTCTCTCATTGTGGTTTTGATTTGTATTTCCCTGATGCCAAGTGATGTTGAGCATTTTTTCATGTCTGTTGGCCATTTGGATGTCTTTGGAGAAATGTCTATTCATGTCTTCTGCCTATTTCTTTACTGGATTTTTTGGGGGTTTTTTTGGGGTGTTGAGTTTGAGAAGTTCTTTATAGATTTTGGATACTAGCCCTTTATCTGATAGGACATTTGCAAATATCTTCTCCCATTAAGTAGGCTGCCTTTTAATTTTGTTGACTATTTCTCTTGCTGTGCAAAAGCTTTTTATCTTGATGAAGTCCCAATAATTAATTTTTGCCTTTGTTTCTCTCGTCTTTGGAGATGTGTCTAGCAAGAAGTTGCTGCAGCCAAGGTCACAGAGGTTGCTGCCGGGGTTCTCCTCTAGGATTTTTATGGATTCCTATCTCAGATTTAGAGGTCTTTCATCCATTTTGAGTTTATTTTTGTGTATGGTGTAAGAATGTGGTCTAGTTTCATTCTTCTGCATGTGGTTGTCCAATTTCCTAACACCATTTGTTGAAGAGACTGTTTTTTTCCATTGGATAGTCTTTCCTGCTTTATTGAAGATTAGTTGACCACAGAGTTGAGGGTCATCCATTTCTGGGTTCTCTATTCTGTTCCACTGATCTCTGTGTCTGTTTTTGTGCCAGTACCATACTGTCTTGATGATGACAGCTTTGTAATACAGCTTGAAGTCCAGAATTGTGATGCCTCCAGCTTTGGTTTTCTTTTTCAACATTACTTTGGCTATTCAGGGTCTTTTCTGGTTCCATACAAATTTTAGGATTGTTTGTTCCAGCTCTATGAAAAATGCTGACAGTATTTTGATAGGGATTGCACTGAATGTGTAGATTGCTTTGGGGAGCACATTTTAGCAATATTTGTTCTTCCAATCCATGAGGATGGAACATTTTTCCATTTCTTTGTGTCTTCCTCAATTTCTTTCATAAGTGTTCTATAGTTTTCAGAGTACAGATCCTTTTACCTCTTTGGTTAGGTAAAGATACCTAGATTCCTAGGTATCTTATGGTTTTTGATGTAATTGTAAATGGGATCGATTCCTTGATTTCTTTTTCTTCTGCATCATTTTTAGAGTATAGAAATGCAACTGACTTCTGTGCATTGATTTTATATCCTGCCACTAATTCCTGTATCAGTTCTAGCAATTTTCTGGTGGAGTCTTTTGGGTTTTCTAAATAGATTATCATGTTATCTGCGAAGAGTGAAAGTTTGACTTCTTCTTTACTGATCTGGATGCCTTTTATTTCTTTCTGTTGTCTGATTGCCGAGGCTAGGACTTCCAGTATTATGTTGAACAACAGTGGGGAGAGTGGACATCCTTGTGTTCCTAACCTTCCTTAGGGGAAAAGCTCTGTTATTTTCCTATTGAGGATGATATTTGCTGTGGGTTTCTGCATATGGCTTTTATGATATTGAGGTATGTTCCCTCTATCCCTACATGGCGGAGAGTTTTTATCAAGAAAGGATGCTGTATCTTGTCAAATGCTTTTTCTGTTATCTACTGAGAGGATCATATGGTTCTTGTCCTTTCTTTTATTAATGTAGTGTATCACATTGATTGATTTGCGAATGCTGAACCATCCTTTCAGCCCAGGAATAAATCCCACTTGGTCATGGTAAATAATCCTTTTAATGTACTACTGGATCCTATTAGCTAATATCTTGGTGAGAATTTATGCATCCATGTTCACCAGGGATATTGGTCTGTAATTCTCCTTTTTGGTGGGGTCTTTGTCTGGTTTTGGGATCAAGGTAATGCTGGCCTCACAGAAGGAGTCTGGAAGTTTTCCTTCCATTTCTATTTTTTTAAACAGTTTCAGAACAATAGATATTAATTCTTCTTTAAATGTTTGGTAAAATTTCACCGGGAGGCTATTTGGCCCTGGGCTCTTGTTTGTTTGATTACTGATTCAGTTTCTTTGCTGGTTATGGGTCTGTTCAGGTTTTCTGTTTCTTCCTGTTTCAGTTTTGGTAGTTTGTATGTTTCTAGGAATGCATCCATCTCTTCCAGATTGCTCTGGCATATAATTGCTCACAATGTATTCTTATAATTGTTTGTATTTCTTTGGTGTTGGTTGTGATCTGTCCTCTTTCTTTCATGATTTTATTTATTTGGATTCTTTCTCTTTTCTTTTGTGATAAGTCTGTCTAGGGGCTTATCAATCTTATTAATTCTTTCAAAGAAACAGCTCCTAGTTTAATTGATCTGTTCTACAGTTTTTTTATTCTATATCATTGATTTCTGCTCTAATCTTTATTATTTCTCTTCTCCTGCTGGATTTAGGCTTTATTTGCTGTTCTTTTTCCAGCTCCTTTAGGTGTAAGCTTAGGTTGTGTATTTGAGACTTTTCTTGTTTCTTGAGGAAGACCTGTATTGCTTCACTTCCTTCTTAGGACTGCCTTTGCTGCATCCCAAAGGTTCTGAACTGTCATGTTTTCATTTTCATTTGCTTCCATGTATTTTTTTAATTCTTCTTTAATTTCCTGGTTGACCCATTCATTCTTTAATAGGATGCTCTTTAACCTCCATGTATTTGTGGTCCTTCCAAATTTTTTCTTGTGGTTGACTTCAAGTTTTAAAGCATTGTGGTTTAAAAATATGCACGGTTGGGCGCCTGAGTGGCTCAGTCGTTAAGCATCTGCCTTCGGCTCAGGTCATGATCCCAGGGTCCTGGGATCGAGTCCCACATCAGGCTCCCTGCTCGGCGGGAAGCCTGCTCTCCCTCTCCCACTCCCGCTGCTTGTGTTCCTGCTCTCACTTTCTCTGTCTCCGTCAAATAAATAAATAAGATCTTTTAAAAAAATATGCATGGTATAGTCTCAATCTTTTTGTGCCAGTTGAGACCTGATTTGTGACCTAGTATGTGACCTATTCTGGAGAATGTTCCATGTGTACTCGAGAAGAATGTATATTCTGCTGCTTTAGGATGAAATGCTCTGAATATATCTGTTAAGTCCATCTGGTCCAGTGTGTCATTCAAAGCCCTTGTTTCCTTCTTGATCTGCTTAGATGATCTGTTTATTGCTGTGAGTGGGGTGTTAAAAGTCTCCTACTATTACTGTATTATTACCAAGGAGTTTCTTTAATTTTGTTATTGATTATGTATTTGGCTGCTCCCAAGCTAGGGGCATAAAGATTTACAATTGTTAGATCTTTTTGTTGGATAGACCCTTTATTATGATACAGTGTCCTTCTTCATCTCTTATTACAGTCTTTGGTTTAAAATCTAGTTTGTCTGATATAATGATGGCTACTCCAGCTTTCTTTTGAGGTCCATTGGCATGATAAATGGTTTTCCACTGCCTTACTTTCAATGTGGAGGTATCTTTGAGTCTAAAATGAGTCTCTTGTAAGCAGCATATCAATGGATCTTGTTTTTTTAACCCATTCTGATACTTACGTCTGTTGATTGGAGCATTTAGTCCATTTACATTCAGAGTAATTATTGAAGGATATGAATTAAGGCCACCGTATTACCTATAAAGTCAATGTTCCTGTAGACAGTCTCTATTCCTTTCTGGTCTTTGTTACTTTTGTGCTCTCTCTCTGCTCAAAGGATCCCCTTTAATATTTCTTGCAGGGCTGGTTTAGTGTTCACAAATTCCTTTAGTTTTCGTTTGTTCTGGAAACTCTTTATCTCTCCTATTCTGAATGACAGCCTTACTGGATAAAGTATTCTAGGCTGCATATTCAACTTAGCATGTTGAATATATCATGCCAGTCCTTTCTGGCCTGCCAGGTCTCTGTGGACAGGTCTGCTGCCAGCCTTATATGTCTACCCCTGTAGGTTAAGGACCTCTTGTCCCGAGCTCCTTTCAGGATTTTCTCTTCATTTTTGAAATTTGCAAGTTCACTATTATATGTTGAGGTGTTGACCTATTTTTATTGATTTTGAGGGGGGTTCTCTGTGCCTCCTGAACTTGAAGCCTGTTTCCTTCCCCAGAGTAGGGAAGTTCTCAGCTATAATTTGTTCAAATAAACCTTTTGCCCCTCTCTCCTGCTCCTAATCTTCTGGGACCTCTATTATCTGGATATTATTTTGCTTCATGGAATTGCTGAATTCTCTAAGTCTCCCTTCGTGATCCAGTAGTTTTCTTTCTCTCTTTTCAGCTTCCTTATTTTCCATCATTTTATCTTCCATATCACTGACTCGCTCTTCTGCCTCATTCATTCTCGTTTTTATAGCCTTCATGTGGGACTGCATCTTGGTAATAGCATTTTTAATTTCAGCCTGCCTAGATATTAGTTCTTTTATTTCTACAGTAAAGGATTCTATAGTGCCTTCTATGCTTTTTTCAAGCCCAGCTAATATCTTTATAATCGTTGTTTTAAATTCTAGTTCAGACATCTTACTTATATCTGTATTGATTAAATCCCTGGCAATAAGTACTACCCTATTCTTTCTTTTGGGTTGAATTTCTCCGTCTTGTCATTTTGTCCAGAAAAGAAGAAAGAAGAAAAAAAAATAACAACAGAAAAACAAACAAACCAGAACAAAAACAAAAACAAAACAAGAAACAAAGAAACAAAACAAAACAAAAAACTAGATCCTGGGTGTGTTTTGGTCTGCTTGTTACAAGAAACTAGATCCCAAAATAAGAAAGAAGGAAAAACTTATATATACATACAAAAATAAAATACAATGAAACACAAAATATACATAATGTGTATATAAAAATAAAAATTTAAAAATAATTGAATAAAAATCTTTTAAAAAAATTTAAAAAAAGAATTGAAAAAATAAGAAAATAACTGAAAAAAATACTGAAAGACTAAAGAATTAAAAAAAAAAAAATCAAAACAATGAATACTATATACTGTTTTCCCCAAGAGCTGAAGCTTTATAGCCCTCTATGATCAGTATACTTGATGCAAGCCAGTTGTCTGAGCTGCTCTTCTGGGGGAGAGGCCTGTTGCACTAATTCTCAGGTGCACTTGCCCTACTGGAAATTCACCTTCAGTGCACAGGGAGGCAGGGCTTGGTGTAGGCAGCTCCGGATTCTACTATGTGGTGCTGTTTTGCTCCCTGAAGGCTTTCAAGCACTGACAGGAGGGATGAAAATGGCGGCACCCTGATCTCTAGCCCTGGAGCTTGAAAGTTCGTGCCCCCCTCCCCACTTTGGTGAGCCCTCACAGAAAAGCAGTCAATCACTCTTGTCTCCCTGGTTTCCCTTAGAACTCTGTGTTCACCTGGCCTGTGCCTGAGTGTTTTTATCTGAGTGAGTTTCAAAACTCCAAATTTTTTTTTTTTTAAGATTTATTTACTTATTTGAGAGAGAGAGAGAGAGAGCACACAGAGGGAGAGGGAGAAGCAGACTCCCCACTGAGCAGGGAGCCCAATGCGGGCCTCAATCCCAGGACCCTGCAATCATGACCTGAGCCGAAGGCAGATGCTTAACTGACCGAGCCACCCAGGCACCCCTCAAAACTCCAAATTTTATGTACACTTGCAGCATGAACCAGTGCTCTTTCTCCCGGGGGGGGGGGGGTCTCATCTCGCTTCTGCCGTTTGCTGGACTCCTGCCAGTAAAGCGGTCCCATGACTGCACAGCGGTTCATAGTTTATGGCAACACAGAGCAGAAAGCCGGCACCTAGACTTGCTGTTTTTAGCCATTTTCCCCACTCTTGTGCCTGGGAACTCTGCCTCACTCAGGCACCCCCATTCTTCTTGTGACCCTGGGGATCCTGAGACCATGCTGTGGACCCTGGGATTCTACCCCGCTTTGCCACCTAAGCACCTTTAAGCCAGGGACGTATCCCACTGCAGCAGACTTCTGAAAGTTCCGATTTTGTGCTCTGCTGCTTATAATACTTTGTGGTAGCCTCCTTAAGCAGGCTCCCTTCCCTCCACTGTATCCTGCCATATCACCCCGGATTCAAATCTCCACCCCTCCTACCTTCTAAAAAGTGGTCACTTTTCTACTTGCAGAATTGCAGCATCTCTTTTCTCAGATCTCCAACTGATTTCACAGGTATTCAGAATGATCTGAAACTATCTAGCTGTATTCAAGGGACCAAACTTAGGGTCCCTTACTCCTCGGTCATCTTAACTCCACACCCCACTCCTAAACGTCTTTATACAGGATCAAGCATAACAGCATGATTCCCCAGCTGTCCATTGTGCCCTCTTCTTCACTCCTCCTCTCTAAAGCCTGCTCCAAGGCTAGAAAACATAGACCATGGGGAGCAGAGAAATAACAGCTCACACTTACTGAGTGCTTACTATGTCCTGGGCATAGTTAGAAAAGTTTAATGCTCATTAATCTTCACAAACTCTCTATGTGATAAATACTCTCATTATCCCAAATTACAGATGAGGCATATGAAGCTCAGAGAAGTTAAATCATCTGTCCAGGGTCACATAACTAGTAAATGGTAGAAGCAGATTTGAAACCATTTAGTCTGGTTCCAGAATGTGTGTCCTTCCTTACTGCTATGCTTCACTGTGTATGTCAAGAGGGAAAGCACAGGGCTTCATACCATTTCCCTAAGCCACCCACGTGTGTCCAGGAGACTATACCGGAGTCTAGAAAAAGTACACTCTCAGAAGAGCAGGGAAGCACCGCACACTGCAGCCCCTGGACTCAGAGGAATAGGTAGACGCAGGGAAGTCTGGACAAGAGGCTTGAGGGCTCCATGCTCCTTGTTGTCAGGGACAGGAAAACTGTGTCAGTGCCCTGGTTCTGACAGAGCTGGCTATGTTCTGCAGGAACAGGGCCTGTCATGAGGTGAGGTCAGAGCTTATAGGCATGCCGTGGTCAAAAAGAAATGCAAATGGAAAATAAGACCCTAGGTTCCACATACACAACGGTTTCTAGCCAAACCACAGAGCTGCGAAGACTTTTTCTCAGCTATCTCAGGAGAGTAATTTGCCTTCCTTCCTCAGCAGTTTCCTGCTTGGGAACTCTGTCTCCCACCTTCCTGCTCCCTCCGGCCAGCCTCCTGCCAGTCCAGCACACCGGTCTGTGCACACTCCGGGCTTGGTGATGAGGCACTGCTTAAGAAATCTGCATAGAATGAACATGCCTTCCGATAGCCAATCCCGTTCTGCAGGGACTCTAACTCGAGGCCCTGATGTGCATGGTTAGAGACAAGGTCCCAGTTCTCTCCTTCCCCATAACATATGGGGGAACACCTTTTTAACATCTCCCCCTAGATACCTCCCCAGGGAGTGGAGAAATAGAGGCCCTCCAAATATTAGCCCCAAACTCATAGGCCTCTGTTGCCGCCTCTTCTCCAGCAGTCTGACAGCCTGGCGCTTGTCTCCTCCTCCTCCTGGGTGCCTTTCTGCTCTTCTTGATTACCTCTGGTGAGAGCACTCCATCCCCTCACCCCCAGTCTTCCCACAGGGGCAGCCATCCTCAGGATCCTTACCTTAGGGAATCTTTCTTTGTATACATGATTCATCATTATTATTTCACTGTCGAAGGAAACTGGGGACCGTCCAGGACTAAATAAGAAAGACACATTGTGTTATTTTAGTGCCATGGAACTCTCAAGAAGAAAGATGACCATCCCCAGAGTCCCTGCCCTCCCACTGTCTGCAGCACTCCCACCTTAATGAGTGCTGAGTTCTGGAGTCTTCCTTTTTCCTGAAGCTCCCACCACACCTTGTTTAGCTCAAAATGGTGCCATCTGGAACCAGGCTACCTTCCTGTAAGAAGCCTGACTTTCATAAAGACCTCTGCCAGGGCCTGAAAAGGCCTAGAAAGGAGGAAACCACTCCTGAGTCTACTGGTGGCTTTCCTAGGATGACCTCCCCCAGAACAGAACTCTCTGGGTCTTCTTTGCTTTGGCCAGTGGGGTTTTGAGTATATCCCAGCATGTTCTAGGAATCAAATCAAATCAAACCACCACCAGAAACACCAAAGGAAGACCATGTATACCTGTATCCTTTTCCAAACAAGCTGCAGCCAATGAGGCCAATCCAGCCTGCAGTGAGTTATTAGCCTGGGTCATCTAAATCTTCCTCTTTGGCCCATGTGCAGTTACATCTTCTTAAAGGATTTCAAAGTTTGATCCACAGAAATGAATGGATATTTGAGTCCTGCCCAGTTTGGTGCCCCTGACACATGACCTAAGTTGAGCTAGGTTCAGAATTGTTCTTCTCTGCCTTTCCTCCCTGGAGTGAGCCACGGTCTGCTTGCTGTATCAGTACGCATTACCAAGTATTTTAAGAGTAATATAGCAGGGATTTCCCTGATACACTATATTCTTCTCAGTCTCTTATGGCCTAAAATGAACCTTTTACCCTGTGCATTGTGGAAAGCACCGATTCAGGTATTCCTATGAGTGAAACAAAGAAAGGCACTGAGATCCACACTCCACAAAAACTCATTTGTGTTTTTGATCCTTTACACAACAGTCCCCGTGATCATCTTCATTAGTCTCTGAACTTGAACCCATCTTTGTGGTCTGGCTCAGCTTACTCCCTGATACTCAGGGAATATAATCCCTGAGGAGATTCTCCGTGGCAGGCCCTGCTCCTCTGGGTTCCCACCCCGAACATAATCATTTCCTAGGAGCTCTGGAAAGCTGACCTCAGTCACTAAAGCCAGGCCCATTTTAATTTCCACCCTCTTCCTTAACCTGGAATTTTGGCATAATTTTAAACCAGCTAATGCCAAAGAAAAGAGCTAATTAATCAAAGGAATTCATAGATAAATCAGCTGCTAAGGTTTGTTTGGTTTGATGAGCCCAGGTGATTCAGGGAAATGAGTGAGATTCAGATGGGCATTTCATTCTGCTTCTGAAATGGGCTTCTTCCCCAAGTCAGCCGCAAGTGTCTTCAGCAGCACCTTTTGTAGCTGGCTTAGTTTCTATACCCTGGGCCTGTGGGTTCTGCAGCCAGGTAACTATCAGAATGGATGATACTATTACTCTCCTTTTGCTAAGTGGAGTTTAAAGTATATTCCCACTGCTAACTACCCTCAAACGGAAAAGAGAGGGACCACTTGACAGGGTCATCAGGTGTGCCTGAGCGTCACTGGCCTTGGCTCATTTGAGCTAAGCTCTGGGTTGGCGAGCTACACCTCACAGACCAAATCTGGCCCGCTGCCTGTCTTCGTAAATAAAGTTTATGAGATGTCTGGATGCTTTCCCACTATAACAGCAGAGTTAAGTAGTTGCCACAGAGACTGTATGGCGTACAAAGCTTCAATTATTTACTCTCTTGCCCTTTATAACTGTTTGCCTATTCCTACGCTGTGCAGAAAAGCCGAGCTCCACAGGCCCTGGGGTAGCAGGCAGAGAGTAGCCCTCACCTGAGGCTGCGAGAGCGGGGCCGCATGGCCGGAGACTGCCGTCCCTCCTCATCTGGTACACTCTCTGTGCTGAAATGCTTCGTCAAAAAGTGCAGCTCATCGGCTGTAGGCTGGAAGGGCAACTGGTGCAGCTTTTCCTGTGAGGAACATGATGACTAGAGAGAAAAACATTAACAAGCAGCATTACAGACATGTCTCAGGGCAGTCCAGGCACAGAGAGGACTTCCCAAAGCTAACCCACAGCAGGCCTTCTTTGCCTTGCTCCTTTTCGCCTCCATTGTGCACGATTCCCCTCTCTACTCCTTCCGAGGCTTCAGTCCTGAGGAAGCCAAGATACTAGGAACCTTCATGAGTCTGGCAGGCAGTTGGATCCAGGCATTCACAAGTGGGTGGTGTGGGTGTCCGTAACTACCTAGGGAACCTCTTTTGGTGGCAAAAGGCAGATTCTTCTGCATGGATGCTTTGCCCTCAGTGAAGCTTTTGGCTAGTTGGAATGGCAAGTAATTAATAAATCATGCTTCCTGGCTTAGGAATTGTCCCAGGTATACTCAGCCTACATATGAAATCCCTGGAAGTTTTCCCTTCCACAGTGCTGGGAGAACTCAGTAATGTTTCCTTTCGGCTGTTACCCAAAGGACAACTGGCACGGCTGAGGCTAGGAAGACTGTGGCCATACTCTAGGGACACAAATAGGCAAGAAAATCTGGCAGGGAAGAAAATCACTTTTAGATCTGGAACCCAAAGATTAGACGTGACCTGAAAATGACGAAGAATTCCAAACAGGGCCCAATGACTGAGATTCCAGACAAGAGCCCACTGCCAACCATGACAGACCATGTGAGGGAGCGAGCCATGCTCCTGCAGGCATCCCAGAGATGCAGCGACCGCGGTGACAGCCTAGTACAGCACCAGAATCTGGGAAGGCCCCCTTTCCTGACAAAACTGGCTAAGAGAGCAGGCAAGTCTAACATCACTGGCTCAGTTTCTGTTCATCAACTGATGAAGGATCTGGGGTTTAAATATCCAAATCCATTTAGAGTCAAAGCTGCAGCACCACACTAAGAAAACTCTCTTGCCACAAGTAAGTCTCAATACCAAGTGAGAAATCAGAATTTTTGGGGGGGGAAACAGTACAGGCTTCTGTCATGGAATGCTATAATACATGAAGCTATAAACAGCTTGGGGGAGGTCTCCCCAGGGCTCTGTCTTGGCCACATTTTGGAAAATGGGTTGCACAGAAGCTGTAAAAAGTATCTTCACCCAACTGCCACTGACAGGAAGTAAAATTTTTGTATCCCAATAAAATAAGCAGCAGCCATGGGTTGAGTCTATTAAAATTTACTGAACAGGTATATATTATATATATAATATGACTCTCGCCTTAGGTCTAAAAAGTCACCTGTCCGGTAAAGGTTTATAGGGAAAGCGATATTTACCAGGGAAAGATCTGAAGCTTAACTGCCGCTAAAAGACCAATGAGACCTTTGGATTACTTTATGAGTTATATCTAGGTCAACAGAGGAAATGATACTCCTTCTACCTGCTTGGGAGTCACAAATGTCAACAAGCTGCCCTGGGAAGACTGGAAGAATGGTGGAGGACATGGGGAACGGGCCACCCAGTGTGCTGCCCGACCCAGCCTGCAAAGCCTACAGTACTTACTATTTGGCTCTTTACAGAAAGAGTTTGCCAACCTTGTCATCCTGGCTTCAATTAAAACTTGCTCAATGAGGAAGACTCATTTTACGGTCAATTGTGCATAGCAGCAATTAGGACATCTGTTGTGTTTTAGGTTAAAACCTTCTCTAAAAAAACATAACTAGAAGTTTTAGAGACAGGTCCAGTTTTTTGCTGATACACATCAAACTTGAATATCAAATAATCATCCTTCTCTTCTTTTTTTGAAAGGAAAAGGTGAAAGAGGAGAAAGAGGGTCCATCAGGCCTTTGGGACATGGGAGGGGTTATCTGCTCTTGGTTGCAGTTCTAGAAGTAAGATGAAGGAAACAGGGGAACCATGTTTAGGATCCTCCACATCTGGCAAAGCAAAAGTCCATCCTCAAGCCCTCCTCTGACTCAACTTGGAAAAACTGATGCCCAGAGAGCATGCTGGTTAGTTCTTTCCAAAGGTGTTCAATGTTTATATCTGGCTATGGCTGTTAAGGGCCACCACTGCCCCACTCAGCCTCATCTCCAAACAACCTCTCTGAATTTGGCCTTGGAGGAAAAATTGAGAACTACTTTGCAATCCCATAGGGATAGGCAGCAATAATCTGTAGGGAAGTACTTCCTTGGGATGAAGGAAGCAAAGCCACAGATTTGGCTACTTACTGAGACAGTAGAGCTAGGAGTGTTGGTTCCATAACCTGAAGAAGGCAAAGAGGCCAAAGACCAGCGCCGTCCATCAGTCCTATGTAAAATTAAGAATATTAGCCAGTTTCTACAGGACCCCACCCTGAGCCCTGGACCTGCCTGTCTTTCCACCAGCACTGTTTTGGGCAGTTGGCTCACAGGTAGGCTCTTCCTTGTCTCTAGACAGTACTGCTTAGTCTAGTACATGCTTTCACATCTCTCTCCTACATGAGGCCTATGGTCGTGAGTTTTCCACTGCAAAGACAAACATCTCTAACTAAAAAGAAGTCTGTGACTTTGAATAAGAACATCCATTATATAATACTGTGGTTCTGAAATAAAAATCTTCATACTCTCAACGTAGTCACATGTATTCATTTATTTATGCAACGTATTCACTTTTAGAGAAGCAATGACAGAGGACTCTAGCTGAAGGGATCACCACAAGGACAGAACTGCCACTGAAATACAGCTATTCCTTTTTTTTGAAGGCTCCATGTGAAAGGCTCTTTGGTCTTTCCCAGGCCACTGGATTGATGAAGAAGAAGTGGACCACCATCTGAGTCTGAGTATGAACCAATCATTGGCAAACAGTCCAAGGTTACTTAAGATCCATTAGGACCCATAAAACCAGTCTTTGAGAATGTTCGTAGAGTGGTAGTAACCTCATGAAGAGACAGCCAGGTGGCATACCCTTGGCTGTATTATATAAGATTTTGGAGCAGGTTTCCTGCTGCTCTTGAAAGGATGCACCCCAAAGTTCTCATCACAGAGAACTAGCTATTTGCTTTGCTGTGGAGGAGAAAGATCAAGCAGGTATCTGGTGTGAAGCTTTTATTACGTGGACAAGTGATTCTTTCCTGGACTATGGGATGTGCTGTAACACAAGCGTTTTTTCTTGTGAAGCATGGGGGCATAGCCTGTTCTAGTTGAAGTTGGCGAAAATTTCTTTGCTGCTACCACGGAACTTTAGAACATTAGCAATGGAGGACCTTTAGAATTTAAATACCCTCAATCTTCAGAGAAACACTATAACCCAGGGATTTGGTGATTTAGTCCAGGCTTCACAGTTAAGGGAGGTGGAGAGAGGCAGGGAGAGGAAGGAAAAAAAAGAGGACTCAATCTTGCCAGGGCTTCCCCTTTTGAAGCACTCCTCCCCACTCCCACCAATACCGAGCAGCTTTTCCTACTAGACTCTGCAAGGGGACAGCATAGGGTTCCATGCTACATGCACCTGATTCAAACTTCATGCTACCCAGGCAGCTAGCTCTGCTGGAACCTAGTCTCTGAGGCAAAGAAATGTCCAGGAAGCTGCTCAAACATGATGTTCTCTCTGACCTCTTTTGTTGGGTCCTGGGAGCTCTATACAAGAAAGCAAGTCAATTCAAGGAAAACAGAGCTCAGCAAAGATAGCACTAGTCTAACTTAGGGAGGAATTTCCCAAACCCTTGTCAAATAGACTTTTTCACAGATCATCTTTCCTTCTTTAGAAAGAAATGGAAACCAACTGCAGGGCAGCCATTTTTCTGTAATCTGAAGAGCAAGGGCTACCACAGTCAGAAAGAAATGCCACTATAGGATGCCTCCACTTCCTCTGCCTGGTCATCTCACTGGGTGACCGAGGAATTTGTGGGGATGAGGGTGACTTGTCCCTAGGCTCAGAAACTTGGAACTATTAGCAATTCCTGCCTCCAAGTATATGAGCTCTGAGCCTTGGTTCCAGCAGGGGGTTCCCTTAGGGCCTCTTTGCTAGATATGAAAGGCCAAATGTTCATACCCACAGTCAGAGAAGACTCATCACAACCAGTTCTCACCAAGCACAACACCACAAACCATATTGTCTGGCCATGCATAGCAGTTTCCCAGCCCCTCTCCCCATCATGTCCACTATTACCTGTCTGCTCTGTGACCATGGCTGTAGTGAAAAGACATATATTACAGTGAGAATCAAATGGAACCAAGGAGACTGATCTGTTTGACCCCTGGCATTTGGTCACCCTTGGCAAGAGCAAACTTTTTGTTTAGGATTGTGTGTATGTAGGGGCGCCTGGGTGGCTCAGCCATTAAGCGTCTGCCTTCGGCTCAGGTCATGGTCCCAGGGTCCTGGGATCGAGCCCCGCATCGGGCTCCCTGCTCCGCGGGAAGCCTGCTTCTCCCTCTCCCACTCCCCTTGCTTGTGTTCCCTCTCTCGCTGTGTCTCTCTCTGCCAAATAAATAAAATCTTTAAAAAAAAAAGGATTGTGTGTATGTTTGACGTGAAATTGCAGGATTGATGGATCTATCCTTAGCATTTCATTAAATCTATTTTGTGTGATATTCCAAACCCATGTGATCCTACAAGGTTCAAGCCTGAGCTCAGTAACCTAGCAAACACAATTCCTGAGTACCCTATTTGGCAGGGTTGAAGTCTTCTTCCCTACCCCTACTAATACCTAGCTGCTTTTCCTACTATGTCCTGTTAAGAGAACAGCCCAGAGTTCCATGTTCCATACACATGACTCAAACTTCATGCCACCTAGCACAGCTCTGGATCGTAATACCAGGCCCCGAAATCCCCTAGCTGATCCTATTCCTAAAGCCCTGATAATAAGGCAGACACAAGGGCACAAATGGAACATGCTATTCCTTCTGCCTACAATGGCCTACACCTGTGTCCTCACTTTCAACATAGCAGGCTCACTCTTATCCTTCAGGTCTTAGCTTAAAAGTCAATCCCCTTCCGGGAGGCCTTACATGACCACCCTGTATAGATCCTCCAGCCCCATTCCCTTCCTATGCTTTCATGCAGCATCATGTTCTTTCATTTCATGGTGCTTATCACAGTTTACAACTATAAACGCTTGCCTGTTCATTATTCTTCCCCATCACTCGTTCAACCAAAGAGCACTGAATAAGTGCTTATTATACACCAGGAGACACAGCTTTCCAATATTAACGAATCTCTATTAAAAGCACTTTTATTCTGGTTGAGGAGTAAGAGTAAAACCTTGGGTCTCCCTGGGATGAGAGGCCATTTTCTCATTGATCCCACTAGGATAGCTCTCAGTCAGGAGTATAATGTTTTGGAACATACCCTCAGGAAACCAGGGACTTGTGCTTAGGATTATAAAAACCAATCCACTTCTTATATCTACTTGCCATTCAAATATCTAAAGGCAAATACCTAGGGCATCTAGAAAGCAAAATTTGAACAAGATAAGGAAAGTAATGCTGATGGCTAGTAGCCCAAGGTAACACACTTGGAAGGGCAGTGCCTCAAAAGAGGAAGCTAACATTTAACTAACATTCACGCAAATGCCACACACACATTAGTCACAGAGGTTTTCTATCAACTTACCTACGGGCAGGAACAAAGGAAAAGTGAGCAGGTGCATTTGGAGAGAAATTCCGGGGGCTATCCAAAGGACTGTTACCTGTGGGTGGGGAAAGGAAAAGCAACCCTCTGTGAAGTCTTTCTGAGGAGGACTGAGGTGACCTTTAGGGAAGAACTCTATCCCTCGCACTGGCAATTAGCACTCAGGTGGTTATGTTTTCAGGCCCCTGTCAGTTTAACAATTCTCTCTTTGTAAAAGTTTGGTAGCCCAGAGGTTTCTCCCTTGTTCCCAAGTTGCCTGTAACCATCTTATGTCTCTCAGACATCCATTCTAGTTACAGCAGCAACTTGCCAATTTCCTGTCCTCCTCGGAACACCTCAGGCTCCAATCTGCCTAGTCAAGTTAACCCAACTTTCCAAAGGCTTGAAGAATTCATTTGGTGCAGATGCTTAAACATTTCTTGAAAGGCAACAGGACTCCTTCCCGGTCTAAAAGTCTCTTGGATATATATCTCTGCACATTGCATCCAAGGCTAACCCAGAAATGTGCATGCTTAAGAGAAACTCAAGTTCTCTGGTGGGGACTTAAGATAGCAGCATTCCTTAAAAGACACCAAACACAAGTCCCCCAAGTCTGCAAAGCATGCCCAACCTCCTCATGGTATAGGAATTACTTCCATTCCCTTTTAGTTTTCACATGTTCCCTGCAACTTGCTAACATACAGCACAGAAGAAGGTTCGAATAAAACTTTGCTTACCTTTGCACTAGTCACAATAGTTCTTGAGCCTAAGACTGCCATACTGTTCTGGCCTAACTTCCAGCTGGCGGTTAGTATTTAGAAGCTCCTAGCTGGCAGAAGCTGTCCATGTGTCTCTACCCAAAGGGCCATGCCAAAGTAAGCTCCATACTATATGTTGTGCTGACCTCTCTGCCAATCTCTGTCCACCTCCCCACTTCTGTACTCACTTCCCACACAGCACCTCTGTCTCAGTTACATAAAGGCATTCTTAGGGCGCCTGGCTGGTTCAGGCAGGGGGTGTACAACTCTTGATCTCAGGGTTGTGGGTTCAGGCCCCACGTTGGGCACACAGATTACTTAAAAATAAAATCTTAAATAAATAAATTAAATAAATAAATAAATAAATAAATAAATAAATAAATAAAGGTACTCTCTATGGGAAAACTAATTAGGAGGAGGCTTTTTCAGCTTCCACTTATCCCCTTGACTGGGAGCCTCAGTGAGGTGCACAGCCTTATGTACGAGGTCTGCTCTCAACCTAGTACCAACTCTGGGTTTCCCATGCTCTGTGTATAGGACTAGCTCTTACGATCTATTCCTACCTCCTGGCTAGCACAGGCTATCAGGGTGTGAGAGAAATGATCTGCAGTAGTTGTTTCCTTAGCCAGGACTTAATAAGTATCAGGCCTCCTCAGAATTATCAAAGCCTTTTAAAAAAATTCTATTCTTTTAAAATAGTGTCATCTCCAAAATTAACAAATACCTTCAGTTTGATCCTTGAGTGTAAAGCTAGATGCCCTTTGTTGGTTCCCCAAACTACTCAGCTAAAGCCTCAAAGAAATCCCTAAACATGGGTATTCTACAAACAATGACTGCCGTTCTAAGGACCAGGTGTGGTGCTGGTTATGGGACAGAACACAAAGAATCTTTCAGGTGCTAACAGTAATGCTAGGGATTCAAAGAACATACACATGTCAAAAGCAACTAACACTAACAGGAAAAAAAATCCTGCAAATCATCACCACCACCATCATCATCAGAGCATCACTAAGCTATGAGACAACTTCAAGCAGCTTAATAATCCTTAAAGGAAGAGAGAGGGATACAGAAAACACAGTTGAAGAAATGATATCCAAGAATCTCCAAGAACCCTCAGCATGAGAAAGATGAAAACTACACCAAAGCACATTATAATCAAATTGCTCAAAACACATGATAAAAAGAAAAATCTTAAAAACAGTTGGGTGGTGGGTGGGAAAGACATGTTATATACAGAGGAACAAAGATAAGGAGTCTAGCAGATTTTTTATTGAAAACAATGTAAGAATACAACAGAGCAACATCTTTGAATTATGGAAAGAAAAACAAACCCTACCAACCCAGAATTCTATACCCAGCTACTGTGTAATAAAGAATTTGGTGGCTTTAGTCTCAGTTCCTGGGATGAGCCTCTAAATCCTTGGAATTTCCCAAGTGACAGGAGTGTCTTTGTTATTCGTGGTGGGGCCTGATAGTTTATGCACATGAGATGACTTAGGATGGTGGCTGGTCAACCCAGAAAGACCAACCATGTGGTTAGAGGCTCAGTGCTCTAAGCCATTTGATATCAGTCTGAATTCCAGGGAATGGAAGCAGGGCTAGAGACTGAGTTTAATCACATATTCAATGAGTCCATCAATCATGCCTACATAATGAAACCCCAATAAATATTCTGGACACCAAAACTTGGTGAGCTTCCTAGTTATTACTCTGCATATTGCTACATATCAGTGTGCTGGGAGGGTGACAGATCCAGACATCATGGGGAGAAGACACCAAAAGCTTCATATGTGGGGCCATCCCAGACCTCATTTTATGAGTCTCTCTTGTGGGCTAGTTCTGATTTATATTCTTTTTGCTATAATAAAACTCTATCTGTAAGTATAATACTTTCCTCAGTTTTGAGTCATTCTACTGAAATATTAACCTGAAGAGTTAGTGGGAACCTTTGAATTTATATCCAGTCGGTCAGAATTACGGGTGGCCTGGGAACCCCAAGCTTGTAGTTGGGTGTCTAAAGGAATGACAATTTTGTGAAGGACTATGTCCAAAACCTGTAAAGTATGGATTAATTCTCGGTAATTAGTGTTAAAAGTCATTGTACCAGTAAAAATATTTTTTAAAAACAAGGTGAAATAAGTATCTTCTCAGATAAAAAGAAAAAATCCTCAAGAACAGCAGACTGCACTGCAATTAAAAAAAAAAGTCCTTTAGGCAGAAAAAGATACCAAATGGAAATATGGATCTACACAAAAGAATGAAGAGCATTAGAAAAGTTAACTACGGGGCGCCTGGGTGGCTCAGATGGTTAAGTGTCTGCCTTTGGCTCAGGTCATGACCTCAGGGTCCTGGGATTGAGCCCCGCATCGGGCTCCCTGCTTGGCGGGGAGCCTGCTTCTCCCTCTCCCTTTACTGTTCCCCCTGCTTGTGCTCTCTCGCTCTGTCAAATAAATAAATAAAATCTAAAAAAAAAAAAAAGAAAGAAAGAAAGAAAAGTTAACTACACGGGAAAACAAATACTTTTTTCTTGTTATTTAAATCTCTTTAAGAATAATAACTATTTAAACAAAAATAATAATAAGGTGGTGTAGGATTTATAATATATGAGAATAAAAAGTTTGAAAACAACATCAAGCTGAAAGAGGGAAAATGGAATGGTATTATTCTTATACTATCTGTGAAGAGGTATAATATGATAAGATATATATTGCATATGCCAATGCAATTACTAGGTAACAGTTATAGCTCATAAGCCAGTAAAAGATATAAAGTGGGATAAAAACCATTCAACCCCAAATAAAGCAAAAAAGAGCAAGAAGAAAAAACAGATGGAACAATTAGAAAACAAATAGGAATATAACCGATTTAAACCAAACCGTATCAACGACAGTAAATGTAAATAAGTCTAAAAACCCCAATTAAAAGGCAGAGATTGTCAGATTGGATTAAAAAGAAAGACCCTATTAAAGAAACTGAACCCATGTTAATAATCTTTGAAAACATCAGTTTCATATGTTGTACTGATAATTCCATTAAACACTTAAAGAAAAACTGGTACCTATGCAATTTCTTCCAATAGAAGTGGAAAGAACACCCCCTAAACTCATTGTATAAGGCCAGTATTACCTTAATACAGAAACCAGAGAAGAACATTACAAGAAAACTATAGACCTGTATCTCTTATGGATATAGTTGTAAAAATTGTCAACAAGACATTAGAAATATAAAATTTTACAATGTATAAAAAATTACATACCACAATCAAGTGCAATTTATTCCAGGTATGCAAGATCGATCTGACATTTGAAAATCAATTAATATAATCCGCCACCACAACAGACTAAAGAGGAAAAACCATATAATTGCATGAATTGATTCTGAAAAGGTATTTGACAAAATCTAAAACCCATTCCTGATAAAACTCTCAGCAAACTAGGAAAAGAGAGGAACTTCCTCAACTTGATCAAGAACATCTACAGAAGACATACTGCTAACATTAGACTTAATGGTGAGAAAGAGGATGCTTTCCTTCTAGGACTGGGAACAAGGCAAAAATGTCCCCTCTCACCAGTCCTATTCAGCTCATACCGAACATCTTAGTCAGTGCAATACGATTTTTTAGAAATTTTATTTATTTATTTGAGAGGGAGAGAGAGAGCATGCATGCACGAGCAGGGGGAGGGGAAGAGGGAGAGGGAACCTGAAGCAAACTCCAAGCTGAGCGCGGAGCCCCACCCAGGGCTCGATCTAACAACCACAAGATCATGACCTGAGCCAAAACCAAGAGTCAGACACTTAACCAACTGCGCCACCCAGATGCCCTGCAATAAGACTTTTTTTTTTTTTTTTTTAAAGAAAATAAAGGTAAGTACATTAGGAAATAATAAGTAAAACTATCTTTGTTTGCAGATGACAGGATTGTCTATGTAGAGATTAAAGAACTGAATCAAAGAATCGAAGAAGAATCGAAGAAGAACTGAATCGAAGAATTAAGAAGAAAAAGAAAAAGATGAAAGTAAAAAATCACTGCTGGAACTAATAAACAAATACAGCAAAGTCACAGAATACAAGGCTAATATACAAGTCAATTGCTTTCCTTTATACTAGCAATGAACAATGGTACTTGAAATTAAAAACAATACACAAGAGGTGCGTGGGTGGCACAGTCGGTTAAATGTCTGATTTCGGCTCAGGTCATGATCTCAGGGTCCTGGGATCCAGCCCAGAGTCAGGCCCCCTGCTCAGCAGGGAGTCTGCTTGTCCCTCTGCCCCTCACCCCGCTCATGCTCGCTTTCTCCCAAAAAGTAAATCTTTTTAAAAAATACAGAATACAATTAACTTTAGCATAAAAATGAAATGCTTATGTATAACTCTAACAAAATATATACACTATTTATATGCTGTAAACTATAATGATGAAAGAAACCAAAGATCTAAATAAATGAAGTACTGCATGTTCATGGATTGGAAGATTTAATATTGCTAAGACGTCAGTTTTTTCCAACTTGATCTATAGATTCAGTGCAATTTCAATCAAAATCTCAACAGGCTAGTCTGTGGATACTGACAAATGGATTCTAAAGTTTATACGGAAAGGTAAAATAACCAGAAAAGTAACACAATACTGAAGAACAAAGTTGGGGGACTGACATTACTTGACTTCAAAACTCATTATAAATCTCAACATCACTAGTCATCAGAGAAATGCAAATCAAAACCACATTGAGATATCACCTCACACCAGTCAGAATGGCTAAAATTAACAACACAAGAAACAACAGGTGTTGGCAAGGATGTGAAGGGAAAAAAAAAAAACCCTCATGCACTGTTGGTGGGAATGCAAACTGGTGCAGCCACTGGAAAACAGTATGGAGGTTCCTCAAAAAATTAAAATTAGAATTATCATGATCCAGCAATTCCACTACTGGGTATTTACCCAAAGAATATGAAAACAGTAATTTGAAAAGATATATGCACCCCTATGTTTATTGTAGCATTATTTACAATAGCCAAAATATGGAAGCAACCCCAGTGCTGTCCACCAAGAGATGAATGGATAAAGAAGTGATATATATATGCACAATGGAATATTACTCCACCATAAAAAAAGAATGAAATCTTGCCATCAGCAACAATATGAATGGTCTAGAGGGTATAATGCTAGATGAAATAAATCAGTGAGAGAAAGACAAATACCATATGATTTCACTCATATGTGGAACTTAAGAAACAAAACAAAGAAAAACAGAGACAAACAAAAAAAGAGACTCTTAAATATAGAGAATAAACTGGTGGTTACCAAGGGGAAGGTGAGTGGGACGATGGGTGAAACAGGTGAAGGGGATTGAAGAGAACACTTATCATAATGAACACTGAGTAATGTATAGAATTATTGAATCACTATATTATATACCTGAAACTAATATGACACTGTATGTTAATTATACTGGAATTAAAAAAAACTCACAATAAAGCTATAGTGATCAAGACAATGTAGTATTGGTGAAAGATCAGACATATAGATCAATAAAACAGAACAGAGCATTCAGAAACAGACAAACACAACTGCAGTCAATTGATACATGACAAAAGAGCACAGGCAGTTCAATGGAGAAAGGATAGTCTTTTCAATGAATGGTGCTGGAACAACTGGACATCTATATGCAAAAAAAAGCATCTAGACACAACTTCCACAAAAATTAACTCAACATTGATAATGTAAATGATCCTAATGTAACATCTGCCTAAATGTAAAACACAAAACTTCTAGAAGATAACATAGGAGAAAATCAAGGTGACCTTGGCTTTGGTGATAACTATTTAGATGTGAAACCAAAAGCACAATCAATGAAAAAAAAGTGGACTGCATGAAAAGTAAAAACTTCTGCTCTGCAAAAGACATTATTAAGAGATAAAAAAAAAAAAGACAAGTCAGACTGGGAGAAAATATTTGCAAAATACATTATCTCATCTATATCAAAACATATAAAACATCTCACTTGTATCCAAAATGTATAAAAACCTCTTAAAGGTCAACAATAAGAAAACAACCCAATTTTAAAAGGAGGGAAAGAGGGGCGCCTGGGTGGCTCAGTCGTTAAGCATCTGCCTTCGGCTCAGGTCATGATCTCACGGTCCTGGGATCGAGCCCCACACATCAGGCTCCCTGCTCGGTGGGAAGCCTGCTTCTCCCTCTCCCACTCCCCCTGCTTGTGTTCCCTCTCTCGCTGTGTCTCTCTTTGTCAAATAAATAAAATCTTAAAAAAAAAAAAGGAGGGAAAGATCTGAACAGACACACCAAAGAAGATATACAGATGGCAAATAAGCATATGAAAAGTTGCTCAACATCATCTGTCATAGGGAATTAAAAATTAAAACCACATGGGATACTCATACACACCTATTAGAATGGCTCAAAAACTGACAATATCTCATGTTGGTGAGGATGTGGAACAACAGGAATTCTTACTTGTTGGTGGGAATGCAAAACGGTACAGCCATTTTGGGAGACAGTTTGCAGTTTCTCACAATGCTGAACAGAGTCTTATTGTTCAATTTAGCAGCACACTTCTAAGTACTAACTCAACTGAGTTGAAAACTTTTGTTCACACAAAAACTTGCATATGGATGTTTATATCAGCTTTATTCATAATTGCCAAAACTTGGAAGCAACCAAGATGTCCTTCAGTAGAAGATGGATAAACTGTAGTACATCCAATGTAATACCATTCAGTACTAAAAAGAAATAAGCTATCAAGCCATGACAAGACACAGAAGAAACAAATGCATATTACTAAGTGAAAAGAGCCAATCTGAAAAGGCTTTATACTGTATGATCCCAACTACATGACATTCTGGAAAAGTAAAAAGATCAGTGATTGCTAGGGCAGAGCAAAGGGATAAGAGACAAGCAGGTAAAACACCATGCACTTTTAAGGTGATGAAATTCTTCTGTATCACACTGTAATGGTGGACAAATAACATTATACATTTGTTAAAAAACCTACAGAACTTTACAACATGAAGAGTGATATATGAAAAATTTAAAAAATCATTTATGAGGTTGAGGGATCCCAGGGAAGAATGTAAACTGTGATAAGAGAATCTAACTGTATTATAAATGTATTGGAACAACTTCATTAAAGTGAGTGGAAGGAAATGTGCTGACCTAAGAAACTTTGGAAATGGAGTCTATTAAGACTAAAGGCAAAAGGAACTACATGACGTAACTTGTCAGTAAAGTTGTTTTCCATGTAGATATGCATTTGTAATTCCGACACTGTTATATGTATGTATACAATGGAAGTGAATCATTAAGTATATAGATGGCAGATGGTAGGAGCCAAGAATCTCATTGTTGGTTTTTTTTTTAAGATTTTATTTATTTATTTGACAGAGAGAGAGAGAGAACAGAGGGAGTGGGGAGAAGCAGACTCCCTGCTGAGCAGGGAGCCTCATGTGGGGCTCGATCCCAGGACCCTGGGATCATGACCTGAGCCAAAGGCAGATGCTTCACTGACTGAGCCACCCAGGCGCCCTGAATCTCACTGTTAGAGTGGAAATTTACAGATCAGCAAGGGGAAGAAACTAGAATGATCTATATAATAATGGATTAGTGCTGGAGACATCAGCAAGAACTCATGTTTAATTTAATAGAGATACAGATGGTTACATATATTATATACACAGGTTTGTATACATCTGTTGGCTAAGAGGGTATAAAAGGACACTCCAGTAGCAATAAGCGTATCTAGCACCCAGATCTTGGTTTCTAATACTATTCTCCAATAAAAGTATCCAGAGCTCCTTGGAGAATGGTTGATTCTAGAGCTGGGGCAACAAATATACAAGATAAGCCTGGAGCATCTTGTAGTGCCAGAAAGTAAGGAAGTGAGAAAATAACAAATCAAAACCAAAAAACAGGGGTGCCTGGGTGGTTCAGTCAGTTAAGCATCTGCCTTCGACTCAGGTCATGATCCCACGGTCCTGGGATCAAGCCCCGAGTTTGGCTCCCTGCTCAGTGAGGAGTCTGCTTCTCCCTCTCCCTCTGCCCCTGCCCCCCCCGGCTCATATGCGTTCTCTCTCTCAAATAAATAAATAAATAAAATCTTTAAAAAAATAAAAACAAAAACAAGCAAAAAACACACTGATGGGGGTATGCCAAGCAAAACAGCAGCCAACTGAAAGAACTCCTAATGGCCAAAGGTGGAACAGTTTGAGCAACAAAATAAAGTATTAATAGATTACAAATATTATAATATTTATATTATATTATAATATTATAAGTTATACTATGGAATAAATATCTATGGGTTATATCATTTGTGATATAAATGATTAAACAAATTAATAAATGGGGGGAAGAGACAAACCGATAGGATACAGAACACCTGAAAAACACTATCAACCAACTTAATAGAAAAAAAGCAGAATATACATTCTTTTCAAGTGAACATGGAACATTTACTAAGAATGATCATATTCTGGGCCATAAAACAAGATCCAATAATTTTAAAATAATTCAAGACAAATATGATATTGAATAAAAATCAGTAACAGAAAGATCTCTGGAAAACCTCCAAATCTGTGGAAACTAAACAACACACTTCTAAATAACTGAAAGAAGAAATCAAAAGGGAAATTACAAAAGTACTTTGAACTAAACAAAAATTAAAACATAACATCCGAAACTGCTAAACGAGTTCTTAGAGGGAAAACTGTATCATTAAATACCTACATTAGAAAAGAAGGACTAAATTCAATGACCTCAGCTTCTATCTTAAATTAGGGGGAAAAAAAAAAAGAGCAAATGAAACTCAGAATAAAGGAAATCACAAAGATCACAGGAGAAACCAATTAAAAAAACACAACAGAGAAAATTAACAAACCATACACAGATTTTAGCTTAATAAACTACAAACAGACTGATTAGGAAAGAGAAAGAAAACACAAATTACCAACATCAGGAATGAGAGAGGTGATATCCACAGATTCTATAGATATCAGAATAAGGCAATATTATGAACAACTTTATGTCAATTGGCAACTTAAATGAAATTGAAAATTGAAATTTTTCTTCAAGATGCAAACTACCAAGGCTCATTCACAAAGAAATAGGTTACCTGAATAGCCCTGTAATCTATTACGGAAATTAAATTTATTATTTAAAACATACCCACAAAGAAAATTCCAGGCCCCATAGCTTCACTGGACAAGTCTACCAAACATTCAAGGAATAAGTAATTCTATACAAATTCTTCCAGAAAATTGAAGAGAACGGAATTAATTCTTCCCAGGTCATCCTATGAAGTGAGCCTCACCTTGATACCAAAATCACAAAGATGAATGTATATGCATACATTCTTAATGAAACTTCAGCAAATCAAATCCAACAATTATAAAAGGATAATACATTATGACCAAGTAGATTTGTCCCAGGAATACAAGTTGGTTAAAATCTGAAAAAAATCAATCAATACAACCCATCATTATAATAGGCTGACAAAGAAAAACTATATGATCATCCCACTAGACATAGAAAATGCACTTGTCAAAAATCCAACAATCATTTTTTAAACATTTATGTATATATGTATGTATGTATATATGTAAGTATGGAATTTCTACATCCAACGTCGGGCTTGAACTCATGACTCCAAGATCAGGAGTCGCATGTTCTACTGACTGAGCCAGCCAGGCGCCCCCCAACCACCTTTTTTTTTTTTTAAAGATTTTATTTATTTATTTGAGAGAGAGAGAATGAGAGACAGAGAGCATGAGAGGGAGGAGGGTCAGAGGGAGAAGCAGACTCCCTGCTGAGCAGGGAGCCCGATGCGGGACTCGATCCCGGGACTCCAGGATCATGACCTGAGCCGAAGGCAGTCACTTAACCAACTGAGCCACCCAGGCGCCCTCCAACCACCTTTTTTGATAAAAACTTTCACCAAACTAGGAATAGAAGGAAACATTCTTAAATCAGTAAAGGGCATCAATGATAACGTATAGCTAACACCATACTTAATGGTTACGACACAATGCTCTAAGATCAGAAACAAGGCCAGGATGTCTGTGCTCACCGTTTGTATTCAAATTTGTACTGGAGGATCTAATGAGTGCAATAAGAAAATAAAGAGAAATAAAAACCATCTAGATCAGAAAGGGAGAAATATTTGTTTTAAAGTACATATTTATATTAATATATTTAAATAATTGATATTTATATAAAGTATATATTTCTACATAGAAAATCTGACAGAATCTACAATAAAGCTACTTAAATGAGTTTAGCAAGGCTACAGGATACAAGGACAATACACAAAAATCTATTATATTTCTATATGTTAGCAATAACCAGAAAAAGAAAAGAAATACAATACCATTTATTGCATAAAAACATGAATACTTAGGGATAAATCTAACAAAAGATGTACAAGAGTGACACAAAACACTGTTAAGAGAAGGGCATTAAGAGGCACAAACTTCCAGTTACAATATAAATAAGTCATGGAGATGAAAAGTACAGCATAAGGAATATAGTCAATGGTGACAGATGGTGACTTCACTTATCATGGTGAGCACCAATGCACAGAATTCTTCAATCACTATGTTTTACACCTGAAATGAATAAAACATTGTATGCAATGTTCAATAATAAATTTCAAAAATAAAAGTAAATTTAAAGTATTTTAAAAAACATTGTTAAGAGAAATTAATGATGGCCTACATAAATGGAGAAATATACCACAGGTAAAAAATATTCAACATTGTTAAAAAGTCAGTTCTCCCCTAATTGATCTATAGGTTCAGAACAATCCAATCAAAACTCCAGGTGCCTTTTTTTTTTAATAGATTTTATTTTTTAGAGCAGTTTTAGGTTCACAGCAAAATGGAGCAGAAGGCACAGGATTTTCCAAATACTCTCTGCCCTCACTCATGCATAGCCATCTCCTACCAGCTACCTTTTGGGTAAGCTGATTTTAAAACTTATATGGAAATGCAAAGGACAAGGAGACAAAAAAGAACACATACTATATGATTCCATTTGGATAAAATTCTACAAAAGTCAAACTAATCTATAAGTGACAGCACACCAGTGGGTGCCTGGAGATGGGAGGAATTATAAAATGTTATGAAGAAACTTTTGGACATGATGGATACATACATTATTTTGATTGTGGTGATGGTTTTATAGGTATAAATATAAGTCAAATTTTATCAAATTATATACTTTAAAACAAATATTTTGTAAATTAAATTTTATTCATGGTACACAATTTTTTGTTCCCCTTTTTTGAGTGTACTGTGACTGAAGATTGTTCATATTTTTAGAAATCTTAGGTCTTCTGCAGTTTAGTTTTTAAATTTATTTTGTGACTTGGTTTTATTATAGATGAAAAATAAATGTCACAAAGATATGTAGCTCTCAATGGAAGAAGTGCTTTACTAGCTCTATTAATTAGATCATGGTACTCATTTTTCAATTCCACCCGAAGGATGGTAAATACTTTTTTTTTTTTTTTTTTAAGATTTTATTTATTTATTTGTCAGAGAGCGAGAAAGAGAGAGAATGAGCACAAGCAGGGGGCGCTGCAGGCATTGGGAGAAGCAGGCTCTCTGCAGAGCAAGGAGCCCGAAGCAGGACTGGATCCCAGCACCCTGAAGATCATGACCTGAGCCAAAGGCACATGCTTAATCGACTGAGCCACCCACGCATCCCAGGATGGTAAATTTCTATCTTCTGTGATGCCAAGCAGTTTTTCTTGAAAATGAATAGAAAGGTTTCTAATGTTACTATATTTTTAACAAATAGGTTCAAAATCTATTAAACCTTTCATTGGGAAGATGAGAACATTTTCTTTCCAATGTTTTTAAGAGGCAGATTTACCTGTTTTAAGAGGTGGAATCATTTTTGTCAACAAAGTCACATACAAACGGTAACATTTCCAAATACCCATTTTCTTTTTTTTTTTTTTTAAGATTTTATTTATTTATTTATTTGACAGAGAGAGAGAGACAGCGAGAGAGGGAACACAAGCAGGGGGAGTGGGAGAGGGAGAAGCAGGCTTCCCGCCGAGCAGGGAGCCTGATGCGGGGCTCGATCCCAGGACCCTGAGATCATGACCTGAGCCGAAGGCAGTTGCTTAACCAACTGAGCCACCCAGGCGTCCCTCCAAATACCCATTTTCAAAATGCTCTTTCCGTGGCACAAATTTCTTTCAAAATGCAGCTACTTTTTCACTCACTGTTACACATTACCTTCACTTTAACAGATAGACTAACAGTATTTGTCACTGCTGCCCACCCCCCACCCCAACTCCTAGGCAGCATACTACTGAAAACCACTTGTTAGCACAGAAAAGTTCAGGAAATTTGGAACACTTGACATTTTGTACAAGAAAACTGCTACATCATTTACTTTGACCACTCTTTTAAGTAATTTGCCACAAGACAACCACTAAATTTCCTTCTTGCACAAACCATTTCAAAGGCTCCCTCCACACTATATTACAAGGTTCTGGACAAATGCACTGTAAGAGAACAAACTGGTGGTTGCCAGGGTGGGGGGATGGGAGGATGGGTTAAAAAGGTGAGCAGATGAAGAGTATACTTATTCTAATGAGCACTAAGTAATGTACAGAATTGCTGAATCATATTGTACACCTGAACCTAATTTAACACTGTATGTTAACTATACTGGAATTAAAAAAAAAGAAAAGAGAGAGAGACTTAAGTAATAGCAAAACCTGTAAGCTGCAATATGCTCAAGGAAAACGATGACTAAGGGTGTACAGGGGAACTCAACTCTGTTCATGGTACGTTACGTACAGTTTATGACACAGGCTAACGCTTGGATCTAATGTGGGTAGTACCAGTGTTGATCCATACTTAAACGCTAGTAAAACCTGATTTAATTCTCATTTTTCATGGTAAAAAATAAGTTTTAGTATTTTTCCCCATGCCCGAATGGATCGTCTTTAGAGAACCACTTTGGAGAATGTTGCTATTCAAAAATTCTAGGGGCACCTGGGTGGCTCAGTCGTTAAGCGTCTGCCTTCGGCTCAGGTCATGATCCCAGGGTCCTAGGATCGAGTCCCACATAGGGCTCCCTGCTCCGCGGGAAGCCTGCTTCTCCCTCTCCCACTCCCCCTGCTTCTGTTCCCTCTCTCGCTGTCTCTCTCTGTCAAATAAATAAATAAAAAATCCTAAAAAAAAAAAATCTTTAAAAAAAATTCTAAGTAGTAGAATGACAAGTACAAAGTGATATATTAGAAAAAAATGTCCAGTTTCAAAATTTAGAATGGACTGAGTAGAAAGAAAAAAGGAGTTAGGGAGGTTCTTCAATAAGTCAAATGAAAGGTGATTAGGGCCTCCATAAGACCATAAAAGGTCAGAATATATTCACCTAGAGTTAGTTTATCAAAGGCTTTTTCTCAATGTTTTTTTTTCCCCCTTACCCCAGCTTTTCCTGAGTCTTAAACTGAGTATGTCTTCTGTTTCTCCTCTGTTCATCTATTTTTTAATCCTCGATGGCATCTACCAGAACTAAAGGCACTGTACGGTACTTTATTCCCATATCAATAAGGTAAGTACTTACTAATTTATCAGTTTTTAAGGTTTATGCATTTGTTCATTAGAACTTTTTAGAGCTGATTCACAATTTAATATTTTAATATCAAATATGGCCAACATCAAAGTAAGGAAATGGCTTGCAAGTCATGGGGCAGTTGCCAGGGAAACAGTCAAAAACTGTTACCTGTGGGACGCCTGGGTGGCTCAGTCGGTTAAGCGTCTGCCTTCGGCTCAGGTCATGATCCCAGTGCCCTGGGATCGAGTCCCACATCAGGCTCCTTGCTCAGCAGGGAGCCTGCTTCTCCCTCTCCCTCTGCTGCTCCCCCTGCTTGTACCCTTGCTCACTCTCTCTCACCCACTCTAACAAATAAATAAATAAAATCTTTAAAAAACAAAAACAAAAACAAAAAAAAAAACTGTTACCTGTGTCTGAGATGGTAATCTTTGGCAAAAAATTTCTATAGTTCAAAGGGAAATAATAATGTCTGAAAGCTGACAAAATAACAGATCGTAACAAGCATTCCTTCCAACTGGCCAGGCTCCAATAGATTTTTCAAAGGATACTATTCTGACACTAAGTAGGTGTACTACAATTTAATTATGATACCAACCACACATAGTTAGTACAGATCAGACAGATTAAGAGCAAAGTCCTCAAGATTGCCTCACTTCCTACACCAGCCATAAATCTTGGGGGGAGGAAGGTGACAAGGCCACCTGTACTTTGGACATATGACTATAAATTTGGATGTTTCCATAGCTCCCCCTTCCAGGTTCAATAATTTACTAGAACAATTCACAGAACTCAGGAAGTGTTATATTTAGTATTACACTTTTATTATAAAGGATGCACATAGGCAAGGTCAGGGAAGGAATGCAGAGCTCCTGTGCCCTCTCCTTGTGTAAACAGGGTGTGTTGCCCTCCCAGCACATAAATGTGTTCACCAGCCAGGATGCTCTATTTGGAGCTTTGGTGCCTACAGTTTTTAATTTGGTCTCATTACACAGGCACAACTGATTAAATCATTGGCTGTACAACTAAACTCAATCTCCATCTCCTATCCCCTCCCCAGGAGGTTGGGCTGGCCCAAAGCTCCAACTTTCTAATCATGTGCTTGGTCTTCCTTCCCGGTGAACAAGCCGCCATCTTGAAGCTACCTAGAGGGCCGCTTTGAACTGCTCCATTAGCATAACAAAGACACTCCTATCACCCTGGAAGTTACAAGGTTTCTAGAAGCTCTCTACCAGGAACCTTGGATAAAGACCAGAGAAATTGTTTATTATACCACCAGATGCCATGGCCTAAAAATGGCACGCTACTTTTCCTGTTTTCTCTATTTCTCCAACATTCACTTTACCTTAAAAAGGCCAAAATTACCAATCTGAGGGTTGTGACAAAATAAAATCAATAATTTGAATTGGTCTTTTTTTTTTTTTAAAGATTTTATTTATTTATTTGACAGAGAGAGACACAGCGAGAGACGGAACACAAGCAGGGGGAGAGGGAGAGGGAGAAGCAGGCTTCCCACTGAGCAGGGAGCCCAATGTGGGGCTTGATCTCAGGACCCCAGGATCATGACCTGAGCTGAAGGCAGATGCTTAACGAATGAGCCACCCAGGCGCCCTGGTCTTATTATTTTAAAGATTTTTAAATTTATTTATTTGACAGAGAACATGCGTGCATAAGCAGGGGGAGGGGCAGAGGGAGAGGGAGAAGCAGGCTCTCTGCTGATCAGGGAGTGCCACGAGGGGCTCAATCCCATGACCCTGGGATCACAACCTGAGCCAAAGGCAGATGCTTAACCGACTGAGCCACCCAGGTGCCTCTGAATTGGTCTTATTTTGAGGGGAAAATTAAGATGTGAGAATGGAGGTGAGTGGGGGGATGGGTTAGATAGGTAATAGGGATTAAAAAGTACACTTGTGATGAGCACCAGGTATTGTGAGGAAGTGTTAAATCACTATATTGTACACCTGAAACTAATATTACACTGTATGTTAACTGGAATTTAAATAAAAACTTAAAAAAAAATAGAACTCTACTACCATCCAGCAATTGCACTACTAGGCATTTACCCAAAGAATACAAAAACACTAATTCAAAGGGATACATGCACCCCGATACTTATAGCAGCATTATCTACAATGGCCAAATTATAGAAACAGGTCAAGTGTCCACCAACTGATGAATGGATAAAAAAGATGTGGTATATACATACAATGGAATATTACTCAGCCATAAAAAAGAATGAAATCTTGGCATCTGCAACATGGATGGAGCTAGAGAATATGCTAAGCAAAGTAAGTCAGAGAAAGACAAATACCATATGATTTCACTCATATGTAGAATTTAAGAAACAAATGAGCAAAGGGAAAAAAAAGAGAGAGAGAGAGAGGCAAACCAAGAAACAGACTCTTAACTATGAAGAATGTAGTTACCAGAGGGGAGGTGGGTGGGGTATAGGTTAAATAGGTGCTGGGGATTGAGGAATGCACTTGTTGTGATGAGCACTGGGTGATGTACGGAAGTGTTGAATCACTATATTGTACACCCGAAACTAATATTACACTGTATGTTAACTAACTGGAATTTAAATAAAAACTTAAAAATA
Organism: Halichoerus grypus; assembly: GCF_964656455.1. Taxonomy (NCBI): domain Eukaryota; kingdom Metazoa; phylum Chordata; class Mammalia; order Carnivora; family Phocidae; genus Halichoerus; species Halichoerus grypus. The sequence goes on from NC_135716.1 coordinate 152,025,187, forward strand.
AGAAAATTAAGATGTCAGAATATTAACATTTTGAAGCAAATATTTAAATTAATTCTTAAAAATCACATTATTGAGAAGAACTCTTAAAAAAAGAAAAAAAAAAAAGAACTCTTTCTTAAAAACAGCCAGAAATGGATCAATAGGACAAAAAAAATCTCAAGACAGAAAACCCAGCAGCCTATAAACCAGGCTTTTTTCAACTTTACCAATACCAAGCAGTTTAGCAGTTGGAGGAGACAGTTCAAAGGCAAACAGTCATCCATGCCAGAGAAACAAATTATAATGAAACATATAGAAACAGAACAGGGCACAGTCATTTGACCTTGAACCAGCTGCTTCACTTAACACAGTTTAGTTATAAAGGAATATAATTATATAGCAAGCCCTTATGTAAACACCATCCAGCTTAACAATGCCGTCTTCCAAAATCCCTCTATATAATCCTTCCAATGTCCCTCCCCTTTACATTGCCCTTACTTTTATGGCAATCATTTCTTTATAGCTTTATCAACTAGGTAGGCATCTCTAAATATTTGAGTTTAGTTTTTTTCTCATATAGTTTTTAAAAACTGAGATATAATTCACATATTATAAGATCCAACCTTTTAAAGTGTACAGTTTAGTGGTTTTTAGTATATTCACAAAGTTGTACAACTATCACCACTATACACTTCCAGAACATTGTTATCAATCAAAAAGGAAACTGTCCCTGTTAGCAATCATTCCTCATTCTCCTCTCTCCCTACGCTCCTGGCAAACCACTAATCTACTTTCTTTTATTTATTAAGATTTTATTTATTTATTTATTTATTTATTTATTTATTTATTTATTTGACAGAGAGAGAGAGAGAGACAGAGGGAACACAAGCAGGGGGAGTGGGAGAGGGAGAAGCAGGCCACCCGCTGAGCAGGGAGTCCGATGTGGGGCTGGATCCCAGGACCCTGGGATCATGACGTGAGCCAAAGGCAGATGCTTAACGACTGAGCCACCCAGGAGCCCCTACTTTGTTTCTATGGAATTGCCCATCCTTGGACATTTCATAGAAATGGAGTCATACAAATAAGTGACTTTTCATGTTCTAGTTTGTCTATTTTTAAACTTTATATGAAAAAAATGCCAAACTGTTTTTGTAAAATGTTTGTACCAATTTATACTTCCACCATAGTGTTTAAGGATTACCAGTGTTTCATATACTTAGTTACACTTGGTTTTGTCACTTCAAGCCATTGTTGGTGGTCACATAATGGCATTTCATTGTGATTTTATTTTACATTTCCATAATTACTATGAGATTAAAGTATCTTCATGTATTTATTGGCCATTTGGATTGCTTTTGTTAACTAACTCCTGTTCAAGTCCCTTGGATGTTTTTCAGTCATACTACTTTTTATTTTATTGATTTGCTGGAGTTCTCTACAGGTTTTGAATCCAAGCCCTTTACCAGTTTTAAGCGCATAATTATCTTCTCCCACGTTGTGGCTTGCTTTTTCACATTATCTTCTAATGTCCACAAATTCTTACTTTTAAGGTAGTCAAAAGTATTAACCTCTTTACATCCTTAAAAAACTCCCTTTATGTTTTTTTTTTAAATTAAGATATTCTCTCTTTAAGATTTTATTTATTATTTATTTATTTGAGAGAGAGAGAGAGCACACACGAGCAGAGCAGGAGGAGGGGCAGAGGGAGAGGGAGAGAATCTCAAGCAGACTCTGTGCTGAGTGCAGAGCCCAATGTGGGGGTTGGTTTTACGACTCTGAGATCATGACCCGAGCCAAAATCAAGAGTCCCACACTGAACTGACTGAGCCAGTCAGGAGACCCCTCCTATACACCTAAAAGAATAGTGTTTTGACTTTCACATTTATTTTTATTATGTTCAATTAGCAAATACATAGTACATCATTAGTTTTTGATGTAGTGTTCAACGATTCATTAGTTGTGTATAACACCCAGTGCTCATCACATCAAGTGCCCTACTCAATACCCATCATCCAGTTACCCCATCCCCCCCCCTTCTACAACCCTCAGTTTGTTTCCCAGAGTCCAGAGTCTCTCATGGATTGTCTCCCTCTCTGAATTCTTCCCATTCAGTTTTCTCTCCCTTCCCCTATGGTCCTCTGCACTATTCCTTATATTCCACATATGAGTGAAACCATATGATAATTCTTTCTCTGACTGACTTATTTCACTTAGCATAATACCCTCCAGTTAAAGCAAAAACGAACTATTGGGACTTCATCAAGATAGAAAGCTTCTGCACAGCAAAGGAAACGGTCAACAAAACTAAAAAGCAACCCACAGAATGGGAGAAGATATTTGCAAATGACATATCAGATAAAGGGCTGGTATCCAAGATCTATAAATAACTTAACAAACTCAACACCCAAGAAACAAATAATCCAGTCAAGAAATGGGCAGAAGACATGAACCGACACTCTCCAAAGAAGATATACAGATGGCCAACAAGACACATGAAAAAATGCTCCACATCACTAGTCATCAGGGAAATACAAATCAAAACCACAATGAGATACCATCTTATACCAGTTAGAATGGCTAAAATTAATAAGACAGGGAACAACAAATGTTGGCGAGAATGTGGAGAAAGGGGAACCCTCTTACACTGTTGGTGGGAATGCAAGCTAGTACAGCCACTCTGGAAAAGTATGGAGGTTCCTTAAGACGTTAAAAATAGAGCTACCCTACGACCCAGCAATTACACTACTGAGTATTTATCTCAAAGATACAGATGTAGTGAAAAGAAGGGGCACCTGTACCCCAATGTTCATAGCAGCAATGTCCACAATAGCCAAACTGTAGAAAGAGCCAAGATGTCCTTCAAGAGATGAATGGATAAAGAAGATGTGGTTCACATATACAATGGAATATTACTCAGCCATTAGAAAGGATGAATACCTACCATTTGCATCGATGTGGATGGAATTGGAGGGTATTGACTTTCACATTTAAAACTACAATTCAATGCATATCAGGTCATCGTGTTGTATACTTTAAATATCTTACAACTTTATCAATCATACCTTAATGAGACTGAAAAAAAATCTAAAATTTACCTGAAATTGATTTCTGTGAAGTAAGAGTTAAATCTTTCAATTTCTCCATATGGACATACAATTGTCCCAGCGTTACTCTCACCATAAATCAAGTGTCCATATATGTATAGACTTGCTTCTTGGATCTTCTTTTTCCTTCCCTTACATTGATTCTTCAGTATTCCTTATTTAAGCTAAGGGTATTATTACTCATTAATCACCTAAGCAGGAAATCTGGAGATAATTGATTCTGATCTCTTGATTATTTAACCTCATAAGTTTTTCTCCTATACATATACTTTCTCCATTTCTAACACTCCCTTACATCTTGACAATGGCAGTGGTCTCTTAATTGATCTTGCAACTGCCAGTGTTATCCTTGATTTTGTACTCCCAAGCACCCTGGACATATATTTAATATAGCCCTTAACATATTTATTAGGTGAAACTTGACTCTCACCCTGAATACATAGCTTCCCCTAAAGTTCTTTCAAGTAATAACTTTGCTTTTACACATCCTTTTGCATCACAGGCCCTAGAGGTGGGGTAGGTATTCTGTTGGCTCCTTATGTTCTCTTCCAGGTACTCTCCAGCCTAATACATTGATCTACCCATATCAGTATTTAGAAGGCATCCTAAACTTAATATATTTAAGGGTCTCAAGGACTGGAGATCCTGGAATTAAATGTTTGGTTTGGGGGGGATGGGGTTTCTAGATGGCACAAGGTAGAAAGATTGGAGGTGCTTAGACAGCAGCAAGAAGAATGAAACGAAAATTATGCAGGCACAGTCTAAGTAACTGAGGTACTATGGAGGAAAAGCTCACTCGAAGACTGGAGTTCAAACAACTGAAAAATCAATGAGTATATTCAAACCACCAAGAATAACAGGAGTTAAAAGTGAAGAGTAATAGAGTCAAGAGCTAAGATATTTACAACTGCAATGATGGATAGTGATAAAATTTAATAGTATAAGAATCAAAGGTTGGGGACATTAAGAAAAAGAAAGGGAGGGGCACCTGGGTGGCTCAGTCGTTAAGCATCTGCCTTCAGCTCAGGTCATGATCCCAGGGTCCTGGTATTGAACCCCGCATCAGGCTCCCTGCTCAGCGGGAAGCCTGCTTCTCCTTCTCCCACTCCCCCTGCTTGTGTTCCCTCTCTCTCTGTGTCTCTCCCTGTCAAATGGATAAATAAAATCTTTAAAAAAAAAAAAAAAAGGGAGAATAATGAAAAGATAAGGGCATCTTCCTCTTCCTTTCTGGCCCAATGGTATAAGGTCATGGGATAGGTAAGAGCTAACACCTGAGAGAGCTGCAGGACAATCTATTCTAACCCCTCCCTCTCCTACAGGATTCCATTAGAAGAAGACTGAGAATATAGGAGATTTTGCTGATAATAAATTCCAAAAGGTACACTGGAAGTGTTTCAAGAGTCAGAGAGGGTTGAGAAAAAGGGACAAAACAGGGAATATTCAGAGATTTATAGGAATTAAGAGTGTAGGAGATGGGAGGGAAGTGTGCCAGGGGATTCCTGTAGTGACTGATATTAACAGGAATAAGGGATAATGAAATTAGCCTTAGTGCATTCAAGGAAGATAGAGTGAGGAGGCTGCAAGTGTTAGGGAATAAAGAGGAATAAATTACTGGGGCTTGGTCCAAAGGTTCAAGGAAGTCATCCTCTAAGTTCCAGTATACTAGTTTAAAATCAGGTGATATTAGGGGCGCCTGGGTGGCTCAGTCATTAAGTGTCTGCCTTCGGCTCAGGTCATGATCCCAGGGTCCTGGGATCGAGCCCCACATCAGGCTCCCTGCTCAGCGGGGAGTCTGCTTCTCCCTCTCCCACTCCCCCTGCTTGTGTTCCTGCTCTCTCTCTCTGTCAAATAAATAAATAAAATTTTTATTAAAAAATAATAAATAAAATAAAATCAGGTGATATTTAACAAACATCATATAAATCTGCATGACCAGTGACCTGTTAATCTTATTCCAAAAATTTATACAGTTATTCTATGACTCAGCAATACCATGTTTACATTACACAGAAAATCTATAAAGACACAGTTGAAACTTTGCAGCACCATCAATCAACTGGACATAACTGACATCTATAGACTACTTAATCCAATGACAGCAGAACACACATTCTTCTCAAGATCACATGGAGCATTCATCAAGACAGACCACATTTTGGGCCATAAAGCATATCTGAACAAATTTAAAAGAACAGAAATCACACAGTATCTACTTTCAGATCACAATGGAATTAAACTAGTAATCAATAACAGAAGATAACTGGAAAATCGCAAAATACTTGGAGATTAAAAACACACCTTAAAATAACACATGGGTCAAAGAAGAAATCTCAAGATAAATAAATACATTACAAAATATTTTTAACTAAATGAAGATGAAAATACAGCTTACCCAAATTTGTGAGATGCAGTGAAACACAGCCTTCAGAGACATTCATAGCATTAAATGCATATATTAGAAAAGAAGATCTAAAATTAATCATCTAAGCCTCCACCTTAAGGAACTAGAAAAAGAGCAAATTAAGTCTAAAGTAAATAAAAGAAATAATATGATGGAGGAGCAATCAATGATATCAAAAACAGGAAATCAACAGAAAAAAATCAACAAAACTAAAAGCTGGGTCTTTAAGAAGACCAACAAAATGGATAAACCTCTAGCCAGGCTAAGATAAAGAGAGAGAAGACACAAATCACTAATATTAGAAATTAAAGAAGGGACCTGACTACAGATTCCATGCACATGAAGAGGATAATAAAACAATGTTATGAACAGCTCTGTGCCCATAAATATGACAACCTAGATTAAATAAACCAATTCCTTAAAAAACAAAATCTACCAAAGCTCAGGCAAGAAATAGATAATCCGAATAGGCTTATATTAAAAAATTTAATCAATAATTAATATCCTTCCAAAATAGAAAGCACCAGGCCCAAATGTGTTCAATAGTAAATTCTATCAAACATTTAGTAAGAAATTATACCAATTCTCCACAATCTCCTCCAGAAGATAGAAGCAGGGGGAACTTACTCTATAAGGCCACAATTAACCTAACACCAAAACCAGACAAAGACATTACAAGAAAAAAAACAAAAAACAAAAAAACTATAGACCATTATCTCTCATGAAAGATGTAAAATCCTCCAAAAAATATTAGCAAATCAAAGCCAACAAAGCCTAAAAGAAATTATACACCATCCTTTCCAGCCCCAGCCTCGAACATAGCAGTCGCCGAGATGCTGATGCCCAAGAAGAACCGAACTGCCATTTATGAACTCCTTTTCAAGGAGGGAGTGATGGTGGCCAAGAAGGATGTCCACATGCCCAAACACCTTGAGCTGGCAGACAAGAATGTGCCCAACCTTCACGTCATGAAGGCCATGCAGTCTCTCAAATCACGAGGCTACGTAAAGGAACAGTTTGCCTGGAGACATTTCTACTGGTACCTTACCGACGAGGGCATCCAGTATCTCTGTGATTACCTCCACCTGCCCCCCGAGATTGTGCCTGCCACTCTGCGCCGCAGCCGCCCTGAGACTGGCAGACCATGGCCCAAAGGTCTGGAGGGAGAGCGACCTGCAAGACTCACACGAGGGTTGGTGGCGCCTGGGTGGCTCAGTCGTTAAGCGTCTGCCTTCGGCTCAGGTCATGATCCCGGAGTCCTGGGATCGAGCCCCGCATTGGGCTCCCTGCTCTGCGGGAAGCCTGCTTCTCCCTCTCCCACTCCCCCTGCTTGTGTTCTCTCTCTCGCTGTGTATCTCTCTCTGTCAAATAAATAAACAAAAAATCTTTAAAAAAAAAAAAAAAAAAAAAAGACTCACACGAGGGGAAGTTGAGACACCTACAGACGAAGCGCTGTGCCCCCTGGTGCTGACAAGAAAGCCAAGGCCGGGGCTGAGTCAGCAACTGAGTTCCCATTTAGAGGCAGATTTGGTCATGGACATGGTCAGCCACCTCAGTGAAGTTGGAGATTGTTTTGTGTTGAATAAATTTGTAGCCAGAAAAAAAAAAAAAAAGAAATTATACAACATAACTAAGGGGGATTTATCCCAGGTATGCAAGGCTGGTTCAACACTTGAAAATCAATTAATGTAACCATTAAATCAACAAGCTAAAGAAACAAAATCAAATGGTCACGTCAACAGATGCAGAAAAAGCTTTTGACAAAATCCAAAACCCATTCATGGTTTAAAAAACTCTCAGCAAATTAGGAATAGAAAGTTCCTCAACTTGATAAAGAACATTTACAAAAAAACCCTACAGCTAACATCATACTTAATGGTGAGAAACTTGAAGCTTTCCCACCAAGTGGTACCTTCTCACCACTGCTTTTCAACATTGCAATGGAAGTCCTAGTTAATGCAGTAAGACAAGGAAATAAAAGGTATACAGATTGAGAAGGGAGAAATAAAACTGTCTTTGTTCACAGATGACGATAGCCTATACAGAAAATCTGAAAAAAATCAACAAAAAACCTCCTAGAACTAATAATCTATTACAGCAAAACTGCAGAATACAAGGTTAATGTACAAAAGTCAACACTACTATATGCTATCAATGCAGAATTTGAAACTAAAAACATGTTATCATTCACATTACCACCCTCTAAAAATGAAATACTTAGTTATATAACAAAATATGTATAAGATCTAAATGAGGAAAACTACAGAACTCTGATGAAAGATATCAAAGAAGAACTACATAAATGGAGAGATATTCCATGGTCATAGATAGTACTCAATATTGTCAAGATGTCCGTTCTTCCTAACTTGATCTATGGATTCAACACAATCCCAGTCAAAATCCCAGCAAATTATTTTGTGGATGATGACAAGCTGATTCTAAAGTTTATATGAAGAAGCAAAGGACCCAAAATAGCCAACTTAATATTGAAGAAAAAGAACAAAGTTGGAGAACTAATGCTACCCGACTTCAATACTTACTATAAAGCTATGGTAATCAAGACTGTATGGCAATAGATAAAGAAAAGACAAATTAACGGAAGAGAATAGAGACAGAAAAAACAGGCAGAAACAGACCCACATAAATATAGTCAACTGATCTTTGACAAAGGAGCAAAAGCAGCAAAACAAAACAAATAGTGCTGGAACAACTGGACATCCACATACAAAAAAATGAATCTACAGACCTTCATAAAAATTAACTCAAAATGGGGGCGCCTGGGTGGCTCAGTCGTTAAGCGTCTGCCTTCGGCTCAGGTCATGGTCCCAGGGTCCTGGGATCGAGCCCCGCATCGGGCTCCCTGCTCCGCGGGAAGCCTGCTTCTCCCTCTCCCACTCCCCCTGGTTGTGTTCCCTCTCTCACTGTGTCTCTCTCTGTCAAATAAATAAAATCTTTAAAAAAAAAAAAAAAATTAACTCAAAATGGATCACAGACCTAAACATAAAACGCAAAACTATAAACCTCCTAGAAGGTAACACTGGAGAAAACCTTGATGGCCCTCAGTATGGCAATGACATTTTATTTAAAATTTTTAAAAGATTATTTATTTATTTATTTTTGAGAGAGAGAGACAGTGCGAGCACGAGCCAGGGGGAGGGGAAGAGGGAGAAGCAGACTCCCTGCTGAGCAGGGAGCCTGACGAGGGGCTCAATCCCAGGACCCTGGGGATCATGACCTGAGCCAAAGGCTTAACCAACTGAGCCACACAAGAGCCCTGGCAATGACATTTTAGACACAACACCAGGGGCGCCTGACTCAGTCGGTTAAGCATCCAACTCTTGATTTTGGCTCAGGTCATGATCTCAGGGTCATGAGACGGAGCCCCACATCAAACTCTGCACTGGGCATGGAGCCTGCTTAAGATTCTCTTTCTCCCTCTCCCTCTGTCCCTCCTCCCCTGCATGAGCGCACACTCTCTCTCTCTCAAAAATAACTAACTAAATAAATAAAAAATAGACACACCACCAAAGGCATGATCCACGAAAGAAATAATTAAGTCGGTTTTCATTAAAATTAAAAACTTCTGCTATGCAAAAGAGAATGAAGAAACAAGCCTAAGACTAGGAAAACATAACTGCAAAAGCTATCTGATAAAAGACTGTTGTTACCCAAAATATACAAAGAACACTTAAAACTCAAGATAAGAAAACAAACCTGATTAAAAAACAGGCAAAAGATGTGAACGGACACCTCACCAAAAAAGATGGCAAGTAAGCATATGAAAAGATGTTCAACATCATATGCCATTAGGGATATGAAAACTGAAACGAGATACCATTACGAACCTATTAGAATAGCCAAATTCCAAAACACAACACCAAATGATGGCAAGGATGTGGAGCAACAGGAACTCTCATTCATTGCTAGTGGGAATGCAAAATGGTACACTTTGGAAAGCAGTTCTTCAGTTTCTTACAACTAAACGTACCCTTAACCATATGATCCAGCAATCAGTCAAGCTCTTTGGTATTTATCCAAATGAACTGAAAACTTATGTCCAAAAAAATTTGCCCAGAGATATTTATAATAGCTTTATTCATAACTGCCAAATTTGGAAGCCACCAAGATGCCCTTCCGTAGGTGAATGGATTTATAAATTGTGGTACATCGGACAATGGAATATTATTACTCAGTGCTTAAAAGAAATGAGCTATCAAGCCATGGTAAGACATGAAGAAATCTTAAGTGCAAATACTAAGTGAAATAAGCCAATCTGAAAAGGCTACATACTGTATGATTCCAACTATATGAAATTCTGTAAAAGGCAAAACTATGGAGACAGTGAAAAGATTAGCGGATGCCGGGGTTTGGAGGCAGGAAGGGATGAAAAGGCAGAGCACAGGGGGTTTTTAGGGCAGTGAAACTATTCTGCATGATGCTACAATGATAGATACATGTCATTGTACCTTTGTCAAAACCCACAGGATGTATACAACACCAAGAGCAAACTCTAATATAAATTATGGACTTTGAATGATAATGATGTGCCAATGTAAATTAATTGACTTTAACAAATGTACCACTCTGGTGCAGGATACTGATAGTGGGGGAGGTTATGCACGTGTGGGGGAATGGAGTATAGGGGAACTCTCTGTACTTTCTGCTAAATTTTGCTTCGAACCTAAAAACTGCTCTAAAAAGCATAGTTAATAAATTTTAAAAAAACAACGAACTAGGAAGGTTCTATTTCCAGAATGACTAAGTACCTACTAAACTGACCTTACTGTAGTTATATTATATATAGTAAGTGTTTAATAATGGAATGAACTGTATAGAATAAATAGACCTACTTTCAAATCAACAGGCTTCATATTACTCAACAGATCAGGATGTATAAGATCTGAGGATATAAACTAATGGCAAGTTTGATCTGCATGGAACAATCAGTGCTTCCTTTCTCAACATATAGGTTAAGTAAAGAGTCTACAGCCATGAATTAGGCTTTTACGTCAATCCTTCTTTCCTGGGTCTGAGGCCCACCTGGATTTTTTGCAGTGATTTGGGGAGAGATGACGATGATGACAGGTAACATTTATGGAGTATGAAGTATGTTATACATATTAACTCAAAGCAAGAGTCCACAGCCCTAGGCAGGCTGAAAAGACCAGATGATGTTCTCAGTCAAAGTCACTTGAACAGGGAAGATTTGATCCAAAACTCTAACTGCTGGGGATCTAAATAGAGAGATAATCATCTCAGAGAGGAACAGCCAGTAGTAATTAATGCCTAGTACTCACATTATAGTTGTGAAATAATGTATAAGGTCTAGAGATGCTAAATTTATTTCTATAGGATGAAAAGGCAAGGTCAGATATATGCTGTTTTTACAAAGTTCCAGGGTAGAGTGCACATAACCCAGTCTGTTTGAGGAACATACCTAAACACAATGAGAGCTTTGCTTTCCAGTCTCAGTAAATCTCCAATCCCCTGGGTCCCCCTGCACTCTTCGTGGTGTCTTCTAATGTGAGAGTTAGTGTTTAAGAGTTTTATGGATTCCTGGAAAAGGTCCATGAGCACACTGAATAGCTGGAGATGAGCCCAGTAAAGTGAGAACCTTCTCCCAAGTACAAAGATCAATTTCAGAATCACCAGACTCTCAGTGTGCTTACACAACTATTCCACATGCACCCTCATTTTCTCCCTCCAAAGACACAGTAAACTGTGAGCAAGGAGACAAACCCAAGTGAAACAGACCTGTCTTATCTGGCTTGATGATGAGCTGTTGCATTGCTTTGGTACTGTTTTATTGCCCAAAGATACACAAGGCCCATGGCTTACCAAACCCATGCAGTAAGCTCTAAACGGCTTCCTACGGTTCTAAGCCTGTTCCATTTCCATTACACCGAGGTCTGGAACTTCCACTGTAAATAATGTAGCAATGAACAGTGTAACAGTGCAACAACCCCTTTAGCAAAGCTAAGGCCCCTCACTGGCTTCCCTGGGGTACAAAAATACATGTCTAGACTAAAATGTATGGCTAACTCAAATAAGGTCTTCTGCCTCATAATTTTTCTATATTCCCCAGTCAGAGGCAACTAAATCAGTCCTTATACTGTCTAGAGGAGCCCAGATTCCAGATGGAGCAGAGTCTGAATATATGAGATCTTTTGCTCAATTCCAATACGTGAAATCAATACCAACAAAAAACAAATATTCCTCTCACCTTTGTTGACTCCTATTCTAACAGAGAAAGTTATCAGGAGTCCCATGAGGCAGAAAACCATCTTTGTAAGGACTGCCCCTTGGGCATGGTAGGACAACATTTAATAAAGCTCTTTTCACACAGCCCCAGATGACTGGAGCCATAACATGCTCTCAGTATACCCCAACAGAGGCCATGGACCCAGGATACAAACCTGGCCCCAAAATATGTACAAGACCAAAAGGAATGTTGGCAGGTCGAGGTAAGAAACAACTAAGAGTCAAAAACAGACTGAACACATTCTCCCATGGAAAGCATGCCCATGAACTTGGTATGCCTCAGTCAACCAAGTGAAGTAACAATGTAATATGCTGAGCCACACAAAGTGAGAAGTAGGAAAGAAGTGTCACTGGCCACTCTTTCATCCCACCTTTCTTAACCTTCAAGCACTCACCTGTGTGGCCATGGAGTGGTGAGTGTGGCCGTGGTAGTGTAGGTGATGTGCTAGAGGTCACAATCAAACTCTTGCGGTTACTTGTCCGACAACTGCAATGAAAACAGAAATGTCAGTTATAACAGGGTCCTCCATGGGCTCAGAGAACTTAAATGGCTACTGAGGAACAAGAGTGACATCATTCCATGGACTGAGCAGTATCCTACTTTAAACTGAACTGGGTCAGCAAATCCTGTTTGCCCCAGAAAGACTTCATAATTCATAGTGTTCCACCTTATAATAACTTTTGTCACTGTCTTGACTTTTATCTTGTATTACCATTGCACTTTTCTAATGTTTTCGTTTTGCTTCCCAAGCAAACTCAAGGAGCTCCTCTAAAGGTAACAACCATGATTTAATGGTATCTAAAGAAGAAAGGTCATGGTAAATTTGATTTAGAAAACAAAAAACCAAGTCATATTCTCATATCTCATAAAAATTAATGTTCTTGCCATAAAAATGAAACCATTAACTTAACCCATGAAATTTATTTTTTAAAAAACTGCTGGGGCGCCTGGGTGGCTCAGTCATTAAGTGGCTGCCGTCGGTTCAGGTCATGATCCCAGGGTCCTGGGATCGAGCCCCACATCGGGCTCCCTGCCCTGCAGGAAGCCTGCTCCTCCCTCTCCCACTCCCCTGGCTTGTGTTCCCTCTCTTGCTGTCTCTCTGTCAAATAAATAAATAAAATCTTTTTTAAAAAACCTGCTTAATCAAGAATTAAGTAATACTTTCATTTCACCATAAATTTCAGAACAGGCCTGGGTTTTTTCTAAAAACTGTCTTCCTATAACAGGTTAATTAATGCCTGAGGCTTTTTCTTGTGGTTGGAGAAAACCAAATCATGATGAAAAGCCATTTCATGTTATACTTGCTAGTGAAAATGTGTATAAATTTATTTGAAAGGCATTAGGGAAGCTTGCTACTTATATTCATCCAAACAAATATTTACCAAACACCTACCCGACACACCAGGCACTGTTCTAGATGCTAGGGAAGCGATAGGAAACAAGAGAAAGTCTCTGTCCTCAAACTGGAGTACTGCTATGAAGAAAGATAAAGACAGAGGGGTGGGGGAGCAGGTGGAATGTTCAAGAAATAGTAAAGTGGGTGAAAGGAGGGGAGAATGATAGGAAAAGGAGTAGGTTATAAAGGCTATGGGGGTAGATCACAGCCAGACTCTGTAGAGCTGGTAGACTGTCATAAAGAACTACTGGAAATGTGACAAGAAACCACAGAAAGGGTTGAGATCAATCTCAAGAACGAGATCATGATAAGAAATAATAAGCACTTTTCCCTAAGAAACCATCAGGACGAATCTAATCCTGTCTCACAGCCCTCATTACCTTAGTCACCATCATATGTCCAAGCTTCTCTTTCTCTAATTTGACACAGTCTCCCTCTATTCTCTGATCTTCCAACAAAAAAAGCTTACACTGTGCTTCCATGAACTCATTCTGTCGTCAGCAAACTCCCTATATTCCCAACTTCTTTGTTCAACATTCATTTTATTTTTTTTAAAGATTTTATTTATTTGACAGAGAGAGAGAGACACAGCGAGAGAGGGAACACAAGCAGGGGGAGTGGGAGAGGGAGAAGCAGGCTTCCCGCGGAGCAGGGAGCCCGATGTGGGGCTCGATCCCAGGACCCTGGGATCATGACCTGAGCCGAAGGCAGACGCTTAATGACTGAGCCACCCAGGCACCCCTCAACATTCATTTTAAATTCTAGTTCTAACTGAAACCTTGCTTAACCCCCTCCCAATACACACACAGGACACCACAGTCCTGGTGAAATCCCAACCATTTTAAACCCAACTTTCCATCTATTTTACAACTGCACTCAGGCAGCTGAAGGGGACTAAAGAAAAACCCCAAATCATGCTGGCCAGTGTCTCTTTATATTTAAGATGATAACTGTCAAGTGGGTCTCCTTAACCATATTACAGTTACCTAGGCAATGTGTGCTCACTCTCTCTCCAAGACAACTAATTCGCATCTTCTCTCCAAACTTCCAGCACTCCTTCCCCAAATCTCAGCCTCATCTGCTGACTTTGCATTTTATTCAACTAGGGGTAAAAAGCAACAACACAAAAATAGTTCATATTCTGCTATACAAGTCTATTGGCCTAAACTTGTATCCATATACTCTAGTTTCCTATCTACAACAGAAGGAAAGACCATGCTCCTACCGAAGGCAACTATTCTGACTCTCTCTTCTGTAAGAAGTCTGCACCTATACTGCCCTCCCTCTCCGATGCCATGAATTTCTACTTCCTACTAAATCATTCTCATCATCATAGAAACATGCTATCATTTCTACCTTACAAAAATAAAAACAAAATCTTTCCTAGACCTCCCTGACTTGTGCATTCTTTGCTCCCATCTTTAGGAAAGATTCCATGTGGGGGTTCTATACTTGTCATCTTCACACCTTCATTTCCTATTCTCTCTTCAGCCCACTCTAGACAGTCATCCCCATCCTGCCACTGAAACCACTGCTGTCAAAATCACCAAAGATCTTGATCCTCATCTTATGTAACGTCAACATCATTTAGTTTTAACTTCCTCTTTAAAAAAAATTTTTTTTAATTGGGATATAATTTACAGTTAATAAAATACACAGATCTTAAGTGTACTGTTCAATGAGATAATTATATACATCCGTATAACAACATCCAAAACAAAATAATTCTATTATCCCCAGAAAGTTCCCATGTGCCCCTTTCCAGTCAACTCCTTGTCTCCCAATCACTTTCTTCTATCATATGGTATTATTTTTGTTTTACTGGATTTCCAATAAGTAGAATTGAACACTATGTATTTTTGTGTGTGTTCCCCTTTTGTTCAACCTAATATCTGTGTAACTCTTCCTGAGACACTTTTCTTTGTTTAGTTTCTAGGACATGATGATTTCCTGGTCTTCCTATCTCACTAGCTGCTCATCTTTTATTCTCCTTTGCTAGTTCATTCTCTCCCTGACCACTAAATCCTTTAGTACTCTGGGGCTCAGATCTGAAATATCTTTTTTCTCTCCCTACACTCACTCCCTAAATGATTTTTTTTTTTTTTCCTCCAGTTTCATAGTTTTTGAGAGAGAAGGAGAGCATGAGCAGGGAGTTGGGGGAAAAGGGCAAGGGAGAGAGGAGAGAGAATCTTAAACAGGCTCCACGCCCAGCATGGAGCCCGACGCAGGGCTTGATCTCACGACCCTGAGATTATGACCTCAGCCAAAATCAAGAGTCAGATGCTTAACCAACTGAGCCACTCAGGCGCTCTTCCAGTTTCATAGTTTTAAATCTTTGATGTTGCTGATACCTAGAGTTTTATTTTATTGCTAACACTGTGCTCTCTCCTGTGAGTGCAAGACTCATATATTCAAGTGCCTACTTGACATCTCCAACTGGATGTCTTAAAAGGCATCTCAAATTAACATTTCCAAAACAGAGCTCTTGAATTTCCCTCTAAAATCTGCTGCTCCTCCCTAAGTTGTACTATCTCACTGTGTGGTACCACCATTCATCCAGATGCTCAGGCAAAAACCTATGAATCATTGTTCTTTCTCTTTTCTTCACACCCACATCCAAAACAACCAGCAAGTTCTGTGGAATTATACCTTAAAAATATATCCTGAGTGCAAGCCATTCTCATTACTTCCAATACTACTACTACTCCAGTTCAAATCTATAAAAGATTTCCAAAGGATCTTCCTTCCACTTTGGTTCTTCCTGCCCATCCCCCTGCTCCTACCAGTCGATTCTTCACCTATCAGCCACAGTTAATATTTTAAAATCCATAGATGAAATCATGTGAATTCCCTTTTTAAAAACTCCAATGGCAGAGAACCTGGATGGCTCAGGCAGTTAAGCTCCTGACTCTTGATTTCAGCTCAGGTCATGATCTCAGGGTCCTGGGACCAAGCCCCACGTAGTGCTCCATACTCAGCAGGGAGTCTGCAGGAGATTCTCTCTCTCCTCTCCCTCTGCTCCTCCCCCACTCACACGTGAGCTCTCTCTTCTAAAATAAATAATCTTAAAAAAAAAAAAACCCTCCAATGGCTTCCCATCACATCTGGAATATAACTCAAACTCCTTACCATGGTGATTCAAATTAACCCTCCTATAAAGATTTTTTTTTTTAAAGATTTTATTTATTTATTTGACAGAGAGAGACACAGCTAGAGAGGGAACACAAGCAGGGGGAGTGGGAGAGGGAGAAGCAGATCTCCC
Organism: Halichoerus grypus; assembly: GCF_964656455.1. Taxonomy (NCBI): domain Eukaryota; kingdom Metazoa; phylum Chordata; class Mammalia; order Carnivora; family Phocidae; genus Halichoerus; species Halichoerus grypus. The sequence continues at coordinate 152,041,591 of NC_135716.1, forward strand.
GCAGAGCAGGAAGACCGATGCGGGGCTCAATCTCAGAACCCTGGGATCATGACCTGAGCTGAAGGCAGACAGTTAACTGACTGAGCCACCCAGGTGCCCCAAAGATTTTTTTTTTTTTAAGTTAAGGATCTTAGGTAAGATTTTGTGTTTTGGGTTTTCTTAAAAAGAAACATACCTATGCTTATTCAGCCCCTTGTTCTAAGGGCAAATAGGATACAAATATTGTCACTAGGCCCTTCAGTTTTGAACATGAGAAATTTTACAAAACATACATATGAAACTATATTGACCCTCAGAGAGCTTACCCAGATCAAGGGAATCCTGAGTCAAAAGATACATCAGAGAATTCTGTACTTCAGGTTACCCTATTCCCTCAATAATTAATGCCCTCCCCTCCTGGACTTACCTAATTACACCAAATTTTTAGAAAGCATGAGCTCAAATGAGGATTTGTATGAATGCTCCTTTATTCTTCCAAGCAGGAAAAAGTCTCTCTTTTCTTTGCACTCCTTTAGTACTTGTAGCTTATCCTACTCACAATCTAAGTGTCACTGTGGTACAGTAGAAAGAGATAGGGCTTTGCAATTAGAAGATCTGAGTTTGAGGGGCACCTGGGTGGCTCAGTTGGTTAAGCGTCTGCCTTCGGCTCAGGTTTGATCCCAGAGTCCTGGGATCCGGCCCCGCGTCGGGCTCCCTGCTCAGCGGGGAGTCTGCTTCTCCCTCACCCGGCTCGTGTTCTCTCTCTCTCTCAAATAAATAAAATCTTAAAAAAAAAAAAAAAAAAAAGGGCGGGGTGCCTGGGTGGCTCAGTCATTAAGCGTCTGCCTTCCGCCCAGGTCATGATCTCAGGGTCCTGGGATCGAGCCCCACATCAGGCTCCCTGCTCAGCGGGAGGCCTGCTTCTCCCTCTCCCACTCTCCCTGCTTGTGTTCCCTCTCTCACTGTGTCTCTCTCTGTCAAATAAATAAATAAAATCTTTAAAAAAAAAAAAAGGGCAGTAGCCATTGGATTTGGGGCCCACCCTCATCCAGTGTGACCTCACCTTTAAGAAAAAAAAGAAGACCTGAGTTTGAAATTGGCTGTTTGACCTTGAACAAGCCTCATAAATGCTCATGCTCTGGTGTTCCCAATTATAAAATGAAGATAATATAAACCTTATGTGTCATTCTGGACTCCTCTCTTTCTTTTATATATCAACCCATCATAAATTTTGTTGGCCTTAACATCAAAATATATCCAAATCTGATCATTTCTCACTTCTTTTACCACTACCACCTTGGATCAAGCCACCATCACCTCTTATCTGAATTAAATAAACTAGCTTCCTCATTGGTATTCCTGCTTCCACTTTTGTTCCCCTGGAATCTATTCTCAACAAAACAGCCTTTAAAATATAATTCAGAAAAGACTTCTACTTCCAGTCATGATAGAGTAACAAATAATATAATTACCCTCTCACCTTATATAATAAGCTAGACAAAAAAAAAAAGAACCATTTTCAGACCCTGGACAAGTAGTAATTCAGGACAGGGATCGCTAAGAGAAGGGGCACAAACAACCTGAGTCCTATGATTACCCGAGCTTACTATCTGAAAAGACTTCCTAGCAACAGTGCAGGGAGGAAGTGACCTGCACAGAGCCTGGCAGTCTCCCTGAGTTGAGAAAACTACCCAAGAAAAGGAGGTGAAAATTCCTCAGTGTACACATAGGGTCAGGAATAGTTTGTGCTCCCACCAGTCAGAAGGGGAAAATCTGGTTATTCATGGGACAGCAGCAAGAAAAAATTAGTCCCAAATGCTACTCTGGTCCTACCTAACAAAGCTTAAAAGCAATCCTGAAAAAGATCAAACTATTGGGGTGCCTGGGTGGCTCAGTCGTTAAGCGTCTGCCTTTGGCTCAGGTCATGAACCCAGGCTCCTGGGATCGAGCCCCGCATCGGGCTCCCTGCTCTGCGGGAAGCCTGCTTCTCCTCTCCCACTCTCCCTGCTTGTGTTCCCTCTCTCGCTGTGTCTTTCTCTGTCAAATAAATAAATAAAATCTTAAAAAAAAAAAAAAAAAGATCAAATTATTTCCAAGTAACTTAACTGTATCCCAGAACAAGGCTCAAAAATATTGAAAGGAATAAAAATGACATATCTGATAAAGGGTTAGTATCCAAAATATATGAAGAACTTATAAAATTCAACACCCAAAAAAACAAATAATCCAGTTTAAAAATGGGCGGAGGACACGAATTGACATTTTTCCAAAAAAGACATAGAGATGCCCAAAAGTCACATGAAAAGATGTTCAACATCACTCATCATCAGGGAAATACAAATCAAAACCATGATGAGATACCACCTCACACCTGTCAGAACGGCTAAAATTAACAACACAAGAAACAACAGGTGTTGGTGAGAATGCAGAGAAAGGGGAACCCTCTTACACTGTTTGTTGTTAGGAATGCAAACTGGTACAGCCACTCTGGAAGACAGTATGGAGGTTCCTCAAAAAGTTAAAAATAGAACTACCCTGGGATCCAGCAATTGCACTACTAGGTATTTACCCGAAGAATACAAAAATACTGATTCAAAGGGATACATGCACACTAATGTTTATAGCAGCACCATCAACAATAGCCAAATTATGGAAAGAGCCCAAATGTCCACTGACAGATGAATGGATAAAGAAGAGGTGGTGTACACACACACACACACACACACACACACACACACACACACACACACAAAACGGAATCTTACTCAGCCATAAAAAAGAATGAAATCTTGCAATTTGAGACGATGTGGATAGAGCTAAAGAGTATTATACTAAGCAAAATAAGTCAGTCAGAGAAGGACATGATTTCACTCATATGTGGGATTTAGAAACAAAACAAAGGAACATAGGGAGAAAAAGAAAAAAAAGAGAGGAAAACCAAGAACCAGACTCTTAACTATAGAGAACAAACTGAAGGTTGCCAGAGGGGAGGTGGGCAGGGGGGATGGGTTAAATACATGATGGGGATTAAGGAGAGCACTTGTTGTGATGAGCACCAGGTGTATGGAAGTGTTGAATCACTAAATCCTACACCTAAAACTAATATTACACTGTATGTTAACTAACTGGAATTTAAATTAAAAAAGGAATAAAAAATATTTAGCATATAACAAGTCCACAGTTTTGTAGGTAATAAAAAATTACTAGGCATGGAAAAAAGCAGGAAAATATGACCCATAATGAGGGGGGAGAAATCAACAGATGCAGAAATGATACAGATGATAGAACTAAGAGAACATTAAAATTGTTATTATAACTATATTCCATATTTTCAATAAGCTACAGGAAAGTATCGGCATGTGAAGGAGAGATTTATGAATATTTATGATATTTAAAGAACACAAATAGAACTTCTAGAGAATAAAAGTCTCAGATGAAAATTAAACTGGATGGCATTAACAGAGATGAGGCACTGCAGAAGATCAGTGAATCCAGACATAGCAAGAGAAGCTATGCAAAATGAAACAGAAAAGCAAATTTTTAAAAATGGAAAGAGCAACAGTGAGCAGTGGGACAACTTCAAGCAGACTAGACGTGTAATTAGAGTCCCTAAAGGGAAGAGAGAGGCCAAAAAAATATTTGAAGAAACAATTGCTGAAAAATTTCCAAATTTGATAACTATAAACTCACAGATCCAAGAAACTCAATGAACCCCAAGCACAAGAAACAGAAGAAAAATATACCAAAGTACATCATAATCAAATTACTTAGAACCAGTGATAAAATCTTAATAGTACCACATAGAAAAATTATGTAACACACAGAAGAACAAAGATAACGACAACAGACTTCTCATTGGAAAATGATACAAGTCAGAAGATAGAAAAGAAACATCTAAAAATAGGGAACCCCAAATTCAATACCAAGTGAAAATATCTCTAAAAAAGGTAGCCAAAATAATGACTTTTTCACTCATACAAAAGTTGAAATAATTCATTAACAACAGACCTGCATTAAGGCCTTCAGGCAGGAGGACATGATACCAGATAGAAATCTAGATCTACACAAAGCAAAGAAAAGCACCAGAAATGGTGAATATATGGCAAATATAAATCTTGTTTTTATTTTTAAAACGACTTTAAAGGATAACTGGATTTTAAAGGAAATATAATAATTTACTGTGGGCTTTACAAGCCTATGTAGATACAAAATGTGGGACAGCCACAGCACAAAGGCTCGGAGGGAAGAATGGAAGTACACCACTGTGAGGCTCTTACATTAAATGTGAAGTGATATAATATTACTTGAAGGTAAACTGAAGTGAGTTAAAATTTTATACTATAAATACTAATGCAACTACTAAAAAAAAGGTACAGTTAATAAGCCAACAAAGGAAATAAAATGGGACCATAAAACATACTCAATCCAAAAAAAGGCAAAAAAAAAAAAAGAAGGGAAAAACAAGTACAGTTGGGCAAAAGAGAAAAATAATAAGATAATAGATTTAAACCAATTACACCAATAATCACATAAAAAATAAGTGTTCTAAATACATATTTGAATTACAGCAGAGACTGTCAGATTGAACAAAATAGCAGGGCCAAACTATATGCTGTTTATTATTTGTGACAGCCAAAAACTAGAAACCACCTCAAATATCCACTGACATGAACGATAAATCATAATATGTCCATAGAGTGGACGACTATCCAGTAAAAAAGGAATGAACTACTAAGTCACACAATGGATGAATCGCAAAATAATTATGATGAAAGCAAGAAGAAGCCAGACATAAAAGAGTACATACTGAATGATTCCATTTATATTAAATTTAAGAAAATGCTAACTAACCTACAGTGACAGCAGATTAGTGGTTGCCTGACCAGAGGCAGGAGAGGGATTATAATTTGGGGGACGTATAGATATGTTTATCTTGACTGTCATAATGGTTTCACAGATGTATACATATATCAAAACCCATCAAATTGTACGTTTTATAAACATGTACAATCTAGTATAATTCAATCATACTTCAACAAAACTGTAAAAAAAATTTTTTTTTAATGTAAGTAATATCAGAGTCAATCTTCTGCTTAAAATTCTCCCTGTCTCACTGAAAGTAAAAGTCAATGTTCTTACAGTGGCCTACAAGGCTTTACATGGTCTGGATCTCCATTCCCTCTTTCCCTCTTATTCACTCTACTCCAGACACGTGGGTCTCCTCCCTTTTCTTAGAGTAGGCCACGCATGCCACTGCCTCAGGGCCTTTACAAATGGTATTTCCTTTGCCTCTGTTTCCCCAGATAGCCTCATGGTTTGCTTCCTCACATCCTTCAGGTTTTTGTTCAAGTGCAGTCTTCTCCATGAATTTGCCCCTAATCATTCTATTTATTTATTTGACAGAGAGAGCGAGAGCAGGAACACAAGCAGGGGGAGTAGGAGAGGGAGAAGCAGGCTTCCCGCGGAGCAGGGAGCCTGATGCGGGGCTGGATCCCAGGACTCCGGGATCATGACCTGAGCCGAAGGCAGACGCTTAATGACTGAGCCACCCAGGTGCCCCCCTAATCATTCTATTTAAAATGTAACTCCCTCCCCAAACTCTCTAGCTCCATTTCCCAATGTATTTTTCTCAAGAGAACTTATCACTAACATACTATATATTTTGCAAATTCATTTCGTTTGTTGTCTCTCTTCCCATTAGAATCTAAGCTCCATGAGGTCAGAAGCTTGTGTATGCTTTGCTTACTGCTGTATTTCTCAATTCCTAGAACACTGCCTGGCACATGGCAGGCTCTCAAAAAATATTTGTTAAATGAATGAATGGATGAATAGGATTTGTCATAAGGATTAAAATAAGATACTTGTATACCTCACATGTGTAAGGTATATCAAACCATTATTTCTAAACTCCTTGTGTATGAAAATGAAGATCTCCTGACACTGGAGGGACAGATAATTGATTCTAATTTCATTTGCCATGATCTTACTTAAAATTTAAAAGAAAATCCAAAATACTAAAGATCATATTTCCAGGCCACATGCCTTTTTATGAAGGTACACATAATCTCAATTGGCAAATCTGCAACAGCTGCCAGGGGAAAAAAAGTCAGACACCCTGATACAGACGCCATGACTCAGCTGGGATCCGAAACAAGGAACTGGCTAATTTTTCCATTTCAACAGGCTCTGGCCATTGCCCCAGGATCTTCGAAGATAAAGAACAGTTCTTAATTCCTTCATCCCAGTAAGATGAAAGTACTGGATGTTTACAGAGTCAGCCACACGAACTCTCAGCTGATGGGAGGAAACCTAGAAGGCCTCTGAGCTGATGCTCTGCTGCCTACGGCAAGAACTGGGTTAAACCAGACTGCTGTTCAATACCATCCCAGTCACTTGGTCACTTGGAGCAAGACCTGGCATTTCATTTTCCTCTATGTTTCTCCACAGTCATCTCAGTGGATAGTGGGAGCAACAACTAAAGCACCTGTGCAATCTCTGTGATACTGTCGAACTGTGGCCATATCTGGAGAAATCCCAGCCTTCAAAAATTCTTCTTTCCATCAACTAGCAGGTATGCAAATCTGACCCCTACCCCCTCCCTCCAGGAGCTGCTGTAAACTCATTTAGGAGGTCTGCTTCTTCCCAGTCTGAAGCAATACAGGGTATGGAGTAGGAAGCATAGTTGCAGACCCCTTACACCTCTCCAATCTCCAAATCCCACAAGTCCAGCTGCTCCGAGAAACTTGAGAACTCAGTAACTGGCTAACAAGTGGCTACTTCCCTTCAGAATTTAGAGTGAGGAAAAGACCACTTCTGGTTCATTAAGCGTGATCAATAAAATACAGAAGAATCTGGGATCATTTAAGGTCAAGGACTTTCAGATGTTATTTCAGAGTAACAACCATGACAATGTCCCTGTGAAGACTAAGAAGCTAAACTTCCAAATTCATTCTATGAGGTCAGCATTATAGATACCAAAACCAGGTAAAAACACTACAAAAAAAGAAAACTACAGACCAATATCTCTCATGAACACAGATGCAAAAATCCTCAACAAAATATTAGCTAATCAAATCCAACAACACATTAAAAAAATCCACCCACCACAATCAAGTGGGATTTTTTCCTGGGACACAAGGATGAGTGAATATTTGCAAATCAATCAACGTCATATAGCACATCAATAAGAGAAAGGACAAAAACCATATCATCATTTCAATAAATGCAGAAAAAGCATTTTTGTCAGTACAATTTCCATTCATGAAAAAATCCAACAAAGTAGGTTTAGAGGGAATATACCTCAACATAATAAAGGCCATATATGAAAACCCACAGCAAACAGCATACTTTGAGAAAAACTGAGAGCTTTCCCCCTAAGGTCAGAAACAAGACAAGGATGTCCACTCTCACCACTTTTACTCAACATAGTACTAGAAGTCCTAGCCTCAGCAATCAGACAAGAAATAAAAGGCACCCAAATTGGTAAGGAAGAAGTAAAACTTTCACTATTTGTAGATGACATGATACTATAGAAAACCTGAAAGACTCCACCAAAAAACTGCTAGAATGGATAAATGAATTCAGTAAAGTCACAGGATACAAAATCAATATACAGAAATCTGTTGCATTTCTAGACGTCAATGATGAAGTAGCAGAAAGAAATTAAGAAAATAATCCCATTTACAATTGCACCAAAAAGAATAAAATACCTAGGAAAAAACTTAATAAAGGAGGTGAAAGACCTGTATTCTCAAAACCATAAAACAGGGCGCCTGAGTGGCTCAGTTGTTAAGCATCTGCCTTCGGCTCAGGTCATGATCTCAGGGTCCTGGGATGGAGCCCCGCATCAGGCTCCTTGCTCAGCGGGAAGCCTGCTTCTCCCTCTCCCACTACCCCCGCTTGTGTACCCTCTCTCGCTGTGTCTCTCTCTGTCAAATAAATAAATAAAATCATAAATAAATAAATAAATACAATAAAACACTGATGAAAGGAATTGAAGATGACACAAACAAATGTAAAGATATTCCATTCTCAAGGATTAGGAGAAAATATTGTTAAAGTGTCGATACTACCCAAAGGAATCTACAGATTTAATGCAACAGGGGCACCCAGTTGTCTCAGTCAGAGCATGTGACTCTTGGTCTCGGGGCTGTGAGTTCAAGCCCTGAGTAGGGTGTGGAGATTACTTAAAAAAAATAAAATCTTAGGGGCACCTGGGTGGCTCAGTTGGTTAAGCGTCTGCCTTCGGCTCAGGTCATCCCAGGGTCCTGGGATCGAGCCCTGTGTTGGGTCGGGTTCCCTGCTCAGTGGGGAGTCTGCTTCTCCCTCTGTCCTTGCCCCTGCTCATGCTCATGCTCTCTCTCTCTCTCTCTCAAATAAATAAATAAAATCTTTAGAAAAAATTTTAAAAAATAAAATAAAATCTAAAAAAAAAAATACCAACAGCATTTTTCATAGAATTAGAAGAAATAATCTGAAAATTTGTATGGAACCACAAAAGACCTTGAATAGCCAAAGCAATCATGAAAAAGAACAAAACCGCAGGTATCACAATCCCAGATTTCAAGATATAATACAAAGCTGTAGTAATCTTAACAGTATGGTACTGGCACAAAAATAGACACATAGACGGCATGGAACACAACAGAGAGCCCAGAAATAAACCCATGATTATACGGTCAATTAGTCTTCAACAAAGGAGGCAAGATTATGTAATGGGAAAGAGTCTCTTCAACAAATGGTGTTGGGAAAACTGGGCAGCTATATAAAAAAAGAATGAAACTGGACCACTTTCTTACACCATACACAAAAATAAACTCAAAATGGATTAAAGACCTAAACGTGAGACCTGAAACCATAAAAATCTTAGAAGAGAGCACAGGTATTAATTTCTCTGACATCAGCGATAGCACCGTTTTTCTAGATAGGTCTCCTGAGGAAAGGGAAACAAAAGCCTCCCCCCCCAAAAAAACCCTAAGGGGACTGCACCAAAATAAAAAGCTTCTGCACAACAAAGGAAACCATTAACAAAACTAAAAGACAGGTCGCCTGGGTGGCTCAGGTGTTAAGCCTCTGCCTTCCGCTGAGGTGATGATCTCAAGGTCCTAGGATCGAGTCCCACATCAGGCTCCCTGCTCCGAGGGAAGCCTGCTTCTCCCTCTCCCACTCCCCCTGCTTGTGTTCCCTCTCTCACTGTGTCTCTCTCTGTCAAATAAACAAAACCTTAAAAAAAACAAAAAACTAAAAGACAGTTTACTTAATGGGAAAAGTTATTTGCAAACAATATATCCACTAGGGGGCTAATATCCAAAATACATAAAGAACTGATACAACTCAAAAACACACATATATCCAATTTAAAAATAGGCAGAAGACATAAACAGACTTTCTCCAAAGAAGACATACAGATGGCCAACAGGCACATGAAAAGTTGTTCAACATCACTCATCATCAGGGAAATGCAAATCAAAACTACAATATTGCCTCACACCTGTCAGAATGACTAAATCAAAAACACAAGAAACAACAAGTGTTGGGTAGGATGTGGAGAAAAAAGAACGCTCGTTCACTATTGTTGGGAATGTAAACTGGAGCAGCCACTGTGGAAAAAGAGTATGGAGGTTCCTTGAAAAATCAAAAATATAATTACCATATGATCTAGTAATTCCACTACTGGGTGTTTACCCAGAGAGTACAAAAACACTAATTCAAAAAGATATATGTATCCCTAAGTTTACTGCAGTGTTATTTACAATAGCCAATATATGAAAGCAACCCAAGTATCCATCAATAGATGAATGGATAAAGAAGATGTGGTATATATATGCAATGGAATATTACTCAGCCATCAAAAGAATGAAATCTTGCCATTTGCAATAATATGGATAGACCTATAAGGTAAAATGCTCAGTGAAATAAATTAGTCAGAGAAAGACAAATGCTATATGATTTCACTCATATGTGGAATTTAAGAAACAAAACAATTGAACAAATTTAAAAAAGAGACAAAAAACCCAGAATCTTAACTATAGAGAACAAGCTGATGGTTACCAGAGGGGAGGAAAGTGGGGGGATAGGTGAAATAGGTGAAGAGGATTAAGAGTACACTTTATCTGCGTTAAGCATGGAGTAATGTATAGAATTGTTGAATCACTGTATTGTACACCTGAAACAAATATAACATTGTAAATTATACCAGAATTTAAAAAGTAAATAAGTGAATCAGTAAATAAATAAATAAGAAAAAAAAGACTAAGAAGCTAGAGGGGGAGAAAAGGTGTGTTCTCTCAGTCAAGAAAGGGTGCTGCTTGGAAATAAACCCATTATTTATCTTTTGCCTGGATTATTTCAACAGCCTCCTAACTATTCTCGCTGGTTTACTCTTGTCTCCTATTCCCAGTCTATTCTCAAGAAGTCACAGTGATCTTTTAAAAACATAAATCAGATTATTTTACTCTGCCCAAACCTTCCAAAGGCTAATTTCACACAGAGATCAGTAGCTACTACAGTCATTGCATGAATTATTCCCTCTACCTGAAATGCCCTTTCCCCTGTAATACAATGGCAAAAATCCCTTACCTCTTTCAAGACCTACTAAAATGTGACTTACCTATTTCCCTATATGATACTGTGACCTGCTCTCCCCTAATCTCCCTTACTCTACCTTTTCTTTTCTTTTCCTTTTTTTTTTTTTTTTTTTTTTGATGGAAGCTCTTCTTGGATTAATCAAGTATTTTTTAACCCCTCCTTCAGTGATTTGGAAATTATACACTCTTATTTCCTTTTTTAAAAAACAGTAATTATTATTATTAAAGTCTTTTTTTTTTAAAGATTTTATTTATTCATTTGAGACACAGAGATAGAGAGAGAGAGAGAGAGCACGAGCAGGGGGAGAGGCAGAGGGAGAGGGAGAGGGAGAAGCAGGATCCCTGCTGGGTCAGGAGCCCAATGTGGGGCTTGATCCCAGGACCCTGGGATCATGACCTGAGCCGAAGGCAGACGCTTAACCATCTGAGCCACCCAGGTGCCCCCATTATTATTAAAGTTTTAACAAGTATTCTTGTCTTAACAAAGTCTAAGGTTAGCCAGCATCTCAACTCTTCTGAACAAAATTAAAAGATCTTAACTCCAATTCTCCCCTATCCCCTTTCAACTTACATGTATTTGGTCCAGTATTTCAGGTCTAGGTTGTTTTTATATTGTCAAATTAATAATTATTAGTGTTCTATGCAAGAATTGTTTGCTTAGGGGCGCCTGGGTGGCTCAGTCGTTAAGCGTCTGCCTTCGGCTCAGGTCATGATCCCAGGGTCCTGGGATCGAGCCCCGCATCGGGCTCCCTGCTTGGGGGGAAGCCTGCTGCTCCCTCTCCCACTCCCCCTGCTTGTGTTCCCTCTCTCGCTGTCTCTCTCTCTGTCAAATAAATAAATAAAATCTTAAAAAAAAAAGAATTGTTTGCTTAAACTTACTCATAGATTTTCCAATTTCTTTGCTCAGCATTTCCTCTTAGATCTCACACCTTTCTTCCTCTTTTCTTAGCAATGATTTCAGTGAGAATCTGATAGTGATAAACCTTCTCAATTTTGATCTTTGTCTGAAAATGTCTTTATTTTGCTCAATGACTTTCAAGGATAATTAAGCAGGTATGGAATCCTACAACCTCTTATTGAGAGTGACTTTTTTCTCAGTATCTTAAAGATATTATCCCATTGTTTTATGGCTCCTGTTACTGCAGTTAAGAAGCTTGCTCTTAGGGGCGCCTGGGTGGCTCAGTCGTTAAGCGTCTGCCTTCGGCCTGGGTCATGGTCCCGGGGTCCTGGGATCAAGCCCTGCATGGGACTCCCTGCTCAGCGGGGAGTCTGCTTCTCCCTCTCCCACTCCCCCTGCTTGTGCTCCCTCTCTCGCTGTGTCCTGTCAAATAAATAAAACCTTTAAAAAAAAAAAAAAAAGAAGCAGCAGCAGCTTGCTTTTAGGATTGTTATTCCTTTGTAGTTAATTTTTCTTTTTTCTCTAGTTTTTTTTTTTTACCATTAACCTTGTTTTTTAGATATAATTCACATGCCACAGAATTCAACCTTTTAAAGTATATAATTCAGGGGGTTTTAGCATCCTCGCAAAGCTGTGCAACCATCACCGCTAATTCCAGAACACTTTCATTACCCCCAAAAGAACTCCTGTAACCATAAACAGTCACTCCCATTCCCCCTTCTTCCCCCACCTCCCTTACCAGGCAACCACCAATGTTACTTTCTATCTCTATGGATTCAGCTATTCTGGATATTTCATAGAAATGGAATAATACATTATGTGGTCTTTTGTGTCTGGCTTCTTTCAGTTAGCATAATGTTGTCCAGATTCACCCACATTGTGGTATTTATCAGTACTTCATTTCTATTTATGGCTAAATTATATTCCATTGTGTGAATATGCCACATTTTATTTATCCATTCAAAATTGATGGACATTTGGGTTGTTTCTATTTTATGGCTATTTTAAATAATATTGCTATGAACATTTGTGTATTTGTGTGTATATCTGTTTTCAATTTTCTTGGGTGGACTTCCTTACTGAACTCATTTGTTAGAGTTCTTTTAGCTTTTGTGGATTCTTGAGGGTTTTCTAATTTCTTTCAAGACCTGTTTTTATGGTTCTGCAATTTTACTGCAATGTATCTAGATGGAGATTTATTTCTGCTTATTGTACTTCATGATGTTATTTTATTTCTAATCAATTCTGGAAGGTCTCAATCATTATCTCTATAAATATTGCCTTTCCCCCATTTCTCTATATTCTGTTGGACATTCTTATTGTATCTTCCATACTTCTTAGCTCTCATTCGTACTTTCCATCTTTCCATCTCTGTGCTGCACTCTAGATAAAATTTTACTAACTTTGTCATGGCTTTACTATATAACCTGACTGTTAAGTTTTCAAATTTAATGACACAACATATTTAATTTATTGAATTCTAATTCACATTTTTCCCAAATATGCCTGATCTTTTTACTAAATATGTCTTTTTTCTCTTGTCTTTTATGTTTTTGTTCATTTTAAATATACTTATTTCATAATCTTTATCCGTAATGTTACTTTCTGAAGTTCTCAGGCTTACTGTTTCTTTTTTTCTATTGAATCTCATTTGTGGTAGATTGTTTCCTTGTATGATCTATAATTTTGTACTGTGAAATCACTTTCATTGTGGCTTTATATATGGAAACCCTGCACTACCTGATTTCAGGGTGTGTCATTTAAATGAAGTTTTGAGTTTCTTTCTGACAGATTTGTCAAGGTTATTACCACCTCAGAATCAGTTCCTAGACCACATATACATTATAAACTCCAGGTTCCAAATTCACTTGAATAAAAGCCTACAGTTAAAAATTCTCAAGGAAACTTTTTATTATTAAGAGCCCTATTTAAAATGGAGATGAGGGACACCTGGGTGGCTCAGTCAGTTGGCTGTCTGCCTTCAGCTCAGGTCATGATCTCAGGGTCCTGGGATCAAGTCCCACATCGGGCTCCCTGCTCAGCAGGAAGCCTGCTTCTCCCTCTGCCTGCCACTCCCCCTGCTTGTGCTCTCTCTTTCTCTCTCTGATAAATAAATAAATAAAATCTTTTTAAAAAATAAAATAAAATAAAAACCAAGATGAGACTAAAGAACTTCTTTTCATCTCTCCATGCCAGTGGTAAACCGTTTTCCTAGTCCACTGAGGGTAAAGTCCTCTGAGGGTCCTAATTATATATGGGATCTCAATTCTATATTACCTTAGAGTCTCCCTATCCCAAACAAGCTCAAGGCCTTATCCTCTTTTCCCTAAAGGATATCAAGACTAGTACACTTCCTCCTTATCCCACTTTCTTGGAAGTTCCACACTGGTTTCCACTGTTCAGCTACTGTTTTCTTAAATTTGGGTCCCTTGGCATTTTCTTCACAGTCTATTGAATTTAGCTATGCATTTAAAGCAATAATCATAATAGCTAATATTTATTGAGTGCTAACTGGGCACCATTTAAAGCATTGCATGTAGTATCTCATACCCTATGAAGCAGGTACTATTATTATTCCCCTTATACAGACAAGGAACTCGAGGCACAGAGAGGCTAAGTAGTTTGTCCTATGGCACAATAAGGTACTAACATTTTTGAAAACCGAATGTAATTTACATCTCTGCTCTAGGACTTTCTCAATGTGAAATTGCTTCTTGGCATTTTGGCTAAGATCATGTGTAGGACTTTCTTAATGTGGATCTCCATTCTAAAGATGATTCAGAAGGCATGTATCCACAAAAACAAGGGTATGATTCAGCTTGTAGCAGTTTATAACAGCCAAACCTAAAAGTCCAGCAACATCCTCCTGCAACAATAACAACTTAGAAAAGAAATAAACATAGGTCTAAAGTTCAAATGTCAATGTCCAAGGTACCACCACATGGATTTAAAAGACCCAGAATGCTTGGAAGGAATCAACAGTTTTAAAGTAAAAAACCTGTGGGGGGGGGGGTGGAAACTGGCCAAATGTAGACCAGTGCAATATCCTCCCCTGTTAATTGTGTGACATGGTGGGAAGTTTCCCTAACATGGCGGCAGCAACATGTCCCCACCCCCAGTCTCAAGATGAAGAAAGAATTACCCACCACACCTTAGTAAGTGTGCCCACCATCTAGAGACCAGATAATTCTGTCATTTGGTGACTGTAGTTGATGTTCACATTCCCAGGGTTCTAAATTAATAAACCTGGCCATAAAGATGGGAGAGAAATTCAAAAGCCCAAGAGTGGGCACTGCTTCAGAATTTGTGTATTCTAAGCATGTCTGTATTTTCAGGGCCCAGGACAATGGCTGATACACAGTTATTATTACTTGAGTAACTAATGAATAAGACAGAATGGTCCTATCATACATTTTTAAAGCAGTACATCACTTGGTAGTCAAAGGAAAGTGGCCAATGAGATTTTATTTATTTATTTGTCAGAGAGAGAAAGAGAGAGCACGCACAGCAGGGGGAGTGGCAGGCAGAGGGAGAAGCAGGCTCCCCACTGAGCAAGGAGCCTGATGCAGGATTAGATCCTAGGACCCTGGGATCATGACCTGAGCCAAAGGCAAATGCTTAACAGACTGAGCCACCCAGGTATCCTGAGACTAAGGATGTTTTCCTTGAATGAAGTATACTTTCACTAAAGAGGCCCTCCACAAATACAGGCCCTGGTAAAATGAAATAGTATAAAGTTATTCTTGATTACACAGTGTCTAGGAAGTTGTGGTAAATTTGGTTTGTCTTTACTAATTCCCATGGTTTCTACATTTCTTTGGAAATTCCAAATTATGAGCCCACTCCCAGGTTACATTTCCAGACCAGTTTCTTTGAGAGCTATTGGTTAAAGGGAGATATAAAAATGTCTTGAAGGGGCACCTGGCATGCTCAGAAGGGCATGCCACTCTTGATCTTGGGGTCATGAGTTTGAATCCCACACTGGGTGTAGAGATTACCTAAATAAATAAATAAACTTAAAAAGATGTTGTAATGACACCGTATGTTAGTCCAACATCCAGATTAAACCCTGCATTAGTAACAGCCCTTCTTTCCTGCCTCCTTCCTCAATAAATAGCTCAGCTGTCTGGCCTATGCCCAAATTTCCATAATAGAGAAGATTAGAACACAGTTCTGTTTCTATGAAGCAGCAGTACAAACAGAGGCTACTTTAAGGACCAGGCCCCCACTTTCAGTAGCCAAATTCTATCACAGTGGTTTTTAGTGACAGTTAATTGTGAGGTTCAAAGGACTAAAAAAAATGTGCAAATATAATCAATCCTTGGCCTTCAGAGGCCCAAGAAAGAAGAAACTTAGATATGTCAGGGAAGAGAACTCAAGCAACATATACTGACACAGTTTCCTTTTAAGAATCTGGGTGTCTATGCTCCACAAAAATGAAAGATTAAATTAAGAAGAAGGCAGAAGGCCTGGGGAACTCAGAACGCACAGTGGAGTGAGGTACTGGGAATACCATGACAACAACTATGCCAGAGGACTGGAGAATACTCAGTCTAGAGTGGAACAGAAGAAGAGAGGGCTCTAGGAGTAATGCTGGGGTGATCAGATCATCTGATGTAACATACTGAGAAGCACTTTGCAGCTTAGATGGAAATTTCTATAATGGGCAAATGAATTCTAATGCTAAGAAAGTCAGTCAATAAAATCAATGATGGGAAGATGAATTTCTTTGGGTCAAAATTCAACTAATTGGGATGCCTGCGTGGCTCAGTCAGTTAAGCATCCAACTCTTAATTTTGGTTCAGGTTATGATCTCACGGTTTTTAGATGAGCTCCAGGCTGGGCATGAAGCCTGCTTAAGATTCTCTCTCTCCCTCTCCCCCTACCCCGCTCACGCTCGCTCTTTCAGAAAGAAAGAAGAGAAGAGAAAGAGAAAGAGAAAGAGAAAGAAAGAAACTCAACTAAAAGAAATCTGAGAAAGTCTTTTAAATACTATAGCTTATCAGAAATATAAATAACATTTTTAAAATAAAAATTAATGAATCAAAACCAGCAGTAATAAGAATAGATATGGAAAATAATTTAATTAGCTATTTTATAAATTAAAATTGTAGATGTTGAAAGGATAAGTGGATAAAGAAAATGTGGTATAATAGAGAGTGGATTATTATTCATCCATAAAGAAGAATGAAAACTTGTCATGTGCAACAACATGGATGGACCTCAAGGGCGTTATACTAAGTGAAATAAGTCAGACAGAAATAGATAAATACCATATGATCTCACCTATATGTGGAATATAAAACAAACTTAGCTTGTGGATCTAGAGAACAGACTGTAGTTGTCTGAGGTAGGGGTTGGGGGGGACAGCAAAATGGGTGGAGGGGGTCAAAAGATACAAATTTCCAGTTATAAAATGAATGTCATGGGAGTTTAATTACAGCATGGTGACTCTAGTTAATAATACTGTATTGCATATTTGAAAGTAGCTAAAAGAGGGGATCTTGAAAATTTGCATCACAGGGACACCTGGGTGGCTCAGTTGGTTGAGCATCCAACTCTTGATTTCGGCTCGGGTCCTGATTTCAGGTTGTGGGATAGAGCCCCATCCATGTTGGGCTCCAGGGTCAGTGTAGCGTCTGCTTGAGATTCTCTCTCTCCTTCTCCCTCTCCCTCTGCCCCTGCCCCTGACCCCGCTCAGTCTCTCTCCCTCTCAATTAATTAATTAATTAAAAGAAAGTTCTCATCACAAGAAAAAAATTTTGTAGCTGTGTATGGTGATGGATGTTAACTGGACATACTGTAGTGATCGCTCACAATATATATAAATATCAAATCATTATGTTGTATGAAACTAATATAATGTCAGTTATACCTCAATTTTAAAAATTATTAAAACTCAACAGATGAGATAAACTCTGAGGTAAAATAATCAAAAAGAGAATTAGTGAAAGACAATGCTAAGGAACCCACTCAAAGACACAATGAATGGATGATTATGAGTTTATTTTCCTGAATAAGCTCCCTTATTTGGGACCATAATGCAGAGGCCCAAGGACAGACTTACAGGTAGAAAAAACTGCAATATAATGAGCTTCCTTATGAACCACAGACACTTCCATATAGTCTAGGTCACTGCCTTGGTCCTTCTACATGAACTTCTTGCAAACATTTAGACTAGGGAGTATATACTTCTTTTAAAAATAATTAGTAATCCAGGGGCATCTGGGTGGCTCAGTCATTAAGCGTCTGCCTTTGGCTCAGGTCATGATCCCAGGGTCCTGGGATCGAGCCCCGCATCGGGCTCCCTGCTCGGCGGGAAGCCTGCTTCTCCCTCTCCCACTCCCCCTGCTTGTGTGCCCTCTCTCGCTGTGTCTCTCTCTGTCAAATAAATAAATAAAATCTTAAAAAAGAAAAAAATAGGGTGCCTGGGTGGCTCAGATGGTTAAGCATCTGCCTTCGGCTCAGGTCATGATCCCAGGGTCCTGGGATCGAGTCCCGTGTCAGGCTCCCTGCTCAGCGGGGAGCCTGCTTCTCCCTCTGCCTCTCTCTCTCTCTCTCTGTCTCTTATGAATAAATAAATAAAATCTTTAAAAAATAATGATAAAATAAAATAAAATAATTAGTAATCCAAATAAGTCCAGAACAAAATCTATGCAAAGATACTACCGAAAATTAATGTCCAGAATATATAAAGAACTCCTACAACAACAACAAACAACACCAGATTTTAAAATGACCAAAGGACTTGAAAAGACATTTGTCCTAAGAAGATATATGTATGATCAACAAGCACATAAAAAGCTGCTACACACCACTAATCATTAAGGAAATGCAAATCAAAACCACAATAAGCTGGGGGGCCTGGGTGGTTCAGTCGTTAAGCATATGCCTTCGGCTCAGGTCATGATTCCAGGATCCTGGGATCGAGCCCTGCGTCGGGCTCCCTGCTCAGCAGGAAGCCTGCTTCTCCCTCTCCCACTCCCCTTGCTTGTGTTCCCTCTCTCGCTGTCTCTCTCTCTGTCACGTAAATAAATAAAATCTTTAAAAAAAAAAACAAAACCACCACAATAAGCTACCACTACACACCCACTAGAATGGCTATAACCAATAAGACAGTATATCTAGTGTTGGTGAGGAGGTAGAAAAACAATCCCTCAAGTATCACTGGTGGGAACAGAAAATGATACAGCCACTGCAGAAAACAGTTTGGAGGTTTTTAAAAAGTATAAACTTACCATACAACACAACTTCATTCCTAGGATCTGCCCAAGAGAAATGGAAACATATGTGCACACAATGACATGTATGTAAATGTTCACAGCAACATTTATGCCAAATAGTCCCAAACTGGAACCAGTCCAAAT
The DNA here is from genome assembly GCF_964656455.1 of Halichoerus grypus. Lineage (NCBI taxonomy): Eukaryota > Metazoa > Chordata > Mammalia > Carnivora > Phocidae > Halichoerus > Halichoerus grypus. The sequence goes on from NC_135716.1 coordinate 152,060,421, forward strand.
GTTCATCAACTGGTGAATGGATTAACAAAATGTGGTCTATCCATACAATGAAACATTAGTCAGCAATAAAAAGGAATAAACCTCAAAAACATTATGCTAAAAGAAGCCGGAAACAAACAAAAAAACTACAAAGTATATGATTCCATTTATATGAAATGTTCAGAAACAGCACGTTTATACAGCCAAAATCAGATCAGTGGTTGCCTAAGGTAAGAGGTTCCCAAGGAGAAAAGAGTGCAATTGTGTAATGGGCACAAGGAAACTCTTTGGGTTATGGAAATATTTTAGATTTAGATTATGCTGATGGCTGCACAATTCTACAAATTTGATAAAAACCAAGGGATAACTGAGAATTGGATTTTATAGTATGTAAATGATATCAGTAGCCTTAATTTTAAAAATTATGCAGGCATCTAAGGCTGCATCTAATGTATGTAGTGGAATTAAAAATCCTCCTTCCTCCTCTTCCTTCCTGAATAATTCAGTCTAGAAGCCATTAGATGATGATGATGGCCAAGTGGTTGGGGGAAGTCACACACACATGCATGGTACGTGAATACATTCCCTGGAACAGTGAACCCAAGTATCAGCAAACATGCCTATCATCAATATTGTGGCTTTTAAATACCATTCTCCACTAAAAGGACCTGTGTTCCTTGGAGAAATGGCTAATACAAGGGCTAGGGTAGGGAGTACAAAATAAGCCAGCCAGGTATGTCTTACAGGGCCAGAAAGTTACAAAGTTCTCAAAGAATAGTGGGGACATGTCCAAAAAAAAAAGCCAGCATGAAGAGACTCCCCTTGACCAAATATGGTACAATTTCAACATCAAAATATATAATGTTATTAATAGATTATAACCCATTAAATAGGGGCACCTGGGTGGCTCAGTTGGTTAAGCATCCAACTCTTGGTTTCGGCTCAGGTCATGATCTTGCAGTCATGGGATCGAGCCCTTTGTCAGTCTCTGAGCTCAGTGTGAAGTCTGTTTCAGATTCTTTCTCCCTCTCCCTCTGCCCTTCCCCACTTGTGCTCTCTCTCTCAAATAAATAAATAAAATCTGTAAAAAAATGGATTATAACCCATTAAACAAAATAAGAGCCCACTGAATTCATGCTGATACATGAAAGAGAAAAAATGAACAGGGAGAAGAGAAACCTTTCCCTTAATAGTGCAATGCCAACTGATGAGTGCAGAAAGAATGATGGAATTTGAAAAATACCATTTGACAACCAGCATAGAGTAACTATTCAGCCAAGAAACATCAATGGAAGCTAAAAATAGTGGATTAGAATTTGATGAGAAATGGGGTAGTTACATAATTTCATTGAAAGTGACATAACTCGGACGCCTGGGTGGCTCAGATGGTTAAGCGTCTGCCTTCGGCTCAGGTCATGATCCTGGGGTCCTGGGATCGAGCCCCACATCAGGCTCCTGGCTCAGCAGGGAGCCTGCTTCTCCCTCTACCTCTGCCTCTCCCCCTGCTCATGCTCTCTCTCTCTCTCTGTGTCTCTGTGTCTCAAATGAATAAATAAAATCTTAAAAAAAAAAAAAGTGACATAACTTTCCCTCAAAATACTTACTAAATAGAGAGGTAAAAAAAAAAAAAAAGTAACCTTACAGCAGAGAAACGCAGCATATCAAGTGATCAAGGTTAATATCAGGGTAATGGGATAAAATGAAAGCCTGTATCACCTGATAGGATGCAACAAAAACACACCACCCTTTTTCAGGAACAGCAAAAGGAACATCCTGCTAAACATGCTGAAGGGGACCAGAATTTGCCACCCCAAAATATCCTACTTTGGTAAAAGGATTATTTTAAGCCAAAGGCAAATGAGAATCAACAGAGGCAGGAAGAGTTCTCTGCCCTCTCATTATCTGCCTGAAACCAGGCAGATATCCCTTTGAGGAATATGTCCGTCCCTCTGTACCTGGGAGAGAAGAGCTACAATGTGTTTGCATAAACAGACTTTACTTTCCATTAGTTCCTCCACATATTTCCTATACGCCCCACAAATTATCATCCCTTGAAGCCCAAACCCGCTTTTCTTTGTAAAAAGGTACCTAAGCTTCTGAGTCTAACCAGTTCTTTGAGTTACATTTCCTTTTCTATGAACTCCTAAGCATGTAAATATTTTTTTTTTTTTTAATTTTATTTATTTATTTGAGAGAGAGAATGAGATACAGAGAGCATGAGAGGGGGGAGGGTCAGAGGGAGAAGCAGACTCCCTGCTGAGCAGGGAGCCCGATGTGGGACTCGATCCCGGGACTCCAGGATCATGACCTGAGCCGAAGGCAGTCGCTTAACCAACTGAGCCACCCAGGCGCCCCCTAAGCATGTAAATATTAATAAACATTGTATGCGTTTTCTCCTGCTAATCTTTCTTTTGTTAGTTTAATTCACAGGCCCCCATGCACTGAACTAAGAGGGTAGAGGAAAAGTTTTTCCTCCCTAACAATGCATAACCTGAAACAAATCCTGAGGAAATATCAGACAAATTGCAAGACATTCTATCAAATAACCAGCCTATAACATTCAAAAGTGTCAAAGTCATAAAAGTTGAGAAAAGACTCCAGAATTGTTCTGAATTTTAGGAAACTAAAAGAAGTAAAATTTTAACACATGATCCTCAGTTGGATCATTTTGTTATAAAAGACATTATTGGGACTTGTGGAGTAATATGAATTAATCTGTAGATTAGGTGATGGTATTTATCAATGTTAATTTCCTGATTTTAAGGGCTATATCATAGCTACAAAAATGTATCTGTGGGAAGTACATGCTGAAGTATTCTGGAGTGATGGGATATCATGTCAGGAATGGATTCTGAAATGGATTAAGGCAAACTCTGTAATGGGCCAGATAATAAATATTTTAGGCTTTGCAGGCCATATGTGATCTCTGTTACACAGTCCTTAGGTTTTTTTTAAAAAACATCCCTTCAAAAATGTAAAATCCATTCTTAGCACAAGGGCTGTACAAACACAGGCCGTAGCTTGCATTTGGCCAACGGGCTCTAGTCTGCTGACTACTGGTTTGGGGGTGGGGGACTTTTTGAACTATTCTTGCAATTTTGAAATTATTTTTTTAAAGATTTTATTTATTTATTTGAGAGAGAGAGAGCACGAGCGGGGCTGAGGGGCAGAGGGAGAGGGAGAAGCAGGCTTCCTGCTGAGCAGGGAGCCCGATGCGGAGCTCCATCCCAGGACCCTGGGCTCATGACCTGAGCTGAAGGCAGACGCTTAAACAACTAAGCCACCCAGGTGTCCCTAGCAGATATTTTTTAAAAATAATTTTCGGGGCACCTGAGTGGCTCAGTAGGTTAAGTGTCTGCCTTTGACTCAGGTCATGATCTCAGGGTTCAGGGATGGAGCCCTACATCGGGCTCCCCTGCTTCTTCCTCTCCCCCACTTGTGCTCTCTTGCACTCTCTCTCAAATAAATAAATAAAATATTTAAAAATATATATATCTGTTAAACTCCAGAGCAATCACCTGAAATGTTCTCAGAATGGCTGTAATAGAGATGAATGAGGCTGAAAGCTGAAAGCTTACTGGATAAAAAGCATTACCTCTCACTCCACCATGTGCTGGGAATTTTCCTACTGCCAATTTGGGCCTATTCCTCTACTCACAGGATCTAGTACACAGTTGAATGAAATAATGGATGAATCCACCTCATTTCCTAGGACAGGAAAACTAATTCCCTCCACATAAGGTTGGAAAACACATTCTTCATCCTTTAGGATAATTTTAACATGACTTTTTACTTTTTAAATTTTTATTTATTTTACTTTTTTAAAGTAGGCTCCACGCGGGGCTTGAACTCACGAACCTGAGATCAAGACCTAAGCTGAGATCAAGAGTCAGACATTTAACCAACTGAGCCACCCACTCGCCCCTTAATATGACTTTTTTTTTAGTTAAGTACTCAGATATCATTTCTCACCCATCAGACTGGCAAAAATTCAAAAGCTTGATAATATATTTGGTTGGCAAGGCTGTGAGCAAATACAGTAGTTCCCCTGCTTTTTAATTTTTCCATTTCTTTTTATTTTTAACTGAAGTATAGTTGACATATGACAGTAGTCCCCCCCCGCTTCCCGAAGTTTCACACCTAGCAGTTTCAGTCACCCACAGTCGGGAAGACATACTGTCAGGTCAACTGGAGCCTAATGCTATGTCATAATGCCTGTATCATTCACCTCACGTCATCTCATCATGTAGGCATTTTATTATCTTACATCAACACAAGAAGGGTGAGTACAGGACAATAAGACATTTGGAGAGAAAGAGAGACCACATTCACATAACTTTCATTACAGTATATTGTTATAATTATTCTATTTTAAAATTATTCATTGTTGTTAATTTCTTACTGTGCCTAATTTATAAATTAAACTCTATCATAGGTATGTATGTATAGGAAAAAACATAGCATATATAGGGCTTGGTACGATCCACAGTTTCAGGCATCCACTGGGTCCTCTGCAAATAAGAGGGGACTACTGTAGACATTATCTCACACCACTAGTGGAAATACAAAATGATATAACCACTATGTTGGGAAACTGGACAATAGCTAATAAAACTACATACGCATTTATTCTTTGACTCAGCATCCCCAATTCTAGGAATTTATCCTGAAGGTACACCATGAAAATTAACTCTTCTATGCTAGATAACTCTATCATTGAAAATTATTTGTGGCTTTGACTCTTCCACAAGTGCGCTAGTTCCTCAAAAGAAGGACTGTCTAACTCCAAACCTCCTATCTACCAAGACAAGGAAGGGATTGACCCTCTAAGGCAATCAGGATTGGCATTGGTTCCTCCTCTGGTAGCATCCAGGGGCATGAAAGAGAAGCTGCTGCAAGAGCCCCTCCTAAAAAAAAACCACGAACAAATAACATTTATCTTTGCGGTTGCCTGGGCTGCTGGGTTCTTGATATCTGGATCAGTTCTCACCTCTTGGAGCACCTGCATAACAAGGGTCTACATAAAAGGTACCCCAGGATGACTACTAGGAGCCAAAAGAGGAAGCCAAGGTTTTCCTCAGCTCAGCAATCAGTTAGCAGCTACTTAAACAGCAAGCTCCAAAGGCCTTGCACAAAAATCTTCTGTTGCACTACTGTGAGTATACAATCTTCACTACAAAGCAGTAGTCACCAAGTTTGAAATAAGACCAAGGAACTGGTGAAATTTGAGGCATCAGTTTGAAGAGCCAGGAAAGAGTCTAGCTAAATTGACTCAAGAGTAAGGGTAACAAATAGATAATGAGGGGGAAATTCCTTTTCTGTAGGCACTGTAGCTAATAGATGGAAAGGGAATGGGAGTATCACTTTTGCAAATTTCTAATAAAATAATGGTGATAATTACCAATGGCCAATGCTATCAAAACATGGGAGAGATCTGACATTACCTGCCTCCTGACAACTGTACAGTGCACCAGCTATTAAGTGTTCTTCCCCAGGCCCCCAAATCAAACCAGAATCAGATCAAGCTACTAGTTTACGGGAAATAACAGAGGTCATAAAAACATGTTAAACAACCTCTCAGGGATGCAGTGAGCAAAATCCAGTATATAGGAAAAGTCTAGAGGACAAACTCAGTTTCTTCAACAAATGAAATGCAAAATGAAAAAGAAAAATGGTGGAAAAACTTAGATTAAAAGAAACTTAGAAGCAGAGTGACCAGACATCCCAATTTGTCCATGACAATCAGGTTTTTTACCTGTTGTCCCAGTATAATTGTTAATAGAATCTCCTTTCATTATCAAGTTTCCCAGTTTAGGTAATAAATGGTAAGATCACCCTACTTAAGAGACATATTAATCAAATGAACTGTGTTTGGCATAGTTTGGATATTGATTTAAAAAAAAAAAGAAAAACAGGAGTGCCTGGGTGGCTCAGTCAGTTAAGCAGCTTTGGCTCAGGTCATGATCTCAGGGTCCTGGGATTGAGCCCCATGTCGGGCTCTCTGCTCAGAAGGGAGTCTGCTTCTCCCTGTCACCCTCCCTCTGTGCTTTCTCTCTCTCTCAAATAAATAAAATCTTTTAAAATTTTTAAAAATAAATAAAAAATAAACAAATAAAACAGGGGTGTCTGGGTGGTACAGTTGGTTAAGCGTCTGACTCCTGGTTTCGGCTGGGGTCCTGATCTCGGGGTAGTGAGATCAACCCTATATGGGCTCTGTGCTCAGTGTGGCATCTGCTTGGAGTTTCTCTTTCCCTCACCCTCTGCCCCTCCCTCCTGCTCTCTCTCTCTCTCTCTAAAACAAGTAAGTCTTTAAAAATAACCAAAAAGCAAAGAATACTGACTGGAAATTTGATGATACTGGTAAATTCTTTTTTTTTTTTTTAAAGATTTTATTTATTCATTCATGAGAGAAAGAGAGAGAGAGAGAGAGGCAGAGGGAGAAGCAGTCTCCCAAGGAGCAGGAAGCCCGATGTGGGACTCGATCCCAGGACCCTGAGATCATGACCTGAGCCGAAGGCAGACGCTTAACCATCTGAGCCACCCAGGCGCCCATGATACTGGTAAATTCTTATTAATTGTTTTAGGTGTTATAACGGTAATATGCTTATGTTTTTAAAGAGCCCTTACCTGTAGAGATACAAACTGAAATATTTACAGGTAAAATGACACAGTCTGGGATTTGCTTTAAAATAATCGGGTTGGGGGACTAGGTAGAGATGCAGAGGAGATAATATACTGACCACAAGTTGATAATAAGTAGACACTCAAGATATGAGACTACTCTATTTTGTAACGTTTTTGATATTTTCTATAATACAACATTTTAAAAAGAGAGTTTTTTAGTGAACAAAATTTTCCTACTTCCAGAAACAGAAATATCCTAGAAACCTTCAGCTTCTTACTCTTAATCTAAGAGCAAGCCTTTGGCATCCTGCTAAATAGAACTATATGTTTATTCAGAGTTACCTAAAGCCAGGATCTACGAAAAATTTTCTGCCACACAAAGGATAAGTCACAGCTAGTATTCTTCATTATTTTACCTTTCTACTAAAAAAAAAAAAAAAAAGAAAAAAAGTACTTTCCCTTTCCTAATAGGAGAATCCTATCTCCTGAAGGCACTCTCAAGTTGTTCTTTCCCTTACACAGGAGGACAGGAAAAATGAAACACCTTAAACCTAGTCTGATGAACTTTTCTTACTGCCAAAAAATAGCCCCAAAAGAGTTGTTCTCATTTTAGTCCACACCCTGCTATGCCCCAACAGGCCAATTTTTAGCAGAAATCAGTGAAACTCTATGAGAGGGCAGAAGAGCACCCAGCTGCCACTGCCTTATCTTAGCCAGTAACAAAGTTTCCATGGGCAGCACATAATGATAAGTGATACCTAGAGTTATCCAAGGGAAAACAAGAATATGAGAAAACATATGTAAGCAAAATGAAGTGTGAGGACCAGCAACATATAAGTTTTCCAACAAAGGTGGCAACACAGTAACTGTTACAGCAGCCTGGGTAGAATTCTGAGCAATTTTACCTGTATTGACTCATCTAATCCTTAGAGCAACCCTTGAAGAACCTATTATTGTCCCCATTTTTATGATGTAGAAAACTGAGGCAGAAAGAAGTGAAGTAATTTGCCTTCAACAGGGCCAGGATAAGAACAAGTTCTGGAGACGTTCCTCTTTAGAGTTACTTTGAAAAGCAGTTGTTTAAAAAAAGACAGACAAGAAAAGCAGGTGTTGGTAAAATGAAAATAGTGCTTTCTCTCTGGCAGGAAACAATCTTGACACTACCAAAAAGGGGTTTCAAAGGCTGCCTAGTTTTGGAGGAGGCCCAAAAGAACACCTGTCCTTGGCCATAAAAGTCTACAAAAAGCCTCTGGTACATGTGACACGGGAGTGGTCAGAGGGCTGAATTAGTATCAGTTGCAAACTTCAGTAGTGAACTTCTTGTTTGCTAAAGATGTTTAAGCAAAGGCTGGATAGCTTTTTCCTAGACAATGTATAAAAAGAATTCCTATACAGTAGGGAGTGGGCTAGAGTTAGAACCCTTCCAGTATAACCCTAATAAGGATTTCTTGCTGTAAATCCTCCCAACTACAGGGCTGACAAAGTCTATGGCAATTTAAAACTGAATCAAAATCTAAATCATTCTGTGTTCCAGGAAGTTGCCAACACCAAACTTTTTTCCCCAGGAGGCCTAGCTGGGCCAGTGAATAGCCAAAGACACAACAGCCTTTCTTCTCTGCAGGGACACCGGTTACACCGCAGACCACATCTAGCACCCCTTCAAATCAGGTTATGTCAACAATGCAATAACCATGTCTGAGTGCCAATCAATAGGCTGGAATCATATTCCTGGAAGACGTATAAGTTGACTGAAGGTTACAGGCTAATTAGTTCAACCCAAATCATTATCATATGTATCATGCCTCTTAAGGTTGATCAGACCCTACCAAGACACGTAAGAGCCACCATCAAGCTCGTCTAAAACAGACCCATCTATCCTTTTTCATCAAGGAACAAAGAGAAATGTAGTACAGACTGAGTGGGCATCATTTTAAAGCTGTGCCTTGACTGTTCTTCAAATTATTATGGGCAACAATCTGTAAGGTTCTAAGCACATGACTAAGATGTAGTCAATAAGGAAGGTTAAGATTCTGAGGAGGGCCAGTTCTAACAACCATGCAAAGGGATACTATTTTCTAGTCCTTTAGGGCAAAGCAGCCAAAAGCCTCAATAGCTCTTAGTTTGCTAGGACTACCAGAACTAAGTACCATAGGCTAGGTGGCTGAAACAAAAGACATTTATTTCCTCACAGTTCTGGAGGCTAGAAGGTGTCAGTAGGGTTGGTTTCTTCTGAGACCTCACTACCTGGCTTGTAAATGGCTGTCTCCTCTGTGTCTTTGTCATAAATCCTCTCTTTATAGGGCACCATTCATACCAGGGTCCACCTCAATGACCTCGTTTAACCTGCAAAGACCCTATCTCCAAATACAGTCACATTAAAGGTACTGGGGTTATAACTTCAACATACAAATTTTAAGGAGGACACAATTCAGCCCATATCAATAGTTATACTCCACGGGAATAAAAGACAAATTCAATATGGCCACTGCAAGATGGCAGTGTACAAATCCTAGCTCCCTACATTCAAACCTATAACCCCGAGATCACAAGTCGCATGCTCCACCAATTGAACCAGCCAGGCGTCCCTTGGGTCATCTATTTTTAAATAGAGATCAAATTCACTGCCAGTAGCTCTCAATTTTTAGTTCTTCATATTGTTTACCAGAATCATTTTTCTCTTCTTTCAACTTGTATTTGCTCCATTGCTTAACAGCAATATTCAATAAACACATCTACATGGTAAGGATTTTGTAGAATTTAAGTGCATCATTGTGCTCACTAGGCATTGATGCTCTCCTAGGCTCTGAATATGAATAGAGAGAACAAAACTGAACAGCAATGAGCAGGGGTAAAAGATAAAATCGAATAAAGCCTAAAAGAAGAAAAAAGGTAAAAAGGCAGGGGCCTGGAAGTGACAATAGACTGTAAAATACCAACTCCTACCCCCAGTATAGGGAAATTTAGTAAAGAATGTCATGAGCATGTCTTTTTGGGAAGAGAAAACCTGGGGCTGCAAAATAATATAGATTAAGAATATACTATATTAGATTAATGAAGTGTCTTAGATGGAGAAGCAGAACAATATAGTTGTTAAGAATATGATCTCGGGGGGCCAGCCTTCAAGCAACAGTGACACAAGATGGCAGCCACCACGGGCTCAATTTATGAAAACCTAATATACAGTCCTAAAATAGAATGTGGACCTAAACACCCAGAACCACCCCCCTTTGTAAGATTTGTAACAAAAATTAATATGAATGTTAATAGTTAATAGTTCTAATGGAATGGTGGACCCAAGAGCCGTATCAGTGCTAGCAAAATGGCAGAATTCATATAGCATCAAAGTTGTCCTGCAAGACATACTGCATGAAGCATGGGTGTTATACGCAAACAATGAATCATGGAACACTACCTCAAAAACTAATGATGTAATGTATGGTGACTAACATAACACAATAAAATAAAATTAAAAAAAAAAGTTGTCCTGCAAGAGCTCCGGCACCTAATGATGTCTAAAGAAAACATGAAACTCCCTCAGCCGCCCAAAGGACAGTGTTACAGCAATTAATCAAAAAAAGAAACCACAAGCCCTCCCTCCTCCCCCCCTTTTGATTTAAGCAGTTATTTCCCACAGGAGTACATTTTCTAGATACGTCTTGTAGACCTCAAAGTACTGGAAAGGAAGCTCCCATTCAAAGGCAATTTATCTTAAGATACTGTAAATGATATTAATTTATTGTCCATTTGAAATATACAAGCTGTGCTATTAAAATATATATATATATATATATAATCTCAGGGCACCTGGGTGGCTCAGTGGGTTAAGCATCTGCCTTTGGATCAGGTCATGATCCTGGGATCAAGCCCCGCATCGAGCTCCCTGCTCAGTGGGAAGTCTGCTTCTCCCTCTTCCCCTCCCCACAGCTCTCGTGCTCTCTCTCTCTCAAATAAATGAAATCTTAAAAAAAAAAAAAGAATATGATCTCTGAAGCCGAACTGCCTAGGTTTTACTCCCAACTCTGCCACTTACCAGCTGTTTTTTGTTTTTTTTAAAGATTTTATTTATATATTTGACAGAGAGAGACACAGCGAGAGAGGGAACACAAGCAGGGGGAGTGGGAGAGGGAGAAGCAGGCTTCCCGCGGAGCAGGGAGCCCTATGTGGGGCTCGATCCCAGGACCCTGGGATCATGACCTGAGCCGAAGGCAGACGTTGAACACCTGAGCCACCCAGGTGCCCCTACCAGCTGTTTTATCTTGAGTAATTTATTTAACCTCTCTGTGCCTTGGTCTTCTCATCTGCAAAATGAGCATAATAATAATCCCTGCCTCATAGAATTGGTGTGAGGACTGAATGACCTCAAATTTTTAAATGCTTAGAATGCTACCTGGGACCTATGAAGTCCTTAGAGTTTGTTAGTTAATTAACTAAATACAAAATAGCACATGTTCCATCAGAAACATTAGAGCAGAGGGTTTAAGACAACAGATATTGTAATAAGATTCTGTGGGGCTGAATGCCAGTTTCTATTACTTATTAACAATTTCCTTAACCTCTCTGTACCACAGTGCCTTCATCTATAAATAGATTGACTTGGATGATCCACTTCATCAATAAAATGGACTTGTATTACCATCCTATCAGGGTATTCTGAGGATTAGAAAAATGCTTAGCACACAGTAAATGCTTGGCAAATTTTACCTATTCTTATTCTTCTGTTGTTTCATTTCTCAACCTTTCTTGACTAAGCATGATAAAACAATTAAAGAGTCTGTCCTGCTTCTACTAGGTTTATCTAACATGTGAATCAGTCTACCAATAATCTCATGAAGCAGTCTTCACTTCTGATCATGGAAGCATGAGTTCAAAATATTAGGAAAGATTGGATTTCTGCTTCCTGCCATGATGGGGAAACAGAGACCAGATTCCTCCTTGTGCCTCAAAAAGTAAAAACAAAACAAAATGCTACATGTGAAACAATAGCTCTTAGACATTTTACAGAAGGGAAACATACAAAGTAAGCCCTAAAATTGCTCCAAAGTAAGTCCTAAGATTGCCCCAGCTTACTACCTAGAGAACATTTCTAGGAAGCAACACAGGGAGTACCCAAAGAGCCGAGCTATCTACCCAAGTTGAAGAGTCAAAACTGAGAAGCTGGGGAGGTTAAGGGGGCTAAAATTTGAAAGGCAGAGTACTAGAAAGGAGAGAGCTACACAGAGAGAGCTCAGCAAGGGGGTTCCTCTTGAATTTTCAGTTGAGTAATGTGGGTAAGAAAACTATCCAAGAAAATGAGTAGGCAGTACACTTCCCAGAGCTCACACAGGGCCAGGAATAGATCATGTTCCCACCAGCATGAGTGGGGAAAAAAAACTCATAATGCATAGACGTCGAGTAGAGTACTCAGAAGCACTGCCTCAGAATTAAGGAAAAATTAGCCCCAAATGCTGCTCTAGGCCCACCCAACAAAGCCAAAAAGTAATCCTTGAAAGAATCAAACTATTTCTGAATAATATAACTGCATCCCAGAATAAAATTCAAGAATGTTTAAAGAAATACAAACATATGCAGCAAACAACAAGGTAAAATCATCTTGCTGTATCACTGAACTGGTACTTGGCATGGGACGGATACAAAAGAAGAATGGAATGAAACACTAACACAGTTACCAGACATGGGAACAAGCCTAGGAAAAAACATAACAAAATATAAGAAGTTTTCAAGCCCTAAGTGGCAAGACCACAGATGTGAAGAGATAGTACTTCAAGTCATGTGCCAAGAAGGGGGAACACTTTAGGTCGTGGGTGCTACCCAACTTACAATTTTACTCAGCATCACACACCAAGTCTAGGACCTCTGGAAAGGTGACGTCAGGAGAAGTCAGCCTCTAACACTGTCCTATGTCAGTCTAACACTGTACTAATATGTCTGTGGAATTTGAGCTCCTATATCAAATAATGTCACTTAAGTTTATATATAATAAGTATTGCTTCTACTCAAATTTCTAGTTTTCCTGGTAATTTTTTTTCCTAACAAAAAGCTTAACAAATACCTATTGATCAAACATACTTTCCTTCTTGAAAAATTCTTTGATTGGTTTCCAAGATACCTCTCTCTCTTGATTCTTCTCATTCCTAAAAAGCCCTACTCCTTTTCAGTCTCTCCTCTGTTAGTTCCTCATCTCCCCAATCTCTTAAAGTCAGATGGCCTCAGGGCTCAATCCTTTGACATTTCTTCCTTCTTTATCAACAGTCATTGGATGATCTCATATATCTAATCATTTGTTGCACTTAAACACTGATAATTCCTTATATATCTTCAGTCCAAATTTCACCTATCTTTAACTGAATGTCTAATCAGTGATCCCTGACAGTTTCCCAGTCTCAGTTCATGGTTTTTACAATTTTCTAGCTGTTCAACCCCCAATTTTCAGTCATCCTTCACTCATATTTTTCTCAAACTCTGCCATGTAATTCATCAACAAATCCTATCAATTCTACCTCCAAAATACATCCTCAAATCTGACCACTTTTTACCACCTGTACCACCATGGGTTCAAACAACCACTGAGTCTTAACCAAGATTATACCAGTAACCTTCTAACTATAGCCAGAGGGATCCTTTTGATTTAAATCAGATCATAATATTCTTCTGCTTCAAACCCTCCAACAGCTTCTCATGTCACTCAGCATAAAAACAAAAATCTTTACAATGGATTTAAAGCTCTATTCCATTTGGCTTCTCACTATGTCTCAGACCTCATTTCCCACTTCTTACCTCTTAACTCATTCCATATAAGCTTCACTGGACTCTGCTGAACAAAGAACACATGAAGCAAACTCTTAGATCAGGTCTTTGGCACTTAACTGTTGCCTCTGTCTGAAACACTCTTCTCCAGATACCTCTATTCTGGCTCTGTGACTTACCTTCAGGTCTTTCCTCATATGTCAGCTTATGAGTGAGGACCCTCCCTGACCATCTTATATAAAATGTCAACCCCTGGGCCTCACATTCCCTACTCTCCTCAACCTACTTTATTTTCTCAATATCACGTATGTCCATCTGTTATATATTTACTCCTTGTCTCCCTCCACTAGAATCTAAGCTCCTCTGAGGGCAGGGACTTTAGTTCTTTCTGTTCACTCTTCTGTTTTCCATGCCTAAAACAGTGTCCAGCACATAGCATGTACTCAAATGGTGACTATATAAAAAGGCAGAAAGAAATGAGGAGAAGAGAGTTATTTTCAGCAATCTGAACAAATCACTTAACCTATTTCAGAATCAAATTTTCCTGTTGTGTAAAATGTGGCATTTGGACTAGTTAACCTTTAGAAAGCTCTAGCATTCTGTCATACTATGCTCCTCCCATGGAGTGGTCACAGGGCTGTCCTACCGTCACAATGGGCACATAACTGTCTACTGATATGCTTTCTTTCTCTTGAATTTTGAATATAGCAGAAATATCTGACATACATTCCCCTTACTCTTCTCTGTGACTTTTATTCTGTTTCTCCCCATTATTAAGGAGAAAGGTTTGGGTTTTAGCTACTAGGCCAAAAGCAATCACCAAGGCCTACATTCACGTCAGAGCAGGTTTCCTTACCTCCACTGCAGCGCGCGGCTGGAACAGGGACTGCCAGGACTGCTATGAGCTTGTGGGTTCAGGAAAAAGACAAGAGGAGAAGTAGCCAGGGCACAATCAGCACTAAATGGGATTTTAGTGAAGTACAGGGCTGGAGCTGATGTGGGTGAAAACATGTGCTGGTTTACTTCAGATCCTCGGCAAAGAGTAGAGATTCTGACAACATACCACGGTAGAAAAAAGCAGGGTCAGGGATAATTTCTCAACCAAAAAGAAACATATTCAAAGTGGGTTAGTTTAGGCAAGAAGCTCAAAAAAAAAAAGTGGTCAAAAATCATGCTCGAATATCATACTTCAGTGCAATGTTGGCACACAGGGACCATTGAGACTAAAATTTAATCCACAGAATTAAAACCAAAAATGTAAGCTTTGGGTATTCAAAGTATTTAGATTTGGCTTCTGGAAAAATCTACTACAACTCACCAATTAGCAAGCAGTAAGTAATATTTTGTGTCAATGACTAAAACTTCCTAGAGAAATGTATATATCCATAAAAGTAAAACATTAATAGTTAGATTATATCTACCATAACACCAACTTATTTAGCTAACTTTTGCCTAATGAAACCTCAAATAACATCATTTAACTCTGTATAATAAATTTTGCTTCTACTTAAATTTTAGTTTTTTAGGTTACTTTTTTCCCCTAAAAACAACCTAACCATCTTGATATGTGTTAAGTCCTAATGAAGACTATTAAGTAAATAACATCATTAGACTGAAAACAGATGGTAAATATGGACTTCTACTTTGTTGATCATTGATTGATATGTCACAGATGATGAAAAATAATTGACAGATGCACAGCATTTAATTTGCTATAGTAGGAACATGGCTTTCTATACAAATACCATATTTAGCCACAATATTTCATTTCAAAGATTTAAAAAAACAAGTATCACATAAGCACCTGCTTAAAAATATTAGTTTCCTGTACTGTTATTACTGTTTATATACGGTTACATTCTACTTGTGTTTAATTATATATATTCAAAGGAAATCTTTACCTTCCTACTAATTATCCCTTTAGCTGGCTTCAGCATATTTCCCAGATGAGTACACAATATGTGGATATAAAAGGATAGAAAGATAGAGGGCAGAAAAGTATTTTAAATTCCAGGTGTGCCCAAATTTCCACAAACTCAACATAATAATAAAAATTACAAGAATTGAAAATATCAACTTTGGCTCTCACTTTCAAAAATAATTTTCACTTTTTCTAAAGAACTATTGCAAAAATCAGCTCTCTAGTATATATAAGCTAGAGCTAATTAGAACATACAATAAGACAGTTCTTACTAACCTAATATTGCTTATACAAAATTTTAGAGTCTCAAATCTTAACATATAAAATGAGCCTTAGCCATTTTGATGAATATATAATTAAGATTATAAATCTATGAGAACCAAATCTCATTCTTTTTTTATTATGTTAATCACCATACATTACATCATTAGTTTTTGATGTAGTGATCCATGATTCATTGTTTGCATATAACACCCAGTGCTCCATGCAGAACGTGCCCTCTTTAATACCCATCACCAGGCTAACCCATCCTCACACCCCCCTCCCCTCTAGAACCCTCAGTTTGTTTTTCAGAGTCCACAGTCTCCATGGTTCGTCTCCCCCTCCGATTTCCCCCCCTTCATTCTTCCCCTCCTGCTATCTTCTTTTTTTTTTAAAACATATAATGTATTATTTGCTTCAGAGGTACAGATCTGTGATTCCAAATCTCATTCTTTTTTTGCTAGTAATTAACTCCTTGGCAAACTGGTTATACAATGAGGCTAGAGTTTAAAAAGGATTGTTTGAAAAAGGAAAAGTGATTTATAAACTACTTACTAGCTCCTCAGGGGGAATTTTCCTAAGCTAAATTCAAAGTCACTAAAACAGACACAATGATTACCGTAGTGTACCAACAACATTTGGAGAGCATGATTTTGACCACTTATGTTCTCTTAAACTACAAACTTAATTTTAAAAATTTACAATTTTGCTAACAAATCCTCTTCACTTTAAATGACACTTTAGTTCATAAAGCTTCTTTTTTATGGTCTTTAACTTTTAGTCTTAGTAGGAGAATAAACACTTTTTTAAACATAGGCCAATCTTTCCAATTATATACTTCAGACAAGTCCAGTCTTCCAAAGTCTGGCCGAATCATTACTTTAATCAATGAGCATCCACTAACACAGAAAGGCAATGACCCAAAGGAAGCCCACTGAAGAAGTGTGTCTATTCAAGTATACCACACTAACTCCAGGTAAGCTCTAACATTCACAGGAAGAAAGTCAAGGGCACGCCCTCCAGCCTGAGTTACACAAAGGCAGTTCAAGACAGATCACTGAAGGGTAATGGATTCTAGGACACTTCTTTCCCTGGTTCCTTACTTTGCTGATCAATGCACTCTGCACTTCTTCATTAAATAAGCCTGAGGAGCTCTTGGAAAAGCTACCCTGATGTGGAAGCCATCTTCCATTCCCCAGCTATGAAATCCTTATCTAAGTATTTTTCTATTTCTATTTTATTTCTCTATTGGCCAACACAGAAATAAAATTCAGGTCACACCCTAAAGGACTCAGACTTGGATCTGCAAGGGCAGATCTGAGGTCCTGAGCTGACAGGCCAGGGGCAGAAATACAATACCCTCTCTAGTCCAAGGAGAAGATACTTTCATTTCCATTTGTTTCTCACATTCATGGGGCTTGTATATGCAGCTTCGACACTAAGTTTAAATACACATCCGCTTTCACGGCAGGAAAGAAAGATCTTCATTGTTAACCCAGTTCCCCAGGTACCTAAGCACCCCTAAAATGGTATCTAACTCAATTTTCATAATTAGAAACCCCGTGGGCCCCTGCCAGGGACCAGTGTTTTGACCTTGAATTTGTGAAGCCAGCTCAGCCCTCTTTCTGACAGGCATCTCCAAAGCAGAGTCTTTATCCAAGCAAATGAAAGTGTGTTAGTTGGCATTAGTTCTTTTCCTAACATCTGCCAGTTTCCACTCAGATACCCCAGCCTCCTTACTGAATCCGCAGACATGGTGCTCCCAGTCTCTCTCTCCTCCGTTTCATCATTTTCCTGGCTACTCAAAGCTTTTGCCCTCTCACACTCGGGAGTCTTGGCAGGAAGTTCTCTCACACAAGGGGTATGCGGTCTATAAGCCAAAGGAAACTTACAAAGGCTTCCCAAACTTAAGAGAAAAATTAAAGCACTGTTCTTCAAAAACATAATATTCAGAATTTCCCCCCACCCCCACCGCAAAAGACCTAAGAGCCCAGGAGGCAGCAGTGAGGCACAGTGAGGAGTCCCAGATCCCAAATGAATCAGCTGTCCTCTGATCTGCCTGACATCATTCACACTAGGCCTGTAACAAATCAGAGCGTCAGAGAGCACCTTGTTCCTCCTCAGTGACAAGCACCAAACTCCCTCCCCCACAAGTCAGTTGCAACCTCCAACCCTGAGGCCTGGTAGCAGTGAAGACTCTGGCAAAAATTGTACATACCAACTTGAAAACTCACACTGTGACAGAAATACCATTAACTCTGGAGGCGTGGGCCAGTATAGAACAGCTGTTGCAGTGGGTAGGGAACTGGAAGAAAGCATACTAAGATCCCAAATCAGTAAATTAAGGAGCTAAATATGTGGGCATTTCTGCAACATTATTCATTCTCAAACCCATGTCCGGTGGAGGATGACAATCTTAATGTTAGGGCTCAAAGCATAGCCATTATTAAAATTCTGAATTTGATCAATTTAAATAAACTCTGTATTCCTTCCTTAGACAAAGTTCAGCATCATTTTTAATTCAATTTCTACTACTCTCTAATCACTTGAATAAACTTGTAGTGAGAAAAGCCATAGGAAAGCTAAGAAAATAAACCCAGAAACTATTTGGTTTAATTTCAGTCAGTAACTATTAATGAAATCATCTGTATGGCAGATATTACACAAGACATTATGGTAAGCTACAGAAGAACTCTAATGAAGGGTAAGCTACTTAACTTCCATATGCTTTGTTTTCCCTATCTGTAGAATGAAAATAATTTAAGGTACCTAATAAAGAGGTTGTGGTGAAGATTAATATAAGTAAAACAGAAAAGTGCCTAGCAAAGAGGAAGTGCTATAGAAGTGTTAGCTATTTTTTTTTTCAAAGATTTTATTTATTTATTTGACAGGGAGAAGCAGGCTCTCCGCCGAGCAAGGAGCCCGACACAGGGCTTGATCCCAAGACCCTGGGATTATGACCTGGGCCGAAGGCAGACACTTAACCGACTGAGCGACCCAGGTGCCCAAAAGTGTTAGCTATTTTTATAGTTCTTGCCCTCCAGGAGCTGGCTCCCAATGTAGAGGAGGAGATAAGCCCAAACATATAAGAAACCATCTGACAAAAACAGCCTGGCCTGAAGAAAGCCAAGTGCTCAGGTAAAGCCAAGTGATCAAGTGGAGCTAAAGAAACCAGAATAAGCAAAAGTCTTGGTCCCCTGCTTCAGAGAACCTGCCAACTCTGAAGGGTTCTTCTCATTTATTTAGATGACAAAGTATGTCAAACTATTTTTCTAGGGTAACATTCAAAGGATTAATTCCTACCCCAACCAATACTTTTTCAACTGCAGGTCACAACTCTTTAGTAACTCATAAAATCAATTTAGAAGGGGCGCCTGGGTGGCTCAGTCATTAAGCGTCTGCCTTCGGCTCAGGTCATGATCTCAGGGTCCTGGGATCGAGCCCCGCATCGGGCTCCCTGTTCACCGGGAAGCCTGCTTCTCCCTCCCCCACTCCCCCTGCTTGTGTTCCTGCTCTCGCTATCTCTCTCTCTGTCAAATAAATAAATAAAATCTTTAAAAAAAAAAATTAATTTAGAAGTCAGGTCCAACATTTTCTTAAAAGGGAAAGAGAATGAAATAGAATAGAAAATACTAGAGTGCTTCACACAGTAAGACCTGTTTTGTGAAATATGTATGTTTGTGACATCTATTACTGATAATACATATAAATACAAGGGCAAACAGATGTGATGGGCTGCAATGTAAGATCTATTTTTTATTAAGGGTCAGAATCTAAAAAATTTGAAAGCCACTGTACTTATTACCCAAGCAAACTCACTCTCACCTAGTAGCTACAGACACTCAATTCCTCCCATTACCAGTCTAATCACTTGGCTCTCACAGCTCCTATTTCAGAATCCCCTGCTCTCTGTAAGTCCTAATGAAAATGGAAACACTCTTCAGAAATCTACAACTTCTCAATAAGTCCTGAGTCCCACTTTGGGAAAGTTTTGTGATATTATCAGGGTCAGTCACAAAAGCCCACACTCCCACAACTAAGAAACCAGCCATGGTCTATCCCCATCCCAAGCCAAGGCCATGCAGTTAAGGCCAGGCCCTAAGTTTCTACTCAACACGGTCCATTCTCTAATACCCAAGCCCATTCTCCTGAGTAATAGTAATAGTAATATAATAATGATGACATAACAGCAACCAACATTTATAAGTACTTACTATGTACTGGATTTTATTCTAAGCACTCTACACATAATACCAAGGTAGTCCTCATCACAGTCCTATAATACATGTGCTATTATTATAATTCCATTAAAAAAAAACCACATATACAAAGAGGTTAAAATCTTTAAAGGGGTGGTAAAGGGGAAGGTACCCTTTCCTCAATATATCTGCACCTAGTTACCCTACATATGAATTATGCTAGCCAGAAGTATTCCTGTGTTCAGCCAAGTTAGTGAACTGAAGTAATCTCTAGAATCAATGTTATGAACCGCTGTGCTATAAATACCTTTCAGCAGAAGATTCTGACAATAGCAAATACATTTCTCTCTAGCCTGCTGTGCAATAATAAATTGGGAGAGGAGAGAGAGCATGGAGCTCCTTAAATAATGCTAAAGGTTGGAAAATACTTGATTTTTAGAGAATGAAAATCCTATCTTATGTCCTTCATCTGACCCAAAGAAAGTATCACTCTTAACTCCTAGGGTTTAACATATCCCCACAGAGAGCACTTTCTTTAAACTTACTGGCATTATAATATATCTGTGCCAATATTCCTTTAGCTTTGTCAGCACTAGGAAAGCTTAACATTTCCCTGGGATTGGACAGCACTCAACAACTTGAGGTAAGGAAAATCAAACAACAACCTTTTCTTATTTGTTCACACAACTATTTATCGACTGCATTACCACCCTTAGGGCCAGGCGAGAAAGGTCTCTGCTATGGGCTTCTCACTTTAGCAGTTATGCAAAATCACAAACGCAAAAAATAAATTCACTAAAGAAATGGGTTGCCTCTGTCACACTTGTGATCTGGAGTACTGCACTGACTGACAAGAGTGCAACCCTAAAAATCCATTCTTACAATTTACACTGTTCAAACCCCAGGAAAACACTTGCCCACATCTTTCTTCCTATGTATTTTTTTCTTCCTATGTATTTTTTAAGAAGACAACCATGTCAGATTGCTGTTACAGACTGTGAAACAGCAAACTTCTGAAAGAACCCTGCTGAGATTATAAAATATTTTAACAGCAAAGGGCCTTAGGCGTAAGCAAAAAGACTAATTAACCTGTCAAATCCTTCCTCCTCTCGGGTAACATGAATGTAATAGATTTCTTGGCTAATACAAGTACTGGTTCCAAATACAGCCAAACTAACTATCTACTTGATTTCTTTCTGTTCTAATTCATGGTTTGAAAGATATTCATCATTTAGCTCAGTATTCATAACAGAGCACATGGCAGCTAAGGAACATTTTGCAGAATTAAAGAATTCATACTACTAGTAAATTTATTTTTGTGCAGGTCTAGACATAACATATGTAAGGCCATAGACTATTTATACTGATAACTGTACAGTTAATGCTAAAATTGAAATGTTTTTTATAAAAATACATACTTAGATTTATCTAAAAATCACAAAATTTTTAAATTTAGCTTAATTTTTTAAAAAAGATTTATTTATTTTAGAAAGAGTGCATGAGCAGGGGGAGGGGCAGAAGGAGAGGGAGAGAGAGAACCCCAAGCAGACTCCCCACCGAGTGCAGAGCCTGAGGCTCAATCCCACGACCCTGAGGCCATGACCCCAGCCAAAACCAAGAGTCTGATGCTCAACCGACTAAGCCACCCAGGCGCCCCAGTAATTTTAAATATTTAAAAGTAAAAATAGGGAGACCTAGGTGGCTCAGTTGGCTGAGCATCTGACTCTTGATTTTGATCTTGGGTCATAAAATTGAGCCCCGCGTGGGGTTCCTCACTCAGCGGGGAATCTACTTAAGATTCTTTCTCTCCCTCCCCTTCTCCCCCAGCTCGTGCTCTCTTGCGCTCTCTCTAAAATAAACAAATAAACCTTTTTAAAAAATAAAAACAAAATAACTTTGGAAGCATGAAAATTTTCAATTTTTAACACTTTATGTTTTTTGTAAAAATATATTCAAACTTGTGCTCACTTCAGCAGCACATATACTAAAATTAGAAAAATACAGAGAAGATTAACATGGCCCCTGCACAAGGATGACACACAAATTCATGAAGCATTCTGTATTTTTATATTTTGTAATATATTTTTGGAAACTGAAAAAATATATATTCAAACTTGGTACTCTCTGAATACAATTACATTTTATTTTTAAATCCTCTAGATCATTATAATAATGAGTACAAGCTATAATCAGGACAGAGATAGAAAAGCAGGAAAGTGGAGCTTAAGAAAAAGAAATAGGGATGCCTGGGTGGCTCAGTCAGTTAAGCATCTGACTCTTGGTTTTGGCTCAGGTCATGATCTCAAGGTCATGAGACTGAGCCCCATGTTGGGCTCCACGCTCAGCATGGCGTCTGCTTGAGATTCTCTCGCCCTCTGCCTCTGCCCCTCCCACTTGTGTGCTCTCTCCCTATCTCTCAAATAAATAAATCTTTTAAAAAAGTAAAAATAAAAAATAAATCTTTAAAAAAAAGAAATAGAAAATCTACAAATAAGTTTGTTTGCTTAAATGAAAAAAACAAAACTAATGAAAGTGAACAGACTTCACCACACACAGAAAGCACACATACAATTATCAGTGGTAAAGAAAAGACAATAAACAGGAAATAAGCCATTATATTCAAAGAAGTGAAGCAAATGTCAATATAGAAAGCAAGTATAATTGTTCTTAAAATAATATTATCTATCCAATATTTAGCCAAATATAAAGGTGTTTTTTTCTCCTGTGGTTTAACGGTGAAGTAATCACAGAAAACAAAAAATATTTATAGGTTTAATGTAAATTATTTTGAAATTTGACACTAAAATGGCTAAACATTTAAGCTGGATAAAAAATGATGAAACAAATGGTCACTGACAAGAATAAAGACTTAAATGAAATTAGTAATTTTACTGATAATAAAGCGAGAAAAAAATCATACCTAACTTTTTAAAAAAATATATATGACTCAGTTCTATAGATGATAACAGGAACAAAAGTCATGTTGAACAACTTTGTTATATATATTACTGAGTTACCTGAAGAGGAAAATGAGGAAGTAGAAATGAGAATTTCATTAACTGGAAACAAAATACAGGTTCTGACTTATGAGAGAACTAAGAAAAAATTCTCAATTTTAGGCATTAATATTGTCAAACTTTCACCTGCAACTATGACAGAGTTATGGAAACAAAACTTACCATTCTACTACAAACCCCCATAAAACTAGACAAAACATACGAGGCAGTAGTTTTCAGGCACTAGGAAAAGGCAACACAAAAATGCAAACCTAGGAAAAAGGGAAACTCAAATGCAGAGACATCCCAGTTGTCCCTACCCTCTGCTTGGGAACAATTTTCTTACAGTGGCAAAGAGAGCTACAGTTCAAGCAAAACACAGTAGTTCCACTAAGCTGAGAAGGCACAGGTTAGAGTTCAGGGCAGCTAATCAAACATACATTGAACATTCATCAAGAAAGACCACAAGCTAGGCCATAAAAGAAGTCTCAAGAAATTTCAAAAGATTGAAATCTTATAAAGTAATGTTATCTGAACACAACAGAACTCAAAATCAATTACAATTTTTAAAAAGCCTACAGGATTCCCCAACATTTGAAAATTAAACCACACTTCTAAATAATCTATTGGTCAAAGATGAAATGACAAAAGAAATTAGAAAATCATTTAGATTCAATTAAAATTAATACACGAGATATCAAACTTTATAGTATGCAGCTAAAGGAGTGCTTAGAAGGAAATTTATAGTTTTAAATGCTTACGTTAAAAAAGGAAGATCTAAAATCACTAACTTATGCCTCTACATTAAAAACTGAAAAAAAGCAAATTAAATTCAAAATACAAGAATACATAAAAGTAAAAACAGAAATCAATGACTGAAACACTGTCAACTATACTTCAATTTAAAAGCGGGGGGGTGGGGGGGTGGGATAGAAGAGCCCTGTCACAAGCTCTAGAAGCTGCCTGGATGGTTTAAGACATGTTTTTATTTTTTATTTTTTTTTATTTATTTATTCATGAGAGTCAGAGAGAGAGAGAGAGAGAGAGAGAGAGGCAGAGGCAGAGGGAGAAGCAGGCTCCCCGCCTAGCAGGGAGCCCGATGCGGGACTCGATCCCAGGACTCTGGGATCATGACCTGAGCCGAAGGCAGACGCTTAACCATCTGAGCCACCCAGGTGCCCCTAAGACATGTTTTTAAAAAGAAGAAGAAATCAATGACAGAAAAGAAGTAGAAAAAATTAACAAAACCAAAAGTGGGTTCTTTGAAACTATTAATAAAATTAATAAAAATCTTTGTAAGAGAGGGGTGTTTGGCTGGCTCAGTTGGTAGAGCAACTTTTTTTTAAATTTTTTTATTTTTATTATTTTTTTTAAATGTTTTATTTATTTATTCATGAGAGTCAGAGAGAAAGAGAGAGAGAGAGAGAGAGAGAGAGAGAGAGAGAGAGGCAGAGGCAGAGGGAGAAGCAGGCTCCCCGCCTAGCAGGGAGCCCGATGCGGGACTCAATCCCAGGACTCTGGGATCATGACCTGAGCCGAAGGCAGACGCTTAACCATCTGAGCCACCCAGGCGCCCATCAACTTTTTTTTTTTTTAAGATTTTATTTATTGATTTGACAGAGAGATAGAGAGAGATCACAAGTAGGCAGAGAGGCAGGCAGAGGGAGAGGGAAAAGCAGGCTCCCCACTGAGCAGGAAGCCCGACGTGGGGCTTGATCCCAGGACCCCGGGATCATGACCCAAGCTGAAGGCAGCCACTTAACCGACTGAGCCACCTAGGCACCCCGAGCATTCAAACACTTGATATTGGGGTCATGAGTTCAAGCCCCACATTGGGCATAGAGTTTATTTAAAAGAAAAAAAAAAATCCTAGTAAAACAAATCAAGAAGCAAAGGAGAGAAAACACAGATTACCATTCTTAGGAATAAAAGATGAGTTACTGCAACATTTCAATAGACAATAAAAGAATGAGAATACCATGAATAACCTATGCCAGTAACATAGAAGATGGATAACTTACATAAAAAGTTCAGGGGTGTCTGGGTTGGTTAAGTATCCAACTCTTGGTTTCAGCTCAGGTCATGATCTCAGGGTCCTGAGACTGAGCCCCAAGATGCTTGGAAATTCTCTCCCTTTCCCTTTCCCTCCCCTCCCCCCACTCATTCTCTCTCTCTCTCTCAAATAAATAAAATTGGGGCACCTGAGTGGCTCAGTTGGTTTAGCGTCTGCCTTCAGCTCAGGTCATGATCCCAGGGTCCTGGGATCAAGCCCCACATCGGGCTCCCTGCTGGGTGGGAAGCCTGCTTCTCCCTCTCCCACTCCCCCTGCTTGTGTTCCCTCTCTTACTGTGTCTCTCTCTGTCAAAAAAAAAAAAACTTAATAAATAAATAAATAAAATGCTTTCTTGGGGGGCACCTGGCTGGCTCAGTTGGAAGAGCATGCTACTCTTGATCTCAGGCTCATGAGTTCGAGCCCCACAGAATGTAGGGATTACTTAAATAAATAAACTTTTAAAAATAAATAAACTGCTTACTTGGTAACAACCTTGCTTTTAAAATTTGAATCTTCTAGGTCAATGTAGTTTTATTAAAAAATACAGATGTCTAGGACTTATTCCTGACTCACTAAATCTTTTTACTTGAGATCCTTAGTATAGTCTTGGTATATACATTATGCCATAAGATTATTATATGTTATATATCAGCATTTTTTCCTCTGCAATAATCATGTTCATTCATGTTTTATAAATCAGCTATAATATTCACTGTCTTCTTTGAAAAGAACTACTCTTAGAGACATTTTGCTAAAACATTTTTGAATTGGCTTTAATATTCTTGCTTTGCATGCCACAGAAACAACTTAATTCCCTGGTTAGTTGCATTATTCTTGTTATGAACTCTCATTAGACCTTTCACATTTAAAGATCACCAGTAATAAACTGACCACAGCTATTTTAAGTCTTTGTCATCTACAGAGAGATTTTGTTTTACACAGATGCTAGTCTGAATGATCTGCAATCAACTAGAAGCCAAAGTCTGTGTTTTCAACAAAGGACTGTCTCAGAGCCCCCTGGAAAAGGACTGTAGCAGGTATCTCAAACTACTGACACTTCAAAGAATGGACTCTTGGGGACAGACTTCTGAAGCTATCGCTTGGACAACTGGACAACTTCCAGACCATTCCAGTGGACTGAGTCAGAATTTCCAAAACTCTTTTTAGTTGAGAAGCAGACCATTAAACTAGATCCAGTGAAACGAGAATTAATTACATAGGCCTAAATGAACTAATGAGAGATGATTATAGTTATTTGTTTGGTATATTTTCTTTCTTTTTTTTTTTTTAAAGATTTTATTTATTTATTTGAGAGAGAGAGAATGAGAGACAGAGAGCACGAGAGGGAAGAGGATCACAGGGAGAAGCAGACCCCCCGCCGAGCAGGGAGCCCGATGCGGGACTCGATCCCGGGACTCTAGGATCATGACCTGAGCCGAAGGCAGTCGCCCAACCAACTGAGCCACCCAGGCGCCCCGTTGTTTGGTATATTTTCTTAATATCTGTTTTCTAGATATATAAGGAAGCCTGCTCTCTTCCTTCTTAAGCTATCTAAACCCTAAAAAATTTAATACCCTTTGCTTTTGTAAAATGCAACATTCCTGAATTATACCTGATTTTCAAAGACTCTCTCCCCAGTGAGATTTAAGTCTTGCTGAATTTTCTTACTGAATGCCCTTAAAAAAAGGTTATACAACAAAGGATTTGGGAAAAAAAAAAAAAAAAAAAGAAGAAGAAGAATTTGCCTGAAATGTCATATTTGAGAATGATACTTACTTAAACCACTTTTAAGGAAACACAGTTGACTTTATGGAGCCAGTACTAACAAAACCCTCATAGGAAAATTGCCCTGGTCCCTAGCTTTCCAGGATTCAGCCTTCTAGATGGTAAGGAAGGTCACTTCCTGGAAGGCCCAGGACCTTAGGACATTTGGGGGATCTTGAGAAAAGAATTCACCCAAATTTATCAGTACTGCAGATGAAATCTGATAGAGCATTTCTTAAGCTTGGTTTTCTAGCCTCAAAATACAAATAATAGGGGCGCCTGGGTAGCTCAGTCGTTAAGCATCTGCCTTCATCTCAGATCATGATCCCAGGGTCTTGGGATCGAGCCCCGCATCGGGCTCTCTGCTCAGCGGGAAGCCTGCTTCTCCCTCTCCCGCTCCCCCTGCTTGTGTTCCTTCTCTCGCTTTGTCGCTCTCTGTCAAATAAATAAATAAAATCTTTTAAAAAAAATACAAATGATAGAGGCTTTTAAAAGTTCAATCTGAGATTCTTTATAAAATTTCCAGCAAAGCAAATTAAAAAGGTCTATATGGAAAATTAACATTATTGCCACCCCATGTAAATAACCAAGCCAAACTTAATAAGACCAACCTTGTTTTATGATTAAGAATAATATTTGAGATTGCTTTGGATCAAAAGGGTAAGACTGTAAGGAAACTTGGTATAATCAAAGAAAACATAATAATCTTCTGATGGAAAACTATGTATTGTTTAGAGAACACATTATTTGTTCCAGCCTTTTACTGCCTTTGAGCTATTTTACAACTCTGCAAATTATAATAATTGATACTGATACAAATAGTTCTTGTCTATAGATATTATAAATTCTGTAGAGTTGAGGTTCAATTGACTTCCCTTCTCCCCACAGAAAAATCCAGTTTTGTAACCATTTACAAATATATTTCAACATTTCCTTATACATATAAAGCTATGCTTCTTTCATTTCTCTGAATCGGCCTCAACATCTGCCTGGTGCCCTTATTGAGTTAAATAAAATATATAACACGTCTATTTTTTTAATCAATAGCTTCACACATTTTTTTGTAATTTGTTATTATAAAGCTATATTTGTCAGGATAGGAAAATAGAACATATTTTATTTTACAGTTTGTTAGCATTATGTAAAACTCCAACTTTATATCTCCATTTGTGTTTTTGTTCCAGGCTAAACAAACATTAGGAACAGGGCTAAGTGATTGCCTGCTATGTGTTAAACTCTATACTAGGCCCCAAGGCCAGAGTATTGTACCACACAACATGGTCCTGACCTCATGGAGTTTACCATCTGCTATGGACCAAACAGTGTCCCCACACACCCCCAAAGTCATATGTTGAAGCCCTATTTGGAGACAGGTCTTTAGGAAGTAATTAAGGATAAATGAGGTCATAAATGTGGGGCCCTAATCTCAAAGGACTGGTGGCCTTTAAGAGGAAAAAAATCTTTCTTGTACACATGCCCCCTACCCCTCCTCTCCCAACTCCCTCACAAAAGGCCATGTGAGGGGCGCCTGGGTGGCTCAGTCAGTTAAGCGGCTGCCTTCGGCTCAGGTCATGATCCCAGGGTCCTGGGATCGAGCCCCGCATCGGGCTCCCTGCTCAGCGGAGAGCCTGCTTCTCCCTTTCCCTCTGCCTGCCACTCTGCCTACTTGTGCTATCTCTCTGCCAAATAAATAAATTTAAAAAAAAAAAAAAAAAAAGGCCATGTGATCACACAGCAAGAAGGTGGTATCTACAAGCTAGAAAGAGAACCCTCTACAGAAACCGATGTTGCTGGCATCTAGATCTTGGACATCTGGCCTCCAGAACTGTGAAAATACACTTCTGTTATTTAAGTCACTGAGCCTGTGGTATTTTATTATGGCAGCCCAAGCAGACTAACAGATCAAACAATGGGAGAAGACAGATAAATAATTCTTTATTTACAACTGCTGTAAAAAGCTATGAAGGAAAAGTACAGGGTTTAATGAAAGTACATTCTGGGAAATCCAACTTAAAGTCTAGGGACAACACGGTATGGATGAGGTCAGAAAAGCCTCTCATAAGGAAGTGAGATATAAGCTGACACTTGACCGAAAATAAGAACTAGCAAGGTAAATATGAGGGAAAAAACATTCCAGGTACAAGGAACATACTGTGCAAGATATGGAGACAAAGACAGGAACCAGATTGTGTAGATAGTTTTAAGGGCCATGTCAAGACTTTCAGGTATGATCTTAAGAGTATTAAAAAATTCACTAAACAAGTTCACATAAACATCTAATAACCAAATCTGCACTTTAAAAAGCTTTTTCTGGCTACTATGTGATAGATGGGTAATAGACTGGGGCTAAGCAATGCTCGACAAAGAAAGACCAGTTAGGAAGTTATAGCAGCAACAGAGGCAAGAGATTACAATGGCTTGGACTATATGGACACACCAGGGATAGTAGAAAGAAGTAGAGGAAATATTTGAGAGATATTTGAGAGGCATAATAGGAAGGAGTTGTAGGTGTAAGGAAGAAGAAGGTAATAGCAACAAAGTTTTCTATCAGGAAGTGATACCATTTAGTAAGCTAGGGAATATGAGAGGAGTAGGTTTTTGAGAAAGACAATGACTTCAGTTTTATAAATGCTAAAGTTTAGATGTTTCTGAGATATCCAAGTAGATTATAGTGAATTGGTAGTTGTGAGGTCTAGAGATATAAATGTGAGGAGAATTAGCATAACAACAGCAATTGTAAAAATAATAATGAGCTCTCAAAGATTTTCAATTTGCAAGTCCTGTGTCCACAAACTCATGGCTCACTGACAAAATACAACCATTTTTAACAACAAAATGGCTCCGGCTAGGAAATCAGTGATGACTATTATTCTATCCCTGCCAACTTCAGCCAACCCCTGCCTTCCCACTGGAGATAGAGAACCTATGTGAAATCATTTCCTATGTAAGTCCAATTAAAAAAAAGAAGACACACTATTAAGTATAGCACAGAGCCATTAATCTGGCCTTCAGAGTCTTTAAAACTACCAAAATTTCCTGATTTTCAAAGTCCACAGAGAAACTAAAGCCCCGTATCAGGCACCACTGATACCAAACAAAGGGTTTACTATGTGTAGCAGGTGGTATCTCTTTTTAGCACATTCTCCAGAAGCATTTATCCAGGCAAATACCATTAAGTTGCATCAGAGTGGGAAAGTACATGATACTGTTTCATATGTCAGTTTCACAGGGGCAAAAGTTAGACACATCATATCCTTGAGCCCCAGGAACTCCTCCCTGCCCACTGTCTATCACTGCATTTACTTATACCTGGCATTTACTTTCATCCAATATCTGATGTCTAAGTCCACTGCCTGAATGAGTAAGTCAACAACACAAAAAGATAACTATTCCCAAGGACTCTAAGAATAAAGGTCACCAATAGCAACACACACACACACACACACACACACACACACCATGACAGGTGCTTCAGCCACCTCTTTACTCCTATAGTCTGTTCTTCACCTCCACTGGACTGCTCACAGCTTCAAAGAAATAAAGCAATGACATTTCAGGAAATATGAAGATTACCTTAAGTTGTAATGAATAGTACAAGAGCTTAACTTTCTGGGTAACTAGAGACATAAACACTATTTACACTGAACTCCTAAGTGTAGGGTCTAGGTATTGGTCCTGAAATCCACAAACAAAAAAAGCAATCCTATTTGAAAGGAACTGCCAAAGGAGGCCTGCCTCATAAAGCTGGGCAAGGGAAGCTATTCAGAGCTGGTCCAATTGAGAAAAAAGCAAAATACAATACTCCCATAGCTTGGAAAACAAATACAGATAGTTAGAACTTCATTCTCTCTCAATTCTTTTTCCACAGATATGTACACTTTTAACAAGGTTATCAACTCCTCTAGGTCTGATATTCTAGACTACATTTTTTAATGCATTGAAAAATATCCACATGGGCTTGAGTGTGAAATAGCTTTCTAAAAATGAAAATTTTATTTCAGAAAGCTACATCTAATATAAATGGTATGAGCCAGGCCAAAAGAACTTACATAACCAACTTGCCCCAACAAAGCCCTCATCATTGCAGGCCTGGATTTTCTCATTCCCCATACTGGAACTTAGTTGCTCTCTTTCCTTATGTGATCAAAGCCAATCATGAATATTCTGTGGCTTTTCTAAGGTGCACTATTATTCATTTAACTTGGTTTAGCATCTTACTAAGGTTAACAAAACAAAACAAACCTACCGGCCTGAAATGGTGTTATTTAGGCCAAGTCACCAAACCGAGGCATAATACCTAACCTAATTGCACTTACAACCTTTCCCAGAACGTAGTCTTAACAGGTGAAGAATTTTCTGGTCAGCACCAATAAGGGTAATCTGTCACATGGCCTTCCCCATCCACCTACTAAAACCCTTTCATCCCCAGATGTGACCTTACCTGAAATAACCCTTTTTTCTGTTTATGACTTCCTTGTCCTGCCTTTAAAAACCTTTCCCTTTTTGTAGCCCTTTGGAACTCTGCTCTACTTGTTACGTGGGATGCTGCCTGACTCATGAATCATTTAATAAAGCCCATTACATCTTCAAATTCATTAGGTAGAATTTTGTTTTTTTAACACTAATTTGTGTTTCTGAAGAATTTACGGCTTCTAACAGGTAATTATGGCCTGCTAATAATAAAAGCAATAATAAACTACTGGGTTTTTTTGAAGTTTATTAATAACAGGCACTGCACTAACTTCTATAACAAATAGCTGAGGGCTTAACTGCAGGCACTATGCCATTCACTTTACATGCATAATCTTCTTCAAATAAACTGAGGTAACCAAGGCTACTGGGGACAAATTGTCAATGCTCCTGTCTAAGGCCAGTATTTCAGTAAGTACCTAGATATGTGTCCTCCATTTTTAAAAAATATTTTATTTATTTATTTGAGAGAGAGCACACACGAGCAGGGGGGAGAGGCAGAAGCAGGCTCCCCGCTGAGCAGGGAGCCCGATGTGGGGACTCGATCCCGGGACCCTGAGATCATAACCTGAGCTGAAGGCAGACGCTTAACCGACTGAGCCACCCAGGAGCCCCTGTGTCCTCTATTTTTGCCTACTCGAGGACATTCCAGCAACTGTTCATCCCCTCTCACATTAACTTTTCCTTCTCTACTGGATAATTTCATTGAAATAAAAACATAATGTAATATCTCCCATCTACATTTTAAAAAGTGGGGGAGAAAACTCCATGACCTTTTCCAGCTATCACCTAATTTCTATGATCCTCTTTTCAGCAAATCTCTGAAATAATATTACTCACTAATCCTCCCCAAAACATCAGAAAAGGAACAAGAATAATTAAGTGAAATTCTATATGCTCTTCACTTAGATTTGCTTTTTTCTCTCCCTTCTCCTCTTCCTCTCTCTGTGCACGCAGGCAGGCAGGCAGACTCGCACACATGCAATTACTTTTTGTTAATTAGCTGAACCATTGGCAAGTCATCTGTAAACACCGTAATACCTCCTCCCTCAAATACTTCCACAATTAATCCTTGCCTAACAAGAGAGAACCACCACACAACTGTCCCACTAGAAAGTTTAACACTGACACAATAATATTATCGAATAAAAGTCCACATTCAAGTATCAATTGTCCCAATAATGTCTTTCAACTATTTTTTTGTAAATCCAGGATCCACCCAAGAATTAAGCATTACATTTATTCACCAAGTCTCTTTTGTATCTAGTAATCTAGAACATATCCTTGGTCTTTTTTTTTTTTAATCTTTTACAATTTCAACATTTTTGAAGAGTCCAGGCCAATAGTTTCTACATATTGCCCCCTCAGTTTGGACTTCTCTGATTGTTTCTTCCTATAGTACACTGAGGTTAAACATTTTTAACCCAAATATTACACAGATAATACTGTCTCCCATTCTCTCTTGAACCCATTCGATTCAAGTTCTATACCCACTTCCCATTGATACTGTTCACCTAGGTCACCATTAGGAAATTCCCTATTACTAAATCCAAAGGTCAATTCTTAAGTGTTCATCTTACATAACCTGTCAGCAGCAGCTTTTTGCATACTTTCTTCTTGTTGCTTTGGAAACACCACTCTCTTCTGGTTTTCCTCCAACCTCACTGTCTGCTCCTTTCCAGTTTTCTTTACCAATGGATTCTCCTTATCTCCTAACCAGTAAACACTCAAGTGCCCCAGGACTAGACTCACTCACTCACCAGGTCAGTGCTGCTCAACCAGCTGTGGTGAAGGAGCACGTGAAAATTTTAATCCACCACAAACCACTGCAAGATACAATAAATATGAAATAACAGAATAAATTGGGGCGCCTGGGTGGCTCAGTTGTTGGGCGTCTGCCTTCAGCTCGGGTCGTGATCCCAGAGTCATCAGATCGAGTCCCATGTGGGGCTCCCTGCTCAGCAGGAAGCCTGCTTCTCCCTCTCCCACTCCCCCTGCTTGTGTTCCCTCTCTCGCTGTTTCTCTCTCTGTCAAATAAATAAATCTTTAAAAAAAAAAAAAAAGAAAGAACAGAAAAATGATCAAATGCTTGAATGTTACAACAATGTCAGTTGGTTACTCTAAATTTCTGTACTTAACTCATGGCAAACTGGTAACAAACAGTTCGATAGCCACCACCAGTCAGCTGACCACACTTGAGTAGCATTTTAGTAGTTTATTTCTCCAGTCTCATAACTTTGAATTTCATTTATGTGTTGTCAATCTCCAAATATATATCTCCAGATCAGATTTCACCCTTGATCCCCAATTCATATATACAATTATCTTTTCAACACTCCTTCTCAGATGTCAAACAAGCACCAAGGTCCTGATTCCTCCAACAACTCCCACTCCTGCCCCTCCCAAGAACAAAAAACAACAGAAAACAACCCTGTGCCAATCACATACTCCCCATCTTGCTTGATAAATGGCAATCATATTCACCTAGCTATTCAGTCCTAAAACCTTGCAGCCACCACCAATTCTTCAATTTCTTTCATATACCAAAATTAACTATCAAGAAATATTGTCAGCTCTCCTTTCAAAATATAACCAGAACCCAACCATTTCTTACCACCTCAGCTGTTACCACCTTGTCTAAGCTACCACCACCTTGACTGATTTTTGTAATGGTTTCCTCACACACTTCCCTGCTTTCACTTCTGCTCTCCCTACACTCCGAGCAAGAAGTGACTTTGTTAAAACCTAAGACAACTCTATTCAACAGAGAAAGAAAAGTTGTTTCAACAAATGGAGCTGGGACAACAGCTATCCACATTCAGAAGAATGAAATCGAATCCTCACCTTAAACCACATATAAAAATTAACTAATAATGAATCAAAGACCAAAAGTAAGAGCTAAAACCATAAAATTCTTAAAAAGAAATAGAGGTAAATCATCACAACAGTATTCTATGTTTTCTCAGATTCTGTATTTGCCTATTGGCTTTTTTTTTTTCCCCCAAGTAATCTCTACACCCAGTGTGGGGCTTGAACTCACAACACCCAGATCAAGCATGCTCGACTGAGCCAGCCAGGCACCCCCTATTTGGCACTTATTAATCATAGGGCCAAACTAAAAGCCAAACTTATTTGTACTCCCCTGCAATCCAGTTTTTGTGCATGTGCAAAACTCCTATTAACAAACCTTCTAACCAAACCTGAGTCCATACTCCCAACCTTTATCAAACTCTCACACATCAAGCCAATATTTCCCCTGCCCTGTATCACTCAGGGTCAAGTACCAGACAACTAAAAATCACCTCTACAGCCCAGAACCCGCCAATGTTATTCAAAGTAGCCAGTCCTAAGCTGGTTACCTTGCCCTGCCTTGCCTTTCCTATACAAACCCCAATAAAGACTCTGGCTTAGGCTTTCCTCTTGCTCCTTTCTGCCTCCTGACTAAACCTGGTGCTTTCCTCATGTGGCCTGCATGGCATGGCATGCCCCTTTCTGTTGGGGAAATTTTAAGTAATAAATTTTTCTTTCAATAGCATTAGTCTCTCTGTGTCATTACTTAGTTACCTTTACATATTAAGGCCTAGGAACAAATAAGACCTTGAATTAGGCAATGGTTTCTTAGATGTGATATCAAAAGCACAACCAAAGAAAAAGCAGATAAACTGGACTTCATCAAAATTAGAAACTTCTATGCATCAGAGGTCACTATCAAGAAAGTCAAACAACCACCCACAGAATGGAAGAAAATATTTGCAAATCATGTATCTGATAAGGGTCTAGTATACAGAATATATAAACTACTCTTATAATTCAACAATAAAAAGACAAATACCTCAAATAAAAAATGGGCAAAGGACCTGAATAAACATTTCTCCAAAGAAGATATGCAAATAGCCAACAAGTACATAAAAAGATACTCTACAGGGGCACCTGGGTAGCTCAGTTGGTTAAGCTTCCAAGTCTTGATTTCGGCTCAGGTCGTGATCTCAGGGTCATGAGATCGGAGCCCTGCATTGGGCTCCGCACTCAGCAGGGAGTCCGCTTGAAATTCTCTCTCTCCCTCTGCCCCTCCCCCTACTCGTGTACACACTCTCTCCCTCAAATAAATAAATAAATCTTAAAAAAAAAAAAAAAAGAGAGAGAGAGAGAGGTACCTGGGTGACTCCGTCGGTTAAGCGTCTGCCTTCAGCTCAGGGCATGATCCCAGGGTCCTGGGATGGAGCCCTGCATCGGGCTCCCTGCTCAGAGGGGAGCCTGCTTCTCCCTCTCCTCCCTGCTTGTGCTCTCTCTCGTTATCTGTTGCTATCTCTGTCTCTCCCTCAAAAAAAATAAATAAAATCTTTAAAAAAAAAAAAGAGAAAGAAAGAAAGAAAAACTATTACATCATTAGTTATTAGAGAAAAGCAAATCAAAACCACGATGAGAAATAAATTCAGCAAAGTTGCAGGATATAACACCAACACACAAAAATCAGTTGCATTTCTATATACTAACAATGAACAATCCAAAAAAGAATTTAAGAAACAAGTCCATTTATAATAATATAACAAAGAATAAAAATTTAGGAATAAGTTCAACTAAGGAGGTGAAAGACCTATACACTGAAAACTATGAAACATTTCTGAAAGAAATTTAAGACTTAAATAAATGGGAAAATATCTTATGTTCAAACATTGGAACTTAATATTAGTCAATCTGATAATATTACCCAAATTGATCTACAGATTCAATACAACCCCTATCAAAATCCCAATGACATTTCTACAGAAATACAGAATCACAAGAAATCCTAAATAACCAAAATAATCTTGAAGAACAGAGGTTGATACCAACCTTCCTAATTCAAAACTTACTACAAAGATACAGTAATCAAAACAGTGTGGTACTAGTATAAGGACAGACATTTAGATCAATGGAATAGAATAGAGAGTCCCAAAATAAATGTTAATATATATGGTCAAATATTTTTGACAAGGGTGCCAAGACCATCCAATGGGGTAAAGACAGTCTTTTTAACAAATAATTCTAGGGAAACTAGATACTCATATGCAAAAGAATGAAGTTAGATAATTACCTTACATCATAAACAACAATTAACTCAAAATGGATCAAAGATCTAAAACAATAAAATTCTTGGGGCGCCTGGGTGGCTCAGTCATTAAGCGTCTGCCTTTGGCTCAGGTCATGATACCAGGGTCCTGCGATTGAGCCCTGCATCGGATTCCCTGATCAGCGGGAAGCCTGCTTCTCCCTCTCCCACTCCCCCTGCTTGTGTTCCCTCTCTCGCTGTGTCTCTCTGTCAAATAAATAAAATCTTAAAAAAAAAAAAAGAAACAACTATAAAATTCTTAGAAAAAAATACCTGGAAGATACCTTTCTGACACTGGATCTGGCAATGATTTCTTGGATATGACACCAAAAGCAAAGGCAACAAAGAAAAAAATAAATCAACTGGACTTCATGAAAACATCTTTTGTGTATCAAAGACATTATCAAGGGAGTGAAAATGCAAATGCAGCCCAAGGAATGGAAGAAAATGTATGCAAATCATTTATCTGATAAGAGTTTAATATCCAAAAAAGCTTTTAAAAAGGGAGGGGGGAGGGGCGCCTGGGTGGCTCAGATGGTTAAGCATCTGCCTTGGGCTCAGGTCATGATCCCAGAGTTCTGGGATCGAGCCCCATATCGGGCTCCTGGCTCAGCTGGGAGCCTGCTTCTCCCTCTCCCTCTGCCTCTCTCCCTGCTCATTCTCTCTCTCTGTGTCTCAAGTGAATAAATAAAATCTTTAAAAAAAAAGGGAGGGGGGGAACGCCTGGTTGGCTCAGTCTGTTGAGCATCTGTCTTCAGCTCAGGTCATAATCCCGGGGTCCGGGAATCAAGTCCCACATCGGGCTCCTTGCTCAGCAGGGAGCCTGCTTCTCCCTCTGCCTGCTTCTCCCTCTGCTTGTGCTCTCTCTCTCTTTCTCTGACAAATAAATAAATAAATCTTTTTTATGAGCAATTATATGCCAGCAAATTGGATAATCTAGAAGAAATGGATGCATTCCTAGAGATGTATCAACTACCAAAACTGAACCAGGAAGAAATAGAAAACCTGAACAGACCTATAACCACTAAGGAAATTGAAGCAGTAATCAAAAATCTCCCAACAAAAGCCCAGGGCCAGATGGCTTCCCAAGGGAATTCTACCAAACATTTAAAGAAGAATTAATACCTATTCTTCTGAAACTGTTCCAAAAAATAGAAATGGAAGGAAAATTTCCAAACCCGTTTTATGAGGCCACCATTACCTTGATCCCCAAACCAGACAAAGACCCCATCAAAAAGGAGAATTACAGACCAATATCCTTGATGAACATGGATGCAAAAATTCTCACCAAAATACTAGCCAATAGGATCCAACAGTACATTAAAAGGATTATTCACCACCAAGTGGGATTTATCCCTGGGCTGCAAGCTTGGTTCAACATCCACAAATCAATCAATGTGATACAATACATTAATAAAAGAAAGAACAAGAACCATATGATCCTCTCAATAGATGCAGAAAAAGCATTTGACAAAGTACAGCATCCTTTCTTGATCAAAACTCTTCAGAGTATAGGGATAGAGGGTACATACCTCAATATCATAAAAGCCATCTATGAAAAACCCACAGCACATATCATTCTCAATGGGGAAAAACTGAGAGCTTTCCCCCTAAGGTCAGGAACATGGCAGGGATGTCCACTATCACCACTGCTATTCAACATAGTATTGGAAGTCCTAGCCACAGCAATCAGACAACAAAAAGAAATAAAAGGCATCCAAATCGGCAAAGAAGAAGTCAAACTCTCACTCTTTGCAAATGATATGATACTTTATGTGGAAAACCCAAAAGACTCCACCCCAAAACTGCTAGAACTCATACAGGAATTCAGTAAAGTGGCAGGATATAAAATCAATGCACAGAAATCAGTGGCATTCCCATACACCAACAACAAGACAGAAGAAAGAGAAATTAAGGAGTCGATCCCATTTACAATTGCACCCAAAATCATAAGATACCTAGGAATAAATCTAACCAAAGAGGCAAAGAATCTGTACTCAGAAAACTATAAAAGACTCATGAAAGAAATTGAGGAAGATACAAAGAAATGGAAAAATGTTCCATGCTCATCGATTGGAAGAACAAATATTGTGAAGACATCAATGCTACCTAGAGCAATCTACACATTCAATGTGATCCCTATCAAAATACCATCAACTTTTTTCAAAGAAATGGAATAAATAATCCTAAAATTTGTATGGAACCAGAAAAGACCCCGCATAGCCAGAGGAATGTTGAAAAAGAAAAGCAAAGCTGGCGGCATCACAATTCCGGGCTTCAAGCTCTATTACAAAGTCATCATCAAGACAGTATGGTACTGGCACAAAAACAGACACATAGATCAATGGAACAGAAGAGAGAGCCCAGAAATGGACCCTCAACTCTATGGTCAACTAATCTTCGACAAAGCAGGAAAGAATATCCAATGGAAAAAAGACAGTCTCTTCAACAAATGGTGTTGGGAAAATTGGACAGCCACACGCAGAAGAATGAAACTGGACCATTTCCTTACACCACACACAAAAATAGACTCAAAATGGTTGAAAGACCTCAATGTGAGACAGGAGGCTATCAAAATCCTAAAGGAGAACATAGGCAGCAGCCTCTTCAACCTCAGCCACAGCAATTTCTTCCTAGAAACATCGCCAAAGGCAAGGGAAGCAAGGACAAAAATGAACTCTTGGGACTTCATCAAGATAAAAAGCTATTGCACAGCAAAAGAAACAATCAACAAAACCAAAAGACAACCGACAGAATGGGAGAAGATATTTGCAAATGACATATCAGATAAAGGGCTAGTATCCACAATCTATAAAGAACTTCTTAAACTCAACACCCAAAGAACAAATGATCCAATCAAGAAATGGGCAGAAGACATGAACAGACATTTTTGCAAATAAGACATCCAAATGGCCAACAGACACATGAAAAAGTGCTCAACATCGCTCAGCATCAGGGAAATCCAAATCCAAACCTCAATGACATACCACCTCACACCAGTCAGAATGGCTAAAATTAACAAGTCAGGAAATGACAGATGTTGACGGGGATGCGGAGAAAGGGGAACACTCCTACACTGTTGGTGGGAATGCAAGCTGGTGCAGCCACTCTGGAAAACAGTATGGAGGTTCCTTAAAAAGTTGAAAATAGAGCTACCGTACGATCCAGCAGCTGCACTACTGGGTATTTACCCCAAAGATACAAATGTAGGGATCCGAAGGTACGTGCACCCTGATGTTTATAGCAGCAATGTCCACAATAGCCAAACTGTGGAAAGAGCCAAGATGTCCATCGACAGATGAATGGATAAAGAAGATGTGGTATATATATATACAATGGAATATTATGCAGCCATCAAAAGGAATGAAAGCTTGCCATTTGCAACGATGTGGATGGAACTGGAGGGTGTTATGCTGAGCAAAATAAGTCAATCAGAGAAAGACATGTATCATATGACCTCACCGATATGAGGAATTCTTAATCTCAGGAAACAAACTGAGGGTTGCTGGAATAGTGGGGGGTGAGAGGGATGGGGTGGTTGGGTGATAGACATTGGGGAGGGTATGTGCTACGGTGAGCACTGTGTAAGACTGTTGAATCACAGATCTGTACCTCTGAAACAAATAATACATTATATGTTTAAAAAAAAAAAGAAGAAGAAGATAGCAGGAGGGGAAGAATGAAGGGGGGGAAATCGGAGGGGGAGACGAACCATGAGAGACTATGGATTCTGAAAAACAAACTGAGGGTTCTAGAGGGGAGGGGGGTGGGAGGATGGGTTAGCCTGGTGATGGGTATTAAAGAGGGCACATTCTGCATGGAGCACTGGGTGTTATAACCAACAATGAATCATGGATCACTACATCAAAAACTAATGATGTAATGTATGGTGATTAACATAATAATAAAAATAAAATAAAATAAAAAATAAATGTAAAAAAAAATAAATCTTTTTTAAAAAAAGAGTTTAATATCCAGAATATATTACAAACTCCTACAACTAAACACTAAAAATAAACAACCCAATTCAAAAACGGGCAAAGAAATTGATTTCACCAAAGAAGGTTTACAAATGACCAGTAAGCACATGAAAAGATGCTCAACATCACTAGTAATTAGGAAAATGCAAATTAAAGCCATAATGAAATACCACTTCACACTTACGAAGATGACTATTATTTTAAAAATGGAAAATAACAGGTGTTGGCTAGGATGTGGAGAAATTGGAACCCTCATGTATTGCTGGTTGGAATGTAAAATGTTGCAGCTGCCGTAGAAAGCAGTATGGTGGCTCCTCAGAAAGTTACACACAGAATTACCATATGATCCAGAAACTCCCCTTCCTGGTATCTACCTGAATTAAGTGAAAGCAGGGACTCAAACAGATACTTGTACACCCATGTTCACAGCAGCATTATTCACAATAGCCAAAAAGTGGAAGCAATCCAAATGTTCATCAACAGATAATGGATAAACAAAACGTGATACATACATACAATGCAATACTATTTAACCTTGAAAAGGAACGAAGTATGACACAAACTAAAACATGGATGAATCTCTAAAAAATTATGTTAGGCAAAAGAAGCCAGACACAAGAGGCCACATATTATGTAATTCCACTTAAATGTAATGTTCAGAGTAGGCAAATCTATTAAGAAACAAAGTAGATTTGTTGGTTACCAGGGACTAGAGGGAATGCAGAATGGAGAATGAATGCTAGCAAGTAGGGGTTTTCTTTTCAGGTGATGAAGATATTCTGAATTAAGATAGTGGTAATTCCTATAAAACCCTGTGAACTGTACACTCTTAAATGGTAATTATATGATATGTGGATTATATCTCAATAAAACTAACTGCCCTTTTCCAAAAAACAAAAACAAAGCAAAACAAAACAAAAACTAGGACAGATCACATCTTTCTCTGCT
Source organism: Halichoerus grypus (assembly GCF_964656455.1). NCBI lineage: Eukaryota > Metazoa > Chordata > Mammalia > Carnivora > Phocidae > Halichoerus > Halichoerus grypus. The sequence goes on from NC_135716.1 coordinate 152,101,449, forward strand.
TAAAACCACCCACTGACTTTCTGTCCCAATCAGTGTAAAATACAAAAATCTTTTCTGTAGCCTACAACTACAAAATCCAGCCTCTGCCTCATATTCTTTGATGCCCCCCCCCCGCCCCCGCACCAACCCCAACACCACTTTCCACTCACCAACAGCCACCCTGGCCTCCTTGCTGTCCTCCAACATGCCAAGCATGTTCCTACCTCAGAACCTTGGCACATGTTATATCCTCTACATGGAATGCTCTTGCCCAATATATATCAACATCGCTCATTCCAGACTCTTTCTGTTCTCTGCTCAAATGTCACCTTAATGAAAATATTCCTAGACAACACAATTTAAAATTTCAACCTCTGCTCCACAAAACATATACCATCTATCTCTTATCTGGCTTTTTCTTCATAGCACTCAATACCCTACAACACACTTGATATATGTTTCTGTGTGTCTGTCTCTCTTGAATAGAAGCTCCATAAGAGTAGAAACTTTGCTTAAACACGACTTCATCTCCAGTATCTAGAATAGTGCCTGCACATAATAAGAACTTAATATATGATGAATGAATTTAAACAAATGAACAAATGAATAGAAACAAAAAGACAAAGAGAAATACAGTAACTCATTTTACAAAGAAAACACCTAGTAAAGGGTATTGGCAAGACTCAGGCCCAGGTCTGCCTGACTGTCAAATCCAAGCTCTTCATTTCTATGGTATACTTTACTTCCGATTTTGGAGACATTGGAGGTATTACTTGTTAAGTGGAAGAGTGCGTACTTTGTAAAATGCTAATACAGCACATCTAAAAATCCATTTTTTTAGTTTCTATTCATTTTAATGCAACTATCATATTACATGGAAAAGCATAACAATTGATAGCCTCCAAAATTACTGAACTTCATTTATTTTATATTGCTCAGCTACTTTCAAAATTATGCTTATTAAATGAACCTCTCTCTCTCAAAAGACACCAAACTAGCTGCAACCCCAAATTTCTCTGCACCCATAAAATATACTAGAGAGAATATGCCAAAGGAAAGGAAGTTTTACACCTGGAATGGGCATATAGTAGCATCTGCTCTTCAAGAGCCATTCTGGGACAGAGACAAACAGGGACAGAAGTACAACACCCCTTCTCCTTCCAACCAAGACTCAGAAGACAATTAGAGTAACCTTTTTTTTTTTTTAAAGTAATCTCCATGCCCAATGTGGGGCTTGAACTCACGACCCCAAGATCAAGAGTTTCATGCTCTACTGACTGAGCCAGCCAGGCATCCCAAGATAATTATAATAACCTTTAAAACTTCCAAACTATGGGGCACCTGGGTGGCTCAGTCAGTTAGACGGTTAAGGGTCTGACTCTTGGTTTCAGTTCAGGTCATGATCTCAGGGCTATGGGATCAGCCTGCATCTGGCTTCTCGGGCTTCAGCTCTGCACCCTTAGCGCAGAATCTGCTGGAGATTCTTTCCCCCCTCACTCTCCCTCCCCCTCTGCTCCTCCCCCAGCTCGTGCACGTGCTCACGCTCTCTCTCTCAAATAAATTAAATCTTAAAAAACAAAAAAACTTCCAGACTAGTCTACAAGGACCAGAAACAATGGAGCAAATGGCTAAGTCACTTGTTTTATTAACATCAGTTTCTCCACACTTACTACAAACTTTTAAGTAAACTTACTCAAACATCTTATGTTATGTTGTTTATACCTTCCTGGCTTCTTTACTGCAAATGCTAAGCGATACTTTGCTTCCTATTGCATACTTCCTACAAAGACTTGCCCAGCTCTATGCAAAAGAGGTACCATGAAGCTTCAATCATTTGGGGAGATAACTAAGCACAGACATGAGGTAAGCCACCCCCTTGTTTTGTAAGTGAGACAATTCAGTCGCAGAAATTATAGTTCCTGTCGACATATAACTTATTAGTGGCAAAGCCTAGATTAGTATCCAGGATTCCCAGCTTCCTTCCAGAATAAAACTTTTCTACTCCTCCAATATTAAAGATTAAAAAAAAAAACACTGGGGCGCCTGGGTGGCTCAGTCGTTAAGCGTCTGCCTTCGGCTCAGGTCATGATCCCAGGGTCCTGGGATCGAGTCCCACATCGGGCTCCCTGCTCAGCAGGAAGCCTGCTTCTCCCTCTCCCACTCCCCCTGCTTGTGTTCCTGCTCTCGCTCTCTCTCTCTCTGTCAAATAAATAAATAAAATCTTTAAAAAAATAAAATAAAATAAAATTCTTTCTCTCTAAAAAAAAAAAAAAAAAACACTGTTTGCACTGAGGTACTTCCGGCTTACTTAATGATAAATCCTCAAAATAGAAGGTTATGTCTAATTGAATCTTATAGCCTCAAAACCTAGATCGGTGCCCAACACACAATAGACAGTAGTGTGCATTTACTGAATGATCAATTGTTTAAATGTGAGTTACTTTATTAAAAGGTATTTATTTCTGATTCTAATTAAATATTTTAAGGAAGTTACAGTAAGCCTAACTTTAGATATCACTAAAATGACCAAGATACTCCTAAGGGTAAAACTAAAATGACCCCGTAATTCCTCTAATTTCAAATAATAATCACTTTCCCAGGATATCCTTCCTTCTCCTCAGCAAACTCCATTCATTGGAGGCACACACTCCTAGAAGAAGCTACCTGCCTCAGGCCTTAATTCATTTCACCTAATCTTAAGCAAAGAGCAAATCTCAGAGAACTTCCAATAAGAGGAAGCAAAAGAAAAAATGCCAGAAATAACAGAATAGTGACCAAGTACAGGGGTGCCTGGCCAGCTTGGTCAGTAGAGCATGTGACTCTTGATCTCAGGGTTGTGAGTTTGAGGCCCACGTTGGGTGTAGAGATTACTTAAAATCTTTAAATATATATATTTGCTGAACAAGATGCTGAAAAGTCACTCCTTTTCAGTTTTGTATACATACTTAGTAGAGATCACTCCATTAAGAGTTCTGGTAGCACCTTTGCCCAGTTTTTAGAAGACTTGGGCACTTATTCCTACCCTGAATCCAAATTTGGTGCTGCCCTTGCCCCCAAACTGTCAGAAAACTTGGCCTCGGGCGCCTGGGTGGCTCACATGGTTAAGTGTCTGCCTTCGGCTCAGATCATGATACCAGGATCCTGGTATCGAGTCCCGCATCGGGCTCCCTGCTCAGCGGGGAGCCTGCTTCTCCCTCTGCCTCTCTCTCTCTCTGTCTCTTATGAATAAATAAATAAAATTTAAAAAAAGAAAAGAAAAGAAAAGAAAACTTGGCCTCTCCCTCATGTTATGGGACAGATAAAGATGCTAATGAGTTTCAATTTGAACATTCCCAAAAAGCTTAATTCTGTTTAAAAAATAAAAAATAAATTTAAAAAAAGAACACGTGGTAAATCCCAAAACACAAGTATAAAACTGTGATGGGTACTTAAGTAGCAGCTTTTCTTCAAATGCTAGGTAAAAACCGAGACAGAGAAGGGGACTGGGGGATGAGAAGGGGTGGGGGAAAGGGGAGGATCTGATCTAGCAAGAAAAACTGGCCGAACTAGCAAGAGAAATTGGCCAAACTAGCAAGAGAAATTGGCCGGCCTACCGGGTTCCCTGGCCCAGATAAGAGTTGGGGGGCAGGGCGGGGTGGGGGGGAGGAATATATGGGACTCCTCCAAATAATACTGACAACGGTCCCCAGGAGGGATTCCTAAGCTAGTACTCATAATCATAATCATAATAGTCATCAACTTACAAGCTGCCTCTTCTTGGAAGGCTCAACTCCTTCTGAAAAAAAAAAAAAGCACAAACACAGTTACACAGAAATAAGGACACATCTGGTCCTACAGGTCTGCATTAAATGTCCTACAGCATTATCTTAACAATGGCAAAAACTAAATATTTCCAAACAATAACCTCTTCCCTTATCTTTTAAATTCAGTGAAATAAAGAGCAGTCAGGTTAACTACCACCTCTTTATTCTTCCTTCCCAAAAAGAATGTCTCACAGACTACTTGCAGCATTTTCCCCACTAGATGGAACCATCTCACCAGTGGAGATTATCCCAGATACCCATTGGGCTAGCCATTAACTTGATGAATTGTAAAGGATTCACCCATCATTAAGAGTCAGGGATATGAAAGGAACAACATGGAATTTTTTTTTAATTAGGAAACATTTTAGACAAAGAAATATAGAAAATAATATAACAAAGGGATGACTATAGACACTACTGGTGTGAGAACAGTTGGGCCTCTGTGACTTGCTTTCAAAATTTATCAAGTCCCACCTCCCACAACTCCCTACTTAACTGGTATGAATATTTTGTTTATCTTTGCCATATGTCTTTATATTTCCTTACATATATATTCATAAATAATTATTAGTATCATTTCACGTTGTTAAATTATTTATTTAAAATATTTCTATGTAGGGCGCCTGGGTGGCTCAGTTGGTTAAGCGACTGCCTTCAGTTCAGGTCATGATCCCAGGGTCCTGGGATCGAGTCCCACATCAGGCTCCCGGCTCAGCGGGGAGCCTGCTTCTCCCTCTGACCCTCTCCTCTCTCATGCTGTTTCTCTCTCGCTCGCTCTCCAATAAATAAATAAAATCTTTAAAAAATAAATAAATAAATAAATAATAAAATATGTCTATGTATTTTAAATTATTTAAAATATGTATTCATCTGCTGACTTCAACATTATAACTGGGAGATTCACCCACGTCGATATTTTTCACTTTTGTTCATTAGTCCACTTTATAAATTTATTTTGTCACTTATTTATAATATTTATTTATCCATTCTCCAGGAAACATAAAGTTAATTTTCTTTGCACGTTTTTCTTCTCCATCAAAACAATGCTCCTATAAATAGCTTGTACTTGATTCTTCATGCACATTATAAAAAGTTTCTTGGAAGTATACATTTAGATTTAACCTCCCCCTCCAATGCTTCCCAGACCTGTCTCCCAAGCTCTTGACACTTATAACCAATTTGCCTACTCAACATCTCAAATCCCACATGTCCCAAACTGAGCTCATTCTTTCCACCAAAATTGATTCCAACCACAGGCTTTCCCCATCTCAGATGATGGTTATTTCTATTCTTCTGGTTTGTTTAGACCAAAACATCTGGATTCCTCTGTTATTCACATCCATCATATCCCATCCATCAGGAATTCTTTTTTATTTTATATTTTTATTTTTTATCATTAAAATTTCATAATTATCAAGAGTTTTGTCACAATCCATCATTTTTTCCCTTTTCTCTCTACTGAAGTATTTTATTTATTTTTTATTTTTATTTAAATTCTAGTTAGTTAACATACAGTGCAATATTGGTTTCAGGAGTAGAATTCAGTGATTCATCACTTACATATAACATCCAATGCTCATCATAAGAAGTGTCCACCACCCTTCTAGTCCATCTCCCACCCACATCCCTCCATCAACTCTCAGTTGGTTCTCTATCAAGAGTTTCTTATCATTTGTTTCCCTTTCTCTTTTTTCTCCCTCCCATATGTTCATCTGCTTTGTTTCTTAAATTCCACATATGAGTGAAATCATACCATCCATCAAGAATTCTTAATGGCTCTAGCTTTAAAATATATCCAGAATACAACCATTTTTCAGACATATCTCCACAATGTATATATACATACAACCTCTTAAACAAAAACTTTGGATTTAGTCATGTTTAGATATTGGAATTGGGGGGGTGGGTATTAAAGTAACAGCACATACATGTTATATTATGTAACAATAGATCATATAACTACTTCAAAAAAGACTGTGGCACCAATAAAACACACAAAATCCATTAAAATTTCTGAAACAAAATATACAATAGTCACAATAAAGTCTAAAGAATCTCAATTCAATTTTGTCACCTGAAGAGTTAAAGTTAGGGAAAAGCCTCCTGGTTTCTGCTATTGCATTCTAAGCCACCATGGTCTCTCCCTGGCTTCTCAACCATCTCTTAACTGGTACCCCATTCCCGCTTCTACCTTTAACCCTCTATAGTCTATTCTCAACATAACAGTGTTCCTTTTAAAGGTCAGTTAGATCATAACACTCCTGCTTAAAACCCTCAAATGGATCCCTGATTCACTCACAAGTGAAAGTCAAAATCCACATAAAGACCTAGACGGGTGATCCACCGCCCCTTCCCAGTATCTCTCTGGCCTCCTCTCTCCCTTGCACACTTTGATCCAGCCATACTGGACTCTATTATTCATCAAACACATCCAGCATTCTACTACCTTCGCTAATCTGTGCATTCTACCTATAATGCTGCTCCTCCCCCAAATATTTCCTTAACTCCCTAACAGCCTTAAAAAATCTTGGCTCAATTTTTACCTGAGCATGAAGTCTACTACCCTGATAGCCCTACATAATATTGCAACTTACTTTACACCCCATCACCCTCTTATCCTGCTATAACTTTTTTTTAATGTATCACCAATATACTTTCAATATATTTATCACTAACATGCTATGTAATTTACTTATTTATTATGTTTATTGCCCATTTTCTATCCTCACCCACTAGAATCTAAGCTCCATGAGGGCAAGGATCTCAGTATGTTTTATTTACTAATGCATCTGAATGACTTAGAACAGTGATTGGCATATAGTAGATGCTCAAAAAATAACTATTGAACACACACTCTCCAATACTTGGTATTTTCAGACTTTAATTTTATTTATTTTTTTTAAAGAAAGCTTTCCCTTCTATTTTTTTTTAAATATTTTATTTATTTATTTGACAGTGAGAGAGAACAAGCAAGGGGAGCGGCAGGCAGAGGGAGAGGGAGAAGCAGGCTCCCCTCTGAGCAGGCAGGCCCATGTGAGGCTCGATCCCAGGACCCTGGGATCACGACCTGAGCCGAAGGCAGACACTTAACTGACTAAGCCACCCAGGTGCCCCAACTTTTTAATTTTTTAAGACTATATTTATTTATTTGAGAGAGAGAGTGCACGTGCATGAGCAGGGGGGAGGGGCAGAGGAGGAAGGAGAGGGAGAGAGAATCTCAAGCAGACTCCGCCCTGAGCGCAGAGCCAAACACAGAGCCAATCCCACGACCCTGAGATCATGACCTGAACTGAAACCAAGAGTCGGACGCCTAACTGACTGAGCCACCCAGGCACCCCAGACTTTTTAATTTTTACCAATCTATCAGCTCTGATCATAGTATGGTTTTCAATTTTTCAATTTTTTTTAAGATTTTATTTTTAAGTAATCTCTATATCCCAATGTGGAGGCTCGAACCCACAACCCTGAGATCAAGAGTTACATGCTCTACCAACTGAACCAGCCAAGCAACCCTGATCATAGTATGGTTTTAATTGGTATTTCCTATAAATATTAGTGAAGTTAAGCAAGGTTTCGTATGTTTGTTGACCACTAGGGTTTCCTCAATGGTGAACTGCCTATTTATACCCTGGCCCATTTTTCTATTAGATTTCCTGCCTTTTTTTTTTTTTTTTCTTATTGAATTGTAAGATATATTCTGGATAATAATTATTTATAAGTTAAAGTCACTGAAAATGTTTTCTCAGTCTTATCTTTTTACTTTTATTTTTTTTACTTTTATTTTTAACGGAGTGATCAAAAGGTTTAATTTTTATGTAGTCAAACTTATCAATCTTTCCTTGTATTATTTTTTATATGTAAGAAATACATCTCTAACACATAGACACATGAATGTATTTGCTTATATTTTCTTCTAAAAGATTTGTAGGTTTACTTTTCACACAAAGTTTGTTAATATACCTGGAACTTATTTTTCATATGGAGGGAGATAGGAACCCTATTATATTTTTTTCTATACATATGATCGATTATCCCAGGTCATTTGTTAAATGATGTGCAATTTCAGTGCAATATTAAGTTTCCATAAATGCATGGGTCTCTCTCTTGACTATATTCTATTCCGTGTACTGTCAGCCCCTGTGCCAATACCACACTGTTTAACTGGTATAGTTTGACAATAAATCTTGATATTTGTAAGGCAAGTCCATTCACATTGTTATTACTCTTGAAAATTATGAGAGCTAATCTTGGGGCTTTGGTCTTCCATATAAATGTTAGAATCAACTTGTAGATAAAAACTTCTTTGACACTGCACTCGATCCAGAGTTGATCTGGAGATAACTGACATATTTACAATACAGACAACTACTATACAAGAACATGGTATACCCATCCATTTATTTAGGTCTTCTTTAATATATTTTAATAAAGTTTGATAATTTTTCAAATAAAGATTATACAAATATTTTTGTTAGATTTATTTCTAAGTACATTATATTTTCTTGCTGCCATTATATATTTTTTAAACACATTTGCCAAGAGTTGTATTTCATTACATTCCTCCCAATATAGTATGAAAATTTTCAGACACAGAAAACAGAAAAATTTAAAAACCTGTACAGCAAACATCTATATACCTGCAACCCAGAGTGTTCAATTGTTAACATTTCACAATACAGGCATGCCTTGTTTTAATGCACTTCACTTTATTGTTCTTCATAGATATTGCCTTTTTTTTTTTTTTTTAACATATTGAAGAAACCTTCAATATGTGGCAATCCTACATCGAGTGTATCAGCAACATTTTCGCAACAGCATTTGCTCATTTCATGTGTCTCTCACATTTTGGTAATTCTCAAAAATTTCAAACTTTTACATTTTTATTATATTTGCTATGGTGATCTGTGATCAGTGATCTTTGATGTTACTATTGTAATTGTTTTGGGGTGCCACAAACCTTGCCCATACAAGATGGCAAACTTAACTGATAAATGTTGTGTGTGTTCTATCTGCTCCACTGACTAGCCATTCTCCTCATCTCATTCCCTCTCCTCTAGTCTCCCCACAATACTGAAATTAGGCCAGTTAATAACCCCACAATGGCCTCTGAGTGTTCAAGTGAGAGGAAGAGCTGCACGTCTCTCACTTTAAATCAAAAGCTATAAATGATTAAGCTTAGTGAGGAAGGCTTTTCAAAAGTCAAAACAGGCCAAAAGCTAGGCCTCCTGCACCAAATAGCCAAGTTGTGAATGCAAAGAAAAAGGTCTTGAAGGAAATTTAAAATGCAACTCCAGTGAACACATGAATGATAAGAAAAGCAGAACAGCCTTATTGCTGATAAGGAGAAAGTTTGAGTGGTCTGGATAGAAGGTGAAACCAGCCACAGCATTCCCTAATCCAGAGCAAGGCCCTAACTCTCGTTTCCATGAAAGCTAAGAAAGGTGAAGAAGTTGCAGAAGAAAAGCATGAAGCTAGCAAAAGTAGGTTCAGTAAGCTGTAGGGAAAGAAGCCATCTTCTTAACATAAAAATGTAAGGTGAAGCATCAAGAGCTGATGTAGAAGCTACAGTAAGTTGTCCAAAAGATCTAGTTAAGATAATTAATGAAGGTGGCTACACTAAACAACAGATTTTTAAAGTAAATGAAACAGCTTCATTTTGGAAGAAGATACCATCTGGGACTTCCCTAACTAGAGAGGTCAAGGCATTAAAGCTTCCAAGGACAGGCTGACTCTCTTGTTAAGAGGCTAATACAGCTGGTGAATTAAGTTGAAGTCCATGCTCATTTACCATTCTAAAAATCCTAGGGCCCTTAAGAATTATACTAAATCTACTCTGCCTGTGCTTTATCAATGAAACAACAAAGCCTGGATGACAGCACATCTGTTTATAGCATGGTTTACTGAATAGTTTAAGTGCACTGTTGAGACCGGCTCAGAAAAAAAAGACTCTTCTCAAAATATCACTGCTCACTGACAATGCATTTGGTCACCCAAGAACTCTGATGGAGATGTACAAGATTAATGTTTTCATGCCTGTTAACACAACAACCATTCTGTAGCCCACGAATCAAGGAGTAATTTTGACTTTCAAGTCTTATTATTTAAGAGACACATTCTGTAAGGCTTTAGCTGCCATAGGTAATGATTCCTCTGATGGATCTGTGCAAAGTAAATGGAAAACCTTCCAGAAAGGATTCACCATTCTAGAGGCCATAAAGAACATTCGTGATTCATGGGAGGCGGTCAAAATATTAACATAAACAGGAGTTTGAAAGAAGTTGATTCCAACCCTCAAGGGTGACTTTGAGGAGTTTAAGACTTCAGTGGAAGAAGTAACTGCAGATGGGGTGTAAATAGCAAGAGAACTAGAATTACAAGTGGACCTTGAAGGTGTGACTAAATTGCCACAATCTCATGATAACCCTTGAACGGATGAAGAGTTACTTCTTATGGATGAACAAAAAAAGTGGTTTCTTGGGATGGAATCTACTCCTGGTGAGGATGCTGTGAAGAATGTTGAAACGATAACAAAGGATTTAGAATATTACATAAACTCAGCAGATAAAGCACTGGCAGAGTTTGAGAGGACTGACTCCAATTTTGAAAGAAGTTCTGTGCATAAAATACTATCAAACCACATGTCACACTATTCATGAAATCATCCATAAAAGGAAGAGAGTCAATCAATGTGGCAACTTCACTGTTCTCTTTTTTAAGAAACTGCCACAACCATCCCAACCTTCAGCAACCACCATCCTCATCAGTTGGCAGCCATTAACATCAATGTAAGACCTTCCACCAGCAAAAAGATTATGACTGCTGAAAACCCAGATGGTGTCTAGTATTTTTTAGCAATAAAGTATTTTTTAATTAAGGTATGTAGTTTTTTTTTTTTAGACAGAATGCTATTGCTCACTTAATAGACTACAGTATAGTGTAAACATAACTTATATGCATTGGAAAACCAAAAAATTCATTTGACTTGCTTTATTGCAATATTTGCTTTGTTGTGGTGGTCTGGAACTGAACCCACAATATCTCCAAGGTATGCCTATATTTGCTTTATCACATAGTTAGCTACCCATCCATTTTTAAAAAACAAAATGCATCTTCAAGTAGACTACAGACATCAGTAGACACTTAAGCATGTCTATCATTACCCAGAATTCAGCATTTATCTACAATGCTTTCATGTAATAGATATATATCTCTATATCCATATATCTATCTCCAACATGAAAGCATATATATAATTAATATATATATTAATTAATCTTAAGTATGCCACATGATAAGTTTAATAAATGGAAAAACTCAGATAACCCAAATCCCTACCAAAATATAGAAGATGTCCATCAATCCAGAGAGTTCCATCATATCTTTTTTGATAAATTCCCAACAAACCACTATTCCCTCACCCAAGTAAATACTATTCCCATTTTTCCACCATGGATTAGTTTTGCCTGCTCCAGAACTTCATATAAATTGAACAAGTATGAACCTTTGTATGTAAAACTTCTTGCACTCAGCACAGCATTTTAGAAATTCATCTATATGTTACATGAAATAGTAGCAAAATCTAATCATATGAATATACCACAGTTTATTTATCTTTTCTCCTACTAATGGATATTTGGGTTATTTCCAGTTTTGAGCTATTAACATTCCTGTACAAGTCTTTTAATAGGCCTATGTTTCATCTCTCTTGGGTAAATACCTAAGAGTGGGATTACTGGGTTATAGGATAGGTATATATTTATTTTTCTAAGAAACTACCAGATCTTTTCCTGCAGTAATTATACCAAGTTACACTCCCATTAACAATGTATGAGAATTTTAATTACTCCACACTCCAGCTAATATAGTAATAATAATTACTGATAATAAGAATTGCTCTACACTCACCCCAAGAACTCCAACTGCTCTACTTTCATGCCAATATGTGCCATCAGTATTTTAAATTTTAGCCTAGATTATAGTGAGTGTGTAATTATATCTCATTGAAGTTTTAATTTGCATTTTCAAGATGACTAATAATGTTAAACATCTTTTCATGTGCCTTATTAGCCATCAGCACACATTCTTTTATGAAGTATCTTAAAATATTTTTGCCCCTTTTATAATTGGGCTGTTTATCTTTGAGTTGTAAGAATCCTTCATATATTCTAGACCCAAGTCCTTTGTTAGATATGTTTGATGAATATTTTCTCTCAGTCTGCGGCTTGCCTAACTGAAGTCATTAGTGGTGTCTTTTGATAAGCAAAAGTTTTAAATTTTGATGAAGGTCAATTTATCAATAGTTTTTTAATGGTTAATGCTTTCAGGATCTTGCCTAAGAAAACTTTGCCCATGCCAAAAGCACAAAAATATTTTCCTATTTTTATTTCTAGATGCTTAAGGCTTTTAGCCTTTACATTTAGGCCTATGATCCATTATGAATTAATTTGGGGGTAATATGTGAGTTAGAGTTAAGGTTCATTTTTTTCCATATAGATATCCACTTATTCTAGCACCATTTATGGAAAACACCATCTTTCGACCAACAGATTGCTTTAGCACCTTTGTTGAAAATCAAATTAAAATAGAATGGGCTAGCCCCTCATCGGGCTCCGTGCTCAGCGGGGAGCCTGCTTCTCCCTCTCCCTCTGCCTGCCTCTCTACCTACTTGTTCTCTCTCTCTGTCAAATAAATAAATAAAATCTTTTAATAAATAAATAAATAAATAAAATAAAATAGAATGGGCTATTTAGGGACTCTCTACTACATTCCATTTTTCTACCCTATGCCAGTACCACACTTTCTTGATTCTGCTGCTTTATATTAAGTATTGAAGTCAAATCATGTAGTCTTTTTTTATTCTTCTTCTTCAAGAATGCTTTGGACATTCTAGACTCTTTGCATTTGCATATAAATGTTGCATATAAATTATTAATTTGTATAAAAATGTCTGCTGGGATTACAGACCAATTTGGAAAGAACTGAGTTTTGGTTTTTTTTTTAAAGAAAGCGGGGTGGGGGGCAGAAGCAGAAGGAGAAACAGACCCCCCGCAGAGCAGGGTGCCCGACACAGGGCTCGATCCCAGGACCCTGTGATCATGACCCAAGCTGAAGACGCTTAACTGACTGAGCCACCCAGGAGCCCCAAGAACGGAGATCTTAATATTCAGTCTTCCAACCCATGAACATAGTATTTCTCCACTTACTTAGATCTACTTTAATTATTCTAAGCAAAGTTTTATAGTTTTCAGCAAAAAGATCTTCTTTTGCTAAACTTGTCCCTAAGGAGATATTTATGAGGCTACTATAAATAAAATTATTTCATTTTCCAATTGCTTGTTTCTAGTATAGGAATAAAATCAATTTTTATATATTGACCATGTCCTATAACTTTGCTATATTCATTATTAGTTGTAATAGCTGTTTTGAAGATTCCTTAGGATTTTTATGCATAAACAATCATGTTCTCGGGGCGCCTCTGTGGCTCAGTGGTTTAGGTGTCCAACTCTTGGGTTTCAACTCATGTCCTGATCTAGGGGTCGTGAGATCTAGCCCTGCATTGGGCTCCTCGCTCAGCAGGGAGTCTGCTTCCCCTCTCCTTCTGCCCCTCCCCCCTGCTCGTATGCTCTCCCTCTCTCTCTGAAATAAACCTTAAAAAAAAAAAAAGATCATGTTCTTTATGAATAAGAGAGTTTTACTTCTTTCCACTTTCTAGAACTGTGGTAGACATCCTTGCCATGTTTCTGACCTGATCATAGGCTTAAAGAGTTCAATATTTTACCATTAAATATGATGTTGGCTGCAGGTTTTTCATAGATAACTCTTACCAAATTGATAAAGTTTCCTTCTATTCTTAATGTGTTTAGAGTTTTCATCAGGAATGGGTATTGATTTTATCAAGTACTTTCTCAACATATACTGAAAAGATCATAAGATTTTTCTCCTCTATTCTGTTAATGTGGTGAGTTACGGTGATTGATTTTCTTCTTTTGAAGACTTATTTATATGAGAGAGAGAGAGAAAGGGAGAGCATGAGCAGGGGGAGGGGCAGAGGGAGAGGGAAGCAGACTCCCCATCGAGCCGGGAGCCCAACTCTGGGCTTAATCCCAGGACCCTGAGATCACGACCTAAGCTGAAGGCAGACACTTAACAGAGTGAGCCACCCAGGTGCCCCACAGTGATTGATCTCCTAATACAGAACTTCCTTGACTTACTATGGGGTTATGTCCCAGTAAACCCATCATAAGTTGAAAATATTGTAAGTCAAAATTGCACTTAATACACCTAACCTAACGAACATGACAGCTTACCTTAGCCTACCTTAAATGTGCTCAGAACACTTACATTAGCCTACAGGTGGGCAAAATCATCTAACAAAGTCTATTTTACAATGAAGTGTTGAGTATCTTAAAATAATGTATTAAAAACTGTACTGAAAGTGAAAAACAGAATGGTTGTGTGGGTACAGAATGGCTGTAAGAATATCAATTGTGTGGCTGACTGGAGAGTATCATACTACATTATCGCTAGCCCAGGAAAATACCAAATTTCAAATTCTACCAAATGTGTATCATTTTCATACCATCATAAAGTTGCAAAATCATAAGTCAAATTATCATAAGTTGGGGACTATCCTTATTAAACTAATCTTACATTTCTGGGTATAACCCAACTTTGTTAGGTTATCTTTGCTAATATTTTATTTATGATTTTTGCACCTATGTTCATAAGGGATAATGGTCTCCAGATTTTATTATAATGCCTTTGTCAGATTTTGGTATCACAATTATACTGGCCTCCTGAAATTAGCTGGGAAGTGTTCCTGCCTCTATTTTCTGAAAGAGTTTGTATAAGATTGGTGTTATTTCTTCCTTAATTATTATACAGTTTTCATTAATAAAATCATCTAGGTCTGGAGGCTTTTATTGAGGATTTTGCCTCTATGTTAAGTAAGACTGGCCTATGTACTTTCTCTTCTCAAACTGTCCTTGTCAGTTTGGGCATCATAATCCTCATAAAATGTGGTGGGGGAGTGTGTCATCTTTTTCTTCTTTATTCTGAAATAATCTATATAAAACTGGCAATACCATTCTTTGATCCTATATGACAGTTCTGGCTTCTTGAATAGTTTAAATAGGTAACATGAGGTAGGTTATATTTGGGGGCAATACTAACAAAATACTAATAAAAATTCTACAAAATGCATATGTGCCCCTCTCTGAATCCCTTTTAGAGAAGATAACAAAATGCATCCGTGAAGATCCATCCCTTCTTCTTCCTTATCCTCTCCTTGTACCTCCACAAAAGCCTGCATTTGCAAGATGGATGCTCAGGGCTCCAGATGAGTACCTTCAATGCCAAGCACTCTGGTACCATAAAGACAAGCCTAAGATAAAGTGGAGCAAAAAGTGCTCTCCAATCAGATAAGATTTCCCAATCCTCCCTTTCCCAGAGAATATTCATAGCAAATTAAGGAGGGAAGCTGCGAAGTCAGGAAGTTTGGCTGAGGTAGAAGCACTCTCATTTAGACAGATAACTATAAATTTGAGTTATCACTTCATCTTAGAAATTAGGATGGTAATATCTGACAATACATTATAACATCAGGTGAAGCCCATCCCATTCAGCCTTCTCTGATCTACTAGTTATATCTTGATTCTCCATATTCTTTATGATCAGGATTAGCATTTTGAACACGTCCACGTCTATCCCACCTTAAAAATAATTTCTTCGCTTAAGTACTACACATCCCTCTTCAACCACCACTGCCTTATCAGGTCTTTTTCCCTTCACAACCACATTTTTTTTTTCTTCCTTTTTTTTAAGTAGATTCCACGCCCAGAGTAGAGCCCAACACAGGGCTTCAACTCACGACCCTGAGATCAAAGATCTGAGCTGAGATCAAGAGTCCAAAGCCTAGGGGCACCTGGGTGGCACAGTCAGTTGAGTACTGGACTCTTGGTTTTGGCTTGGGTTGTGATCTCCAAGTACTGGGATCGACCCCCGCTTCAGGCTCTGCGCTCAGCACAGAGTGTGCTTGAGACTCTCTTTCCCTCTGCCTTTGCCCCTCCCCACACCCTGCTTGCTCTCGTTCAATCTCTCTCTAAAAATAAATAAATATATCTTTTGGAAAAAAAGAGAGTTGGAAGCATAACGGACTGAGCCACCCAGGCGCCATCCCCCCTCCCTTTTTTTAAATCACAACCACACTTCTTGAATTAGTCTACATTCACTGTCTCCTCTCACTTCCTATTTGTTCTTCAACACACTGCAAATATCCCCAGACCTTACCACCCCCATTTAAACCATTCTTGCTAGGTTATCAATGGTCTCCATGTAAAAAACCTCCACTGCATTCAGTCCACCATTTCTTTTTCTGACTTGACTGATCAGCAGCATTTGACAGTATCATTCACTCTTCTTTCTTGAAAGAATTTTCTTTCCCCAAAACCACATTCTCCTGTTTCAGCTCTTATTTCTGAAAACACTATTTAAACACCTTTGCAGGCTCATCCTTCATCATCTGAGACCTTTAAATGTTGATTGTCCTTAAAGCTCTGCCTGGAAACTCTTCTCTCTACATACTTTTACAGATGACTCCCATATTTGTATCTTCATCCCAGATCTCTCTCCTGAGCTTTATAGTCTTATATATAACTATCTTGTCCTTAAAATGTCTAAAAACTCAACCTGGCTTTCTACTCAATCTAGCTCCTCCTGTATTTTCCATTTCAGTATGGTACCACCAAATCCAGAGTCATTCTTTTTTTTTTTTTTTTTTTTTTTTTACTTCCAATGTTTTATTTAAATTCCCGGGGGTTAACATATAGTGTAATATTGGTTTCAGGAGTAGAATTTAGTGATTCATCACTTTCATGTTAACACCCAGTGCTCATCTTAACAAGTGCCCTCCTTAATACCCATCACCCAGTTAGCCCATTCCCCATCCACCTCCCTCCATCAACTCTCAGTTTGTTCAGTCATTCTTGATTCACTTTCTCTCACCCTACAATCCCATTATTCAGCAAGCCTTGCCAATTCTACCTCCAAAACGTCTCTTTAGCTTGTCAATTTCACTTTATCTCCACTGCCATGTCCCCCTAGTCCAAACCAGCATTATCCTATACCACCTTCCTAGTTGATTTTCCTTTAGTTTGTTCCCCTGGACCCTTAATGTTATATCAATATATATATCATGTAATTAGTACCTGTTTTCTAAGTGATACTATCTTTGTTTAACAAAACAAACAGCCAAAAGGATCTTTTTAAAACGCGGAACTGACTGGGTCATTTTTCTACTTAAACTCCTCAATGGATTAAGTCTAAAATCCTTTCTGTAGCCTACAGGATGCTACCTGGCTGCTACTGCCTACCTCTTTAGCATCCTTTGCACAACTCCCCAGTCTCACTGGAGTTTTGATCTCTGGGACATGGCATACCCTCTCTTCACCTTCAGGGCTTCACACCTATTATTCTGCCTGGAATACTTTTCCTTATCTCCTTTTATACATTCCTGAACCTTAGCTTAAATCTCATTTCCTCCGGGAAGATTTCCCTACATACAGTTTCCCTAGCCTACCTCTATACACTTCCAACCCTTCACTATCATTAGTTAACTTAATTGTCTATTTTCTGGCAATGACTGTTAGCTCTACAGGAACAGAGATTAGTCTTGCTCACAATGACATTCCTAGCACCCAGCACAATACCTCGCCTAGTAGGTACTAAATGAATATCTGATGAGTAAACCAATGAATCAATCAAGTAAGTAAATGGTACTTACTACTATCATTACCATCACTATAATGCTCAAAATAGGGTCTTGCTCATTTGGAGTTAAACTGATGAAAAATATCAACTGCAATTAGGTCAGCAAAAGAGGCTTTACTAGAGAAAGGATATACTCTGTTATCACATATTATTTATTGACAGTCTTCTGGCTGGTAGTTCTTACAATGATCATAAAAAAGAAAAATGCTTTTAGGAAAGAAAAACATAACCTACCACAGAAATCTACTTTTTTTTTTTTTTAAGATTTTATTTATTTATTTGAGAGAGAGAATGAGAGAGAGAGAGCACAAGAGGGGGAGAGTGGGAGAGGGAGAAGCAGACTCCCCACTGAGCAGGGAGCCCGATGCGGGACTCAATCCCAGGACTCCAGGATCATGACCCGAGCCGAAGGCAGTCGCTTAACCAACTGAGCCACCCAGGCGCCCAGAAATCTACTTTAATACCATTTACTAACTGGCCTTAAAAGAACCATTATCCCCAAATACAATTTTCTCCCCTAAGCTCTGGCAGCAAATAAATCTGCTGGGATGCACAACAAAGTCCCTTTCCTGTGCAGCAAATGTACTGTTACTACTGCTCTGGGCATTATGGTGTTTTAGCTCCACTCACTCACACTTGAGTGTCAGTCTATCTTAAGGTCTGAAGCCAAGGGGGAAATCAGTGTATATGCAGCTATGGTACACCTATGAAACTAATGTATTTCACTCCTCTCGTTCCATTAAATTCACATGTCGTCACCCTGAGAATAGGTTTCAGTGATGCAGTATTTACATTATACAATATGAAGGAACATGGAAAAGAGCACACAATATAAACTTCATGTTATGGTTCAATAACATATAACTTATGTGACCTGGAATTTCACCTCCCTCTAAGGCTTAGATACAATGTTTATAAAGATCAAATAAAATAATGTATATGAAAGTATTTTATTCCATAAATTGTGACACAAGTGACAGATGAGCTGTTCTCATGTGAGTTTGACGGAACAGTAAAGACAGCTTGATGACACTAACAGGATATTTCCACACAGTATAAAAACTCAGGGCTCAGAGTCAAAAAATTTTTAAACACAGTTCTACTACTTACTGTGCTCATAAATCTTGATCAGTGATTATACTTTCCTAAATCTCATTTTTCTTTTCTGCATACCTGCAATAAAAATACCTACTTTGCAGGGCGCCTGGGTGGCTCAGTGGGTTAAGCACCTGACCCTTGGTTTTGCCTCAGGTCATGATCTCAGGGTGGTTCCATCGCCCCACGAGGGGCTTTGAGCTCTGTGCAGAGTCCGCTTGGAATTCTCTCTCTCTATTCCCCCCTCTGCCCCTCCCCTGGCTTGTGCACACACGCTCGCTCTCTCACACTCTTTCTCTCTCTCTAAAATAAATAATTCTTTTTAAAATACCTACTTCGCAAAAAACAAAAACAAAAAACAAAAACCTACTTTGCCTATCTCACAAAGTTAGCCTAAGATTAGAATACAAAAGTACATTTAAGGCACCTGCAGCAAGGTTGTAAAGCTAATGGATAAGGCACTATTCTCCAAAAACTAACTCTATCCCTAAAACTCAAAGATATATTGTTTAAAGTCTCTAAAACTTTATTACAACCATTTTGGTTCCCTGAAATTGACATAGTTTGATACCATCTGCTGAAGATGATATTTCCATATTTTCTTGAACTATAAAGTTGCAAAGAAAGCTGTATATACTAAATTCTAGGGAAAGAACCTTCATTCCCTTTCACTTGTCCACAAAACAAACTCCTAAGGGAATTACATACAAAATGAGATGGCGCTGTTCACATGGGGAATCACTGTCTATGTGTATTACTCATTATTCACAATGACTAAACCCATAAAATATTTCCAAAGAAAAGACAAAGACCAAGTGTCCAAAGGCAATAACTACTACCCCCACAAGTAAATATGCAAGCCAAGAGTCACAAGACTGGTGTTTGTCCTTTACATCAATAGTCACCAGCATGGAGCTGACTGGTGGGTCAAAGCTATCTCTCTGCCTGAGGCAGCTCCCTCTCTGGGCCTCCCTCACACTTTCTAGTTTGAATTCTCACTCATATTCATTCATTCATTCATTCATTCTTCCACTGCAGTAGCAGCACTCCTCCTAGAGAAGGAAATTAACAGGCCTCAAGAAACATAACTCAACCTTCCACTCCATTGAGAGTAGAGTTTGAGAGTTAGGTTTTAGAGACATCTGAACTAACATATAAAATCAAGGGGGGAGAAAAAAGCATTCTCACCACTGAATGACTAGATATCTCTTTACAGAACTTATACATAAACCAATACAGTGTGACTAACATAAATAACACTGCTTGGGGTGAGGGTAGGAGTGGGGAACAACATTCTAGGGCCCACTCAGAATCCACTGCTGATGACAATTAACATCCTGTACTTCAGTATCCCACTGGATGAAAGAAGACAATATTTTTTAACTACTTATTGAAATACATAAATACAGAAAAGTACACATAAGCATTTAACTCAAATTTTCACAAACTGAATATAGTAGTGTAGCCAACAGCCAGGATTTAAAAAATGAACATCACCATCAACCTGGAAGTATTCTTGTCACTACCTACACTCTTTCAGTCACTACCTACACTCCCCAGGAAACCATCATCTTCACTTATTTTTTTTTTTTTTTAAGATTTTATTTATTTATTTGACAGAAAGAGACAGAGGGAGAGAGGGAACACAAGCAGGGGGAGTGGGAGAGGGAGAAGCCGGCTTCCTGCTGAGCAGGGAGCCCGATGTGGGGCTCGATCCCAGGACCCTGGGATCATGACCTGAGCCGAAGGCAGACACTTAACGACTGAGCCACCCAGGCGCCCCCATCTTCACTTCTAACCTTATAGATCACTTTTGCTGTTTTGGCATTTTCTTTTTTTTTTTTTTTTTTTTAAAGATTTTATTTATTTATTTGAAAGAGAGAGAGAGCACATGAGAGGGGGGAGGGTCAGAGGGAGAAGCAGACTCCCTGCTGAGCAGGGAGCCCGATGCGGGACTCGATCCCGGGACTCCAGGATCATGACCTGAGCCGAAGGCAGTCGCCCAACCAACTGAGCCACCCAGGCGCCCTGTTTTGGCATTTTCTTAAATACAATATAAAGTCTATACTATTTTGTGTCTAGCAATTTTATTCAATATATGTCTAATTTTAATCCCAGAAAGCAATAAGTGAATAAAGAAGTTACAAAATTTGAAGATATAATGTCTAAGCAATTTCCAAGATTGGTAATAGAAATGAATACACATATATAAGAAGCATAATATACCCAAGTATATGGGCTTAATTTTTTAAAAAATCCAGACCAGGTAAATGATAGTAATACTGAAAAACACCAAAGACAAAAAAAAAATCTTAAGAACCAGAGAGTAAGATCCATAAACTTCAAAGGAATGACAATTACAGTGGCAGTGTATCTCTCAATAGCAATAATGGAAATCAAAAGATAGCTGAATATGTATAAAGTTTGAGAGAAAATGACTACCAACATAAAATTGGGTACCCATATAATCTCTCAAGGTCAAAGACATAATAGAGACATTTAAATAAATATGAGTATTTACTAACAACCTACCTATACTAAAGGAATGTCTACATGATATACTTTAAGAAGGAAAATGATCCTAGGAGAAAAGTCTAAGACCCAAGAAGGAATATTGAGCAAGAAAACTAGTAAATGTACATAAATGTCAGTAAGTCTGACTATATAAAATAACAGTAATAAAAATATCTAATTTGTGAAAAATTTTTTAAACTAAAATACTGTACAAAAGCAGCATGTAAGTTTGGAGGAGGTGATGAGAGGGAAGGAGTCCTGTTGTTCAAGAGGGGGTTAAAATTTGAATTTGTTCTAACTCAACAGTAGAATTAGAAAGATCAAGGAAGAAAAACAATCCAAAAAGGTTCTATCAATATTTTTTTTTTTTTTAAGATTTTATTTATTTGAGAGAGAGAGAGAGCGTGAGCAGTGGGAGGGGCAGAGGGAGAAAGAGAAGGAGACTCCCAGACTCGATCCCAGGACTCTGGGATCATGACCTAAGTTGAAGGCAGACGCTTAACCAACTGAGCCACCCATGTGCCCCTCTATCAATATTTTTAAATGGCAAAAAAGAAAAGAGGTGGTAAGTTATGGAAATGCAGGACATGGAATACAAGAAATAATAGGGTAAAAACAAATTCATATATATCAGTAATCTTAATAATCTTAATAAATGTAAATAGAAAAATTTATCAGCATAGACAGGAAAAAACGAAAAACCTACTGCATGCCATTTGCAGATAATCCAAAAACAAATGACATAGAAAGTTTGAAATAAAGTGATAGTTGGCTTAAAAAAAAAAAACTAACAAAATATGGGACACCTGGGTGCTCAGCTAGTTAATCATCTGACTCTTTTTTTTTTTTTTAAGATTTTATTTATTTATTTGAGAGAGAGAATGAGATAGAGCATGAGAGGGGGGAGGGTCAGAGGGAGAAGCAGACTCCCTGCTGAGCAGGGAGCCCGATGCGGGACCCGATCCCGGGACTCCAGGATCATGACCTGAGCCGAAGGCAGTCACTTAACCAACTGAGCCACCCAGGCGCCCCAAATCATCTGACTCTTGATCTCATCTCAGGGTCGTGAGTTCAAGCCCCAAGTCCTGCATTGGGCTCCATGCTCAGCAGAGAGTCTGTTTGAGATTCTTTCCCTCTCCCTCTGTCCCTCCCCCAACTCACACACTGGCACATGCACGAATTCTCTCTCTCTCAAATAAATAAATCTTAAAAAAAAAAATAAAAGAAACACAAAGAGGGACATAAGAACAGACTCAACAAAGACTTTTGTTTGTTTGTTATTTAAATTCAATTAATTAATATATAATGTATTATTTGGTTCAGGGGTACAGGTCTGATTCATTAGTCTTATAGAATACTCAGTGCTCATTACATCATCTGCCCTCCTTAATGTCCATTATCCAGTTACCCCAACCCTCCAACCCCTCCCCTCCAGCAACCCTCGGTTTGTTTCCTATGATTAAGAGTCTCTTATGGTTTATCTCCCTCTCCGGTTTCATCTTGTTCCATTTTTTCCTCTCTTCTCCTATAGTCCTCTGCTTTGTTTCTTAAATTCCATGTATCAGGGTGCTTGGGTGGCTCAGTTGGTTCAGCTCAGGTCATGACCTTGAGTCCTGGGATCGAGTTCCACATCGGGGTCCTTGCTCAATGGGGAGCCCGCTTCTCCCTCTGACCCTCCCCGCTCTCGTGCTCTCTCTCTCTCATTCTCTCTCAAATAAATAAAATCTTAAAATAAAATAAAATAAAATAAATTCCACATATCAGTGAGATCATATGATAATTGTCTTTCTTTGACTGACTTATTTCCCTTAGCATAATACCACCTAGTTCCATCCATCAACAGAGATATTTTTAAAAAGCAAATAATATCAACATTTTTTTCCTCAATAAACAGACAGACAAAATGGACAAACTCCTATTACTATATCCTACAAACTTTATCAAAACTACCTAAACATGGGGGCACCTGGGTGGCTCAGTCGTTAAGCGTCTGCCTTCGGCTCAGGTCATGATCCCAGGGTCCTGGGATCGAGCCCCGCATCGGGCTCCCTTCTCCGCAGGAAGCCTGCTTCTCCCTCTCCCACTCCCCCTGCTTGTGTTCCTGCTCTCGCTGTGTCTCTCTCTGTCAAATAAATAAATAATCTTTAAAAAAAAAAAAAACTACCTAAACATGAAATAGGAAGCTTAAACTAAATCCCTTCCATTTAAAAATCTGAATCATACATTATGCCTGAGTTGGGTTTATCCCCAAAATTCAAGTGGTTATGCAATAGAAAATTTATAAATGTTATACACCTCAAATAAATTAATGGAGAAAAAACACCATATTCTCAAATGATACAGAAAGGACACATCAAATGCGTACCAACTTATTAAAAGAAAAGCAAAGAATCAAGGGAACAGAGATGTTCAAGACATTAGAAAAAAGGAAAAGAAGAGAACTGAAAAAAAGGTAGAAGTTCTGAGACTGAAACATAAATGTTGCAAACTCAAATACTTCCATGGGCCAGTACAGTAATATAATGTATTTCATAAAATCTGAAAAACTATTGTTGCAAGAGATGACATTATTTTAGGTATCAGTAAAAAAACAATTTTTAAAGCAAAACAAAAATAACTGCCAATTAATGTATAACACATGATCAGAACATAACACAATTTCAGAGCTGTTAAGTAAAAAGATGTGAGCCTTATAAATGATGAAACACAGGGGCTCCAGGATGGCTCAGTTGATTCAACCTCCAACTCCTAATTTCGGCTCAGGTCATAATCTCAGGGTTGCAAGTTCCAGCCCCAAACTGGGCTCTGTGCTGGGCATGGAGCCAACTTAAGATTCTTTCTGGGGCGCCTAGGTGGCTCAGTCAGTTAAGCATTTGGCTCAGGTTTGGCTCAGGTCATGATCTCAGAGTCCTGGGACAGAGCTCCGCATCGGGCTCCCTGCTCAGCAGGGAGCCTACTTCTCCCCCTCCCACTGCTGCTCCCCCTACCTGTACTCTCTGTCAAATAAATATAATCTTAAAAAAAAAAAAAAAATCTTTCTGCCCCTCCCCATACCTCCTCTCCCTCTCTAAACTAAAAAAGAAAAATAAAGAAAAAAGAAATGATGAAACACAGTAAATATATGAAGCAGCAAAATACAAAACAAGAAAGGATCCATAGGGACTATATTCACCAATTTTCTTTAAATCTCTAAAGGTGGCCAAAAAAAACATTTCTACAGGAAGTGGTTCACAGACCTACAATCTGTGATCCTGATTTACAGAGGAGAATGCAGGAATTTAATTCAGAGATGATAAGGGAATGTAACTTTAGATTACTATTAGATTTCTAAGTGAAACAACTCCACGGACAAAATATATCCTGCTTAGGGAAAATGTGCCATTAAAATAAAGTCCAGGAAGAAGAGGAATGCTAAAGATCTGAGGCCAATTATCCTTCTCTGCAAAGATCTTCAAGATAATCATGATGACAGAATTTGAAAATTAGGTGCTACATAGGGAAGATGACCAGGAGGTTGATAGGTAGAAAAGGAGGAAAACAACACTCAGGAATGAAAAATGTCAGAGAAGATGAACAAATATGTTAAATATAAATCTCTCCCAATAAAAGGCAAAAGTCTGGTGTGGCTACAACATAGAACAGGAATATATATGGCAGAGAAAAAAAGAAGGTACACAAATAAGATAAATCATTCAATTTTCAAAGCCATTTAGTCTACTGACATGATGCAAATATTTAGTAGTACTAAGGACTGATGAGTATAAATTGCAGTTTCTCTACTTTTATTCAACTTCCCACAAAAGGGAATAAAAAACATCAGAAGGAAATCATTATGTTACATTTTTGTCCATATGTCATCATCTTTTTAAAAGTGAAATAACTTTTAAGAGGAAAAGGAGTGTTTGAAATCTAGCTGGTTCTTGAAGATTTTGCTTTTAAGGACTACAATCTAAACTGAATTACATTTCATATGAGGATTGTAATTTATTAGGACAGTTCATAATTTTCAAAATTAAAAAAATCCCTTGGGACGCCTGGGTGGCTCAGTCGTTGAGTGTCTGCCTTCGGTTCAGGTCACGATCCCAGGGCCCTGGGATCGAGCCCCGCATCAGGCTCCCTGCTCCGAGGGAAGCCTGCTTCTCCCTCTCCCACTCCCCCTGCTTGTGTTCCCTCTCTTGCGGTCTTTCTCTCTGTCAAATAAATAAATAAAATCTTTAAAAAAAAAAAAAAAATCCCAAGAAAGCTTTGTCAACAATGCTTCCCAGTATGCATTATGTTGTCATATGTTCATTAAAAGCCCCTGAACAATGGCAATTTTAAGCACTCTCATTTTTGAACATCAAAAGCAGAAAAGGGGTGGAAGAAACATTACATGGCTTTCACCTGAGGGCAATAACTTTACCAGCACAATAAATATTCTCAACTCAAAACCTGGGAAACTGGGCTCTCTTACAATGAAGCCCAATTACTGTGTCTGCCTTCTAGGTAAAAAATGCAGAAATGATGGCAGTCAAAGGAGTTGATAATAAAAATGTACTTATGGTAGCTAATCAGCTGGCCTTTCAAAGTTAAAATAAAATCATCTCCCATAAAGATGACTGGGAAATAAAGCAAATATAAAAGCACCTTCTTTCATCCACAAGGAACTTCAACCTCAAAAGTAGCAATAGGATGAAAGCTGACCCAAAGACCCAAACCTGAACCACTCTTCAAACAAAACAATGTCAATCCCTACACAGGATAGTCTCCTCTAGTCTAAGGGAAAGATGCTGCCACATAATCTCCCAGATGTCTAAAAGGACCTAAGGATGCTAGAAGTGTATGAACACGCACACTGAAACCACTACAGGCCTTTCTCTAATAAGTAGGAAGCCAGCTTGAGAATTAGGCCAATACACAGAGCAGAGAAGCAGAGCAAGACACTAGATCACTAGATTACCCAACTCTGAAACCCATCCAACCTCTGGATATCCATATTTGAGTCAATACCTCTTTTTAAGTATTTAAATCAGTCAGAGTTGAGTTTTCTGTTACTTTCAGATCCGAGTATCCAGACCTATATACCTAGCCTTCCACTTACAAGTTGTTTGTCCTTGAGGAAGTAACTAAGCT
This sequence comes from Halichoerus grypus, assembly GCF_964656455.1. Classification (NCBI taxonomy): domain Eukaryota; kingdom Metazoa; phylum Chordata; class Mammalia; order Carnivora; family Phocidae; genus Halichoerus; species Halichoerus grypus. Next base: position 152,127,719 of record NC_135716.1, read on the forward strand.
TCACAGAGCTGAAAAAATGGCCAGTCAGAAAATCTCCCACCGCCTCCACTGCTATCACCCCCAAGAAGATCTTTTTTTTTTTTTTTTTTTTTTAAGATTTTATTTATTTGCGAGAGAGACAATGAGAGACAGAGAGCATGAGAGGGAGGAGGGTCAGAGGGAGAAGCAGACTCCCTGCTGAGCAGGGAGCCTGATGTGGGACTCGATCCCGGGACTCCAGGATCATGTCCTGAGCCGAAGGCAGTCGCTTAACCAACTGAGCCACCCAGGCGCCCCACCCCCAAGAAGATCTTATGATGCTATCACATCATTAGATCTTCTTGCCTCTGGGGCGCCTGGGTGGCTCAGTCGGCTGAACGTCTGCCTTCAGCTCAGGTCATGATCCCAGGATTCTGGGATCGAGTCCCACATCGGGCTCCCTGCTCAGTGGGAGTCCGCCTCTCCCTCTCTGCCCCTCTCCCCTGCTCATGTTCTCTCTCACGCGCGCGCGCGCGCTCTCTTTCTCAAATAAATGAATAAAATCTAAAAAAAAAAAAAAGATCTTCTGGCCTCTACAATTTACTCTCAACATGACAGTGGAATACAGTATGGAAGGCATTAAGAGTTTTTCAAAATTTAACCATGGTTATTATGGCTACAATGTGGCAGAACTATAATTTGAAACAATCTTCTGTTTCTTCTTTAAAATTATCTGCACCTGAAAATGTGGATAAAACCTACGCGTCACCAACATCCTGATGACTGAAGGCCATAAGGTACAGCCTAACAATGGAGGGCACAAAACAGGCACACAGTAAATGCACCATTTTTCACACTGCCACCTCCCAGGAAACCTGGCAAAGAAAGCCAGAAGGGTCAAAGCAGGGTTGTCTCTTAGCGGATTTTCTGGAAAACTTTTAGGAACTCTAAATTATTCATCAAAATGCAGTTAGTAAGGCCCACACATTCATTTGGATTTTTATCTTCTAATCTGAGGTTATCCAGTAAATTACCTGTACCACTGGATACATTTTCACTTTTGTGTGTTTATACACACAAATCTAAAACTAACTTTTGAAGTTTACATTATAATTTACCTATTTAAAACAAATAATCTAAACTGCTGCTTTTCAAATATTACTTCTATTTCAGAATGTTCCAATGCAGTCTTTTGGAGAATGAACTGTAAAGTAATAAAAAATATTTGGTGGGAAAAAAAGGAGGCTGTAAGAAAATACCCTCCAGTGTGTGTAGTCTGGCAATTTGGAGTCCCCGCTAGATAGAAACAAAGACTCAGGAGGAAGGGCATCAATAAACAGGGTTAGCAGATACTGGAGACTGACTCAGTCACTAGGGAGAAAAATGACTGAGTCAACACAAAACAGGCACAGTAATTGAAAATATTCCCCACTCAACAAATAGGATTCCCTTTCTGAATTTAACTAAATTTAACTAAAAAGTTAAATAGAGATATAAATAGGCAATGCAATTAAATGTGCTTATAAAGCCAGCCATTTTTTATCAACAGCTACTTGAACATACATCACTATTTATGAGAGGTCTTCTGAGTACTTTATAAATACTTCTTAAAATATTCCCAAGAAATCAAATGAGAGATCTCATCAAAGCAACTGCCCTAACAGGAGAAATTAAAATAAGGCATTGACTTTTAAAGGCCGGTCATACTGGAAAAGTGCTGAATATTCAGCAAATGCTTCCAGGAGGCTTTGAATGCTCATAATACCATTAATAAGAAAGATAAATAATAAGAACTACAAATATCATAATCCACCTAAATTTTACCAATCCTGTATATTTTCTTTCTGAGCACTTTAAAGAAACCAAAATAACATTAATTTACGATCATTCAAAAGACCCAAAGTGCTTTGTATTAAAAAAAAAAAGTGCTTTACAAATGTCAAACAAAATAAAAATGAGAAATAGCTACATTTCACAAAGGGACCTTCACAGGTTGATTGTTGAGTTCGGTGTTTTATACTGAAACCTTCACTGTGTCAGTCCTTTAACACATTCAATGTTGGACTAAAGAAAACTGGCTCGTTCTTTATTAATAAGACCAAGACAGGATGATCTACTTTACAAAGTATGAAAAAATTAATCATAAAATTTAAAAGAAATGTGGTAGGTCTTCTTTTAGTGCTAAGGACATTCACTGAAACTCAGCTGAATGCTATCTATCAATCTCTCCATTTTTGCCTCATTATTATACCTTACTTACCTCTTCATGTGCCAAATTACCCATGACTTAAAGAGGAGAAGGCTTCAGAAACAGGTGTCAGATATATGGCTATACTGTATGTGTGTATATATGCATGCAAAGTGGTAATTTTAAAAAGTTCTGAAAACTATGTGTAGAGTCAAATATATTATTATACATATGACTTAATTAAGGAGGGGGAAGTGGGGAAGCAGGCACAGTGGTCAGGAGCAGAATATGTTTACTGTAAATAATCTGTCAACAGTAATGTCTAATATCAAAAATTAGGCCCGCGTCCTACAAAGGTATGATTTAATCGCACCACTCAGTTAATATAATGTAAGTAAGCGCAAGCAGCGTTTTTTCTATCAAAGTAGAAGGGTCTTAGACAATTTCTCTAATTATAACTATACATGATGGAATAAAGAGGAACTTAGTGGCATTCTACCTTGCTTCAAATGAATTAAATAAAATTGAAGCAATCCATTTAGTACATTTTCCAAAAGACACTAAGAGGAAGGAGATCAGTAAAAAGGCTTTCTGTTACTCACCTGTAACCCTCTCCTTCGCAGAATACTGGAATCATCCATAATAGATATCAGACAAAAAAAGCCACTCCCCAGACAGTCAACTACTAGTGTCTACTTGCTTACTGCTGGGTAAAGAGGCAAACAATCAATCCCTTTCTCCATGCTGTGCCCACTAACCACCACTCCACTAAATCAGTTCTCAGTCCAGTGTGAGTAGACAATCTCTGCCTCCCATCAGAGCCACGTCTTTCTTCACAGCAGTACAGACAGATCTCATCTGAATCACCACCAAAATAGGGGAAAATATTTCATATTTGTTTTTCTTTTCCAGGCATACCTCTTTGGTTAAAATATTTGAAGAACCAAGAAAAGGATAAAGGTCCCGGAAAAAAAATCCAATCTTTGATTTCCTGACTTCATTGCTTATTAAAAAGGTTTGGCAAGCAAAACAAGAGAATCTCCACCTGCAGCTACTGAGCTTTTAAAATCCATGTCACGTTTTCCTTTCCAAAAACAAAACCACTTCACATACCGTTTTTAAAAAGATAACAATTCTTCAGAAATACAAAGAAAAACATATTATTCTGACGCCTGTATTTTAGGCTGAGGCTGATTTAAAACCAGTTATTGTTCTGACTAAGTCGGCAAAATTCCTTTCATCCTTTGTATAGACAAAGCAAATGTCAGATTCTTTCGATACTGTCACAGGCTCTTTTGTTTCTTTATCTCTAGATACGCTGGTCTTCACTTCTTGGGCAGTCACGAAAGCCTCTTTCTTCAGGAGCTTAGATCACTGCTAAGGTCGGTTTCCCTGCTCTTTTATGTCCCGGAAGGGGCTAGCTAGTACACGTGTGGTGAGTCTGAGCATGGACGAATTCATTCATCTATTCACTGCTGATAGTACAGTCACAGGAAAAGCTCCCCATTCCACCAGACTTCTCAAAGGGCACAGCATGAAAAAGTCTAGTTTTACTCAGGCTAAATAATCTTGGGATCATTTCTTTGGTCACTGGCTGCCATTTTCAAGACTTCAGCCAAGTTTAAAGATGTTTCTAGTGTCTTAATTTATATTAGAAATATATATATATATATATTTTAAGAGTTCTATAGTGAAAGGTTAGCTCACATGGTAGGATTTTATTAAACACCCCATAAGCAATGTTTTAAACTTTCCAATTTTATAGGAATTTCCAGAATCCTAGTAAACACAGGGGAAACGCGAGGCAAGTTGGTGGTATTTCCAAAAAATCACACACACACACAAAAAAGATTGTTAGCAAAGGCAGTACTATATTTTTAGGAAGAGGGTTAAAACATTATTTACCAATTCATCATCATTTGTTCTTCAAACTATAGGACATACTATAAAAATTATTCACTCTCCTAAGGATTGCAGGAGATATTGATCCAAATTTCCTAATTTGACAAATAAAGGTATATATAAAGCACTGTTATATTCTCTATAGTATACAGAGTATATACATAAAAGTATATATAAAGGTATATATAGGGGCACCTGGGTGGCTCAGTAGTTAAGCATCTGCCTTCTGCTCAGGTCATGATCCCAGGGTCCTGGGATCGAGCCCCGCATCAGGCTCCCTGCTTGGTGGGAAGCCTGTTCTCCCTCTCCCACTCCCCCTGCTTGTGTTCCCTCTCTCGCTGTGTCTCTCTGTCAAATAAATAAAATCTTTTTAAAAAAATAAAATAAAAAATAAAAATAAAGGTATATATAGTATATATAAAGCAGGCTGTTATGGTCTCCTTAGAGACTATATATATTTTACTCCTTAGAGTAAATATAGCAATAACCATAAGACTGATTCAGTTTGCACTCAACAAGGAGAAAAGAAAAGCTGCTGCTCATATAATTATGGCAGCTGTACCATCAGTCTGGGGTTTAAAGGAAAGTTTATTTACAAAATCTTTTTCTGGTCTTCTTAAAACTGACTGTAAGAACAAGAACTAGCCATACTGCTGAAAATAGCACAAAAAACAGGATTCATCTTCCTTTCATTCAGCAACAAATTTCTAATCCTTCAACAACCAGTGTGGTCTTATGTTGTGAGAGCTAATAAATCCATATCTCCATGGACTCTTCCCATCTGCTGCTTTAAACCACTAACGGCTGGATTATGTCTATGGGGAAAACAAACACAAGACCTGAACAGACAGCTGATTTGCATTGGGTATACTATCCACTATATGAGTGTCTGCAAAGTCACAGGCTTTTAAAGCCATAGAACTTCTCTATCAAAATAGATTTTATTAACTAAATAAAACATATATCAGCAGAGACAAGGTAGGAATCGGTCTCCAATCAGTCCTAAGAAATATAAATGGTG